>NC_039364.1:177558364-178758364 GCF_003573695.1 Papaver somniferum | reverse complement strand
TTAAGATACTTTCCTCTCTGAATAGACGGCTCCACCAAAAACAACAAGAAATGAAGTTTGCTGGGCTCTTAGGAAAGTTTGCTAGAAATGAAAACTTAGGTATTTATAGACCAAGGTTGTTTGGACAACAAGGAAATTCCAAAACCGAAAATATTCTCACGATATGCATTGAAGTACCTAATTTCGGTTTTCCTATTTTCACTTAAATGCCAAACCTATATTTCCGAAAGCTCTCATAGAAAACTTCTATTATTAGTCTAGCACATTAAATAATAATATTTTCCATAAGATATGCTTTAATTGGTGGTAATTTAAACATATATGACTAGGGAATTACCCGTGCCGTACCGGCACAGGCTATTTCGCAACATCGTAAGAGAACCGCCTCATGGGTGGGGTGGCGGCCCCACGCGGACCCACCCAAAAACTGTGTTAGATTTTTTTATTTTTTGTATGTTCCGGCAGAACTGTTGTAAACACTGGATACTGAATATTTGGGAATGTTTGATTTAATGTTAGTAAATTGTTATTGTCGCGGCCTTGGTGGAGATAGATGGTGTTTCATTCGAAATAGTTTCTTCCCGAGACTAAAATTGTTTACCGGTTAAAAGACTCCATGATGGTTCTGTAGCTTATAACCTTTTGCAGCTACAGAAGACATGGTATATTCGCAATTCTCGTGTTTCGAGCAATCTTGAGTCTCAGGAAGTATACCTCCGTAGTTGATTATGGTAATGGGTACATTAATTAAATGCCCCTATAATAGAGGCCCAACACAAATACCCTCCCCCAAAATAGTTATACCCTCCCCTTAAAAACAAGAAAAGTTAGATTACTATAATGCCCCTCAATATAATTAAAGATTATAACGTTACAGCTCATTTACTTCAGTAGCCGTTACGCAGACACACGATCTCTCTCTCCTTCTTCATCTATTCTCTCTCGTTCTGTAACTGCAGAAGAAAAAACAAAATTGAATCAAAAATAAAAAGCAAAACAGTCGATCAAAGCTGAAAAATAAACCGTCAATCTATATAAATATCAGTAACCGAACTCATTAGAATCATTTTTAGTTTCAACAATCAAAAAAACTGAGAAGAAATGATAGAAAACTAGGGTTTTCTGAGTTTGAAGATTTAAACAAAAGATTTAAATAGGTAAACACGATTTTCATCTTCTAGTTACTGTTATTGGTGAAGATTTTGGTTTTGATGGTGATTTTTTAAAGTTTTGATTTCGATTTTGATTTTTAGTTTCTGAAAAAAAAATTGCATGTATGATTTGATGCCGATTACTGCTACTACATACTATGATTTGGTTTAGGATATAATTAGTTTTGTATTAATTGTTTTTGTTTGATTATGATTTTAGGTTAATCTTATTTCAAAGTTGCAGATGAAGTTGACAGAGGTAAGGAACTTATTTTAAATTATTCTACTCTTTGTGTGTGTGTTCATCAGTATTTGCATGATGACCATACAGTTGTTGTTTACAGTTGATGATTCTGTAAAACAAGAAAAGTTACAGTTGATATTGATGTTGATGTTAAACAATAGATTAGGGTCAACAATGGGAGTTGATGCCATATTATACCAGTAACATAGTTTAACAATAGTAATTGATGCAATTTATTGGATCAACAACAGAAGTTGATGCCATATTATAGAAGTTGATCCATTAATGTTATTGTTCTCTGAGTTCTTCATGCTAATGTTTTTTCTAATGCTAATGTTGTGATTATTAAAGTTGGTTCTCTTTCACATGTAAGGCTAGATATGAACAAGTTGTGCTAATTGATGTTGATTGTAATTGAGTTTGGTCCTGCTTCATCAAAGACTATATATGAACAAGTTATGGTAATTGTTGTTAGTGATTCTAAATGAATGAATGAACCAC
This sequence comes from Papaver somniferum, assembly GCF_003573695.1. Taxonomy (NCBI): domain Eukaryota; kingdom Viridiplantae; phylum Streptophyta; class Magnoliopsida; order Ranunculales; family Papaveraceae; genus Papaver; species Papaver somniferum. The sequence goes on along the minus strand of NC_039364.1, from coordinate 178,756,468 downwards.
AACTAATAACTTACAAAATCATGTCATGTAATATCTGTTTTGGTTATAGAAGAATTTGTTTTGAGGTTTGTTCTCTTTCATGTAAGGATAGATATGGACAAATTGTGGTAGTTATTGTTATAGTTGTTGTTGTTGGTGTCAACAACAGTAGTTGATGCCATATTATACCTGTAACATGGTTCAACAACAGGAGTTGATGCCATAAAACTGAAAACCAACTATAATTATACAAGTACAATGAGATCAACAATAGTAGTTGATCACATAAAATGGAATTAACAATAGTAGTTGATACCATTTGATGGTGTCAACAATAGGAGTTATACAAGTAAATTATTGTCAACAACAGGAGTTGATCCCATTAGATAGGATCAACAACAGATGTTGATACCTTTTTACTAACTGTTCAACTGTTATTGTTGTGATTATTGAATGAATAAGATGGCTGACTAGATTAATGTTGTTTGAAATAGATAAAAGGAACGAGAAGATCACCAAGGATAAATCCGAAGAGTATGGAAGAAGATGATTCACAACCGATTGATGAAAATGTATCCTCCAAAAGGAAGAGGGTGAACAAGAAGTTATTGCTTGAAGAACAACAACAGGTTGAAAGAAGAAGAAAGCACAAAAATGAAGAACCAGAAGGAGATTCAGAAGAAGACGAATCACAACAGAGTCAAAAATTTGGAGCAACAAAAAGAAAGAGGGAGAACAAGAAGAAGAATGACCAAGAACAGGAAGCAAAGGAGAAGAAGAAGAAGAAGAAGAAAGAATGAACAAGAACCACTACGTAAATGAAAGAAAAGGGTGGTAATTGAAGAAGAAGAAGAATAATAATAAGAAGAAGAAGAAGAAGGAGATTCATAGGATGAAGAAGTAGAATCAGAGTCAGAATCAGAAGAAGATGAAAAGGAACCATAGGAAGAAGAAAAAGTAGCCGCAGATGGTAAATCGGAGAAAGAAGTAAAAGGTAAAAAAATACATTTAGTTGAGTTGTATGCTGCAATATAATTAAGTTCATTCTATATTAAATATAAAAATAAATGAATGAGTTACATGTATGCATGTAGGTCAAGGAAGAACGAAACCAAGTTCAAATCATGTCTGATGTCGTTTGTTGAAATGTGTAAATTTCTACACAAACTGTTTGAAGTAGGATATTCCGAGAATGAGAAGAAGACAATCAATGGGAAAGCACTAAAGGAATGTCGATTCTGGGACTTCATAAGCCCATTCTACACAGCAGACATGATCGATATAACGACTGATAAGTGGTTAACCAAAATCAACCTTGCGATGCAGCTACTTATTGGAGCATTCAATAAGAAAACAAACAAGTTCAAGTTTGGAGAAAAGGAAACTGCTTGTGAGTGCTCACTAGAAGCAAGAGATTTTGCAATCATGTTTAAAATAAGAAGGTCAGCGAGAGTGAAGAGTTGAAAAAGTTGCTGAATAAAAAGAATGATCCTGAAGTCATTACATGGTTAAAGAACAAGTTTAGACCAGGGATAGATGAAGATATCAGTGATAAAATAACGAAGGCTGAAATTAAGCGCAAACTAAAAGATGCAGCTAACGACGAGTCTGACCCACAACATTTTGTGAGACTTTTTGCTATGTGGCTGTGCACGATTTTTTTTCTTCACAGATGTTGGTGCAACAGGATTAGCAAAGCAATGGCTTTCTCATATTTTAAACATGGAAAAAGTCTCATGGCCACGTCACATAGTAAAGTATCTGCTTAAATACATTGGAAAGCAGAAAGGAAAGAAAGGAAGTGTTCTTGACTGCACAACTCTACTGCCGATAAGAAAAGAAGTTCGTTTCATATAAAGTTCATTCCATATAATTTTTATTTTTGAAGATAGTAAAATGCATATTGTATGTCAAACTAACCTCATTGATTCTCTGTATGCAGTATTGGTTCTGCGAACATACAAGAAACTACATCACCAAGATGTCAAATTTTGAAAGCTCAACTCCAAGATTCCTGAGATGGATCCAACATGTAATGTGCAAAAAACTGGTAAAAGAATTTGAAGAGAAAGTTAACAAGGGAATAGACATGACTTGGTTTAATCATCAGGTAAAAAATTCATTTACTCAATTTATATTTCAAAAAAATTACTGTTTTTATTATGTCAACAAAAGGAAGTTGATACCAGTTTAGGGAGTCAACGAATAAAGTTTGTGTATCAACAATTGAAGTTGATCCATTTGTATGTATACTGATTAGTTTCCTAGTACAGAATAACGGAAATCTACTATAGAAAAGATTGATTATGTACATTTAATGTATCTATGTATTTAAATTAGAGTTGGTTCAAATTAGGATTAGGAAACAAGTGTGATTATAGATGATAGAGTTAAAGAAATGAATACTGAGTTGCCGTCTGAAATGTATTACAGATTTTGTGTATCAACAATGAAAGTTGATCCCCAATGAATGGGATCAACAACCAAAGTTGGCACAATATCTGAAATGTTTTATAGATTTTGTGTATCAATAATAGTAGTTGATGCAATTGTATGGAGTCAACAACCAAGGTTTAGACAGTAACTGAAATGTACCACATTTTGTTTGTGTCAACAATGGAAGTTGATACCCAATGAGAGGAATTAACAACCAAATTTGACATCATATCTGAAATGTACTCCACTTATATATTGCTGCAATTTCATATACGTCGCACCTCACTCGGGCGATACTCCCCCTCGTGAAAGATATATTATGGGTAGAATGTGAGAAAAAAAAGATTACTGTCAAAAAAAAATACTTTGCTCACTGTATTACTCACCGGTTTGCAGGTTCATGAAGATTTTGTTGATCCGGTTACAGATGAAGAGATGTATTTGATTGACCTGTCATCACCAGCAAAAGAGTTGGAAGTAGAGAGGCAGAGGAATGAGGAGCTGGCAGAACAAAACATGTATCTTGAATTTGACAAATAAGAAATAACTTATCAAAGGAGGAGACAATCAAAGACAATGATGAGCAACATAATATTCATGAAGATAATTATTGACATTAACAAGGACAAGATTCAGTTGCAGCCTGGAGATGAAGAGAGACTTAAAGATATTGCTAAAGAAGTAAAGGAATGGAATGAAAAGTAGAATCATCCCCATAGAGCAAGATCAGAGAGTACTCAACAGGAATTCAATAGAGCAGCAAAAGATTTGTTTGACACTTAACTAACTCCAGTGGAGAATACAAATGAGGAACCATATGAAAAGGAGAATGAAACTGAGTTGGAAGCTGTTACAAATGGAGAACCATTTGAAAAGGAGAATGAAGATGACTTGAATGTATAAGAATAACAAGAATCAAGTCAAGTGACATTATCATTTTCAGATGCAGGTCAAAGTGATTTGGAAAAAAGCTTTCAGAAGGGTTATCAAAGTGGATTAAAGCTCTAGGTAAATATAGAGCCAGATCTATTAGCAAGATGGAGGATGGGATTCGATGCAAGAAAAGAAGAAAAAAGAATACAAGAAGAATCGAATCTTCAGATCAGTAATGTGGTTGCAGAGATTGGAAATTCAGTTCAACAGTTAAAAGAGGAGAATGAAGTGAAAGAAGGAGAAAGGGGTACAAACATGCAGGAAGCGGAGATGGTGGGAGATTTAATTGTTTATTCAACTCCTCCAATTAAGGCTATACTTCCAGAAAGCTCAGATTATGTCCATACATGTACTATTTTAACTCATTCGAAGAAGTAATCAATTTAAAATACATAAGAATTGTATCCAATTGTGTTTATGTTATGCACAATTTGGATAATCTATTGATTTGTTATGAATTAATTTGTTTAGCTTACTGATTTTTATACGTCCTTAATGAATGAAAATGAGTGAATCTTAGTATTAAGTGTACATCTAATTGATTTCTATACATGCATTTTTTTTTATTAACTGTCAACAATGAAAGTTGATCCATGAAAGTAATGGATCAACAAATAATAAATGATTGTTAGCATTGCAGGGTATTTACAGATAATGGAATTAACTTTGTGCATATAGATAAAACCATGCATACTTTTTTATTTTTGTAAGAGTAAACAGTAGAAGTTGATCCAATAATGTGGGGTAAACAATGGAAGTTGATCCCATAAAAGGACCAACAACAATTGTTGATCCCAAAAACAATGGGACAACAATGATAGTTGATACTGTTTACATAAAAGTGTTTCATGTTAATCTAATCAGATTATTTCCCTACAAGTACTACCCCAAGCTTCGCTGCGATCACTGCCGGAATATTTATTCCTCCAGAACAGATGGAAGATGCTCCGACACAAGAAACGGAATATACTCCTTGTTTTGGGGTAAAAACCGATTCTGCTGTTTTTGGTAATTTGGGGTGTGTTGATGAGAAACGAGTTCAAACCCTAAACAAATGCACTGCACGGGAATGCTTTTAGGTTCGAGAAATCAATCTGTAAGATTATGGCCTAAACCAAGAAATGGTCGTTCCAGATTCAATTCAGTTACAAGGTGAAGGAGAAGGGTTGATCTTAGGGAGGGAAGCGGAGAAGGTATTTGAGATCAGAGTGTCGAATTATGAAGGTGTGCCTGTTTATGACTTGTGTGTCAGAAAATGGTTTCTGGATACTTGTGTTGATAACACTTGTGTTCCTTTTTCGAAATAGATTGAAATTCTATTTATACAAGTCATTGAGCGCACCCTGATTTCTTAGGAAGTGGAGGAAGTGAAGTAGTGGAGAAGTGGATTTGTGCGGAAGGTAGTGATTATCGTGTTTCCGTTATGACGGAAAACTGATTACTCGTTCTTCCACACTCTCACTACTGTTAACCGTCCGTCTTTCCTGTCGCGTTCTCGTAATGGACGTGTTGCACGCCGCACGCTGTAAACTACCAGACCAATACCCTGGTAAGCATCCCCCAGTTTGTGACATGTTTGATGTCTCGAATAAGTGGGTCAAGTCGTGGGACCTGCCGCAGAGAATATCATGGTGCTATTAGGTGAAACAACTAAGTTGTTTATCAGGCCAATATAAAATATGTGTGTATTCGATGCATTTGAAGCATCGCTTTTAAGCAGCTCAAACTAATCGATGTGTATGAAGCATCGTTGTTTTAGAGCATGATTGAGTAAGTCGCGAATAAGCGTCTTAAAGGAGGGAGCATGATCGACCACTTTTGGGTGATTGTTTGGTGGCTCTAGAGACACGCCATCACTTGGTTGATCACTGCTCGTGGAGGAGGGATGGCTGGTGATCATGGTGTCACCTTCCTTTCCAGTTAAGACTTGATCTAAACCGTCCGACCAAGCTAGAAAAGTTGGTCGGACAAGATGATTTTGCGGCAGTTAAATGCTGCCGCTAATTATATTTTTAAGGTTTAAGGACGCACGACCAATCCCTCTTTGGGCGAACGTTCTGGGATATCGAGCCCTAGTTCGAACAGACCGGTCGGTCACGTGTAGAGGCGGGTCGATGGTGATCATACTGACATCTTCGGGGTCTCCTAAGATTGAATCTAAGCCGCTCAACTAGGCCGACGAAGATGGATGGCCGCGATTGATTTGCGACAGTAGGGTGTTGCCGCAAACGCAATTTTAGGGTTTTCAAAGTAGCGCGTTCAAGCTACTTTGGGCAACGGTTTTTCCATGGAGAGGTCGATTGACCGAGGGAGAAGTTGGGCTAACGGTGAATGCATTGACACTTCTTTGGTTGGACGAGATGCGATCCAAGCCGTCTAACCAGGTCGACAAAGTTGGACGGTCATGATCAATCTGCGACAGCTGTGTATCGCCGCAACCCGAATTAGGGCTTTGCTCACAACGCGTTTTCTCGAGTTTGGGCGATCGATTTAGCGCCCTATAGGCTTGCCGCCGGCAAGTCAATTGTTCAAGGGGAAAGTGGGGACGCCAATGATCATGCTGATACTTCTTTAACCGTTTGTAGAAATATCTAAGCCGTACAACTAGGCCGGCAAAGTTGGACGGTCGTGATGTGTTTTGAGACTCTTCTTAACAGTCTCATCTCGTTCGAGCTATTTTTTACAACGCGATCACCCATATTTGGGGTCGGCTTTCAAAGCGCCGGTGGCTGAGAGAATGTGACTCGATCGACTAGGGCACTAGTGGACCCGTCGATGGTCACTGTGGTGATTCCCTAGTTCTGTTAGGAGTAAGCTATGCTTGTTAAATCGTGTGGCAAAGTTGTGTGGCCGTGATCGTTTCTGAGACTGACATTAACAGACTAGATTTTCTTTTAAGTAATAAATATGTGTTCGATCACGTTAACTTTAAAGTGCGCCGATACAAGACTCTCTTTGTCAGAGAGTGATGCAGCCTGTGTGGGTATTTTCATGCAGATCTCAATACTGGCATTTCGGGAGATTCATGGTACTCTGCTGAGAGTGAACACTTCATCGTCATGTCATGTCAATAATGAGAGTTCGGCTGAGAACATAGCATAAGAAAATATCAGGCAGGTCATTGCATTAGTAACTAATGTGATAAGTTGAATTTTATAGAATATCTGGAATTGATGCACCATTTTGATAAATTTCATAAATATGTCGAATTACTCAATACATATATAAGTAAAGAGGTTTGAACACTCATCACTTTCAAATGGCTTTTGTTCCTTTTGCAGGATGACAACGCATTAAATACAGAGTTTTACAATTTTGACCCTGCACTAAAAACCACCATCAACATTAAGTCCCCTGCTTAGCACGTAACGATAATGCCATTGCAGAATAAGCATTAGATGGTGATATACAAAAAGTAAAAGACGAAACAGATGAGACTTACTCGAATGAGCTTGATCGACTGTCATCAATTGGCATGTACAGAGATACCCAAAGATAGTTATGGAGCCTTGGCGGGTCTGGCTGCCTTGTCGCGGTTACGGAGCGTTGGCGGGCCCGGTTGTCTTCGTCCGTACATGAATCCGAGATGGATTCCCTTTCCCGTTCGAAATCCCAACACACTGTGTGTATAAAAGGGGATCAACCTCCTCTTTTTTTGTTTTTTGTTTTTTATCTTTCGTTGGCTTCACTTATGTGTTTTGGTTTCAGCAGCGAGGGCACGTCGATCGAAAGCCGATCAACAACAACAATTCGTGAAGGCGAGCATCGTTCAGGTATGTCTTCCATCATCTTTTCTTTACTTCTGGCTTTTGTTTGTTCTCTCATGTTAATTCGAACCTTAGCCGTAGACATAGATTCCATGAACTTGAGAAATCGTCCCAAGATGAATGATCCCTCCTTGTAGGCAGTATTGATGGCACCATTGATAATAAAGCAATCGGCATTACTAGTGTTAATAGCAGGATGAAAACAAGCCCATAGGCGAGTGCCGTTTTTTTGCTCCTTCTTTTAAAACCTAGTTTTTAGGTTTCGATCATGGGCATAAGTCCTTGCTCGAGCTAGCTATGGGAATAAGCCGACCGTGGGCGTGTATTCCGCAACTGATAATAGACGGCAATGAATACGGCTCCTCCATTAGTCTGTTATCCACATGATTCGATCTCTGAGCTTTGACTATTGGTTGCATCGAAGTTCAACAATAAGTTGTGTGTATGATTCATTTTTTAGCCTGAAGTAATGTCTCTTTTCCGTTGTGCTTCATTGTAGTTGTTCGAAAGTAAACTAAGAAACTCTTGTTGAGATGTCACCTGGAAATAATGTTGCTGCTAGACTGAAGTGTGTTAAGAACTCCAACGATATGCCGAATATAGACGATGAGCTCTTCGTCGTGCTTTATCCAAATGTTAAAACCCATCCTGGTCATAAGATAACCTTTCTTACAGGCTCAGAGAATGAAGAGGCTGCTCTGTCAGTTTCTCCAGCACGTGTGATGATGTTTTGTCTCCAAAAGAAAGAATATCCATCTTCTCCCATTGACTTCAAGGTTTGCCATACTCCACTACGCTCTTATGAAGGATGGATGAGGCACATGTTGGGCAATGAGCGTATCAAGAATAACTTGACTAACGCACAAATCGTCGAGCCTATCATGGCGTCCGCAACACTTCATATTAAGAAGGACGTTGCAGGTTTGATCACCTTTATTTCTCGGTGGTGTCCTTTGCGTTATGTAGCTGGGGAGAAATGACCATCACTTTGGAAAGTGTAGCTGCGTTGCTGAGTCTTCCAATTGCGGAAAGTTTTAATTATAAATTATCCACTGCGGAAAGCGTCACGCTCGATACTCTAGTTCAGAAGGCAGAAGAATATAACCAATGGAAAAATTGTGAGATATGCTTTTATACTTGGTGGGTATATGAATGGTTTCCTACAAAACCAAAACCGGGCCAAGTGTTGGATGATGAACTCAGTGTTGTCGCATTTCTGTCTTTGTGAATTTCTAGGGATGTCTTTGACGATGGCTCTGGCAAGAAGACCATAAGACACGATCTCGTCATGTTTGCCATTAAGTTAGCGCAAGGCGTAGTCCTCCCTTTAGGCAGCTTATTCCTTGGGTCGTTGTACTCTCATATGGATTCCTTGGTAGACAACATGTATGTTTCCAACGGTTATATGAAGGTGGAGTCGCACATTCACATCGCCTTTCTCCAAGCCTGCTTATGGGAACACTTCAAAGGTTATGCCCCTGCTCCCGCAACTTCGTTTTCCATTTTGTATGGAGGTTCAAGAATACCTCGTTGGCAAAACGGGCGTCCAAAACCTGGGTTGAAGCTCGTCGAATTTTTTGACAACGTGCACGCCATAGATTTTCGTCAGTGGTAACCAATTCATTCTTTTGTGGTTCAACCTAAAACTTTTGTCGCCGCTCCTGACACTGTGTTGCACACCGATGGAAAGGATATGAGTTTTGGAGAGATCATATTCCTGCGAAGTTGCACACCGGGATATATTCCATCTTTCTTTGATGAATCTCTTACTGCAGTTCTTTATAACATTGACAAGGCCGCTCGTCACATGGGATTTGATCAAGGAATCCCATTTTACCGTCCGCCAATGCCTTCAGTGGATCTCGTGCCGTCTGTTCTCGATGCTAGCATCTTTGTAACAAAGCAGAGCCTTCCATTTCTGCTCCTCGGAAGAAAACCAGTGGCGACTGGTAGGTATAAGGATTTTTGGAGGGAAGAGCTACTAGCTTTTCAAAAGTTCTCGGAAGAGGTTGTAACAGTTCCTCGTGGAAGGCCTACTCTCGAAATTTTGAAGCAGCATAAATTATTGAATCAGCTTCCGGGCAAGCGAACTAGGGCTGACGCTTTTGATGATCGCAGTCCCCAGGATGCAAGAGCGAGGTCTAAGAAGCAGGCAGGTGGACAGGTGGTTTTCAATTCTTCCCATATGCAGGTACTTTAAGTTTTTTCTCTTTTGATCCACTGATTTTAGTCATCACAGAAAATCCTCGCTGAATGTGCTTCTTATTCAAAATCAGGGTCTCAGGAAGGAATATGCTTTTACGAGGCTAGCACGTAGACATAACACAACTTTAGAGAAATCTGGCGATACTGAACCTGCTTTAGAGAAGACTGGCGATACTGGACCTGCTTTAGAGAAGTCTGGCGATACTGAACCTTCTTTAGATAAGTCCGGTGATACTGAACCTCTTGAAGGTAAGGATAAGGATGACGAAGGCTCGGACGACGAAGGGAGCGTCTCCAAGTGTAGCAGAGAGCCTGATCTTTCCAGCGAGTTGGGAGACAAGACTGCGACGGATACCAACCTTGAGGTTGAGGGAAATAATGATGCAAGGACCACTGGAGAGGTTACATCTACAGTTGTAGATGTGCTTCCCTTTAAAGAGCCTCCTGCGACCGGCAAGGCATTAGTTGTGCACTTCACCGCTGCTGGGGTCATTTTTGACCCTCCTTTCGACGCCCCTTTCGTAGATCATGTGCTGGTTGGAGGATTCAGTGTGCCATATAAGTATGAAGAGTTATACACCAAGATATGGAAGAAGCATGGTCACATCGCCACTTCCAAGAAGCTTAAAAGTCTCTTTGCATTAGTCAAACGTGTCGAAGAAGCTTTATCCTCCATTTATGGCATGAGCATCGTGACTGGGCGCACGGTTTATGAAGAGATAGTTTCAAAATGGGAGTTCCACCGAGATGTGTTCGTGAAGTATGAGTTTAACTCCTCTTGGTTCTGTGAAAGATTTTCTGATATTCAGAAGTTACAAGGAGAAATGGAGGATGTTCCATCCATGGACTTCATTACTCAGCAAGAGGCAGAAGTCGAGAAATTATCCCAGGAGTTGAAGCTGAAGCAGACTACTCTCCAGAACATGAAAGACGCCTTTGCCAAGAAGAACGAGTTGTTGTTGGACGACTTCCCTTGAATAATTTATGCTTTTCTTTATCTTTAGGTGTCTTTGAGTGACGTGAGGAATTCCTTTCATGGTTTGATGACTTTCTCTCTTCTTTTTTTTTTGGTTTTGAACTAGCAAATGATTGCTTTTATGAAGATATTTGAATTTGATTTTGGGATAATTTATGAGTAGTTTTTTTTTTTTTTGAGAGAGAAATTATGATTGGATCGAATATTCAAACATAAATTCCAGAAATTCTCATTTTTGAATGCTAAATGATGTAAATTAGAGAAATTGTGTATGGTGCACGAAGATTGCAAACGTTGCACGAAAGGAAAACATGTAAAGTGAAACATAAAAATGGAGATTGAGAATAATGACTTCATCCTCAAAATGGGACGCGTGCGTTGAGTCCCCAGCAAATTTCCAAAAGATTTCTCGTACAAATAATTGTTTTAACGAGACTTACTTGTTGGCGAGGTTCCAATGAACGGAATTGAGCGTTCCCAGACACTTGCTTAAAATCCAAGCTACGACTCGAGTTGTCGTAACACGCCTCGGCTGATGACCTCTGTTAATGAAAAGTCCCCATCTGATTCGATCTCTCCTGTGGAACTACACGTGTTGGCTTGTAGAAATATTTCCAGTTCGTAAACGCAGCTCCCCTGAATTAATTTTCTCTCAGACGATGCGTTTCAAGTCGTTGCATTCACTGGTGGGGTGATGGATGAACCTGTGATAATGGAAATATCTTGGATCGATCATCTCTTGATCAGTTGGTGAACGCCATACAGGAGGTAGTTGGACTACTCCATCTTGCACCCATACTTCCAGTAGCTCCAGAACCTTCCTCATTGGAAATGGGAAGTGCGGGTACCCTGAGTCTAGCTTTTCTTGTATTTGCAGTTGTTGTCGTGAAAACTCTTGTGGGTTTTGATGCAAAGCTCGTTTTGAGAGTGGAGTCGAGATGTGCGTTGACATAGATGCAGATCGCTTAGTTTGGAGATTCTGCTGAAGTGCAACTTCTCTCGAGGGTCCCGTAGCACTGCGACGCGGTTGAACCGAGTACCGTTCATTAGTGAGGCTCTTGTCTTCATGGAGGTCTTGGAAAATTTCAACCTTCCTTAGGTGCTTCTCTGCTCGGCAAAGTCGGAGCGGTCGTGTCTGCGGATTATTGCACAGCTTTCTGAACTTCCGCAAGAGCCTTGAGATATAGACTTTCCAACATAGTTTCGTAAGCCGGTTCCCCGCTATTATTCCGCGGATATTATGATACTTCTGATGAGTTCCTTTCCTTGTGAAACTGTTTCGGCTCTTTGTTACCGCTAGATTTCGTTGAGCACTTCCTTTCGGTTCATGTTCTATGCGGTTACGTATTTCGTCTGCATCATTGTTGGCGAAAACGCGGAGTTCAGATAAAGTTCCGATGTCATCTTTATCGTTGGAGGTATTCTCCAGACAAACACTTGCCAACTCCTTCCACAACCGGTTTATTATACTCCTTAAAAGACATAGCGTCTCATCTTGCCGTTTTGCGACTTCAGCTTGGTTTGTGAGGACATCTTCTAATACCATGGTCACACCTTCCATGGTGATTGTGCTCCGACCGTTCACGGCTTTCGGATAATTCGGATGGCGGAGATACATTACAAAGTGGAAGTTGAAATTGGTGATTGAAATGAACTTGGGCTAATGAATGTGTTCAGACCTAAAAACTTCCCTCTCGAATTTGACAAAATCGCAAATGAAATTGAAATTGATCTTGCAACCGAGAGATTAATCTCCCACTGTGGTCGCCAATTGTTTTGGGATAAAAACTGCTGCTGTTTTTGGTAATTAGGGGTGTGTTGATGAGAAACGAGTTCAAACCCTAAACAAATGCACTACACGGGAATGCTTTTAGGTTCGAGAAATAAATCTGTAAGACTATGGCCTAAACCAAGAAATGGCCTTTGCAGATTCAATTCGGTCACAAGGTGAAGGAGAAGGGTTGATCTTAGGGAGGGAAGCGGAGAAGGTTTTTGAGATCAGAGTGTTGAATTATGAAGGTATGGATGTTTATGACTTGTGTGTCAGAAAATGGTTTCTGGCTACTTGTGTTGATAACACTTGTGTTCCTTTTTCGAAATAGATTGAAATTCTATTTATACAAGTCATTGAGCGCACCCTGATCTCTTAGGAAGTGGAGGAAGTGAAGTAGTGGAGAAGTGGATATGTACGGAAGGTAGTGATTATCGTGTTTCCGTTATGAGAGAAAACTGATCACACGTTCTTCCACCACTCTCACTACTATTAACCGTTCGTCTTTCCTATCACGTTCTCTTAATGGACGCGTTGCACGCCGCACGCTCTAAACTGCCAGACCAATACCCTAGTAAGCATCCCCCAGTTTGTGACATGTTTGATGTCTCGAGTAAGTGGGTCAAGTCGTGGGACCTGCCACTGAGAACAACATGGTGTTATTAGGTGAAACAACTAAGTTGTTTATGAGGCCAATATAAAATACGTGTGTATTTGATGCATATGAAGCATCGCTTTTAAGCAGCTCAAACAAATCGATGCGTATGAAGCATCGTTGTTTTAGAGCTTGATTGAGTAAGTGGCGAATAAGCGTCTTAAAGGAGGCAGCATGATCGACCACTTTTGGGTGATCGTTTGGTGGCTCTAGGGACACGCCATCACTTGGTCGATCACTGCTCGTGGAGGAGGGGTGGCTGATGATCATGGCGTCACCTTCCTGTCCATTTAGAATTTGATCTAAACCGTCCGACCAAGCTAGCAAAGTTGGTCATACAAGATGATTTTGCAGCAGTCGAATGCTGCCGCTAATTATATTTTTAGGGTTTAAGGCCGCATGGGAAATCCTTCTTTGGGCGAACGTTCTGGGATATCGATCCCTAGTTCGAACAGACCGGTCGGTCACGTGTAGAGGCTAGTCGACGGTGATCATACTGGCATCTTCGGGGTCGCTTGAGATTGAATCTAAGACGGTCAACTAGGCCGACGAAGATGTATGGCCGCGATTGATTTGTGACAGTAGGGTGTTGCCGCAAACGCAATTTAGGGTTTTCAAGGTAGCGCCTCTAGCTACTTTGGGCAAACGATTTGGTATGTTCCGGTTTTTCCATGGAGAGGTCGATCGACCAAGGGAGAAGTTGGGACAACGGTGAACGCATTGGCACTTCTTTGGTTGTTCGAGATGCGATCCAAGCCGTCTAACTAGGCCGGCAAAGTTGTACGGTCATGATCGATCTGCGACAGCTGTGTATCACCGCAACCCGAATTAGGGCTTTTCTCACAACGCGTTTTCTCGAGTTTGGGCGATCGATTTAGCGCCATATAGGCTTGCCTCCGGCAAGTCGATTGGTCAAGGGGAAAGTGGGGCCGCTAATGATCATGCTGATACTTATTTAATCATTTGTAGGAAGATCTAAGCCGTCCAACTAGGATGGCAAAGTTGAACGGTCGTGATGTGTTTTGAGACTCTTCTTAACAGTCTTAGCTCGTTCGAGCTATTTTGTACAGCGCGATCACCCATATTTGGGGTCGGCGTTCAAAACGCTGGTGGCTGAGGGAATGGGACTCGATCGACTAGGGTACTAGTGGGCCCGTCGATGGTCACTGTGGTGATTCCCTAGTTCTGTTAGGAGTAAGCTATGCTTGTTAAATCGTGTGGACAAGTTGTGTGGCCGTGATCGTTTCTAAGACTGACATTAACATACTAGATTTTCTTTTAAGGAATAAATATGTGTTTGATCACGCTAATTTTAAAGTGCGCCGATACAAGACTCTTTTTGTCAGAGAGTGATGCAGCCTGTGTGGGTATTTTTATGCAGATCTCAATACTGGCATTTCGGGAGATTCATGCTACTCTGCTGAGAGTGAACACTTCATCGTCATGTCATGTCAATAATGAGAGTTCGGCTGAGAACATAACATAAGAAAATATCAGGCAGGTCAATGCATTAGTAACTAATGCGATAGGTTGATAGAGAATATCTAGGATTGATTCACGATTCTGATAAATTTCATAAATATGTCGAATTACTCAATACATATATAAGTAAAGAGGTTTCAACACTCATCACTTTCAAATGGCTTTTGTTCCTTTTGCAGGATGACAATGCATTAAATACAGGGTTTTACAATTTTGACCCTGCACTAAAAACCACCATCAACACTCCTACACGGTAAACCGAAGAGGCTGATTCTGAAACTCCAGATGACGATAATATGTTGGAAGGACTTAAAGTGATATATAAATTCGATGAAATAGAAGGGACAAATGAAGAAGAAGACACCACCCAAGACAATGATGATTCTGAAGCGACGCAGAGCCAAAGGAATCAGTCTGATGCTACTGGAAGAACAGTGAGGTATAACACAAGGTCCTCAAGGAAGCCGCCAAATAAATTCACACCTCAAGGTAAAGTAAACAAGGGGAAGAAAGGAGGAAAGGGAAAGAAGAAGAAGAAGAAGAAGAAGAAGAAGAAGTTTAAGAACCAGAAATAATCAACCTTGATGATTACATTGATGTGACGCCATCTGAGCCAAAAAAGCTGAAGAAACCAGATAAACTCAAACTCTGGAAATCCTGCACAGAGGAAGAAAAAGAGGTCCTTCGTCCATTCTTTGAGAAAGCGACAGAAAGGTATGTAACTCTGCAACAAATTGCCTGTTTATTCATAGGTATAAACAACGAAAATTGATTCCATGCAACATCTGCTAAAAACAATTGTAAATCCAAGTTGCAGTTAGAATTTCTAATATCTTATGTTATGTCAGGGAGTTAACCTATTCTTTACAAATGCAGTTCCAGAGCATGTAGCTTTTATTTCAACAATGAAGTGGAAAAATTCGTCTATGGAAGGCATATCCAAGCTCTAATGGATAACCAGAACATTAACAGCGAGATTGTTGATCACTACATCAACATGCTGCAATCAAAGATGGAAAATCCAGCTAAGCCGGAGTACTACGGGAAGAAGCACTTAATTTTGTCTATAAATGCTTATGTAAGTAACGAAAACTTTTAATTTGTCTTTTCAATAACTTGTTACATCAACTTATTTAGTTCTATATTATCGTAGTTGAAATCTTATTTACGTGAGATGAAACAAATTAGTGTGCTAGAGATGGTTAAAGTATACATGATGCATAAATGAATGAATTATTGTTGTTATCTGTAAAAAACAAACTAATGTCAAGAATATGATGCAGCAAATAATGAGGGGCGCAGTAAGCTACCAAAGATGCAAGGAAAGTGGATGAATGTGGGGTTCCAGATATCTTAAGGAAGAATTACCCAATGGATGGCGATGACACATTAGTGCTCATACCAATGTGTCTACAAGACAGGGCTAAGAAACCATTCCATTGGGTGCTGCTTACGTTAATAGGTGGAAGATGGTTAATTTTCAACACCATTTATCACAACAAAGGGTACAACAAGCAGTACAATGTCATGGTACAACCATTGACTGCTCTCCTGAACCAAATGGGTAAAAAAGATGTTGAGACAGATGGAGCAGTAACTACAGATTTAGACCACTAACGGTACCAAAACAACATGGTTTGGAATGCGCAATCCATATCTGCTTATTCATGAAATGTTTGGTGAAGCGTGGGAACTGCTGGGATCTAGATGATAAGAGCATTGAATACCATGAGAAGATAAACAAGAAGAGAGTGAAGATGGCTGCCAGGATGTTAGCTGAAATTGATGCATGGAAACCACCTTTGGAAATTACTAACACACCGGAAGAAGATAAGCAAGTACAACAACTTACCGACTCATTCGAAGAAGTACTCAACATGCAGGATTCTGTTGAAACATTAGATTAGTGCAAACACACTTTTCATGCTCTGAAAAAGGAACATTCTAGGTGTAGTTTAACATATGCTGGTAAGTAATTAAGTTAATCTGTATAGGTATGCTAATTGGAAGTTAGTTTGAAAAGACATCTAATAGTTACTGTAAATTTATTTCTGAAGGTATGTTTATGTTCTCAAACAATTTGGATGATATGTTTAGTTTGTTATGAATTAATATTACTATTAGTTTGCTTTACTGATTTCTATCCATGTACAAAACATTGAATGGTTTTGTTATCAAGTTAATGAATGTTGGTAGTAAAGATTGCAGGTATGCACAACTAATGGAGTTAACTTGTATATACACATAAAACCATGAAGTTTTTTTATTTTTATTGAGCATCAACAACGGAGGTTGATCCATTTTAGGGATCAACAATGGGAGTTAATCCAAAAAATCAATGGGTCAAAAAAAATTGATGAATAAGTGATTGGTTTCTCATCAAGTGAATGAATGTTGGTAGTAAAGATTGCAGGTATGCACAACTAATGGAGTTAACTTGTATATACAGATAAAACCATGAAATATATTTCTTTTTATTGAGCATCAACAATGGAAGTTGATCCATATTTTGGATCAACAATGGGAGTTGATCCAAAAAAAACAATGGGTCAAAAAAAAATGATGAATAAGTAATTGGTTTCTCATCAAGTGAATGAACGTTGGTAGTAAAGATTGCAGGTATGCACAACTAATGGAGTTAACTTGTAACCATGCAATTTTTTTCTTTTCATTAAGCATAAACCATGGAAGTTGATCCAGTAATGGGGAATCAACAATTGAAGTTGATCCCATGACTTGGATCAACATTGATATGTTGATACTATTTACATAGTACTTTTTCCTGTAAAAAACCAGTAAACCTGGGACCTGCAAACTGAGATATACTGACAAGAATAACATTCATAAACAAATAAAACAGAATGTACGTCATTAAAAACATAACAAATCCAACAAGAAAAATAGGAAAAGCATAAAAAATAACTAACATCCATGTTGATCATCCAAGAACTAGTATAAAAAGGTAAAAAAGAAATTCAGAAATATAGTAAATCATTCACTAAAACTTCAGAACAACATCCTCCTCAAAAAGTTGATCATCCTGGAATTAGACTCCGTGCGAAACACTGGTGCACGAGGATCCAAAGGAGCTCTGCGACATCTACGACGGTTGTGGAAGGCAAGTCTCCTACACTGGACGCACTTCCTTTTCTTACGAACTTTCTCTCGAGAACACCTGTACCTTGAAGTAGTTGGCCTTCCAGATGACGCTCGACCACCATTGGGAGGCAAAACATAACCATGCTCAGAAACTTTAGGCGGCCTCTCACTGTCCGGAATAGGATAGATAGGACGAGCATACAAACCTATGTAGAACTCGGTGGTATAATACGGAATAATGTACTTATAAGGTTCATCTGTCCCAATCTGCAACATAGCTTTCATCGAATGGGTGCAAGGGAAACTATGCTCCTTCCACCAATTGCAAGTGCAAGTCTTAGCATCCAAGTTGACCGTGTGCTTTCCAGTAGGAGAAATTATTTCAAAGACTTTATCACTTGATCCTCAGAACTTGTAAAAACGGTAGTCGGTCACCCTCTTGTTGATCCTAGGTTGCATCCGGGGAGTAAACTTTGAAGTCCACTTACTAGACTCCACCAACCTCTTGTAGTTCTGCTCCATTACCTTAGCACAAATACAATCCACAAGCTCAAGTGTTGGAAGACGCTTATCATGCTTAAGCACACTGTTAAAACTCTCTGCAATGTTCAATGTGTTCTCACCAAACCTTTCTCCTTGAAAAACATGAGCTGCCCAGTTCTGGAATGAAATCTTTACCATCCAATCAATCACTGAATCAAGCTTCAGATTGCTCATACTCTTGGCAGCAGCATAAAACTTCTCCTTTGTTAAAGCAATATAGTATTCTTCAAACAACTTCACAGCAGTTTGCCGGCTCTTGCTCTTTGGAACCGGAATATTTCCTTTCATGTGGTACAAACAGTAAGAATGGAAAGCTTTTGGGAAAATCACAGGGATATGTTCCAAAATGCCAGCTCCACGGTCTATGGTCAGTGGGCAGTTTTCCCTGATAATACCCTTCAAGTTGGTTAAGAACCATTCCCAACTCCCACAATTTTCGCAAGGTGCAATACCAAAAGCAACTGGATAGATCTCTAGAAAATACAAACAAAAAAAAACCCAAAGATTCAAAAAGTGACACACAAAAACTGAAATCCATGAACAAGTTATTGGGTGAACAACACGAATTATGGAATGAACAACAGAAGTTATCTGATCAACAACTGAAATTATGGGATCAACAACAAGAATTATGGGATTAACAACAGAAGTTATGTGATCAACAACTGAAATTATGGACCAACAACAAAAGTTGATACATAAAAAAAAGGATCAACAATTGCAATTATGGGATCAACAACAAAAGTTATGGATCAACATTTGGAATAATGGATCAACAATAAAAGTTATGGAATCAACAACAATAATTATGGGATGAACAAAGTTATGTGATCCATAAAATTAAAATCCAGGGACATATCATACTATATTGTGTGATTCAACAACGAAAGTTGAAACAAATTAATAATTAAAAAACATACCTTGGTTACCAGTTTCCCGCAAGCAACCATAAGACCTCCCTTAAACTTCCCAGTGAGAAAAGTACAATCAATAAATAACATAGGACGACAGTAATTATTGAAACCAGTAATGGAAGCTTCGAAAGCAACAAAAAACCTCTGGAACTGCTTCGTTACACCATCATACTCAAAGTTGACGACGTTTCCAGGATTATAATGTTCAATTGAGTCTTTATAAGAAACAAAGTCTGAATAGGACTTGATGTCATCACCCCAAAGAGACTCTTTAATGAACTGTAAACCATGGTATGCCTGACTATACGTGAGATCAATACCATATTCCAGATGGAGCAGATCTTGGACATCAGCTGCAGTCTTCTTCTTCTTTGATGCTCGAAATTCATCCATTAAGATATCCTTCAGAAAAGACTTTGTCATCCTGACTTTTGCTGGATCAGAAGAAGCTAAATCACATGAATGCTCTCCGCGAAACTTCTTGCACTGAAACACACCTTTAATTTTGGCAACGACAGATGCATGAACGAGAACTGGTTCATGCAAAGTACATTGAAGTTAAAACTCAAACCTAACATTGAATTATGAGCCGATCTAAATAAAACACCAAAAATTCGAAAATCAAAAACCGGAGATTTGAGATTAAAGAATTGAAGAATACCTGTTTAAGATATGAATAACGATCTCGAATTCAAATAATATGTAAATGAACCAATCAATCCAGTAGAATCAAACACAAAGAATCAAGTTTTCAAAATCTCGATCTCTGCAACAGAAAATACAAATAAACTGAAATCAAATATGAAGATTGAGATACTACAAATAGAACATGCAAATATAAAATAAATTTCTACTCATCTTCAATCACGAATCACCATTACAAATTTGTTTCATAAAAATAGATCGAGAAAATTTTGTTGATACTATTGTTGATGAAGAAACGGCTTCCAGATCTGAGATTCAAAAGATACGAACGATGTTGATGAAAAGAGATTCAGTAGAAGAAGAAGATGATTTTCTGGTGATTGAATCTCTAGATCGTTAAAAAAATTCGAATTTTTTCTTCTCCTGATTTCAGCTGAGGGAATAACAGTTCTCTCTCTCGTTTTCTTTCCGTTGATTAACTGTTTTTTGGTTTTAGAGTATTAAATATATACAAAGGGTAATTATGTAATCTCGCAGAATGGGATTTGAATGGAGGGGTATATTTGTTGCTTCATAAGGGTAATTTTGAAGCCCGTCAAAAAAAGGTCAATTATATAATTACCACATCTTGGAATTGTGCATGCTAAAGTTTATAGAGCTTTAGGAAATTGAACTGAAGTCGTCCTTTCGCTTAAATTTTTACTCCTTTGACATCTGGTTATTACCGTCAAGATGGATGGATAACCATGTGGGATATTAGCGAATTCAGGTTAGGCGTTTTATAAGCTGGAGATTGAGTGCCGACGAAGAAAAGAAAATAATAAGGCTTAGTTTGGTATTGCTGCAACTTTTGTAAAAGCACTTTTCTGTTGTGCGTTGCTGTGCTGTGAGAAAAAAGCAGTTAGACGTTTGGTAAAAAATTAATTAAAGTTAAAGCTGATTAAAAAAGAAATCAAAGTGTGTTTGGTAAAATATCATATTCAACCATTGTTGTTGTAGCAAATGACAAAAACAAACATTTCTCTGAAAATAGTTAAATTCAATTTTATTGGTTTAAGAAATAAATTAAATTTTTACTATTAAATATAAATATATATAATATCAAATTTACTAATTGTCACTATTATTATGATTGTTAAAAAAAATTATTTTACTTAACCGCTTTTAAATATACATATATATATATATATAATTTTCAAACAAAAAATCAAACTAAAGTAAAGTGATTATTTAATATTTTTTATTATTGACAAAATTAAATGAAATGGTATACAAAATAGTTTGAAAATAAAATATAATAATATTTAAAGAATAAAATTTGAGAAATGAAAAATTGAAATTTAAGGGTAACATTTGTCATTTATAAAATAAAGTAGGGATAGAAAAGATAAATCAAACATTAAATTTAGGTGGGACCAAAGATTATGCTTTTGTAGCTTTTAAAGCTCCTCCACCCCAGCTTTTAAAATTTGAGGAATTTAGGAAGTGCTTTGGCTAAAAAGCGCTTTAATTTTTATTTTTACCAAACACTAATTTTAAAAATTATTGACATATATAGGTGATAGACACATTTTTGTGTTTAATTTGATCTCAATACTATATATTGTTGGCATTCGAGTTTGTATTAATTTTGTTGTTTTATGTGTTTGTAGGAACCTTTGGAAAATAAACATTTTTTTGGAAAATTTGGCTCGAAAAGTTGGTAAAAGCCCCGGAGGACACGTGTTATTCGGACTCTCGCCGTTGGATAAGGGGCACCCCAGGTCACCCCAAAAGGCATCTGCTATTCGCACCCCAGTACAGGATTAGGGGGAGGTCATCTTCTCCATTTGAATTTTGTTTTTGGCGGGAAAATGGAGAACACTTCTGCAGATTTTTGATCGAATTGTTGAACGTGTTCTAGGGAGATTCAATGGCTTATTTTTGGTAGATAGTTGTGATATGGCCTATTAAACACACTGTGGGCGTTTGGTTCGATCAGAATTGGCTAGAATCAGCTAAACAATTCACAGGTTGAAAACAGGGCAGTTCATGTATATCACGGGTTTCACGTGATTTGGAGAAAATTCAACGTGTTTTGTGCGTGCATGGAAGACCCTCACATCCTGTTGGAGCGTGAAGGAGTTAAATATGGTAATTTGGAGGCTTGAAAACGCGTGAGAAGATGAAACATGAAAGAAAATTTTCCCATAAATATTTTCTTTACTGCCAAGTTAAAGAGAATTATATGGAGTGAATGAGCGAGATTCGATGGGTCTGTTGGATATAAATAGGTTGCTGGGGTTGAGTAGAAAGGGTGTCGAGAGTCTGGGGGGTTGAGGAGAGCCAGAGAAGAA
Organism: Papaver somniferum; assembly: GCF_003573695.1. Taxonomy (NCBI): domain Eukaryota; kingdom Viridiplantae; phylum Streptophyta; class Magnoliopsida; order Ranunculales; family Papaveraceae; genus Papaver; species Papaver somniferum. The sequence continues at coordinate 178,734,727 of NC_039364.1, read as the reverse complement.
GAAATTTGAGTTTTCCCAAACTCGGTTTCTGCTGCTGCTGCTGCTGAAGAACACGAAGAACGGACCTGCACCAGCAGTCGTTTTTCTACAGTAATAACGACTCACACCTGTGGGTCGTACATCAAGCAGACTTATTTGCTACAGCGTTTGCGACACAGCTGCACCAGTCTTTTGTCACTGAGGGTCGTAGTTCTCTGGTTTGTAACAAATATAATTGTTACAAACCCGGTTTTATTGTATTTCTCATATTCTCATCATTTGTAAACCATTTTTGAGCATCAATGAAATATTTTGAGAGGTTTTCCAACATGATGAGCGGCTAATTCCCTCGTAACCAAGGCAATGGAAGAAGCTATTCACGCAACATAAATGGGTAACTATTTCATTTAATTATATAATTCACCTAATCGCTGCTTTTGCAGAGTTTTAATCTTAATTATTTGTTATTCAGTTTGATAGGTTATGCTTGGTTTAATCTCTTGATAATCTATGCTTAAGGTTTACAAATAATGTTTGAGAATCTGTATGATTGATAGTGAATTAAAGATAAAAGAGGACTTAAGAATTGAATAGAGTTTTGAAATATTTATCATTCAATTTTGCATAATAGTGGAATCTAGTGTCTTGGTTACCTCTCGCACCCATTGTTAATATTTTTGTATATATAATTTTATTAAATCTAAAATTCCATTTCCTTCACAAGTCTGAAACGAATCCTATTTACTACAATCACAATCAAAAATAATAATCAATAGGTTTTGAAAGTGCTTTTGGAAAAATAAAAGCATTACCAAACCCAACCTAAAATTGCCGCTTTGGGTTAGGCTATAGAAAATCATCTCACATTTTTAGGTAAAAAAAACTGCTTGTATTTTTCAACATAACAAACTGAACTTAAGTGTATACATATTCCAAATACAGTTTTAAGCTTTTCTTTAAGTCAGGAAATTGCAACATCAATTTCACTGTAACTCCACATGAAAAAGATCACAAAGATTGAAGACTCAACTGCAGTTGTCCTTATATGACAGTTGGCCTAAGATAAGAAAATGATCAGATAAGAACTCCGACAAACTTAAATAGTTAAACTATCATGTTCCGAGCTTTGTGTCAAGTTTATCTTCTTTTGGAAAATTCAATCATCTCATCAATGCTCCAACGACTTGGGTATAATTCTTAATGTGCCACACACAAAAGTTGTAGTTATAGTTAAATTATAAACCACCTCATTTCCAACAATTTCCATTGTCATTAGCAAGTAAGTACATGGATATGTCAAAAATTAAAATACAAATACAACCATGCACCTACTGCCATTCCAAGATATTTCAGAGGAAGTTGTTCAATCTTGCAATTAAGAATTCTAGCAATAGCTTCAATTTTTTCATCTGCACCTATGCTTATTACTGAGCTTTTGTTGAAATTTACCTTCAATCCAGTTATGGCTTCAAAAATTTGCAAGATAATCACCAAATTTTCATCTTCCTCTTCAGAACCATTGAGAAAAACTAATGTATCATCAGCATATTGTAAGTGTGAGACTTGCACTGAGTTAATTGAAAAACCAGAAATCATGATTAGTTGATCTGCATTCTTCATCAATTTTGTGAAAATTTCAGCTACTAATATGAATAAAAAAGGGGAGAGAGGATCTCCCTGTCTAATCCCTTTATGTGGCTTGAATCTTGTAGTTGAACTTCCATTCACCAGTATTGAGTGTTGAGCAGAGGAGACACACCATTGCATCCAGCTTATCCATTTATCTCCAAAGCCTGAGCTTTTAAGCACATTACTCATTGTATGCCAGCTTACATTATCAAAAGCTTTCTGAATATCTAGTTTGCACAGTACCCCTGGTTGTTTTGATTTAAATCTTGAATCAATCAATTCCCCAGCAATTAAAATTTCATCCAAGATTTGTTTATCAGCTATAAAAGCTCCTTGATTTTCTGAAATCAGTTTAGGTAGAATCTTCTTAAATCTGAGAGCAAGTACCTTAGATATGACTTTGTAAATGCTGCTTACCAAACTTCTTAGTCTAAAGTCTTGTGGTGTGCCTACTTGTTCTTTCTTTTGAATCATACTTATGGAGGAAACATTTGTTCTCCAATCAAGTTTTTGTTGATGCTCAAATTCTTTAATTACTGCCATAAAATATATTTTTATCACCTCCCAAGCCACTTTATAAAACTCCATGTTATAACCATCAGACCCTGGAGACTTATTGTTCTTGAAATGTTTAATTACCATCCATACTTCTTCTATTGTAATTTCTTTTTCTAGCTCCATCTTCTCCTCTTCTGTTATTTTGGTGAAGTATTCCTCCTTCATTTATGGTCTCACCTGGTGTTTTTCTTGAAATAGGTTCATGAAATAATTTGATAGTTCTTGAAATAGGAGCTCAAAGCAGAAATGCAGGGATCTGGGATACAGTGATTGAAAAAATACAAAAAAAGTTAGCACCATGGAGGAGAAATTTTTTTACAAAGGCAGGAAGACTTTTGTTGATCAGAACAACTCTCTCAAGTATACTCATATATTATATGTCAATTTTTCAGATGCCTGTGAAGGTAGAGCAAAAGATCAACCAAATTATGAGAAGATTTATGTGGGGCTCAACAGCTGAAAGGAAGAGATTTAACTGGGTAGCATGGGAGAAATCTTGCAAACCCAAAAGTCTTGGAGGGTTAGGCATTAAAAAATTAAAACTCACAAATAAAGCTTTATTAGCAAAATGGTCATGGAGATTCTCCAAAGAGAAGAAGCAGTTATGGAGAAGAATAATACAGGAGAAGATGCAAACTCAAGAGAATGCAATATGGGTGAATGATTCAAATAAACCATAAGGAAGGGGAATGTGGAAGAACATACAAAAACAAAAACAGGTGGTGGAACAGATTACAACAACTCACTTAAATAAAGGAGATTCAGTTAATTTTTGGTTGGATGCTTGGACTGGTACACAATCCCTGAAGATTCAATTTCGAAACATTTATAAGATTGCAACAAGCAAAAATGCAACAGTAAAAGATATGATATCCAACAATGCTTGGAATTTGAAACTCAGAAGGAATTTAACACAACAGGAGATTCCATAAATGATGGCTTTATTTGCAATTTTAGGTACACCTCCTACTCTGATTGAAGAAGAAGAAGATGAATTAGTGTGCACGGCAACTGGAGGTTTCAATGCACAACTCTGCTACAAATGGTTGATTGAACAACTTTCGGTAACCCCATCTACTCATTCTCCGGTACCATACTCATGCATTTGGATACAAGGAGTTCCTCCAAAAGTTCAGTTCTTTATTTGGACTGCAGCTCAAAATTCGATTGCTACAACTGATAATCTGGTAAGAAGAGGATGTCAAATTCAGAATACAACATGTGCTCTATGCAATATGTATCCAGACTCGGTGGAACATATCCTACTACATTGTACTTATGCGCATACAATTTGGAATTATTTCATTGGAGGATTCAATATTAGATGGATCCAAGCGGATTCTTTGATAATGGAATTACAAGCTTGGAAATATAGAAGAGGCAGGAATAGAGGACACAAAATATGGCCAATGCTGCTCTCTGCAATATGTTGGGCACTTTGGAATGAGAGGAATAGAAGAGTTATGGCACAAAAAATATCAAAAACAGAGAGAGAATCTATCCTAGAGATAAAACAGTTGATATACAAATGGGAGGAATCTAGATCACAACATATTCAAATTCATATTCTTTAGAGAATTGATTACACATTGGAAGGTGATAATAGACAGTAGATAAGTTTTGTAATACTCAAAAATGGGGGCTTAGAGCGTCCACAGTGGTGCGAGCATAACTAAAGACCAAAGACTAAAAAAAAAGATCAAATTTGGGTTTAGTCCGTCCTGTGGCGTAGCGGGTGACGAGTAAATTTGGTCGCGCGTTGATATAAAGTCCGCTTCATCGTCCAGCGTAGATAAAGATTACGCCTGGCATGGGGCGTTGATAAAGATAACGCCTGGTATGGGGCGTTGATAAAGATAACGCCTGTATGGGGCGTGAACTATAGCAACGCCTGGTGTGTGGGACGGAGATTATACGTTCGCCCGGGTTCAAAAATAAAAAAAAAAAAAATGGGGAGTTGATAAAGACAACGCCCCAAGCAAAGTTTTCAAAACTTTGTGAAGGTGGGATCATGACTATATCAATGCCTGGGTGTCCGGTGTTAACTTTACGTACGCCCCATCCAGGCGGACATTATACCAACGCCCCATCCAGGCGGACATTATACCAACGCCCCATCCAGGCGGACATTATACCAACGCCCTGCATCAGGCGTTAACTTTACGAACGCGCGGCTACAGGCGGACATTATACCAATGCCCGTCGGGTAGGCGGACATTATATAAACGCCCGACTATATTTGGATTTGGTCTTAATCGCCGACCAAATTTGGTCCGAATTTTACTCTTTGATCAAATTTTGATCGATGGTACGTCCCACTACGCCAGCCCACTCGACACCAAATTTGGGTTTAATCGTCCACTGCAGTTGCTCTTAGGCCTTATTACATTCTTCTTTACAATACATAGACCTTTTAAGTAAAAAGAAAAAAATACAACCATGCACTCACACGTAATATTGTGTCGTCACGGTGAAGACATATCTAACTTTTTTGACAGGAAAAAAAAATCAAGCAAAAAACAAAGTAAGATATTATCTGCTCTAAATACCCACATGTTTCCAAATTCCATACAATAAACGAAATAAATAAAGTGGAGCACCTGACGGATAGTAGTCGAAGTAACAGAATTCCCATCCAACAGGTACTGTAGGACCTACCATGTAACCTATCTGACGTCACTTTTTTTGACAATTCCAAATAATATGGCAACAAAAGTCTATCAAATAAAAAAAGGTGCGAACTTAAAGATCTAATGCCATCATTCAGCAACTTCCCGTCATCAACAGCAGCAACTGCCCATTGCTAAAGAAGATATTTCTGCGGAAAACTATAAAGATGTTTTGTAAGCTTCTCGGATAGTAGCTTCAGATGAGATAAGAAGAACACTCACATAAACATTGAAGCTTAAACCTGTTGTAATACAAATATATAAAAGAGAAATACACAACATATCCTAGTACGACTTCGCCAAATCTTCATCTTCTGAATCAACGTGACAAACAACAACTTTTTTTTTTAAAAAGTTATTGTGAACACGTAAATCACGCAGACATCTATATGTTCACAAACAATATTCAAACAATAGGTACCAACTCGTGCTGATAATACAATGGCATTGATTCCTTGGCTCAAAACCTTCGGGTTTATCATAGCCTCATCTAAGAACACTGCGAGTGGCGTTTACGCAAGGGGAGATAAAGAAAACGAAGCATAAAAGTAAAACTCATGAAGCGTTAGACAAAAATAAAATGCTGAAGTGTAAATGAGACCGGGATTTACGTGGTTCAGCACTAAGGCCTACATCCACGGGGTTGTTGTTTCACTATGTACTTGATGATTACAAAGATAGTCGAGTGATTTTGTAGTTTACATAGGTCTGTCTATTGTAAAGGACTAACTTACACTTATAATCTTTTCTCTCTCTCCTTCTCCCCCAGTTTTTCCGATCCCTTTACTCTTGGTGGAGAGGGGGTATTTATATGGTTAGAGTGTGGGACCCATCTCTGAGGACCGTTGGAGCCTTATCTTCTTGTGTTCTGTGTCCATCCCGCTGGGGTCTTCGTTTATTACTTCATCACGCAGAGTCGTCTTCGTTCCTTCCACGGGTTGATCGACACGTATGTTGCTCAGAGTGTTTAATGCGGGTAGTTGAGGTGCCTGCTCGTGTCAGGCAAGTGTCTTCTGCCCCTGTTACATCCGTGTCAGTTCATTTTCTCTCCACCGTTGATCTTGGCTTCTTCTGGGGATGAGATAAAGTAACTCTTCGGGAGTTATCTGGTGCTCCGCAGTACATCGTGTTACCGGTACATCTTTTTAACTTCTGCCCTTAGATTTTTTTGGGCAAAGATCCAACGTCGGCGGGATGAGTATCTTAGCTGTGGGCACATGTCATCATGCTTTGATGACTTTGTTCGCATGCTCTCCACGTATGTTCCTATATACACGTGTTTGATGATGAAATATGTGCACACAATTTGCCCCTTTTCTTCGGGCTTGAGTGTTTAGTGGGAGCATTGAAGAAAACAGTCGTTACATATTATTCCTCTCTCCTAATAACTTCTCCTAGAGACTTGGGCATGTTTCGTATTCGTGCATTAACTGCTCATTTAATGGGCACGTTTCCCATTCCTCCCTTAGCTTCCTTCTCTTTCTTTCGAGTATATTAAGGAAGGGAGAAAAATTAATTTCATTCTCTTTCATTCTTTGTTCTTCAGCCATTAATTTCTGTCTTTCTTTGTTCTTCAGTCATTCAATTCTCTGTCTTAGCATTTATCACTCTCCCTTCATTGTTTCTAGTTTGTTTCGTTATCTGTCAGTCTTCATTCTTTGTTCTTCGACCATTAAATCCTCTGTCTTAGCATTAATCACGCTCCCTTCATTGTTTCTAGTTTGTTTCGTTATCTGTCAGTCTTCATTCTTTGTTCTTCGACCATTAAATCCTCTGTCTTAGCATTAATCACGCTCCCTTCTTCATTGTTACTGGTTTGTTGTCCTCTTCCTGCTGCTGTTTGTGGTGGTAAGGTTTCTTTTCTTTGTTCCTTTTGTTTTAAGCTGTGTCGGTTGTAAATTTGCTGCTGTTGATCGTTTTGTAGCCTCCTATTTTTGCTGTTGTCGTCCTTTTTTGTGATAAAGAACCCTTTTCTAATGCTTGTATGCTAGTTTGCCCCTGTTCTTCGTCAGAAATCAAGGAGGCCATTGTTTTACGTGTATTGAATGGATTTTTGAGTTTGGGGTTTTTAGGGTTTCTGTTCTATGTTGAGATGGACTTCCAATTTTGTGGTTTTTGATCTTTGGTAATGACCTTGTGTTTGTTTCTAACTTGTTTATGTCGTATCTCTTCGCAGCCATGTCTGACCGTCCGCGTCCTCCTCATCAAACTGCGGGTTCTAGTCTACCGAGATCTCCTCCGCGCAGAGAGTCTCAAATGGATCCCCGTGGTATTAGAGTTTCTTGTTCAGGGGCGAAGGCCTCTCTTCCCAGGAAAGATGGTCCTTCAAAAAATCCTTCCGGGTCTTGAAACGCTGCCGAGCGTGCGGTTTCTCGTCCTCGTGATGATGTTAGGTGTACGCAGACACCTCCTCGTGCGGTTGCTTTTGATGTTCCTCCGCTGTGTTCAGTAGTGCATGTGCAGTACCCTCTACCTCCGCCTCCAGTACTTCCTCCCAAAGGGAAAAATACCAAAGGTTCTGTCCCAAGGACTGAATCGTCTAAAAATCCTTCTTTGAAAAGACGAGCTTCCGAAGCTTTTGTTGGTTCGTCTGACCCCGCGAAACAGGATGAGGCTGCCCCGGTGATACGCAGTGTTCCGGTCAGCAAGAAGAAGGTGACGTTCAAGCATATTGACCTTGAAGTTTTCAAAGAAAAGCATGAGCTTCAAGCCTTCGAGGTTCATTTCTATGCCCCTGAAGATGATATTACTTATGATCTCCTCTCGAAGTATCAGTTTGACGAGTTCCATCTGTTGACTACGGTTGGAGATTTCGAGGAGGGTCTTATGCTGCCGTTAAACAAGTCTGGCGACTCCTTCTATTACGATGTGCTTGCTGGTCGTGAAGGCTCTTCTACCAATACTCACAGCCGTTCCGTGTCGCAATTATCGGGGAATTATCTCCGCGCACTGAAGGAGTGTTATCTGCGGAGTAAGGGGAAGACGACGATGACCTGTTACGTTCCAAATCCCGCGGAGAGGGAATGGTACACTCCTGAAAACTTCAACAACTCTTTTGGCGATTACGTCAATAGTAGGAATCGTAAGCCGTGGAGTGTAAGCCTTCAGAATCTTGCTGCTCCTCGAGGTGAGATTCGTCTATTAAGTGAGGTCAGCGATGCCAAACTGAAGTATGTTCCGGGCACCGAGGGGTCTAGTCAGCGGAAACTTTTTCCGGACCGTGAGAGCATCAAGCGTGACCATGACTACGAGTGGCACGCTACTGTGATCGAAGTCGTTGGCCCTTGGGCATACGGTTGGATTCCCGGTCCACGCGGTTGGCGTCCTTCTGGGAGTAGCAAGCCACGTGAATCTCCTACGGCTCGTGATGGAGATTTCTGTCCCTGGCGTTTAAACTTCGCAGGTATTAACTTTCCTTACGCCCTTTACGTCGTTGAAGGAGACGAGGAGGAAGGTTCTGGTGTCATACTTCCACCGAAGAGTGCCACTACTGCTAAGGTATAGTTATATCATTTTCTGGCCGCGCTTGGTCGAAAAGTAACTCTGTGGAAAGTAATTGTTCGGGAAGTAACTATGTGGAACATGTGTTGGTTTGCAGGCTTCGAAGAAGAAAAAGATTGGGCCGAAGCAGTCTTCTACGATTGTGATGGGTGAGGCTGAGGTTCATGAAGAAGTTACCAGTCCGGCAAACGAAGAGTTTGCCGAGGATGAGATTTCTGATGGGGAAGAACGTATTGATACTTCCCCCCCTAATGTTGAGGATATTGGTGCGGGTTTTGAAGGGGATGGAGGAAATAATGCCGCGGAGGCTGATGGCGGTGTTCTCGCAGATATGTCAGTCCTTGCTGGTGATGCTGCGGGTTTATTCCGCAGGGGATCTCCTTGACGATGCTCTTGATTTTCCCGAAGACTTTTCTCTACTTTCTCCCAATGATGATTGGGATGTGCTCGGGGAATCTGGCAAGGACGACGCTGCTGCACAGGACGGGGGCGCGGGTGATCACGATGTACGTGTTGATGCCGAAACTTGTGTTGATGAGGCAATATCAGCCAAAGGGAAGTCCGTGGTTGATTCTCCTTCTGGGGATTTCCCTCACTCGCTGACTTTTGAGGGTGAGGACGCCATAATGGATTGGCTTAAGAAAAAGGGTTTGCTATTTGTCCCTCATCCTGCCCCTGTGATTGCTGGTGAAAAAGATTCCGATGCTTATACCCGTCGGATGATGGAACTCTCGTCCAAGGCGCGGGTATCCGAGATGTGGGGAAATTTTTTTAGTGTTCCCGAAGCTGCCCTTGTACCGGAGCCTCCTACTTCTATCGAGATATGATGGCCATAGCTGACGGTTACCAGTATGGTTTTCCTCATCAGCGTGTCTTGGAGGTAAGTCTTCGTTCATATCTCTTCGTGACGATTGAATCCTTCGGTGTAATAATGTTTGCCGTTTTTATGTGTAGATGATGAGGAGTGAGCATTGTAACCATGTTCTGTATCAATTCTTCAAGGCGAAATCTTTGAAGCTGGAGGCTAAGCTTCGTCACCGAGAAAAGGAACTATCTGCGGCTGAGGTAGAAATAGAAGAACTGAAGAGGAGTCTTAAAGAGAAAGAAAAGCTGGGTGAAGCGGAGGCTGGGCTTCGTTCAGAGCTTACTTTCGTACGTGCTGAGTTAGAGCAAACTCGCGGCCAAGTTTCAGCTTTCACAGGTTTGATTCTTTCTCTTTTACCCTCGCAGTGCGTCGTAATTCCTCTATTCCTTAGTTGTTCTGTCTGAGTCTCCCCACCCTATATCCAGTGGGTGGCGTCCCCGAGTTGATATGGCTTCGAAATGAAAGGGCACGGCAAAAATCTCGTATCAAGGAGCTGGTCGAGAAAATTAAGAGTGAAGCCAAAAAGTGGGACGCGCGGGCTGAGGTATGGCACGAAAGGCATGTTCAAATGGTTGATATGCAGAATCAGTATAACCATGACCGTACTTTGTTCAATGGTACGCTGCTGTGGACAAGTGAGAATCTGCGGGAATCCCGTGAGCGATCTTCGTTGTTGGAGTCTAGGATACATCTTCTGGAAGAGGAACTACAAAAGGCTCGCTCCCTTCCTTTTCCGGGAGTTGATGAGATCATGCTGAGTCTTACCAGGGAACGGGACGATACCCGAGCCGAGGTTTGGGCTCTAAGCAAGGCCCTTGCTGCGTCTCGCGTTGAAATAACGCGTTTGGTTGAGTCTGAGAGAAATCTTGAAGTATGTATGTACAGACTTGGCAAAGGTGTATCAGAGATAAACAACGAGGTCAACCATCTTTGTCACATGGATTCGATGAAGCAGGTAGAACTAGATGCCAGTCAATTTACTCTCACCAACCTTCAACTAGATTATAAGAAATTATCCGTGGAATATGACCATCTTGATGAAGCGCGAGATGCGGTTGTTAATGAATATGAAGAGGCTTCGGCTTGTATCGAAGGTATAACTCTATTTCATCGAGTGTGATTGTGTCTTTACTGTGCTAACTCCCTTGTGTTGTCTTTTTCAGAGCTCGAGGGACAACTCCGCGTTGCAAATGAAAAGTTTGAAAAGGCTCAATCTTCCTTAACGCAGCAGGAAGAACAGACTAATCATTTTAAGAGTTTGGCGGCGTCCCGCGAAGAGGCCGTTGGTGCAGCTTCTAAAGAAGTGAATCGTCTGTCTTCGTTGTTATCCCAAGCCCAACAGCGGACGACAGTTATTATGCATAAGGCTCGGTGTCAATTGGCTGAGGAGACAAACAAGATGCTGGAGAAGATTGAGCTTGGCCTTAAGACCGAGCATGGCCTTGTGAAAAGCTATCCACGTCGTCCAGTGCCTGCTTCCCTGCCTGGCTCTTCGGGACCCTCATCTGGTGGGAGCGTCCCTTCAACTCTTCGGAACAATCCTGCTGATGTGGTGGCCTCTTCTAAGTAGAGACCGCAGCATCATTATCCTTCCGTTGAGATTCCTTGTAAATTTTTGGTGTAAAGAGAATATTTTTGGTGTGTATTCCTTGTAAATTTTGGATGTGTATATTTACAATCCATGGCCTTGTCGCTTTTTGTAACCAACCTTTATGAAATGGATCATTTTTTTGATATACCTGCAATATCAGTTTGTTGTTTTATTTTAGTCATTGTGATGAAAGACTCTAAAAATAAAAGGATTTTAAGTGTTTGGGTGCGATCCCGAAGGGAGGTACCTTCGTGATCGGCTTGAGACCTGTCACCCCGCTGGCGAACCCTTGGCCAGAGGATTCCCAGACGGTGGGGGCCGAGGCAACGTTCTAGGATATGGGGTTAAAAAATTTACATACACCCATTCCGTCGACCCGTTGCCTTAAGATTGGTTGGGTATCTCTTTCTGCTGGGTGCCTTCCCCCTGGTCTTACACTTATGGACACTGACGGGGGAGCCCTGAGAGATTGTAGATTAACTACTTTCCCCAATATTTCGATAGGTTTAGTTACTTGATATTAGAAAGCTTGTTTGATTGATAGGTTGAGGCCTGCAATTCCTCGTCCAGAGATAGAAACATGTAGAGTGGTCACGCCCTTCTTCTTCTGGTACCCTTCACGCAGTTGCAAGGCTGCGTTGCCCTATGGGAAGTATGGTTTGAGCCACTTAGCATTCCAAGGATGTCGGAGGACTTCGCCTTTCAGATTACGAAGGTAGTAGGAACCGCTTCCCGCAATGTCGTGTATTATAAAAGGTCCTCCCCACGTAGGTGCTAACTTTCCCCATCTCTTCTCTCGTTGATACTGTGGGATTGTTCTCAACACATACTGTCCCTCTACAAAATTCCGAAGCTTTACCTTTTTGTTGTACTCCCTTGCAAGTCTTCGTTGGTAATTTTCCATCTTCTGCAATGCTGCTTCCCTTCTTTCTTCTAGGTCGTCCAATCTCTCTAACATCATGTCTGTTGTGAGATTTTTCTCCCACGCTTCGGTCTTTGTGGTTGGCATGAGTATCTCTGTAGGGATGACTGCTTCAGCTCCATAAGTGAGGAGAAACGGGGATTCCCCAGTGGCAGATCTTCGCGTTGTCCTGTATGCCCATAACACATTGTGTAACTGTTCACACCACCGCCCCTTATGTTCGTCTAATTTTTTTGAGGATAAGGGCGAGGGTCTTGTTGGTGGCTTCCGCTTGTCCGTTGCTTTGAGGGTATATATGGGGGTGGATTTGTTCTTCTTATTTTGAAAGCATCGAAGAGCATGTCTATGTTTTTCCCTTGTAATTGCTTACCATTATCGGATACGATTTCTGCTGGTATGCCGAACCTGCAGATGATGTTCTGGAATATGAAAGTAAACACATCCACGTCTCTGATCCTGGCTAAGGCTTTAGCTTCCACCCATTTACTGAAGTAGTCCGTGGCTACTATCAAAAATCCTTTTCCCTGATCCTTCGATGAAAGGCCCGACGATATCTATGCCCCATTTTGCGAATGGCCACGGGCTATCTACAGAATTTAACATTGTTGCTGGCGCGTGTATCTTTTTGGCGAAACGCTGACATTCTTCGCATCGTCGGGACATTCTTGCGGCATCCTTATCGTGGGCCAGTAATATCCTTGCGTTTTGCTTTGTCGGCTAGTGATCTCATACCGCTATGATTCCCTGCGTCCCATAATGGATGTCATTTAGAATTCGGTGCCCCTCTTTTCGGATAAGCAACGTAGTAACGGTCCGAGGAAGGATTTCTTGTACAGGACCCCATCCCGAAGATCATATCTTCCTGCTTTGGAGAGTATTTTCCTAGCTGTTTATGGTCCGCGGGTAAACTTCCCTTTTCGAGAAACGCATGGATCACCGTTCTCCAATCATCTTCGTTGCTGAAGTCTTCGTCTTGATTTGCTCTTGACAGGATATCTTCTTCGTCAAAATCGTTATGGATGTCCTCTCCTACCTGGTCTTCGGTATTTTCTTCCACTGTATCTTGATTGGTAGCGAAGGAGAATTGAGGTGTAATCGAAGGCTCGTATACCCTTGTTATTTTAATAGCTTCGATGCTTTCGTCCTTCAGCATGGATGATATATATGCAGGGCATCTGCGTGCCTGAGATCCCTTCTGCATAAGTGCCGGAACTTGATGTTCGGAATTTGTGACGCCAATGTTTGGACCAAGGCCATGTAAGCTGAGAGGGTGTCATCGTACACGTTGTACTCGAGCCCTATTTGCCGTATGACAAGCTGTGAATCACTTGTTAGTCTTACGTCGGCTACCCCATCTCTATTATTATTCGGAGGGCATGTACGACTGCCTCGTATTCGACGATGTTGTTGGTATGCTCTTTGAATTCTAACCTGAGTGCCTGTACAATCCTTTTCCGGTTGGGGTGGTGATGACAATGCCTATTCCTGCTCCTTCCTTATTTTTGGAACCGTCGACGAAGACTTCCCATTGTCTTTGACTCGAGGGTTCGAGGATATCCATTGGATCCTTGCTTTCTTCCTCGGCTTCTGGTATTCCCTTAATCTCATCGTCGTTGTCCAGGGGAAGGTCTGCTAAGAAATCCGCCAAAACTTGGGATTTTCGAGAATGTTGAATTTCATGAATGATGTTGAATTGGTCCAGGTGGGTGTTCCACTTGGCTATTCTGCCCACTTTTCCCGCGCTTTTGAGGACTGCTTCCAGTGGTGCTTTGCATGGGACCCGACGAAGTGAGTTAGGAAGTAGGTTCTCAGCTTTTGAGTAGCCCATACCAATGCTAGGATAAGCTGTTCGATCTTTGTGTAGTTCCTTTCCGCAGAATTGAGGGTCTTACTGACGTAATAGATAGGTTGTTCTATCTTCGTATTGGTTTTGACCAACACTGCGCTGACTGCGTCTTCTGCTGCTATGTATAATGCCAAAACCTCATCAGGATCCGGCTTCTGCAGGATCGGAATCGAAGCTAGGTGTTCTTTGATTTTTTGGAAGGCTTCTTCGCATTCTGCGGTCCATTCAAACTTGCTCCCTTTTTTGAGAATATTGAAGAAAAATCTGCATTTGTCCGAAGATCGGGCAATAAATCTGCCCAAGGCTGCTATGGACCCATTGAGCTTCTGAACTTCTTTTAAATTCTTTGGGGATGGCATTTCTACTATGGCCTGAATCTTACTGGGTCTACCTCGATGCCCCTTTTTGTTACCAAATACCCGAGGAATTTCCCTGAGGTGACACCGAAAGTACATTTCTCTGGATTTACTTTCATGCGGTTGTTTCCTCATTGCTTCGAAGATGTCTCTCAGATCCTGGTGGTGATCTTTGCGCAGCTTGCTTTTGACGAGCATATCGTCAACGTAGACTTCTAAGGTGCTTCCGATCCATGGCCTGAAATAGCATCGACCATTCTTTGGTATGTTGCCCCTGCGTTTCGAAGTCCGAAAGGCATTCTAGTGTAGCAATAAAGACCATGTGGTGTGTAGAACGCTGTGTGTGGCTGATCCTCTTCTGCCAGGGCCACTTGGTTGTAGCCAGAATGTCCATCCATGAATGACAGTTCTTCATATCCTTCTACTGCTTCTACCAGCTGGTCTATGCTTGGCAATGGATAGCTATCCTTTGGACATGCTTTGTTGAGGTTAGTGAAATCGATGCATATCCTAAACCCCCCCATTTTTCTTAGGAACGACGACCATATTGGAGATCCACGTAGGGTACTTGACCTCCTTGATGAAACCTGCGTCTAGTAGTTTTCGAAGTTCTTTTTCCACTGCCTTATGATATTCCGGCGCGACTTTTCTTATTTTCTGTCTGAAAGGTGGCGTGCCTGGTTTGATGCGCAGCTCATGTTGGATTATTTTTGGGTCAATCCCAGGCATATCTCCTAATTTCCAGGCGAATACATCTGCGTATTCTTTAAGTAACTTGGTCAGGGAATCTTCTCTCTTTTCGTCCATTATGGTCCCTACTTTGATCATCTTCGGTTTTTCCTCCGTTCCTATGTTGATTTCTTTTACGGGCTCTACTGGCGTGAAAACCGGCTTCGGATCCCCGAGGACTGGGGCGTTCTTTAATTTCTACTTGGTATGTTTCTGTCCAGCGTTGGATGCTGAAGTACTTGTCTCTGTGTTCCGGACATTATCATCTTTGGCCAAATCCCTTCCTGTAGTTTCCTTGAGGAACTGGTCTATGGCCTTCTCTTTCGCAACTTCTTTATTTTTAAGTCTTCGGGTTTTGTGTTGCTTTTCTTGTTCGTTGTTGATGCGATCCTGAGTGGCTTGGCACTCTCTTGAAGAGACCCGATCTCCCTTGATTTTCATTACTCCCTCTGGTGTAGGGAATATGAGATATTGGTAGTACGTTGCCGCAACTCCATTGAGTTTATGTAACCATTTTCGTCCAATGATGGTGGTAGGCCTCAAAGATATTATATTTAAATGCAAAATGGTCCCCGGCAGCGGCGCCAAAAACTTGGTAGGACCCGAAGATATTATACTTAAATGCAAAATGTTCCCCGGCAGCGGCGCCAAAAACTTGGTTGGCCCCGGAAAGGCGTGAAAATTAAAGCGAAATGAAAACGCGGGCCTGCAGTAATACCGCAAGTGCACGGTCGTCAGTTGTAGCTCGTGCAAGTACGGGTCGATCCACAGAGATCGGGTGTGTTTTGTTGTTTCTAGCTAATTGGGTTCCTAAATTGCTATTGTTGGGCTTTGATTCTCCTTTGAGTAAATTGGGTCTAATGGGTTTGTTTTTAACAATGAAATGAACTGAGCTTGGGCTCAGTTGGTCTTTGAAGTGTAAATGGGCTTTGGCCTTAAACTTAGGCTTGGGCTCAGTGAACTGAAATTAGCCTTGAAGGCACTGGGCTTTCACAGTGAATTGGGCCTTAGCTTTTTGGAATGAGCTGAGCTTTGGGCTCAGTTGGATGGGCCTTGGGATTAAACCTGGGCTTTTAGCCTTTGGTTTCACTGAATTGAACTTGGGCTTTGTAACTTATGAGCTTGGAGCATCAGCAGACAGGGAACAGGCAGCAGCAGTGGAGCAGAAGCACAAGGCAGTGAAGAAGGAAAGAAGCAGTACTGCAGCAGCAGCAAGAAAGAGGAGAAAAACGCAGCAACAGTAGCAGTAGCAGCAGTGCAAAGAAAGCAGCTGCACAAGCACTGAGTAGCAGGGTAGGGAAGCAACAACAGGGCAAAGCAACAGCACAGGTGTTTCTGGCTAGTAGCAAAAGAGGAGTGTAAACAGTGGCTCTAGGCCAAATTGGAAGCAAACCAAAGAATAAAAGAATGGCAAAAACAGCAAAGATTAAACAGACTAAAAACTAAACAACAACAAAAGATGACAATGAAGAAAACAGTGTGAACCAAGATAAATGAACCAAGGCCTAAGGCCAAGGGCAGGGATGTGGAGAAGAAGTAACAAAGCAAAGCTAAGGCATTCATCTAGAGTGGGAAGAGAAACTAGCTTGCTCATTGGTCACTAGTGAGCACTAGTTTCTCCCCACTACTCAATCAACACAATGCACCTAAGCATACAAAAATGGAATGGCAAGATAATAAGCTTGCTATGAGCACTGATTTCTTCCATACTCAATCAATTCAGTGCTTCAAAGGCTTCTAGCCTAGCATTCCAAACTAACAGTGAATTAAGACAACAGGAACAAACATCACAAGAACATGAAACAACTGAAATTAAAACCTTAACAGACATCACAAGGAACAAACATCACAACTGAAATTAAACCTTAACAGAACAAACATCACAACTGAAATGAAGGAACAAACATCACAAGGAACAAAAACAGGATATTAAGAGTAAAAACAACTGAAATTAAACCTTAACAGAACATGAACTGAAATTGAAAATTGAAAAGTGACAAATTGAACTGAAATAACAGAACTAAGTTCTGGACACTGGCTAGTCCAGCATAAAGTTTTACAACAACACCCACAAGGCTTTTTATACCCACAGACCCCATTCCCCAAAATACAAATTAGGGTTCTTCACCCAATCCCAAAATCAAACAACACAGAAATTAGGTATTTGATTCTACCTAATTTGATAGTACAATTTGAACCCATGTTTCTCTCTATTCGTCTCCAGGCTTTCCCTAACAGAAATTAGGGTTTTCTATAAAAATCTCCAAAAACCTAATTTGGACAGTTGAAATTAGGGTTTCGAATTTACTCACCAAACATGTGATTGACACTTCAATCGTCGACCCATTTTTCCTTGTCTCACTGCTCCATTCCCACGCGCCAATTGCTTCATCTATCAACCTAATTCACCAAATCCAACCCTAACAGTGATGAGGATGGTGGTGGAGTTGTTGAAATAGATTAATAGGTGATGGGGTATTGAGGGATATGATGGATTGTGGTTGTTGTGGGGAGTTGTTGATGGAGAAGGAGGTGGCGATGGAACTGGTACGGCAGAGTAGGTGGTGGTGGGTTCTTCGCAAACAGGGAGGTGAGGGAGGAGAGGGTCGATATGGGTTAGGGTAGGGGGCTGTTGTTTTAGGTCTAGGGTTCGGTGCTCCAGTGTGTGGCGGCTTCATCGATTTTTGATGTTCAGCGAGACTAAGCCGTGAGATGTGGAGCTGGTAGGTAGATCGGACGTGATGCGGAGGCAAGCGAGGAGCGACCGTCGGATGAAGGGATACAACGAAACGAACGGTACTGATGGAGTTAGGTATGTAGTGTAAGGCGGAGATATCAAACTTCGATGCACAGCAAGGGAGCAACTGTTGGATTCAACTACCATCTAATCTGAAGGCTTGGAATTTCAGCGCTGTGGTGCTTGGCAGAGACTTCAGATTTTGATGCTCTATGAAGGAGCGACCATCGGATGCTTCTGAGAACTGATCTGATGGCTGAGAACGGAGGCGTTTTTGTGTGTAGAAAATGAGGTTGTGCGCACCATTCTTCGCGGCTTCCTTGCGTGATTTCTCCCGGCTTTTCACTACTTTTCTGCTCTTTTTGCTCCGCAAGTCATCCAGACTTTATTTATTACCTAAAAATGCAAAATTAATTAATAAAAATATTTATTCTGAAAACAATGAAAATACAGAATATGGGATAAAATGTAGAATTAATGCATAAAAGATGAGTTAAATGCCAACAAAAAGGGATAGATATATACAATATTTGGCACTCATCAAATACCCCCAAACCTGAATTTTACTTGTCCTCAAGTAAAACAAAACTAAGGAAATCCTAACTATACCACTGTCGCTGGTCTCTCGAATGCATTTAGCGTATGCACTAAGCCTTTTAAACCACTAAGTGTCCCTAGTGGACGAGTTGAAGTCTCGTGAAGGTTTACCAGAGGTGTGCCTACAAAACCTAAGGACAAAATATAAGCTCATATTCCATCAAATGTGACATGTGCAAAACAGTTAAGCTCACAGCAAAATGGAGATGTCAATCTAGCTATCGAAGGCACAATCCTAGCACTAATAACAAAAAAAGACATGTGATAAGAGTGTAAAGTGTATCTACACATGTGTAAAGAAAGATCTGAAGTTATGACTACTAATCACC
The DNA here is from genome assembly GCF_003573695.1 of Papaver somniferum. Lineage (NCBI taxonomy): Eukaryota > Viridiplantae > Streptophyta > Magnoliopsida > Ranunculales > Papaveraceae > Papaver > Papaver somniferum. The sequence continues at coordinate 178,716,419 of NC_039364.1, read as the reverse complement.
AAGAGATAGTTTCTCAGGCTAAGAACTGAGGTCGAAATCTAGCTAGCTGTCCGGACTTTACGAGAATTGTGAATGAGTTGGAGGTATTTCACAATTACTCGCGTTGTACATCAATGGCATACACCCTCCTTGCTTATTACAATGAAACACAAAATGACTATTTACATGACTCTTATTTACATTACTATTCTCTTTTATTTTTGGAACAAGAGAGGATGGAATTGATAAATACTTGATTTTTTTGTATTTTTCTGATATTTTTTCTCTTTTTTTTTTTCTGAATATATACATCGTTTTTTTTTTTTTTTTTTTTTTTTTTTTTTTTTTTTTAAGAGTAAACACTTTTGATACAAATACAAAAGGAAACAAAAATTACATGACACTTTGCAAGAGGTAGCCCTTTTTGATGCACCCAGTTAAATTCGATGGTTGTCTTTCTTAATGTAACCTCCACCTTCTATCCCAACCAACCAAAGAACAAGCTAGTCAAGTTTCGTTCAGTATTCTAAAGTGATTGGCAATCGTAACTTCCTATCAAACACCTTGAAGATCGAGGCCATACATGTATTGGTAATCGTGCGCGTGCAAATTTCTTATCACTATGTGAATTGTGCTAGAATCAGGGTGCCTAAATATCTAGACTAAGACTCCTAATAAAAATACATATTTGCACAAGAGTCAACATTTCAAGGTAAATGAGCTCCATTTTTATGATTTTTTCATTTTTTAATTTTTTTTTTTTTCAATTTTGATTTTTCAATTTTTTTGGAATTTTTCAATTTTTTCAAAAAGAAGAAGGAGTTCGTTTTCAATTATGGCAAATTATCATGGTATCTACTCTATACCCCCAAACCTAAACTAAACATTGTCCTCAATGTTTCAAAATATGGAAAGAATTAAAATGCAACATATGGAAAGGGACATGCTGAGTAGAGTAAAAGGAGAGAGAATACCCGATTTCGGCGAAAGCAGAATTAAAACTCCGTTATTCAAGGCAAAAATCAACATATTTCAGCCGAGATCATATTGGATTAGCAAAATATATACAAAAGGAAAAAAAAAAAAAAAAGGGTTTTTAAGATTTTTATCTACTGGATTATATACAAAAAATTCACCATACATCAAAAGTCTAAAGAGTTGAGGATCAACCCAAAAGACAAAGTGTAGCGGTTTCAACAACTTCACACAATAATAATAGGAAATAAACGCAAGTGAAACTGTGAAACAAAATGAGCTACCCCCAAACCTGTATTTTACAGAAGATATAGTTTTGAAAACAAAATCGCGCAGTTTCGGGGGTTCATCATGCACAAGGTCTAGCTCAAAGTGAACTGTGCTAGGGACGGGCAAACATGCAATTTCCAACTGTGGTTCCTCAAATGTATTATATTTAGAAGCAAAATAGTCCAAAAGGACTTGGGAAGCACACAGTTCCAAACCTAGGTTAGGAATTTTCAGAAAAATTGGTTTTACAATATTGGTACAAACCAAATCTAGGTTGGGTGGAAGGCCAACAGATTGTGACTCATGTAGGAGAATAGGTGCGTCATTATTAATCAAATCAAAATCTCCTAAATCATCTACACATGTCACATCATGCTCACAATCATCAATCAGTTTAGCAAGTTCATACTCAGAATCATCAACATCATCAACAAATTTATTCTCATGCATCGGCAAATCAGGAGAAATATCACAATGTGACCTAGGTAGAGAATCAGACACATCAAATATATTTTCATGCATATTGGTGTCTACAGAAGATTCAACTATTCCTATGTCATGCTCATCTTCACAGAATAATTGTACGAATCCCATGTCAATATCAAAATCATATGAATTACAATGAGTATTAGAAAAAACAGCATTCATGAAGGTCGAGGGCGAGAAGCCATATGTTATTGAACCAACAGGTTCCACAATATTTTCATGTTCTTCTAACATATCATCATAATCATCATAATCATCATCATGGTAGCATGCATATTGGTCCTCATTAACAGTGGTGGTGTCATTAGTCGATTCATGTTCCTCTAAATTAGGTTCATATTCAACATTATTTACATGAATGGGACTAGACACTTCATTAGGGACAACATACATTTCCTCATGAATTTCCTCCTTTTGTCGGTGAAGCAAAATCTGATCTAAATGTGCATGAATTCGTGCTGTAGATCTATCATATTCTTGCTTACAGAGTCTTAAAGCTTCTGTGGTGGAGTCTAAATTCATGGGAGTACAAAATTCTTCATGTTCAAATTGTGGTGAATGGTACATGTGTGCATGGTCATTAGGGTTTACAAAATATTGATCGCAACCCTCAAAGGATTGATTATGGTCCCAATGACTACCATTCTCACAATTTATAGGCATTTCATACATTGGATTTTCTCTAGATTGCCTAAAATTATGCAAAATATGACAATGCTCAACAGGGTGGTCTAAACTACCACATGGGGACATGCATAGATTTCAGGTTGCCTAAGAAAATTAGATGTGACAGATTCCTCATGTGATTGCATTTCTAAAGCTGTGATTCGAGCTTCTATTTGATCCATAAGTGATGATTGTGTGAGTGAGGCACTAGCAAAATGTTCATTTTCACGTTGCGATGAATGATGCATGTATGAATAGTCATTAGGGTTCATGTATTGCGGCTCGGGACTTTGAAAATGTCCATAATAATTCCTATGACTATTGACATCATGGTCCGTGGAAGGTTCATAACGTGGCACATTCCCATAAGCAAGTTCTCTAAGAGTTTTATTTCCATCCCCAGGAGCAGACCAAAATCCAGACATGATTGGCTCAAAAGCTAAGTAACTATGTTACAAAGCCCAAAATTTGGTTTTTAAAGGGTTTGGATTTTTGGGAAAATTTGGTTTTGGTGGGAGACATTTGAAAATTTGGTTTAAAAATGGGAGCAAAGTAGAAATTTGGTTTTAAAATTGGGAGCAAAAGAAAATTTTGTTTTTTTTTTTTTTTTTTTTTTTTTTTTTTTTTTAAAGAAAATAAAATTTGGTTTTTAAATGGGAGCAAGCCCACTGTTGGTCCTCTAATGGAATGAAGGCTGCGGCTACGAAATTCCAGTTTAATTTTTTTTTGAAAGTTTAATTTGGCCCGTTGGTTAAGGCCCGACGTTTGTTTTAAAACTTTGGTTTCGAGGTCCACTTTGAGTGGAATACAAGTCCACAATCAGTTATAAGCTCAGCTGGGTTTAAACCCAGATCCAAAATACAAGTCCAATGGAAGAATTTAAACAAGCCCACACAAAATAAATACAAGCCCACAAATTAAACAACAAGCCCAAAAATAATTAATTACAAACCCAAAATAGAAAAATAAAAAGCCCAAAAAATTGGATTAATTATTACAAGCCCACAATTAAAGAAATTTGGAAGCCCACAGGTTGGGTTCTCTCAATGGAATGGGTTTAGGCTTACCTTTTTAGCACAGCCCAGCTTCTCTGATATTGTTGCAAAAACCCAGTTGGGTTTTGGTTCTTTTCCTTGGTGGCGTCCCAGCAGAGGAAAAACAGGTTCAGAACAGCAGGTCCAACAGCAAATGAAGTGAAGCAGATGAAGATGCAAATGCTATGAAATGAAATACAAAATAGCTAAAGAAAAACACAAGAAAAACACAACACCAATCCCCGGCAGCGGCGCCAAAAACTTGGTAGGACCCGAAGATATTATACTTAAATGCAAAATGTTCCCCGGCAGCGGCGCCAAAAACTTGGTTGGCCCCAGAAAGGCGTGAAAATTAAAGCGAAATGAAAACGCGGGCCTACAGTAATACCGCAAGTGCACGGTCGTCAGTTGTAGCTCGTGCAAGTACGGGTCGATCCACAGAGATCGGGTGTGTGTTGTTGTTTCTAGCTAATTGGGTTCCTAAATTGCTATTGTTGGGCTTTGATTCTCCTTTGAGTAAATTGGGTCTAATGGGTTTGTTTTTAACAATGAAATGAACTGAGCTTGGGCTCAGTTGGTCTTTGAAGTGTAAATGGGCTTTGGCCTTAAACTTAGGCTTGGGCTCAGTGAACTGAAATTAGCCTTGAAGGCACTGGGCTTTCACAGTGAATTGGGCCTTAGCTTTTTGGAATGAGCTGAGCTTTGGGCTCAGTTGGATGGGCCTTGGGATTAAACCTGGGCTTTTAGCCTTTGGTTTCACTGAATTGAACTTGGGCTTTGTAACTTATGAGCTTTGGAGCATCAGCAGACAGGGAACAGGCAGCAGCAGTGGAGCAGAAGCACAAGGCAGTGAAGAAGGAAAGCAGCAGTACTGCAGCAACAAAGCTGGAGAAAACAGCAGCAACAGCAGCAGCAGTGCAAAGAAAGCAGCTGCACAAGCACTGAGTAGCAGGGTAGGGAAGCAACAACAGGGCAAAAGCAACAGCACAGGTGTTTCTGGCTTAGTAGCAAAAGAGGAGTGTAAACAGTGGCTCTAGGCCAAATTGGAAGCAAACCAAAGAATAAAAGAATGGCAAAAACAGCAAAGATTAAACAGACTAAAAACTAAACAGCAAAAGAAAGATGACAATGAAGAAAACAGTGTGAACAAGATAAATGAACCAAGGCCTAAGGCCAAGGGCAGGGATGTGGAGAAGAAGTAACAAAGCAAAGCTAAGGCATTCATCTAGAGTGGGAAGAGAACTAGCTTGCTCATTGTCACTAGTGAGCACTAGTTTCTCCCCACTACTCAATCAACACAATGCACCTAAGCATACAAAAATGGAATGGCAAGATAATCAGCTTGCTATGAGCACTGATTTCTTCCATTACTCAATCAATTCAGTGCTTCAAAGGCTTCTAGCCTAGCATTCCACTAAACTAACAGTGAATTAAGACAACAGGAACAAACATCACAAGAACATGAAACAACTGAAATTAAACCTTAACAGACATCACAAGGAACAAACATCACAACTGAAATTAAACCTTAACAGAACAAACATCACAACTGAAATGAAGGAACAAACATCACAAGGAACAAAACAGGATATTAAGAGTAAAACAACTGAAATTAAACCTTAACAGAACATGAACTGAAATTGAAAAGTGAACTAAAATTGAACTGAAATTAACAGAACTAAGTTCTGGACACTGGCTAGTCCAGCATAAAGTTTTACAACAACACACACAAGGCTATTTATACCCACAGACCCCATTTCCCCAAAATACAAAATTAGGGTTCTTCACCCAAATCCCAAAATCAAACAACACAGAAATTAGTTATTTGATTCTACCTAATTTGATAGTACAATTTGAACCCATGTTTCTCTCTATTCGTCTCCAGGCTTTCCCTAACAGAAATTAGGGTTTTCTATAAAAATCCCCAAAAACCTAATTTGGACAGTTGAAATTAGGGTTTCGAATTTTACTCACCAAACATGTGATTTGACACTTCAATCGTCGACCCATTATTTTCCTTGTTCACCTGCTCCATTCCCACGCGCCAATTGCTTCATCTATCAACCTAATTCACCAAATCCAACCCTAACAGTGATGAGGATGGTGGAGTTGTTGAAATAGATTAATAGGTGATGGGGGTATTGAGGGATATGATAGATTGTGGTTGTTGTGGGGAGTTGTTGATGGAGAAGGAGGTGGCGATGGAACTGGTACGGCAGAGTAGGTGGTGGTGGTTCTGCAAACAGGGAGGTGAGGGAGGAGAGGTCGATATGGGTTAGGGTAGGGGCTGTTTGTTTGAGGTCTAGGGTTCGGGTGCTCCAGTGTGTGGCGGCTTCATCGATTTTTGATGTTCAGCGAGACTAAGCCGTGAGATGTGGAGCTGGTAGGTAGATCGGACGGTGATGCGGAGGCAAGCGAGGAGCGACCGTCGGATGAAGGGATACAACGAAACGAACGGTACTTGATGGAGTTAGGTACTGTAGTGTAAGGCGGAGATATCAAACTTCGATGCACAGCAAGGGAGCAACCGTTGGATTTAACTACCATCTAATCTGAAGGCTTGGAATTTCAGCGCTGTGGTGCTTGGCAGAGACTTCAGATTTTGATGCTCTATGAAGGAGCGACCATCGGATGCTTCTGAGAACTGATCTGATGGCTGAGAACGGAGGCGTTTTTGTGTGTAGAAAATGAGGTTGTGCGCACCATTCTTCGCGGCTTCCTTGCGTGATTTCTCCCGGCTTTTCACTACTTTTCTGCTCTTTTTGCTCCGCAAGTCATCCAGACTTTATTTATTACCTAAAAATGCAAAATTAATTAATAAAAATATTTATTCTCGAAAACAATGAAAATACAGAATATGGGATAAAATGTAGAATTAATGCATAAAAGATGAGTTAAATGCCAACAAAAAGGGATAGATATATACAATATTTGGCACTCATCAGATGGCATTGTAGGGGGACGGGGCGTCCACTACGCTGAACCGTGTTTCTACTTTCATGGGTCCGGCGTCAACCTGCAACACGATGTCTCCCAAGGGCTTCGTGGGTGCTCCATTAAATCCGTAGATGGTGTAATAAGAGGTCATTAGCTGTTCTTCATGGAGCTTCATTCGTTTGAATGCATCGTAGAATAGAACGTTCACTGAGCTTCCCCCGTCTATGAGGATCTTTTTAAGGTTACATCCAGCCACGGGTAGTGTGAGGACCAAGGGGTCGTTATGGTCTTCCATATCTTCGTCGATATCTTCAGCATCAAAGATAATAGGTGAGTCCATCCACTCTTCATGTTCGTCCACCTCTATCCCATCGATCTTATACAATTCGCATCGGTCCTCGAACTGCTTCCGTAACCTCTTTCCTATCTGTGCTGTAAGTGAGGTCCCTGCGGTTTCAGAACACGAGATGATGTTGATTGTGCGGTTCCCTTCTGGAAGTTGGACTGGATTGGTTCGTTTAGATCTATCCTCTGTGACATCCTTTCGTATGTAATGTTTGAGCTCGCCCGCATCAATCAATTTCTGGATCATTATTTTGAAGTTTTTACATTTTTCGGTCTGGTTCCCGTTGAAACAGTGGTATTCACAGTAATCTTTGGATTTCTCGGTTCTTGGGGGTTGTTTTCCCTTAGACCATGGCCATTCCAGATTTTCCCTTCCTTTGACCTCTCGCAGGATCCGAGCATAGCTAGCATTGAGCTTTGTGTAAACTTGATCTTCGAACTTCCGATCGTCTTTTCGCCTTTCGTTCCTTCGTTCTTTCCTATCTTCGTGAGGTCGTTCCACCGAGCAATTCCTTTTGGTTCCAGTGGTTTGTTCTGCGGAATTTGTACGGTGAGTTCTCTGTGGGTACGCCCTCGGGTTTTCACGCTGGATTTCTTCAAGACGAGCGTGTTTTTCAATAATTATTCGAAGATCCCCCTCTGTCTTAGGCACGCTTCCATGAATCTCAACAAAGAGTGGACTCATTCGGTCTAATCCCCACTTGTAGCAGTTGATACTTACCACCGGGTCCACACTTCCTATGGCTTGGCAGACCTTGTGCCATCTGTTGGTGTATTCCCTAGTGGTTTCCTTATAGCCGATTGCCAGTGAAAAGAGCTTATCCATTCCAGTATTAACAGCCTTGTTGTACATGTAAGTTCTTAAGAACTTTTCTGCGAGTTGGTCGTAGGAGTGGATGGAGTTTGGCGGTAGATTATCAAACCAAGACAATGCCGATCCCTTCAGACTCGATGGGAAGTATCTACAGAGTACTGCGTCGTTCTGGTTCCATCTAGCCAGTACACGGTTATAATACCGAATGTGTGCAGCGGGATCGCTGGATCCGTCATAGCATTCGAATGTCGGGACAGGGCATTTGAGTGGAATAGGGGTGTTGGCCAGGCGATGAGTTAAGGGTGTGGAGTTAGCCTCTCTCATGACTTCTTCTAACCTTCCTCCGCCTTGTCTACTTTTTAATTGCCCGATCTCTGCCATCATTTCATCACGCATATCTTCCATCGCGCGGTGGTTCCCTACGTTCCTCTGCTCGTGATAGCTTGACTCTCCATCGTTATAATCTGGGTCGGATGCGCTACTTCCTCTGGCCGCGTTTCCATTGGCCGCTACGATGACTCTTCGGTCTCGGTTTGGTTCGGGTGCCTTTGAATTTGCTTCATCGAGTTGTTGGCTCGTCTTTGTGCTTAAGGCAATCCGGTCTTTTAAATCCTGGTTTTCTCTGGCCAACAAAGCCACAACATCCGCGTAAACCTTTTGGATTTTCTTCAATTCTTCAAGTTCGGCCATCAATCGGTATGATTGGTTCGACCCTTGATTGGGAGTCCCAGCTCGTGCTATTACGGCCATTGTGCCGCCTTCTTCTATGGTTTGTATTAAAGGCGGGGGAGGTTCAGCTTCGATTGTTGGCATTCCTAGATCGGGCGGAGTGCCCATCTGCGGTGTTAGAGCCACCTGCACAGTTTGATTCAGCTCATTGGTTGATGGCATTCCGAAGGTTGGCGGATGCGCGGGTTGGTACGTTCTGGATTCATCCACCCTTTCTTTTGGTTGGTGAAATTGATTCGTAGCAAGAGTTTTCACGGCTTCCGTAGTCTTCGGAACTGCCGCTGTCGTATTATATTTTGTTGCCGCTGCTCTGAGGGCCGCGGATGCAACGGAGTTAGCATTCATAGGCGAAGTGATTTCCGCAGTGTCCTGTCTCTGACTGGTCATTTTGGCTTTGTCTCCTTTCTGCTTGCTCCGGGTGATGACCAGGGTTGTCCTCGGTGCTTCCTTCGACGTGGCTCTGGATTTTCCTACTTCTTGCATCTTTCTGCACAAGGGAATTTCAAACAGCGAGAAACAGAAATGTCCGTGCGGATCGAGTTAGTTTGCGAAAATTCCTAATTCCACGACAGGGAGAAACTGCCCGAGGGCCACAGAGAACTCTTAGGGAAGCCCATTTGATTAAAACACGAGTTAAATTATATGGATTAAATTCTTATTAAAAGTGCGGATTCATTGAAAGTATGAGGAAACGCGAGAAAACCCCTTTTAAAACTGCACGTAAATCCTTTGAAAACTTACGAAAACCCAACGGAAAGATAGGTCCGTACGAGATCTAGAAAAATGTAGATCCGTGGATCTAAGTAATAAATCTTTTAACCAGTAAACGACGATACTGTCGGTAGTACCGAAGACAACGGGTGCGTTTTTGAACATGGTAAAGTTAATAAAAGATAAATACTATTAAAGATAATGAAGCAGAGCAATCTTACGCTAATTTAATTATGGAATCACAGGATAAGATAAATCTTTTACCGGGACGAAGTCCCTGTTTCTAGCACCAAATTGTGAACACGTAAATCACGCAGGCATCTATATGTTCACAAACAATATTCAAACTCTAGGTACCAACTCGTGCTGATAATACAATGGCATTGATTCCTTGGCTCAAAACCTTCGGGTTTATCATAGCCTCATCTAAGAACACTGCGAGTGGCGTTTACGCAAGGGGAGATAAAGAAAACGAATCATAAAAGTAAAACTCATGAAGCGTTAGACAAAAATAAAGTGCTGAAGTGTAAATGAGACCGGGATTTACGTGGTTCAGCACTAAGGCCTACATCCACGGGGTTGTTGTTTCACTATGTACTTGATGATTACAAAGATAGTCGAGTGAATTTGTAGTTTACATAGGTCTGTCTATTGTAAAGGACTAACTTACACTTATAATCTTTTCTCTCTCTCCTTCTCCCCCAGTTTTTCCGATCCCTTTACTCTTGGTGGAGAGGGGGTATTTATAGGGTTAGAGTGTGGGACCCATCTCTGAGGACCGTTGGAGCCTTATCTTCTTGTGTTCTGTGTCCATCCCGCGGGGGTCTTCGTTTATTACTTCATCACGCAGAGTCGTCTTCGTTCGTTCCACGGGTTGATCGACATGTATGTTGCTCAGAGTGTTTAATGCGGGTAGTTGAGGTGCCTGCTCGTGTCAGGCAAGTGTCTTCTGCCCCTGTTACATCCATGTCAGTTCATTTTCTCTCCACCGTTGATCTTGGCTTCTTTTGGGATGAGATAAAGTAACTCTTCGGGAGTTATCTGGTGCTCCGCAGTACATCGTGTTACCGGTACATCTTTTTAACTTCTGCCCTTAGATTTGTTTGGGCAAAGATCCAACGTCGGCGGGATGAGTATCTTTGCTGTGGGCACATATCATCATGCTTTGATGACTTTGTCCGCATGCTCTCCACGTATGTTCCTATATACACGTGTTTGATGATGAAATATGTGCATACAGTTATCTTAAAAGCATCTCAGGTACTTTTTTTTTTTTTCCTTCTAGGTAAAGCATTCTAAATCAAGGGAAAATGAATGTTCTGTAAATTTTTCTTGCAAATTAATATGAAAAAATAATAGCAAATTAATACGCCTGTACCGGCAAGAATATGTGTGAAATGACATCAACAAATTAACCATCTAAAGTTATCATTCCTCGAAATCAAATCCATAAAGTTGATATATGAAATGGAAGCAAACGTGAGGTAACATATTTGCCATCGAAGTTATGACAGTCGAAATTGATTGTTCCTGTAAAACAAATAGTTGATGCCACCCTTCCCAAAATAAAGATGTACCACACAGTTACTTAAGACCAATGAAATGATTTTGGAGTGGGTCAGTTCCAGAAATTTCAGAGGCTAGATTTACGTCATCCAAGACGAATTTTTATGTCCGGCCTTTCTCTTCCTATGCGATGGGGATACAATGGAACCAATCCTACTTGAGAAGTTTTCATAATTGCATTGACAAAATTTCTATAGGCCAGTCAGGGGTATAGAGAAGCTACCGATCATGCAAAGTTATACTTGACACCATGAAAACTGCATTACCAAGGCTTGCCTGAAAATGTTGATAGTGATCCTAAGTTACAGAACTATGGAAACATGATGGTCCAGAGTTAAGAAAACGATAAACAAAATGGTAACCCCTCTAAAAGTATTTCATGCTGCTTTTACTATACCTCGTTAAATACTCAAGCATGATATCAATTCGAGCTTGAAAGATATAGCTTACGACATCCTTCAACAAATAAATCTGAATGCGCACCTGGTCATCGAAAAATATCGCCCACGCTCCCCTGCCCCCATTTCTCATCAGACCAAAACGCTTTATCTTACTCTGGCTTTAGTCAACTGGACCCTACAATAAACAAAGAAAGATATCATAAGAGATGTTTTTCATAAGCATACGAAATCTGAAAAATAAAAATTACAATTATGAAGTTTAACAATAAGTAATTTCTTTTGAATAGTTTTGCGCTGGGGAATTTGAATCACCTAACTCACTTCATGTTTTTCCTCAAACGTAGCTGGATGGATGTGTGATGTACAAAATAAATACTATGAAGGGAAAACTCAACCACCTGTTATAATACAAAAGATCTATTAAAAATTATAAAAGAGCACGACGGTATCAACCGTATCCACAACCACAACACTAAAAACTAAATTTTAACTAGATGACCGCATGAGTGATTTTTTTTTAGATATTAAAAAAAAAAGGATTTTTCCTAACAGTGTTTTTTTTAATACTACAATTTTCGTTTTTCAATTTTAAACAAACAAAATAATAATTCTGATGGCGAATCAAATTACATTTTTAGTATATGATAGCGAAAATGTGATGAGAATAGTTAATAGATTTGAGTACACGCTTAAAAAAAAAGATAAAAAAAAGAAAGATAAATTTGAGTATGACCCTCTAAGGCATACACGTGGGTAGGAAAATTTGTCATTTGGTCCTAGGCCCATATAAGATGTTATAATAGGGTCCAACAGGGAAACAAACTTAATCTAGGGTCCATAGTTGTTTTAAACAAGTAAAAGACATGACTACCCATCATAATAGCAATGTGGCGCGGCGATAACAAAATTTAGAACACACTCAAAAAGAAGAGAGATAAAATATGCAAAAGAATAGCTTTCCTCCATCTTTTTTCTCCCACTTCTCCCGAGATTTCAATGAGATCGATGGAGTTTGGTTGCAGTGTAAAAACTGGATCTCGATCTCTCGTAAAAACTATATCTCGATCTCTCGTCTTTTGCTCCCTAAATTAACGAAAGAATGTAGTTGAGTTTCAGTTGGATCTCTCCTGTCAGATTAGTCTCTCCATCTTTCATTTTCTTTCAATCTTTTAGATTTCAGATAACAGGTAGTGGCGATGGTGTTGGCGGCGGTGAAGGCGTTGGAATTGAAGATCTGTAAATATGTTTAATTTTTCTACTTCTCTGTCTTCTGTTCTTTTTTGTTTTGTTTTAATCATGGTGTAGATTTTGGTTGCTAGTGTACCAGCAATTGTTGATATAAGAAAAATAAAGTTAGTTATACAATCCTAGAGTATATATATGTTGTACTAATAAATTATCTAGGTCGGTTTTGACATTATCAACTCTCGGTACGTTTTAGCCATACTGAAAATAAATTGACACTAGAAACTTTCGGTACATATTTGCTATACTGAAAAGTATTGGTTAATTTTTCAGTACATACTAGCTATACTGAAAATTTTGCTATCATTAACCTTCAGTACATATTGGTTGCACCAAAGAGATTAGGTCGGTTTTGACATTTTCAATTGCCAGTACAAATGTTCGCCGGGGAATAAATTCCTAGGTCATTTTAATTGATTTAGGCATTAGGATCAATACTGATACTGAAAAAAATTACAGAAATCTGTTGGGTTTTTCATCAAGTTAGATAGACAACGATTAACCGACAGACACATCAGTTACAATTACATCCTCTTTTCTTAAAAGTGAAAACAAAATTACATGAGCCCATTGAACCCTGAACCAATGATGCATCACTTATAAAATAGACTAAGATAGTACAATTCACATGTTGTAGAAATTGAATTAATACAATTAAGAATATACTCGGAGACCTCTCACAAATACATGAAATTTGAGGGATTCAGGTGTATTCTTCATTAATGGATCATGAATCCCCAAAAGGGTATTATCGCAGGCACAAGTATAGCAACTCTATGTTCAGGACTTGAATGTTTGTTGAACATCACCCTGAGCTTATGTTCAGCAACAAAGATTGCAGAGGCACACAATATCGATGAACTGAACATTACCACCGCGCATCAAACCTAACTCTGCGGGTGAAAAGAACAACATCTTATATATCTAAATAATAGTACAACAACAAGCCAAGCATTTTAGATTACCAGCTACATAAGAATGATAAAATGCTACCAAATTAAAAAGTACATCCTAACAAACTGCAGTTTCCTATATATATGGTTAAAATCGAAACAGAAGCACACACGCACAGTGTTTGGTCACTAATTTCTATTGAGCGCAACGTTTATACACCGAGAAATAACACAATACATCATTTATACACTGACAAAATAACACAGTACATCGTTTATACACTGCTTTTATTTGGAGTGCAGAGTGTATACACTGCCCAAGAATAGATACAATCCTAAAATGTCAATAGCCTATGTAGTACATATAAATTCCATAGCAAACTTGTACCTGCCAATTTATGTGGTCCTCAATACCATCACAACGTTGTGCCCATCCATCCACAATGACCGGATAAGCTTCCTTCCACCGCAGAACAGATGCAAAGAAATACTGCCAAACAATGGTGTTACACTAATTTGTTAGAGTACATACCTGTTGCACCTCAAGTACATACCCGCTGCACTGACTACAAATAAACGTAAAACAAAAATCAAAGTGAAGTACACTTTAATTTGAATTACACTATCTACAAAAAGTCAAGAAATGTCAAAATGTACTAATTTTTTGGTGGCAGTCATTGTCCAGACAGTTTAATCATCTAAAGGAAGTGTAAAATACCAAACCTGAGACAATCGATCAAGAATAGCTTGTTAACCCGTAGTCCCAAATCGACCTGCTCTGCAGCCTGCGAAGAGAAATATATACTTAGTTAACAAAATTTCTTGTTTACAGAGGGGGTGCTGCCTCTCAATCTTGCTTGGTTACTTTGTAGAAGAATACATTACAATTACAATTAATAAAAAATTACAGAAAATCAAGTTTAGCACTTCACTGCACTGCTAAATTATATACAAAAATATGGGTTCACTTAGAATCAAACTCACCATGGCACCATCTGACAACATTTTCTGCAAGTAAAAAGATGCAGATATGTACATACAGAAACTTGATTCCCCCGATAGCCTACAATCCATCAAAATCCCCTTCAAACTCCAACCTTCACATAAATTTCAAAGATGATAAACACTATATTCCATCAAAATCACTACTATTCTATTCTGGTAAAAAATGAGTACATAATAAACGCACTCTGTGGAACTGAGAGTACATAAGAAGCGTACTCCCAAAAAAGAAACGATATTAGCATCAAAGCTCAAAAAAATTCCCTCTCTACTACAACACATTATATTATTATCAAAACTACAAATGCTAAAACAACATTAAGCATCTCCGTTTGAAAATCGTAGTAGTAATATCAAGTTATTCGCCGTCAAGCCCCTCACATGTAAGTTATTTCCAGGAGGGCATCTACATCTAGTAAGCAAAAAATGGAATATACACACTCAAAGATGATAAATAAATAATCAGCACCATCACTCGAATATGCACCATTTCTCGACTACCAAAACCTAAAAAATGCAAGTCATTCACAGTAAATCAAATCCTAAACACTCAAGATTAAGATAAGTTTACGGTCTGCTTATAATTCCTTAATCACAAATCTACGAACATTAAACCGTATCCAAACAACGAGTAACTATAATCCTGCATGGTCGTGCTCAGTCTATAAAAATTGTACTCAATTTTTATTAAAGTACACCAAATATACACCCAATTCATTTCTTTTTTTTTTACTGAAAGGCCTCAATTCATTCTTTGTACATCAATAAATAACATTACAGATAAGCATTTCAAGCCTGTATCCTTGAATAACCCCAATCCATGACTATATTACTAAGTAATTTGAACAATTTTCGATCTGAAATTAACATATCAGTTTTTCCCATAACGTATTTAATAGCCAAAATATCATACCAAACAGATCGTCAAAAATACATCGAATCAATTTACGGATAAGCAATCAAACATCCAAAATTTGATTACTAATAAACTGTAACTAGTAGATCTAATCCAACACATCATTCCAATTTAAGCAAGATCATACCAATTGATGCAATTACCACAAATAAAAAACTCATATCTGAAAATAATATCTCAAAACCATAATAAAAAAATGAAAATAAGACTAAATTAAGCATCTCACCATTTTTTGGGGTTGTTGGAATAATCAATCGAAGGAGATAAAGAAGATTAAATCCAGGGCACTAAATCTTAGGTGCAAAAACTGATCTGTCGATCAAAGACCTAGCAAGAATCTTCATCGCCAGTCGCCAGAGCTCTTCAAACCGAGAGAGAAAATGAAAATAAATGAATTAGGACTGGTTCCACCATAAATATATATTATGGGCTTTTTCGATATTTTGGACGCTCCAATTTCCTAGCACACGTGTGGCAGGACCTGTGAATAAAAACTTGGGTCCAAAATTCTTTTCTGTTTCTTATTATGGACCGACGGTTAACAGGCTCTTAACGGTGGACCTGCCATTAACTAGGCCCATAATAATAGTACCTATTGGCAATTCTTACATTTAGTTTCCATGTATGTTTGATCTGTTTGTCTTAGGGTTTAGTACTTTTGATTTAACATGGTTCCAATTTTAGATCTGGTTTGAGATTCCATCAAATTAGGTTAAGAGTTAATCCTTTATTCCATCAAGTTAGTTTCTGAGTCTTGGTTTTTGCCGATTAAGATCAATATCATCACTAAGTCATGAAGAAGTATTGAGTCAGCTCAGTGAGTTGTGCTGAATCAACTTGACTCAAGGTTTAGGGTAATTGGATAGAATCCGTAGAATCCATAACCAAACCCGAATTACTCTTCTTCTCTACCGAAATTTTGAAATCGTTCGGTTCTTTAATTTTGTTTCTCTGTTTTAAAAAAAATCCAATGTCTTAACATTGGATTGATTGGAAGATTTACTAAGCTTTCAAAAGCTGTTAAGTCTTGAATGATACCGCAGTAGATTTTTCTCGCATTCAATCTTTCATATGGATATTGAAAATTGAAATTTGATTTTTTTTTATTTTGAATGATGATAAAGAATTTGATCAATTACGATTGAACTAATGGATATTTTTATGATCTTTGAACTGTGAGTTTGATTGTTTAATTATATATGACTGAAATTTGTGATCAATTTGATTGATTATATCAAATTTAGCTCCAATTTTATGAAATTGTAAGATTTGAAATTTCAATTTTAAATTCCTGGGATATTTGTTGTGACCGACAGATTGCAGATTTCTCATCACATAGAAGGCCTCCCTAAAGGTCGGCCAATGAACAACCACACAATTATAGCATCAATGTTCTACTCCTAAAATTCACAATAAGCATTGCAGTAGCTAAACAATTATGAGAGCAAAGAGATTTGTGGACCGTGAATCAAGGAAAGGCAGTTTTAACACCTGTAATAAACTTGTAACTATGTGATGGTAACTACTTAACTTTCTGCCTTGCAAGAAAAGAACGATCAAAAACTAAACTGTTCCACAACAACTTACCCAAGTTGACAACATAGAGGCAGATAGTAGTTTATCTTAGTTACAGGTTACAACATAATCTAAGGCCTAATGATAGAAAAAGAGGGTTCTTGAATCCAAAAAAAAAATCAAATATACAATGACATACGAAATAAGGATTCCTAGAATAAAGATTAATCTTTAAATTTACGGAAATAAATACATACAACAAAT
This sequence comes from Papaver somniferum, assembly GCF_003573695.1. Lineage (NCBI taxonomy): Eukaryota > Viridiplantae > Streptophyta > Magnoliopsida > Ranunculales > Papaveraceae > Papaver > Papaver somniferum. Next base: position 178,699,671 of record NC_039364.1, on the reverse strand, counting down.
CAACAGCTTACCTAAAGAAAATATGTTGTCATCTTCGGTTAATACTAAATCCAGTCGAATTTAACTAACCTTATTGGCCGACCTTTAGGGAGGCCTTCTATGTGATGAGAAATCTGCAATCTGTCGGTCACAACAAATGTCTCCGAAATTTAAAATTGAAATTTCAAATCTTCAATGAACCTTTTATGTATAAATAGGATGCTTAGGTCCCCTAGAATAAGGAACGGAGAGGTTTGGGGTCGAGAGGAGAGATCAGGAGGCGAGAATCAGAGTTGCAGGAAGTTACGTCTCTGCTGTTGCTGCTGCCATTGAAGAGCACGAAGAACACGAAGAACAGACTCCCAAAGACAGTCGTTCTTCTACAGTGAAAAGGACAGGCGCTAGGCAGTCTTAAAACAACAGCAACAGAAGCACTTCAGTTTTATCGTTCTTTTCTGGACGCATTCTGTGAGTCGCAGATTCTCTGATTTTATTCTTTTCACTCTTTTAATCAACTTTTGGGCTATAAACATGTATTTTGAGCAAGTGATTAATATGAGGAGCTAAACCCCATCACTGGGACGACGGAGGAAGCCTTATTTCACAATTGTTTGGTTATTATAATTGATTCTTCATGACTTTTGCACTTGTTTTAAATTGATTTATGATTTTTACTAATTATTTGTGATTTCGTTTGATGTCGTATGCTTGGACTTAGAGCTTTGATGCGTCATGCTTGTGATTTACAATTAATGGTGTACAAAATCTACCTTTGGCAAAGAAATAAAGTCTATAAAAGAGCTAGAATTGTTTTGAGTCATTATTTGAACCAAGTGATTGTGATTAGTGGTGAATACCTAAGTCTCAGTCTCTCTCGACATTGTGACAAACCTTTTGTATATATATTTTCTATTTTTATTTTAAGTTTAGAACCCAATCTTATCAAGTCCGAGTTGAATGAATCTTATTACCACTTTTTCTACAACAATTAAAATCACATCATTTTGGCGCCGCCGACGCGAATTTGTATTAGGTTTTAGATTTATTTTATTTCTTTTAGAATTTTTGTTCTCTTTTACGCCTTTGGTATTTTTTGATTCTTTTCAGATTTCGAGCGAAGCTACAAGGAAAGAAAAAGTGTTATAAAAGGAAAGCATCGCCAAAGAAGGAAAGAAAAGAGGAATCCGAAAGGAGTGAAGAAGAATATTTTGTATATAGTTATTTTGTTTTATTTTTAGAAACTGTAAATAGGGTATTATTTTTGTAATTTTTCTTTTCCTTTTTGGACATTTTTATTTTTGGACTTTTTGGACATTCTTGGACATTATTTTTAAACCCTACGGAAGGGTTAAGATTAAATATAATCTGTTTGCAGGGAACGACGACAGTTACGATACTGTCTCGGCCCCTCGGGTTCGTACACTGACATCAGAGTCGGTGGCCTGAGTCGACTTCAACGGTTCATCGCCCGTCTGGTACGGGAGGTAAGACTCTATCCACCCACGAATCCCCTGTCAGTGGGTTTTATTTTGTGATAACTCACACCCCTGCAAAAGAATGTCGAACTGGTATCACAATAGCCAATACAACGAATATTCGACTGAGTTTCAAAATGGACGTTACAATTTTAACCATAGTGTGAATAGTGATTGGGAACATCAACCTTTTCAAGGTTACGGCTCATACCATGGTGAGCCCAATTACTATACACACACACACCAGTCATACGAGCAAGAAATTAAGGATTATTATAGTACTAGTTCCTCGTCTTTGGACAATATAATAAAAATGTTGAAAACTAGTCCCTATTATGATCCTTCTGAACCTGTTCTTCCTCTAGAAGAGTCTCTCAAACAATTAACTGAGAATACAAATAGGTTTGTGTTAGAAATGAATAAACAAAATGCACCCATGAGTGAACCTTGTATACACGATACCATAAGGAAGTCTTGTGAGTCAACTCAGAAAATGTTGTTAGAGGCCCAGAACAGAACTGCTCAAGATAGTCTTAATTTCCAATATAGTGTTTCCAATAGTACCCTTGAAAATGAGGATAGTTATTTGCAAAATCAAGATGCCGAGGTTAGAATTGGTAACACTACTTTTTTAGATGAGGTTCAACCATTTTCATGTTATTATGATGATTATGATGAGGATAGTGTTGATGAAGAATTTGAAATAAGTAGGCATAGAGATCAGGAATTTGTTACTCCAGTTGAGCTTAATAATAATAATATTATTTCTAGTTCAAATCCAAATAATTTTAATAATTATTCACCTATTCAAAAGGACGAGGATTTGATTAGAGATACTCCCGTTTTAGACGATGTAGTATTTCCTTATGATTACGAAGCCAACGATGGTTTAGAGGAACGAGTTTTTTCTGAGAATATTGTTTTAGAGTCTAGCGATTTAGAAACATTAGTCTTAGACAAAGAAAGTGAACTCGTAGAGATGAGTGAGGATGAACCATACTTAGAAGAATTAATTGACCATTTTCAGGAATCTAATGACCTTGAAATTAGGGAAGTTGTGACTAGTCTTTCAAGAGACACTGAAAACTCTAAGTTTGGGGGTGATTATCATTCTCCATGTGCTTTAACTATTAGAAAGGTCCCTCATTTGGGACTTGACATATGTGCCTCAACCATTTTACAAGATTATCTTCATACACGTTTTCCTGAACCTAGTGATGTCCATAAGGAAGTTCAGTTGTTAGAAACCCATCCTCTGGTTGATGAGGTTAGACCAGGATATGATACTAAGATCGACTTTGTTTTCCCACAAAATACTTTTCTTCCAAATGTGGGAATGAATGATTTTCAAATGTGTCGAATATTAAGTTTTGAGACTAAGCCTAAGTACTTTAGGAAATTAGAACTGACACATTTGCTTAAGATAGACCACCACTCTCATTGTGGTCAGCTGTGTGAGTCAAAACTGATTGACTTTAAGGATCCTCAATTATTCAGGTTATTATTATGTGCTTTTAAATTTTTACTTGAGTTTCTTCAGACTCTAATACCTGAACCGGATCTTAGATTTGAGGAATTCCAACCCATGAAAATATTTTATTTGGACCCAGTTATAGAACCTGAACAACAGCTAGATGTAGTTGTCTTAAACAGGAAACTAGACAAGGGTGCGCTTTATTTGTTAATTTTCTTGGCAGGTTGCAGATTCCTTTTATTTGTGATAGCTCTATTTGGTTTTGATGACCCACAGAAATTTCGGGTATTACTTTATGATTTTATGAGGTGACTAATCCTTTCTTAGTATGGCTGAAGACTTTAAACTTAGCACTTCTTGGGAGGTAACCCAACATTCATGCGACATGGTAATATCTTTCCTTATCTCTTTTGCTTCAAATGGTAACAGTTTCTCCTTGTTCATGCTTTTAATTTCATCTTTAGAACATTGAGGACAATGTTAGATTTAAGTTTGGGGGTAGGGGAGAAACTTTTTAGTTGCATTAATAAACTCCAGAGCCTAGAAATTTATGTTTATTAAGGATGGCACTAACCAATCTAAGTGGATGGAAGCATTTTGGTTGTAGGAGTTGAGGAACCAATCTGATTAGATGGCAACATCTAGAAGAGTCTATTCATAAAAGCACAGAGCTCAGGTGTTAGAAATAACATGATAGTTTCACCATATCTCGTTGAGTCCTTTTCACTTCTATTTTTATTTTATTTTGTTTTTAAACTATATTTCTCTAAGTGATAGGTGGGGCCCACGATTCAAGTTGTTACCAATGCTAGGGTGAATTAGAGTGATTGAGATACCATGAAAAAAGAAAAAAAAAGAGATGAAAAAAAGAGATGGAAAAAAAAATGGTAGTTACCAAAAAGTTGAAAAAAAAAAAGAAGAAGAAGAAGAAAAATTTGAGACCAGACCATATTTGACCAAAAGGAATAAATTCAATAAAGTCGACCACTGGTACCCTTGTATATGCCAGTTGTGTTGACCTAGAGTTAGGTTATCGACCACTGGTTCCCTTGTATATGCCAGTGTGTTGATATTAGTCAGACTAGTATCTCAATCCATCATGATAGGTTCATTTTGGAGGAGGCCTTCAGACAGATATGGGAAACGCCGTTCACTTAGTAAACATCAAAACCATCTATGTTTTTCTATATCCATCTTCTTAATCTATCCATGTGATTAGTTTTGACTCCGGATATTGATGTCCATAGTGCAACTATTTGAGTAGAGCTCTGTCACTTTATATGAATTTTAGTATGCTTGAGTGCAAACTTGTGTACAACAATTGGAATTTCGCATCACGGTACTTCTTCCTGTAGTCAATAAGTATGCCAACCAAGGAGATTCTTTAGTGCCTTCCAAGGTTCTGCGTAGATAGCTAAGGTCTGGAGTAAAGGTTTTGTGGGTATATCTCTAGTAAGCCCTCCCGAGACTATAACTCGGCCACTAGGGACACCTAGGGGTTTAAAGGCTTATTGCATACGCTAAATGCAATCGACGATGCCTGCGACAGTGAGTTAGGATTTTATTTTCTATTTAATTTGCTCGAGGACTAGCAAATAATAAGTTTGGGGGTATTTGATAGGCACATTTTTGTGTCTTATATAATCTCAATTGTATATATTATTAGTGCTCGATTTTATATTTATTATGCCTTTTTATGTCCCTGTAGGTATTTTGGAGAAATAAGCTTTTGCGGCGAAATTGGCTCGAAAAGCGGTTTTTGTGCTCGTGGGAGAAAATTACTATACAGACTCTCAATTGGAGAATACCTTTTTATTAAGTTAATAAGTTCAAGCCCCAATGTGTACTCGTCATTTCTTTCGCGGCTCAGCATAATCACGTTTTTTAATTATGTTAATTTGTTTCGTGAACGTCACTTATTTATTCCTTAGCTTGATTTTTCAGGTCGGCCTCCCCACCTCACGCGGTCATCTAGTTTTACTGCATCTGTATGCCTTGTGCATCCGCACCAGCAACCTCTGAAACATGGAATTCACCAATCCCATGGAGAGCAACTACTTCATAACCCTTCCCATCCTGTGGAAAACAAAATCCATCAGAAATAGATATAGTCAGACCTAATGAACGATTTTATAAAAATTGGGAAAATTTAACATTAGGAAGGGCAAACCAAAAACAAAAACACAAACTTTTAATAGAATTTGGAATCGTAAATTTCAGCTATTTTGGATGAATGAACAAAATAATAATCACAGTATAGAAAGTAAACGAAATTGGAATCTAGGGAAAGAAGACCTACATGTTCGATTGGAACTGATGCTGATCTCCATTGGAATTAGCCATTATATAGAGAGGATCCTATTAATGAGGATGAGCGTTTTTTTTCTGAGAAACATGCAAAATTCAATATGGATTGACAATACCTTCTGCTATTGAAGAGAGAATAGAAAGGCATAAAGGGCATATGATACGTCATGGAATATGGAATTAAGTGGAAAAAATTACTCAGGAACATGATGAGATGTTAATTGGAACATGAATGAAAACCCAATGAAAATCACCTACCTGTGCGTTACATACAATAAAAACCTAATTTATGATCTTTTTATTTTTTAAGACACGGAATCAATACACAGGGCTTTTCCCCTTCAAAAGAAAAAAAAGAAGAAAAAAATCAATACACAGAGCATGCGACGACCAGCCATTGGATTAACCAATCCAATACGTTATTCTAGGAGGGGAGGGAAGATCTCAGCCAGTAGTTAGAATTTCCTATTTATCCTGGCCGATGTGTGACACATCAAACACTACTGTTGTATAAGCATTGATGAAAATCATAACTATATGCTTTTCAATTTTTCGGACCAGGGATCACCTTGAGTATCAAGGAATATCTTTGAACAATAAATGATATGAGTTAATGCTCATGTTAAAAGTATGTTGACATCTTTACACAACAAACCCTAATTCTGAATCTACACAAGTTCATGAAGAAAATATGTAGATCATGGAAAATCGGATTTGCATCTTGGAATCATAACTACCACACTTCCAAACAAGTTTAAAATTGGTTCTACCAAAATTTCAAGACTACTATGTGATCGGTTATATCAAGTCACAATGGTTAGTTGTGATCAGTCCTACCAAGTCACGTACATGGGTTCAGATCGGTTCTACCTATATATGGTACCTACTTTTGGTCGGTTACACCAGTCACTAGGATTGGTCATACCAATTACAAAGACCGGTTCCATCTACACAAGGTATCAACTTGTGATCGGTCATACCAATCACTATGGTCGCTCGTACCAATTACAAGTATCAGTCACACAAACTCTTATGATCGGTCACACCAATTACCAGAATCGGTCACACCAATTACAAGGATCAATCATACCATCTCATGGTGATTAGTTAGGATCGGTTACACCAATTACCAGAACCGTTCATATCAAATCATAAGTCTAGGTATTGTGATCGGTTATACCAAGATACATAACCTGAGTTAAGATCGGTTCTACCAACTCACACATATTGGTCATCCAAAGAGTATGCAATGAATAGCCGAACCAATATACCTATTGATGTCCCTTTCAATTCATGAAACAAGTTTACGAACTTACTTTCTTTAAACAAATGTAAAACATCGTTTCCAAGGATGAAACCTTCACCATAAAACCCCGGGACCTTGTCCAGAATTGAATACTCTCAGAATTAAGCCTTTATACAAAATCTAAACCAATTTCGTATAGTTGAGACCAAGAAACTAAACCTATAGTTCACCTAGTTTCCTCAGTATTTTTGCGCCTCCAACTTGCAATAAGTCACGCACTTGGAACAAGTCCTTTGGTTCGTATTCCAAACAGTAAAGGAACAACAAACCTGTTCAGTAACAACTCTTTTGAAACAACGTGATATGAGTTTGACAAAAGGCTCTTCCGTTTATCCCAATAAAATCCTTTGTCAGGTTCTTAGATCAATCTATTCAACAACTACCAAAGTAATTGTTTAGACTATGCAATCAATACTATTAATCACAAAGAAATGTATTGATGCCGATCTACTCAACTAATCAATCAAGGTTATCACAAAGATAAACCGTTTATAGTTGGATCCCCAGCCGATCAAGTTTTGTGCACACCAAAGATTATGAACTCAAATAAGAAATCTTCTTTGTCTTCAAATCTTCTTAGATCTTCAATAAACACCTGCACACAAACAACTTGAATCTCACACACAGAATGGAGTCTGTTAACGATGGATTATCACAAGACGTCTTTAGATCTACATACAGTTCTAAATATCCCCGCCGACACTTCGATCTAGTTTGAGTGAATCTCAGAAGAGAAGACTCTCCCTGCACTTTCCTATTTTGTTTTTGTTTCGGCTTCCCTTCCCATTCCATGGATTTCGTTTTTTTTTGTGGGAGACAAATTATTATCTCCTGTTTTCCTATTTTGTTCTTGCAAGAGTAAGAAATGTTAAACCGAGTTTAATCGTTGGCATTTTAATTCGAAGATTTGGAAGAAAAAAAGAATCATTTGTTGTTGCTTGTTTGCAAGTCGTTACTTCACAATTCATTCCAAGGTCATTAGAGGAAAATAATACGAATCAAACACTAATCTCATCAAATATCAATAACAATATGGTCATCAAATATCAACAACAATATGGTCTGGATCATCAACCACTGCTTCACCATAATCAGTCATCACAACGGTCACACTATACAGAGTAGTGAGAGTTTAGTAAATTTGAGAAGAAAAAGGGGGTGTGACTTGAGTTAGTAAATGAGCAAGCTCAAGAAAATGATCTGAAACGGTGTGCACATGGAAAGGTTGGATGGAAATAACACTGTATACCAATATTCTGGGCTAATGAATCAGGTAAGGTTTGATGGGTCGGGTTTACTGTTTAGGTTTACCCGATTCACTACCCGTCTTCTTTACCCAAATAGCTGAAGAACAGCTCTGTTTTTTTGATATTTGATTGATTGATCGGTTTTCCATAAATCAAATACCTTGTAATTATACGAAGTAAAAGGTTAAATTAGTGAATGGGGTGTGATTATATTCTTTATTGCTTAGAAACTGGATATAAATAATTCCTTCAAATTAATTTGGAAATTGAGAATTGATTATTATTATTTTTAATAAAAATGAGACCGAAATCGATCGATTCCGATCGATCTAATGACTATTTTGATGATATTTGAACTGTTTGTTTGCTTGTTGGCCGACCTTAAGGGAGGCCTTTTATGTGATGAGAAATTTGCACTTTGTCGGTCACAAAGAATGTCCCAAAGTTTTCAAATTGAAATTTCTGATTTCTCAATTTCACAAAATTAACATGAACCCTGAAATAATTGATCCAATTGATCGCAAATTGCCTTCGAATACAAACAATCAAACAATTTAACAGACTAAACTTTTTCAAAATCTCCATTACATTGTTCGCAATCGATCAATTTCAGCTGCTCTGTTATTCGGAAAAATAAATAAAATTCATTCTCAGTTCTTAAAATCCAAATCAAGAATTTAATAAGAGGCAATTCGACTTCAATTCAATGCCAATTGAATATGGAAGTCACCATTTAATCTATTGACCTTGTAGTGGCATAAAACCACACACCACATCCAACGAAGTAGAAGATGATTTAACAAAAAGTGAAGATACACAACAAATGTAGACACAAGGATATACGTGGTTCAGTATGATTACGTACGTCCACAGGGTGAAAGGATGAATGTTATTATTTCTTTTTCTTTGATTACAAGGTGTTCTCTCCTTCTCAAATGGTGTAACTCTCAAACTCTCAAATGTAGTGTCTTGTTTCTCTCTCTTTCAACCTGCCTCTCTCTCTCGACCAACCCTTGTATTTATAGACCAAGGTCGACATACAACAGAATTACAATGTTGATCACATTACATCAGTTTAGATGTTCCCTATCGGGCCTGTGTTGGCGCTCGCCCATCTTTCTGGTATGGCCGATATAGTCTTGGTCTTTGACAGTTCTTCACCCGAGGCTGAGTCCTGATCATCTGGTTGACATGATGTCGCCCTTCTTTCTTATCGTCCCATTGTTTGACCAGCTCCCTTTGTCTGACCAAGTGCTTTCTGATCGTATGTCCGACTTGTCAGAGGATAAGGGTCACGTCCCATCCGGAAACTATAGGGCCATCATGTCCGACCCACGTGACACCTCGTTCTTTGCGCTATTTGGTTCTATCATGTGCTTCGCCGCTCTTTCCTCTTCGGTGTATCATAGCTTAAAATCTTGCCACATAGCCCTGTGGATTATCTACACCTACATTTATGCCCCTTCTTTCGCTCGTGTGCTTGGCACGAGGGAAAGAAAAACGTTCCATCTTCCCACGTCCTTGAGCATGCCGAGAATTCCTCCATGCATTTCCTCACTAAACATCCCATTATGACTTGTAACCGCTGCTGTCGATCAAGACACTTCATCCTATAAATATCTCCCTTTATGTTCTCTTTCCTCTATTCGCCATTTTCAGAGAAACCAAGCGCTGTTATTTCTTCTTCTTCACCTTCCTTCCTTGCCGACGCCATTAACTCCGGTGACCCTTTTATCTTCTCAGTCTTCATCTTCGTTGTTTCTGTTGGTGAGGTTTGCGACATTCGTGGTTGGTTCTTCTTTTTACTTCTCTCTCCATCAAAGTTCATATCTCTCCGTTCGCTTTCTGCCATGGCTACTTCTTCTCCGTCAATGACTGAAAAAAGGTGCGTGAGTGATACCTTCTCCGAGGGCGATGTTGTTTCTCTTGATTCCTTATTTTGGCTTGAGAGTCCTTCCCATCACGATTATCGTGCTATAAATTCCCTTTTTCCTGATGATTCTCCCTCTTTTTCATGTACGGGCTGATAAGAGAGTCTCCAAAGACGTGTTTGATGATGAGTTTATTGAACAGTTGAAGGAAGAATTCGGTCTTCAAAACTATGAAGTGACCCTAGTCTCGTTCCAAACGGGTGTGTTGAAGAAGACCTCTAATCTGTTTCCACTTTTGTTTTACAGCAAACGTGCAAAAGAATTGGTGAGCTTCCACGTCTAACCTGACTTGAATATTTTACCACACTGACAAAGAGAGGTATGTTTTGTAATTCTAATATGCTGGTCTCCTTGGTCCGATCTTAGTTCAGTCTTACATAATGCTCAGAAGAATGATAATGTGTAATCCTAGTGATCTTCGAAATGCAATAAAGGATGCTTTATTCTAGCAGTGCATGGTCTGTAGAGTTGCCGATTTAGCTTGACAGTTTCTCTTAGAAATTAGGTTATCATCCTTCTATGGGTGTACATATTGGTGCACCTGTATTGCAAGTGTACATATTAGTGCACCTGGAGTACAAGTGTACATCCTGGCATGTTGTTCGGATCACTGATATACCCTGATGAGAAAAGTGGGCCAACTGACATAATCTGGAGGAAATACATGTTGACATAAGTTAGGTTTAGCTGTTTAGACTCACTAGATCATAATGTAAAAGAGATTGATTGGGTTGAGCATGTGGATGGCAACCAAATAGTCGGATTTGTTACCAAAGGGAAGGGTATAATTTTTTAATTGAAAACAGTTGACTTAGCTAATGCAATATCCTAGACAAAGTTCCATGTTATTTAATAAGCCATCATCATGAAACCAGCTTTATACTTTTTTCTGTCTAATATAATTGTTATCTCAATAACATATATGCATGTTTTGGGTATAAATGATGGATTTTTGTAAGTGTATACCTAGTTGTACATCATTGTGCTCTCTCATTATTTTATGGTCTTTTTTTGTTATGTATGCTGGATTTGTTGGGTTTTTGTAGGTGTGTACATAGTTGTACACCATGTACAATCTCAATAACATATATGATTTATTTTGTGGGTATGGATGTTCATTTTTTAGATTTTTTTATAGGTGTACATAGTTGTACACCACTGTATTATCTAACAATATATGCATATCTTCTGGGTACAGATGATGGATTTTCGTCAGCATGTACATAGTTGTACACAATTAAGCTCTCTTGTGATTATATGGCATTTTATGTAGGTATATATGTTGGATTTTTGTAAGTATGTACACCATTATACAATCTCAATAATATATATGACCTGTGTTGGGCGTATGGATGTTGGATTACTTGGATTTTTAGGTGTGTACATAGTTGTACGCCATTGTGCTATCTCAATAATATATGGTCTGTTTTGTGGGTATGGATGTTATATTTTTTGCATTGTGCTCTATCAATAATATAAAAAAACTAATTCTTGATGAAATCCTAAGTTGTTGTTTTTCGATGTTATGAGACGTTTTTAATAACATGCTTGCTATTGTTTAGGTACTTTTCGAGGGTGCTCAAGAAAGTGGAGAAGAACAATGGGAAGGTTTTGTAGATGGAAGATTTTCTGGATTTTCTAATTTTAATAGCGTTATGTGTTTCCGTACTTATTATGTGTGATATTTTAATAGCATGCTTGTTAGTGGTGTTAGTGATGTTTAGGTGGACGATTCAAGTTGTATGCGGTGTACAAACTGGTGCTCCTTGTCTTGTCTTTGGATTTTCTGGACTTTTGTAGAGGTATATATGTTTTGTATATACAACTAGTGTAAAGTAAGATTTATAAAAAATGAAAATTATATACTCATATTGGTACTATTTTTCTAGCTCTCAGAAAGAGCTTTCCGAATATATAAAGTTTGTGAATTTTGGACAAACGGTTCGAAAGATAAATCGTTTTTAAATTTTCTTTATATTTTATTTAAAATTGCTGACATCATCATGAGTCACCTTGGACTGAATAGTAAATTTTTGGACTAAATTGTAAAGGAAGAAGGTTGTTTGTGTATTTTCCTTATTTTAAATGACTTTTGGACTAAATTGTACCTAGTTAACTCGGGATGGACTAATCCGTACTTTTTGATGCGTTTTTGGACTAAACCGTTTTTTTCCCGTATCGTATTGTGTTTGCCTCGCAGTGTGCACTTCTATGTTACTTAAGAGGATGTTCGTAGGTTCCATTCTGCGTCAGCCTCCCCACTGCTTAGCAGTCATCTAGTTGAATTAAATCCGACCTTTAGGGAGGCCTTCTATGTGATGAGAAATCTGCAATCTGTCGGTCACAACAAATGTCCAAGAAATTTAAAATTGAAATTTCAAATCTTACAATTTCATAAAATTGAAGCTAAATTTGATATAATCAATAAAATTGATCACAAATGTCAGTCAGATATAATTAAACAATCAAACTCACAGTTCAAATATCATACAAATAGCCATTAGATCGACCGTGATTCATCGATTTCAGTTTCGTTTTTATTAAAAACAATAATAAAAAGATAAATCAATTATCTGTTTCCAAATCAATTTCAAGGAATTACGACTTCAATTTAGTGAAAATGCAACACAATAGTGGCCATTTAAGTGATTGAGATTTTTAGAATCTTTAGTTTCAGTAAATCAACACTTTGAGAATCCATTTTTACTGAATGATAAAACAGAGTATATATACTGAACTCCCGTTTGTGAAGAAGACGACGGTTTATGGGTCGGGTTGCTACCATTAGCCCATATTCGAACCGGCTGCCGGCTACCGTCACCCTTCTGTAATCAAATCCCAGGAATCTCCTCTTCTTCGTTTGCAATCAATCAGCAACTATTCTGCCTTTGAATTTGATAACTCTTGATTTTCTCTACCTGTTAAACATAAAAACACCAAATTTTAAGAGACTGTAACCAAAAAATTCTGAAACCTCATCAATCGTTGAGATATACTCATGACATAAAGCTAAAATTATGATGAATCGAAGGATTTAACAAATGAGGCACTAAAAAGATCAAGAAACTCTTCTGAATCATGCAACAAAAATCTTGTGTTGTAAACCAAAAATAAAAAGAAACTCTTCTGATAATATAGAAATCTTCAGAGTTTATTAGATGAAGCTGTTTTGAACACATAAGTTAACTTACCAATAAACCCTCGTCTTTTAGAAGTATTTTGACTCATGTTAACCATTTATTCATGATACAACGCATTTTGATTACACTTGGTTCACATAAAACAGCCCAAATAATCTGAACAATCTCCCTAATTTTTTTTTTTTGCAAGTCCTTTGTCCTTTATGACTTATATTTCGTACTCACATGTGCACCGCAGAGTAAGTTTATCGAGTCTGGTCTCTGGTGTAATGTTGTTACTCGGCTGTATAAGTGACCGTCCATATATATATAGGCTTGTTGCAAGTGGGGACTGATTAAGAAAAATATATTATACTCCTACAAGAATGTTACAAGAACCTATTCAAAAGAAAAAGAAAGAATGTGTTATGGTTCTGAGAATGGGTAACTGTAGACTGCAATAGAAAAGATCAGTGAACTGAAATCTAAGAATTTTGGTAATTGAAAGTATAGATAATGAGTTCTTCGAGGGACTCAATCCTCCAACAACACAAATGTGTTTAATAAAATTTCATTGATAAACTTCTTCATTCTCCCCTGGACTTATATAGCCCAAGTTTAAAAATAACTCCGCACCTTCAGGTGCACTACTGACACGTTCCTAACAAATTCAAGTTATGAATGACTGACGGATTCAAATCACTACTACCTAATTGACTTATTCAAATAACTAATTGACTTACTCAAATTACAGTTAAGGAAAACCATGTCATGGCTGTAACAGCTCCCTCCCCCTTAAGCAAAACCCTTGTCCTCAAGGGTTATATCAGGATATTTCAGTTTCAAGGCTTCTTATTCCTCCCATGTAGCTTCACTTGGGGATAAACCACGCCAATGAATAAGGACCTCCTGCTTATTCTTCCTTGTGCGCCGATCCATAATTGCTTGCGGTATAGGAATAATCATCTCTTCATCCATACTGACCCTGGGTAAATCAGGTTGCACACTGGCATTCATACCAATCTTCTGCTTGAGGAGAGACACATGAAATATGGGATGAATCCGTGAGCTTGCTGGCATTGCTAGTTTATAAGCAACGGCACCAATGCGTTCCACAACTTTGACAGGACCATAGTATTTTTCCGAGAGTTTAGCTTTCTTCTTCAAAGATACAGACAGTTGCCTATATGGTTGCAACTTTACATAAACCATATCTCCAACAGCAAACTCTCTCTCTGTGTGCTTTGAATCATACACTTTCTTCATTCTTGCTTGAGCTTCTTTAATCTTCTCTCTAACTTCCCTGACTATGGAGTCCCTAGCCAAGAGTTCTTGCTCCACAGACTCCAGCTTAGAAGTTCCAGGAATATATGTCAAGCGAGAAGAAGGTTGGAGACCATAAACCACCTCAAATAGTGTGCAACCAATTGTAGTATGCCAGCTTGTGTTATAACAATATTCTGCCCAGGTTAACCACTTTGTCCACTGTTTAGGTTGAGAGCTGGTAAAACAACGCAAATACATTTCAACTGTGCGATTAACTACCTCACTTTGTCCGTCCGTCTGCGGATGATAGGCTGAGCTGAAGTTTAGTACAGTGTCATTCAGCTGAAATAATTCTCTCCAGAAAGCACTTGTAAAGGATGTATCTCTATCGCAAACAATTGAACGTGGAATTCCATGCAAGTGAAATATATTATCGAAGAAAATTCTATCTATTCCAACAGCTGTATAGGGATGGGAGATGGCAGTAAAATGCGCATACTTTGACAACCTATCAACCAAAACAAAAATAGTTGTCTTACCACTTGATGCTGGCAGCCCATCTATGAAGTCCATAGATATGTCCTCCCATATTTGACAAGGAATATGCTGAGGTTGGAGAAGTCCGACAGGTGCAAGTTGCTCCGTTTTATGACGTTGACAAGTATCACAGTTCTTTATGAAGTCTTTGATCCTTGTCCTCATTCCCGTCCAGTAAAAATTTGAACGAATCCTCTGAAAAGTCTTGACATAACCTTCATGAGTGCTGCCATGAAACTAATCTATTATATCCATAATGAGCGGTGAGTTTTCAGCCAAATAAATTCTATCCTTAAAGAATAAAACATCATCCATTAATTTCCAGGGACCTATTGCTTCACCTTCTTGAACTAACTAAACAAATCTTTTAAGGGAAGGATCTGACCTGGTTTCATCTTTCACAACCTCAATCCATTTAAGTAACGGAAGAGATATGGCATAACTTGTTCCGTCATCTAGTTGACTCCTCCGAGAAAGTGCATCTGCGACAATGTTTTCTTTCCATTTTTTGTATACAATGGAAAAATCATACCCCATTAACTTGTAAAGCCACTCTGTTGAGCTGGTGTAGTAATCTTTTGGGACCAGAGATGCTTTAAGCTTTGATGATCCGTCATTACAGTGAAATGTCTTCCCAATAGGTAAGGCCGCCACTTTTGAACTTCCAATACCAAAGCAAGAATCTCTTTTTCATATGTTGACATCAACAATTTCTGACCTTGTAAATCATGGTTGTAGAAAGATGTTGGTTTGTTCTGCCTCAAAACAGCTCCAACTCCTGAACCCGAAGCGTCGCATTCCACAATGAACCCATTGGAAAATTCTGGAAGCGCAAGAACTGGTGCACATGTCATAGCCTCCTTAATTTTCTTGAATGCCTCTTCTGCTAGTAAACTCCAATGAAATGCATCTTTCTTAAGCATCTTTGTAAGAGGCGCTGCAATTTTACCGTAATTCTGGATAAATTTACGGTAATATCCGGTTAAACCCATAAAACCTCGTAATGCCTTAAGAGTTTCAGGTCTCGGCCATGGCAGCATTGCTTCTATTTTTTCTGGATCCACTGATACCCCTGCATTTGTTATTACATGGCCTAGGTACTTGTCTTCCCTTTGTGCAAACTGACACTTTTCATACTTGACATACAATTGGTGAGTTCTCAAAATAGAAAATACAATTTCTAAGTGACTCAGATGTTCAGACCATGACCTACTATATATCAAAATGTCATCAAAAAAGACTAAAACAAACTTTCTCAGATGATCTTTGAATACCTCGTTCATAAGGGACTGGAATATTGAAGGCGCATTTGTGAGGCCGAAGGGCATCACCAAGAACTCGTAATTCCCATGGTGAGTTCTAAACACCGTCTTTTCTACGTCACTGGGATGCATCCTCACTTGATGATAACCGGAATGCAGATCCAATTTCTTAAAAAATTGAGCGCCATTTAATTCATCCAAAAGCTCGTCAATCACTGGTATAAGAAATTTATCCTTAACTGTGATGTGATTTAGAGCCCTATAGTCCACACACATCCGCCAAGAACCATCAGACTTCTTAACCAAGATCACCGGTGATGAGTAGAACTGTTGCTTAAGCGTATAACTCCTGTAGACAGCATCTCATTCACCAACTTCTTTATTTCAGCCTTCTGAAAATAAGGATAACGATATGGTCTGGTGGAGACAGGACCATGTCCATAGTACAATTGGATCTTATGGTCTTGGTCACGTTTTGGAGGAAGTCCTTGAGGCTCAGCCAACACAATTTGATATTTAACAAGGATCTCCTTCACTTGTGCATTAAGCTGGTGGGAAGAGTTAGTCGAAGCGGCAAGTAATGAATATAGCTGCAGAAATATGCCTTCCTTCTTCTTCTTGGATGCATTTTGGATTTTTGCACCACTAACAACCACATTTTCCGGTACGGATAACCCCTGCAGCAATACCTCCTTTCCATCCAAAGTAATTCTCATATGAAATTTAGAAAAATCACAGACAATAGGTCCAAGAGTACTCAACCATTGAGTTCCCAAGACAACATCACAACCCTCAAGAGGTAAAACATAAAAATCGACTAGCATAGGAACTCCTTGTAAGCTTAACTTGGTTTGGAAGCACTTACCGGAACTGATTAGCTTCTCACCTGATGCCACCATCACTTCCAATCGACCACTCGAAACAGGTTGCAATCCCACCTTCTGTGCTACTCTTTTGCTTACGAAGTTGTGAGTACTCCCAGAGTCTATGAGTACTGTGACAGACTTATTACCGATACTTCCTTGCACTTGCATAGACTGAGATGCATGAGTTCCAGCAATTGCGTGCAAAGATATTTCAGGCGTCTCGTCATTTTGGTCGACAACATCATCAGCTTCGATTTCCATATCAATATCATCATCACTATCTTCAAAACAAGCTTGAATCATGAACAATTTATTGCAGCGGTGACCAGGACCAAATTTATCATTACACCTGAAACAAAATCCTTGTCTTCTTCGCTGATTAAGCTCATCGGTAGTCATTATCTTCACAGGGTTGCTGAATGAATTTTGGGTGTTAACTGTAGTATTTTGGGTAGTGGAATGACGAGGTACTTGACTGATTTTTGAAGAACTAGGTGTATGTTTCTTATGTGATTTGTCTCTAGCCTCATAGAGACGTGTTAAACCAATGGTTGATGCGAGTGTAGTTGGCTTGTTCGCCTGCACATCAGTACGAATACTAGGAAACAGGACACTAGTAAACAAACTAACCTGCTGACTTTGTGGTATTGTCCCTGCCTTAGCCAATAATTTTTCAAACTTGATTCGGAAATCCTGAACGGTGGTGGTCTAGCTTAGCTTCGACAGCTCCCCGAAGAAATCCATGTACTGATTTGGACCAAATCTTGCATACAAGTTCTCTTTATACTCCTCCCAAGAGATATAGATCATCTCCTGTTTCAATAGCTGGTACCATAGTTGTGCATCTCCTTCAAGGTAGAAACCTGTCAAAGGAACTTGATCTACAATTGGAGTTTCATGAAGTTTGAAACATTGTTCTGCCTTACAAATATATATAGTTGGATCTTCTTTAATCACAAAATGAGGAAAATCAAGTTTTACCCGTGCGGGTCTAAGAGCTTCAGTTACAAAAGTTTGATGAATTCTACTTCCGCCATTTTGTCGAGCACCTGATGTGATTTCATCATTTGGAGAACCTTCATTCTTCTGATTAGTCTGTAGATCCATAAATTTTTGAAACTGCCCGATCAACACATCCAGCTTATTTGCAATTGAGTTTTTCCCTTGTTCCATAAATGTCTGGAATGGTATCTCATGCTCCTTTGATGCGTTCTTTGAGTCATCATCTGGAGGCATGCCCGGCTCTGATACCAAACATTATGGTTCTGAGAATGGGTAACTGTAGACTATAATAGAAAAGATCAGTGAACTGAAATCTAAGAATTTTGGTAACTGAAAGTATAGATAATGAGTTCTTCGAGGGACTCAATCCTCCAACAACACAACTGTGTTTAATAAAATTTCATTGATAAACTTCTTCATTCTCCCCCGGAGTTATATATCCCAAGTTTAACAATAACTCCGCACCTTCAGGTGCACTACTGACACGTTCCTAACAAATTCAAGTTACGACTGACTGACGAATTCAAAGCACTACTAACTAATTGACTTGTTCAAATAACTAATTGACTTACTCAAATTACATCTACGGAAAAACATGTCATGGCTGTAACAGAATGTTACAAGAATCTTTTTATACCTTTTTCTCGTTGGATCTGTTGATTCAGTCTCTTCTGTCTTCTTTTGCTTTGGATTCTCTCTGTTTCCTCTATTGGATTGGATTTCCATTGCCTCTCCTCATCTTTCTTTTCTTCTTTCAAAATCTATATTTCTTCTGTGCTCTCTTTAGTTGTTTAGATATTTCTCTTATGGCTCGATCTTCTTTCATCAATTAGTTGTGGTCTGATATTCTACTTTTTTTCTTCTTCTTGGGTCCTTCTCACTTTTTTTCTTTCAATTTTGCTGGTCGGATTATATGCTTCTCTCTTGGTCTTAACCTAAAATAGATCTAAAAACAAAACATTATCCCTGAACTGTTTGACGGAAAAAATTGATTATTTTTCCTAAAAGTTTTCATATAAAAAACCCTTCTTTCCCCTCTTCTCTGGATGCTTCTCATAATTTAAAATGAATTTCAAAATGGTGAATATTATGATTATTCTTCCCGTTTTCCTGATCTCTAAAAGGATATCTACCCTTCTTCTGGTTTTTCTAATTTAAAAAAAAAAAAAATCCTTTTAATCTTTCATTTATTGTTTCCCTCCCTGGGTCTTTCTGGTTTTGATCCGGAAAAGAATAGTTTGAGAATCTCTAAAAGTTGTTTCTCTTCTCTCGTTAAAGGTGTTTTCTTTTCGTCTTAAATAGGCATGTTTAAAATTTACTATGAACAAGAATGTGGATTGTTTTATCTTGTCTAGTTTTCTTTTGGGTTTGTACTCTTTAAAGATCTTGATTCAAATGGGTTTGTCCTTTATAATTATCTTAAAATCTCTGTTAGGATTCTCAGGATTGGCTTCTTCTTTTCTTGCTTGTTTTGTTGGTCCGATTTGCTTATGTTTGTCTTCATTTCAATTGCTGGAAGGATTTTCACTTAGTTTTTCTCTGAATTTTTTTTTTGTGATTTAGAAATCTGATGTGAAAAAAAATAAAATCCCATGACCCTGACCCTAACTCCGCTGATCCCAAATGGCCCCCCAGGTAAGTCCTTCTTCACTACCTCCTCCTTTTTTTATAAATTTTTATATTGTTTCTTATCCCTCATCTTAAACATCTTTTGTGTAATTTTATTCAAAGGCATCAGTTTTTTTCTCTCCAAGGAAAGTGTTCTCGCAGTATCGCGGTTGGCTACACAGGGGCCTTTTCCTCCACTTTGTCTCTTGAAATTACATTTTGGTTTCGTAACTTTTTTTTAAATTGAATTTCATATTTTCTTTAAATCTCATCTCTAACAGACAGTAAATAGCCTTGAATAATTGATAGTAGTAATAGGTGTTCTATTTTGGACAGTTTAATTGCTTTTTAGTTTTGGTTTGGCTATCCAAGTCCACTAGTTCCATGTTTATAATTTAATGACAACATTTCAAGTCCACTAATATAGTTTTTATTGAACATTAGGATTCCAGTATTTCTTTGAGAAGTGATACCTTATTTATTAGATAGTAGAACACCCGTATTAGTTTAAATCGCTTTGTTGTTAGAACTTTGCTTTAAGTCTCTAGTTTTGTTATAGCCCTTTTACTTTATCTGTAGCTTTGTCACCGTAATAATTGAGACCGGGCAGTAATCTAGTCTTCTTAAATTTCTTTCAGCTTGTACTGTCGTGCTAGTTTTTTAGTTTCAGTCAGTTTTCAATGCGTGTTAGTTACAATATGTGTTATTTATATCTACTCCATTTCCCTATTTATATGTATTGTGTTTGTGTAATGTTAGTGTGTAATTTAACATATTTTTGTGTTTCTTCTAGGAATAGGAATCTGAAAACTCATGTGAAACAACATGATGCTGAAATCAATACTGGATGTGTTCTATATGGTTGTATTTTTTCGAAGATGCAACTTTCACCATTTAAATCTTCGATTGCGGCAAAGACTAAACCGTCGTCCTCAATCATTAAGAAGAGATCTCTTTCCTGTATAGGCCGTCGTGACACTTTTATCAGACTTATTCATGGTAGAAGGGTCCAGGAATCCACCTTGATAGTTTTATTCCAAGTTAAGACTCCCAATATTCACAACTTGTTTGTGAATCAATACATGCTGCCAGTATTAGAAGACTACTCATTGGGTACCGATGGAGAGCGAATGCTTCCTAGTTTCATGAAGAATTATAAATGTTTGTGTTATCTTTGCAGTCTTAGTTTTAGGGTCTTCTTTAGGACTTATCGCGTTGTGCTCTTTTCCTTCGTTAAGGTTTTATCCCTGCGGGTTTTTCTTTTATCCCTACGAGTTTTCCTTTTCAAGGTTTTTAACGAGGCAACAAATGTGTGTCCAACACCTCCGGGTGGTTTAATCTTTTTCTTATTTCTGTTTGTTATTTATTTTTCATGTAATATCTTTAAGCTTACAGTTGTAAACTTGGCTTTCTAAGTTTTAATGTTTTATCTTCTGAAACATTTTCGGTTTGTGTTGGTAGACAAAGAAGGTATTGTGAGTTTAATGTGTACATTCCCATGAGCATTTTTAATATACATTTGCTATTGAAAGTAACGTGATTGTTCCACCATAGTTCAATCGGAGAAGACCTTTTTATTAAGTTAATAAGTTCAATCCCCAATGTATACTCGTCATTTCTTTCGCGGCTCAGCATAATCACGTTTTTTAATTATGTTAATTTGTTTCGTGAACGCCACTTATTTATTCCTTAGCTTTATTTTTCAGGTCAGCCTCCCCACCTCATGCGGTCATCTAGTTTTACTGCATCTGTATGACTTGTGCATCCGCACCAGCAACCTCTGAAACATGGAATTCACCAATCCCATGGAGAGCAACTACTTCATAACCCTTCCCATCCCATGGAAAACAAAATCCAGAAATAGATGCAGTCAGACCTAATGAACAATTTTTATAAAAATTGGGAAAATTTAACATTAGGAAGGGCAAACCAAAAACCAAAACACAAACTTTTAATAGAATTTGGAATCGTAAATTTCAGCTATTTTGGATGAATGAACAAAAAAATAATCACAATATAGAAAGTAAATGAAATTGGAATCTAGGGAAACAAGACCTACATGTTCGATTGGAACTGATGCTGATCTCCATTGGAATTAGCCATTATATAGAGAGGATCCGATTAATGAGGATGAGCGTATTTTTTTCTGAGAATACTTTCCAGGTCTCCCTGCAGAACTATGGACAGAGAAGAACGTATTATCTATGGGGAAGGTTTTAGGCACTCCCATTGTAGTTGATCAGAGAACTCTTAATCTAGAGTATGGAAACTTTGCTTCAGTTTTGGTGGATGTGGATTTTGCTAAGCACATTCCTAGTAGAATCAAGATTACAGCTGGGGGACGTACTTTCTGGCAATATTTGGAGATTCCACGGCCTCCAAAATCCTGTATGAAGTGATGCATTATTGGGCACAATGATGATGAGTGCAGGAAGCAAACTAAGAGTGATGATACCTCTTCAAAGGCTGATACTACAGCAAAGGGAGATTCTTCCAAAGGCTGGCAGACTGCTAGGAATAGGAGGCAGCGTAGAAAGGATGCTGAGAACTTTCCTGGTGGTGATAATGCTTCGAAAGATGCGGAGCATAATGCTTCAAAAAATGCGGAGCATGGTGGTGTTCTTGCTGTGTTACCAGGTGAAGTAGAGGAGAATGCTATTGGTGTGGAGGAAACCAATCAGCTAGAGAATGAGCTAGCTTCTTCTGAAGATGTTTTTCAAGCAGCGTCTGTAGCTTTAGAGAAAGCAAAGCAGGCGTTAGCTGCGAAAAGAGTTTTAGCTAGTAGGTTACCAGTGGGTGAAATTGGAACCTCAGCTAAGTCAGTAGGGAGTGGTGAATTGGCTAGAACTAATCACTCTAACACTGATAAGACTAATGCTAACTCTTCTTATACTCCTATTGAAACTTCTGGAGGGAAGGGATATGATGCTGTGGTGGACAATATTGAGGATTTGTCTCGCTACAAAGATATTAATGAGAATGCTTGTGTGCTTTCACCTAATAAGTTCAATGTTTTGTCTGCTGAGTTGGGGTTGGATTCTGTGCAGCAATCCAATGAGCAAAGGGTGGAGAGTTCGGATGAAGAACTCACTCCAGAGAAAGCTTCGTCAGGTGTTAAGGGGTCTAAGTGGTCTGACATACCCGTGGAGCAGCCAAAGAAATCTAGGAAACCTGTTAGGATTCGGATTTCTAATGATCAGCAAATTACTTCTCAACAAAGCACAAACAAGGAGTCCAAGTCTGATTCGGAAACTGAGATCAATGATTTGGGAATTCGAGTTAGAAAGGGATTCTCCCCAGTTATACTTAAACGGAATTCTGATAGGATTCCTGATGTTAGTAATAACTCAAAGAATATAGTTTCTTAATGCATGTGCTCTATTGGAATATCAATGGGGTGGCAAAGGTGGAGGCTGGGCAGAAGTTACGTGAATTAGTTCATGACCTGAAGCCGGAGATTATTTGTGTTGCTGAGCCAAAGATTAAGTTCTATGATAAGGTAATTTGTAAGTTAAATTTATCTGGTTTTATGAGGAAGGTTGTTCATAATTCTTCTATGCATAATATTGGGAATATTTGGATACTGTGGAGTGCTAATATTGAAGAGCCAGTGGTGGTTAATATGTCTAGACAAGCAATTACTGTTAGAACTGAGGGGGTTTTAATCTCTTTTTTTCATGCTAGTTATATTCAAGTTTTTCGAAGAAGATTATGGTCTCAACTTTCAGCTGTGGATACTACAACTCCTTGGCTGATAATGGGAGATTTCAACTGTGTTTTTCGTCATGATGAAAAGAAGGGATGCCGTGAGGTTCGTGTCTCTTGTATTAATGAGTTTTCTGACTGGATGGAGGATAATGATCTTTTTGAAGCAGATTCTTTGGGGTCTAAGTTTACTTGGACTAATGGTCAATCTGGTGTTAGTAGAATTCTTAGTAAATTGGATCGTGCTATTATCAATGAGCCTTGGTTATCTAAGTTTTCGAATTGGCGGTGTAAAGCTCTTCCTAGGGAAGTTTCTGATCATTCAACGCTTATTGGGTTTCATTTCCTTGCTCCGAGGCCTAGGCGTACTCCTTTTCGTTTCCAAAAAATGTGGTTTTCTCATCCTGATTTTTTGAAGATGGTGGAAGATTCTTGGAAGACTCCGGTTTATGGTAATTTGGATTTTATTTTTCCTTATAAATTGAAAAGGTTGAAGGAGGCAATCAAATTGTGGAATCAAACGGTCTTTGGGAATGTTAATGCTAGGCTGAAACAAGCTCAACTTAAGTTTGAAGTGGCTTGTAGGAATTCTGATGAGGATCCTTTTAATACTTCTAAGTTGAATATTATGAAGGATTCTCTGGTGGCGGTTCAAGATGTTCGTATGCAACATCTTACTATGTTGAAACAAAAGGCTCGTAATAGGTGGATTTTGGAGGGTTCTAGTAACACTTATTTTTTTCACAGCAATATAAACATTCGAAGGAGCGCAAATACAATCTCGGAGTTGGTTACTGAAGATGGTGTGACTATCTCGGAGCCTATCCAGCTTCGTGACCATGTGGTTTCATATTATGAGTCGAAGTTCAATGGAGTGGAGCTTCCTATTAAGGATAATGTCTTTGACTATGAGCATGAGTCTATTTCTTTGATTGAAAGGCAGATGTTGGATGCCATTCCTTCTTTGGATGAAATTAAATCAGCAGTGTTTGATTTAGGAGCGGATATTGCTCCTGGACCAGATGGTTTCTCAGGGTGTTTTTATAGACATTGTTGGGATATAATTCAGCAGGATCTTCATTCGGCTATTTTTCATGCTTGGACTTCTAAGTCCATTCCGAAGGGTTCGAATTCTAGCCTAATTATTTTGATTGCTAAGGTTAGAGGTGCGGATAGCTTGAGGAAATATAGACCTATTGGTCTAAGCAATTTCTTCTTCAAGATTTTCACTAAAATTCTGGCTACTAGACTTGGTAGGGTGTTGGATAAGTTAGTGTCAGAGGAGCAGGTGGATTTTATGAAAGGTAGGAATATTCATGAGAATATTAGTTTGGCTTCTGAGATGGTGAATGAGCTGCACATCAAAAGGAAGGATGGTAATTTGGGCCTGAAGCTTGATATTTCTCAATCTTTTGATACTGTTAATTGGTCTTTCATTATGGAGGTGTTTAAAAGATATGGTTTTTCTGAGGATTGGTGTTTGTGGATTCAGAGAATTCTGGAGTCAGCGCGCATATCTATTCTTCTTAATGGTAGCCCGGAAGGTTTTTTCAAAATTAATAGAGGGTTGTGTCAGGGGGATCCTCTTTCGCCTCTTATTTTTGTTTTGATTGAGGATGTTCTTAGTAGAAACATCACAAAACTCTTTCAAAACAAGGATATGTCTCAGCTGGTTAGGCGTAATGGTATTGCTCCAACTCATTTATTCTTTGCTGATGATATTATGATTTTTTGCAAGGGAAATATGAAGAGATTGAGAAGTTTGGTGAAGTTGCTAGATTCTTATCAGCAAGCTTTATGTCAGCGTGTTTGTAGAGAGAAGAGCAAAATTTACTTTGGTGGTGTCTCTTTGAGTAGACGTCATACCATTGCTGCTTTTCTAGGGATGGAAGTTACGCATTTTCCTGATCGTTATTTGGGGGTGAAAGTTATGCCTGGTGCGGTGAGATATCATATTAGCAATGTGGTGGATAAGCTTAAAGAGCAACTTTCGGTTCTGAAAGGTAAGATGCTTTCTTTTCAAGACAGAGTTGTTCTAGTTAAAAATGTTCTTTCGAGTTATTCCATTCATAATATGTCTGTGTATAAGTGGCCGGTGAAATTCATTCAGCAAAGTGAGCGTGTGATCCGTAATTTCCTTTGGTCGGGTGATTCAAATCTTTCTAGAGCTTTTGTGGTTGGTTTTGATAAACTGTGCAGTCCTGTGGAGGAGGGTGGTCTTGGAATCACTAGTTTAAAAACTATGAACAAGGCTTTGCTTATGAAGCTTTGGTGGTCTATTAAATCTTCTTCTAAGAAGTGGGCTCGTTTTTTGGAGTCTAAATTCACTTGCAGGGATGGGCGTCTCAAGATGGCTGGTGTAAAATCTTCTATTCTTCCTGGAATTCGTTGGGTTCATAAGGAAGTTGTGAATAATACAAAATGCATCATTGGAGATGGTAGGAATACGTCTCTTTTCTATGATGTGTGGTATGGAAGTGAGACTTTGGCAAGTGTTCTTAATCGTTCAGACTTGGACAGATCAGGTCGGGTTTGTGATATTATTTCACATGGTAATTGGCTGTTGCAAGGAGCTCACTTGCAAGATCTTGTAAGTGCTGGTGTGGTTATGGAGAATTTGCCAACGCTTTGTAGTGGGAGGGACAAGAGATTTGGATGCCTGATATGAAGGGTGTGTTTTCAGTTAAGTCAGCTAGAGAATTGATTAGAAAGAAGTTCCCTACTATGAAAGAAGCTTCGCTATTGTGGAGGAAAGTTGTGCATCCTTCTTTGGCGGCTCAGAATTGGAAGTTTGTTCGGGGAGCGTGTGCAACTCTTGATAAAGTTCGCAGCAGGTTTAAGATTCAATTGGCTTCTAGGTGCAGCGTTTGTCAAATTGAAGAGGAGACACTTCAGCACGTCCTCTGGAGCTGTAGTTTTGCGCAAAAAGCTTGGAACTGGATAGCAGGTATTTTCAATATAAAACCTTATTATGATTTGATCACGTCTTACAATGGAGCTAGGCTTCAAAGTGGCATTGTTAGGGATTTGTGGCTGGTAGCAAATTTGGTTGTGCGATCTGAACTTTGGTTCACTAGAAATAAGAAGGTATATGAGAAGAAAGTTCCTTGCTGGTCCTTTTTCCAAAAACGAGTGTTCAATTTGATGCATGAATACTCAGTTAGAATGAAGAGTTTTATGTTCAATACGGTAGCAGATTTGAGAATTTGGATTTCTTTCGTGTTAAGCATAGGAAAGTGAAGATTTCAGATCCAAAGGAGTGTTATTGGACGCCTCCTAATAACAATGAATTGTGTTGTGTACTGATGGTGCCTCAAGAGGAAACCCGGGAGTGGCAGGGGCTGGTGTTGTGGCTAGAAATGCGAGTTCGGAAGTGGTAGGGGCATGTGTATTGGCTTAGGAATTGCGACTAACTATATGGCTGAGTTATATGGTATTATTGTTGGTCTTGAATGGGCAATTCAATGGGGTTATGATCGTTTGTTGATTAGATCAGACTCTTCTTCGGTGCTGAAGGCTTTGGAGGAGGATAATGTTCCATGGTTTGCTACACAAAGATGGCTGAATGCTAAGGGTTTATATGGTGCTATTCGGTTTGAACACACTTTTCGTGAAGCAAATTTTGCTGCGGATGGAATGGCTAAGCGTGGTTGTTTGTTAGAAGAAGGAGTAGGTATTCACTTTGAGGGAAGACCAGATTTCTTAAGTTCAATTGAGTTTCCAAATGTAATTTATTATCGTTTTAAATAGTTTGTGTGAGTTTTTGGGGTTTCTATGACCTCTTTTCTCCTAAACTATCTTGTAAATATCGTTTCTTGCAATATAATTTTTTGACTTATCAAAAAAAAAAAAAAAAAAGAGAATATAAAGGCATAAAGGGCATATGATACGTTATGGAATATGGAAGTATGTGGAAAAAATTACTCAGGAACATGATGAGATGTTAATTGGAACATGAATGAAAACCCAATGAAAAGCACCTACCTGTGCGTTACATACAATAAAAACCTAATTTATGATCTTTTTCTTTTTTAAGCCACGAAATCAATACACAGGTCTTTTCCCCTTCAAAAGAAAAAAAAAAGAAGAAAAGAATCAATACACAGAGCATGGGACGACCAACCATTGGATTAACCAATCCAATACATTATTCTAGGAGGGGAGGGAAGATCTCAACTAGTAGTTAGAATTTCCTATTTATCCTGTACGATGGGTGACACATCAAACATTACTGTTGTATAAGCATTGATGAAAATCATAACTATATGCTTTTCAATTTTTCGGACCAGGGATCACCTTGAGTATCAAGGAATATATTTGAACAATAAATGATATGAGTTAATGCTCATGTTAAAAGTATGTTGACATCTTTACACAACAAACCCTAATTCTGAATCTACACAAGTTCATGAAGAAAATATGTAAATCATGGAAAATCGGATTTGCATCTTGGAATCATAACTACCACACTTCCAAACAAGTTTAAAATTGGTTCTACCAAAATTCCAAGACTACTATGTGATCGGTCATATCAAGTCACAATGGTTATTTGTGATCAGTCCTACCAAGTCACGTACATGGGTTCAGATCGGTTATACCAATCACATGGATCGGCTCTACCTATACATGGTACCTACTTTTGGTCGGTCACACCAGTCACTAGGATTGGTCATACCAATTACAAAGATCGGTTCCATCTACGCATGGTATCTACTTGTGATCGGTCATACCAATCACTATGGTCGCTCGTACCAATTACAAGGATCAGTCACACAAACTCTTATGATCGGTCACACCAATTACCAGAATCGGTCACACCAATTACAAGGATCGATCATACCATCTCATGGTGATTAGTTAGGATCGGTTACACCAATTACCAGAACCGTTCATACCAAATCATAAGTCTAGGTATTGTGATCGGTTATACCAAGATACATAACCTGAGTTAAGATCGGTTCTACCAACTCACACATATTGGTCATCCAAAGAGTATGCAATGAATAGCCGGACCAATATACCTATTGATTTCCCTTTCAATTCATGAAACAAGTTCACGAACTTACTTTCTTTAAACAAATGTAAAACATCGTTTCCAAGGATGAAACCTTCACCATAAACCCATACATATACAAGATTATGTCGATATCATATGTACGAAGTTCAAAAGATAAGCGTTATACTTCGTAATTGAAAAGACGAGGGTACCCAAATATACCTCAATCTAAAACTTTTCCACCTATAAGTCCTTTCTCCGAAAGTGATTTTCTATGGACTGAGTCGAGACAATACAACTAATCGGTTCACACTTAGTGTGATCGTCTATGGATACGAGATCGAGACAATACGACAACAAGATAACTTGCGTGATTGACTATGGATACAAGATCGATACAATACAACAACGAAGTATGATTACTTAATAATAGGTTCAGACTTAACCAAACACGATAGGATTGCTATCAAGTAAATAAGAATTAACGTTTGTGTATTTTACTTCTAATTATAATAAAAACAATTATAATTGCGAAAATAGAAAAGTAAAAGACACAACAAGATTTTGTTAATGAGGAAACCACAAATGCAGAAAAACCCCGGGACCTTGTCCAGAATTGAATACTCTCAGAATTAAGCCGTTATACAAAATCTAAACCAACTTCGTATAGTTGAGACCAAGCAACTAAACCTATAGTTCACCTAGTTTCCTCAGTATCCCTGCGCCCCCAACTTGCAATAAGTCACGCACTTGGAACAAGTCCTTTGGTTCGTATTCCAAACAGTAAAAGAACAACAAATATGTTCTGTAACAACTCTTTTGAAACAACGTGATATGAGTTTGACAAAAGGCTCTTAGGTTTATCCCAATAAACTCCTTTGTCAGGTTCTTAGATCAACCTATTCAACAACTACCAAAGTAATTGTTTAGACTATGCAATCAATACTATTAATCACAAAGAAATGTATTGATGCCGATCTACTCAACTAATCAATCAAGGTTATCACAAAGATAAACCTATTATAGTTGGATCCCCAGCCGATCAAGTTTTGTGCACACCAAAGATTATGAACTCAAATAAGAAATCTCATTTTCTTCAAATCTTCTTAGATCTTCAATAAACACCTGTACACAAACAACTTGAATCTCACACACAGAACGGAGTCTGTTAACGATGAATTATCACAAGACATCTTTAGATCTACATACAGTTCTAAAGATCCCCGTCGATACTTCGATCTAGCTCGAGTGAATCTCAGAAGAGAAGATTCTCAAGCATAAACAAACTAGGTGCAATCAAAGTTCAACAACCGTTAGTCAATCAAATCAATCGAAAACTAATAATAAACTGCAATTATCTAGTTTCCCACCAACGGTACTCGTAGATCTTCCCAATCCCAAAGAAGTCTTTAAAACGAGCGGTCGTAAGAGATTTCTCCTAATTAGGGTACTTTCCTCTCCGAATAGACGGCTCCACCAATAACAACACAACTAGGTAGTTTTGCTGGCTCTGAGGATTAGTTTGCTCGAAAAATGCAAACTTCAATGTTTGTAGACCAAGGAAGTTTGGACACCAAGGAATTTCCCAATCTGAATATTCTCAAAGATATGCAATAAAGCCAAAAACGGTTTTCATAATTCTTGGAAATGCACTGTCCAAATATTGACCGAAATCTCAGTACAAAAACTCCAATTAGTAAATGCACTTCTTTTGTTGTTGGATTTTTGGTTTTCATACGTACGTAATCATTTTTCTATAAAAAAAACAAACCATTAGTACGAAGACACTCCAGGCAGAGAAAATGGAGTGCTATATACCAGATATTTTAGGACCTTATAACAAATTGAATTACCTCTAAACTTAGGAGCATGTTTGGAAGGATCAAAATCTAATCCAGAAATATGCTGCTTTGGATCTACTACGAACACCTGCAAGGTAGAAAAGGTTAGAATACGGTTCCCTCTTAAATATAGAACCCTAACCATCTAGATCGTAACCTCATGGTATAGGAAATGATCAATTCTTTTGAGTTGTTATCAATAAATCATAAGAAAAGTGATAATGCTAACAATCAACTGGTGTAGAACTATGTGCACATTAATGATCAACATGTGTACAACTATGTGTATATCAACAATCAATAACCAACAGGTGTACAACTATGTTTACGTTAACATTTTACATATGTATAATTATGTATATAAGAATCAACATGTGTACAACAAAAAACCCTTATTAATTATTCAAGATTAATACTCACTATTATTATCATCAATGAAATGAATCGATAGGATATTACATGCTCCAGTTGCGACTATTATTATTATCAATGAAATGAATCGATAGGATATTACATGCTCCAGTTGCGGCACTGCTGACTAACCACTTTCTTGTTGGGTACTTACATATCTTAGCACCTGTCGGTCATATTACTCTGCTAAAAATCCACATCTAAAGATTTTGTACCATATGAGAATCCCCAAGGGTCACATGCACATTTTTAGTGTTTAGTGCCAAAATTTCATATCCGGGAAAGTCATAAAAGGATCATATTACTAGTCAAATCACATCAAAGTAACTACGTTTGAGGTTTTTGTTAATAACCAAGAGGATAAAGGAAAAAAGCAAGGAGTGAGACAGTTGCAGTATAATCCTTGTGAACAGTGAAGTCCAAAAAGAAGTAACAATGATACAAATGGATCCACTACATATGCAAGTTAAGAAGCAAACCAAACTTGTGATGTCAGCATCCACCACTTGTTCCATGTTATCTGTTCTATCAAATAATGCCCATGTATCTTGTGAGGCCTACAAATCTCGGTAAGTTATAGGGCAGTGCTATCCCGCACGGTTGTGCGGGAAAGCTTTATGAGCTAGCGGGTTTCTAGCTATTGGATGGTAACACATAACAAACTACAATTGTTGATGTAAAATGTACAGTTGTCTATGACTATAATTGTAAGAACATTATTTTTAATTGAGAAAAATCAGAACAATCCCTGCGTATTAAAAGACCTTTTTTCCTATTATATCTATGTGAATCATTAAATTGTAGGAGATGAAGTGCTGCTCCTTTAATGGTGAAGGAGAAAGACCGAGAAAGTTACCCATTCTAGTAGTCGATAAACTCAGACGAAGTAGTTCTGCTCTGTTACAAGATTATGTGTTGTTCATTCTTTTTGTTGTTTTCACGATTTTTTCTTTATAATGATCCTTATTTTTCTAATTTGATTATAATTTTGTTACTCGTAATATCAAATCTCTCTCAGTTAGTCTGTTGTACTTGAATCTCAACGACCTGGTAAAAAATACAACAAAAACATCAACATGGTTTCATTAGTTCGATCAAAATCTTAGCTTTAATTTTAATTTTAATTTATGTTTGTTGATTTTTGCAGCGTTGTTTCAATTTTATCATATCATTCAAGAGAAACATATCGAAGAACAATAAATCTTAATTATGAAGATGTGAGGTTATTATGGATCGTGAATTGGCAAATTTGTTAACAATTGAAACTGTTCTAAGAGTGGGAACTTTAAGGAAATTTTTTTAAGCAATTTTAAATCAGTAATATAAACTTTAAAAATTCTCAATTTAAATTTTTTATTGTATATTCTTCTATTCATCTAAGTTAATGATGGAGTAATTAGCAAATAAGAAATAAGTGTAAGCATTTACTAAAAGTTTATGTTCTTTTTGATAGTCATTGACAGTTGTTACTTTGACCAACAAAAACAAAAATATGGTACATCGGACGGCTAGAAGCCCGCTAACTCATAAAGTTTTTCCACACAGCCGTGTGGGATAGCACTGCCCTTTTTATATTACAATGAAAAACACTAAATCTCAGTAACTATGAAATCACTCAATTTAGTCAAATGATTAAGGAATGAACTAAATTGGTTTTAATTTATGTTTTGAATTTTACCTGAACAAGAGCCGAACTGTTGGTGTACCTAGAAATGAAGTCCATAACTCGAAGGCAACAATGAGCCCAAGAGAACATGAATTAATCA
Source organism: Papaver somniferum (assembly GCF_003573695.1). NCBI lineage: Eukaryota > Viridiplantae > Streptophyta > Magnoliopsida > Ranunculales > Papaveraceae > Papaver > Papaver somniferum. Next base: position 178,667,573 of record NC_039364.1, on the reverse strand, counting down.
TCACCTTCTAATAAGTTTAAACCTCTTGCTATAATCCGAAGAGCTTCAATTGTCGAGATAAAAAGTGATCCTAAACAAGTATTTCCAAGGCTTGTTGATAATGCTCTTTGGAAACAAAATCCAGTACTACATTGCATTCCTCTAAGATAATACAATACGATCATCCGGCTAACTGTTATATTCGCAGTTTCGTAATACTTTAGTTGTCCAAGCTAAACTAAGTTTTTTTTTTTTGCTAAACAATAAGAATTTTATGAAACTCAAGAGTTAACCAAAGAATACAAAAAAAGGTCCCCTAGGGAAGAAATTTTGAAATCCATTTTTTATTCTTATGGCTGTACAAGCTAGTAAAATCTAGTAAGACTTGTCAGGATTCTCCAGACCATCCAAAAATGGACGTTTTGTTTCAAATACAAATCTAAACTAAGTACCAATACAATTATAACCAATGGAGGAAAGTGAAAACTCAAAGCTCTGATGATTGCAAAAACCCAAAGAGTAATGTATATGAATCCAAGTCCAAGCATCCAATATGTTGGTTGATTCAAATACCTAAATTTACACGTGTTGTCCAATATAATCAACAAGTGTACTACTATGTACACATTAACAACAACATGTGTACAATAATGTACACATATGTACCCAGATAATGTATACCCAAATGATCATATCTGCAAGCTTAGAATAACAAATAAAGTAACATTATATTATTAAGAACAACTCTTAAACAATGTGAGGATTTGATTAAGTGCTATTGGAGATTATAAGATATTTCTACAACAAGTAGCTAATGTATAGTTGTAAGGAGCATTTAGATTCTCACCTATGGAGCGAAGCCCTCAGTGTGATATTTCTCTTTCTGTAACACAGTGGAAGACACAAACACATGGAAGTAGGAATTCCCGATATTCATAACATTCAGCTTAAAATGATGAAATCAAAGAAACTCAAAAATCAAAACATTTGGAAACTACGAACATACCAGTAGTGGGGTGTTTTTTTCACCTTTTTGTTAGTCATGTCCAAATTAGCTACACCAACACACACCAAATCCAAATAAAATTAAAATTACGAAATACCATTAACAAAGAAATCATATGAATTAATTTACTAGGATATCTTACTTTTCATTCACATCCTCCATGACAGACAGTTAGAGGTAAGAGTACTTTGAGATCAATTCCTGATATAAAATTCAACAAAAAACCCTCAGTTGATCATGAAAACAACAACATTAGATAGTAAAGAGATCACCGAATCCATTATATACGAGAAGAGAGATAGATATGGATCAAACCTACCCGAAATCTGTGCCGTAATATGTTGTTGCAGTGACGACCAATAGAGATAGTACGAGAAATTAAAAAAAAAAGGAGAAAGATGGAAAACCTAAAGCAGAGGTGTTGATGATAAAAATTTAGGTTTTCAAATTGAATCAATTGTTTGTTGATTCTCAGATTTATGTTTGGAGACTGAACTGTTACTGAGAAGAGATTAGGTTTAGGATATGTTATTCGCCATATAGTTGTTTTAGACATAGAAATGAAAACCTAGAAACTGAATTACGAAAAAGTGAAAATGGGTATTATAGGCAGGCAAAATATAAGATTTGGACTAAACCGTTAAAAAGAATTAACTAGTTCAGGATTTGGTAACTTTGGACTTCCTGGTATTAGGCTTGAGGGGACAAGACTAGAGTTTCTAAAGCCCAACTAATATGGGATTAAACGTTAATTTCTACTTGTTCATTAGACTGAAGAAAGAAATAAAACAACTTGTATAAATTGAATCTCCCATCATTTCTTTTGTTTCCATTTCATAAAATGAGGAAATCTGCATATTTACTTCCACAAGCTTTGAAAGCCGCTTGCAATTCAAACCAATAAATCAATTTTAAGCAACCCTAAAAACTATCAATACAAGTAAATCTGATAAACCGATTCTATACATCAAACAAATCAGAAAGACCTCAAAAACCACTATTAAGTTTTATTTGTTTGTTTTAGGCAGCTGCAAGATGGGTTACTTACTTTGATGAGAAGGATGAGGGGAACGATAATCGCTTGAAGTTCTCTAGCTGGAAAGCATGGAAGCAAGGCAGCTTTTAATGCCAGTACGCAATTAATCATATCTTCACCCTGCGGTGGCTATTACACTTGTTCATCAGCAGGCTGTCACTTGGCTCTGGTTCAACATTTTAAGTTGTTTTGTTTAAGGCCACCTGGCATGGCTAAGGACACCTTCCAACTGTCACCTTCTTGCCATCCTTTCTTGTTTTCTTCCGCAAACAAAAAACATTTTAATGTACCTCTATTTTATTGATTAGAATGAATACCCCGCAATATGATAAATTGATGACTCCATCGAAACCGAAGAAGGTGAATGGTGTTTCATGTGCAACTAATTTCACCTAGTATAAGTTTTACTATCTACCAACAACTACCATAGATGATAAAGACACAAATTTGGAGGCTCTACATTGGTACGATACCTAAGAAAATAAAAACTGCATAGGAACCGGATATAAGAAAAAAAATACATGAAAGGGTATAATTTTTTCTCTCATATGGTTAAATCCTTGTTTACTTTTGAGATTCACGAAATCATACCGTATGTATTTAATTATTTGTATTTGATATATTTTTCTGCACACAAAAATTATTATTATGTTGGCCAATTCATTTTCACATCCTTCAACATGACAACATCTGATAATATGGAAGAGAAATCTTGCATGTATGTTTATTTAATTTCAGAAGCTTGTCGGCTTCAGATAATAAGTAGTGAATCCTTCTTATTTCCCTTACATAATACACGGAATAGTGCGACTTGTGAGAAATATATAGTAAGAAGATTAGAGAGTTTGAGTCTTTTATATTTTTATATTATGTTCTCTATAACCTTTAACACGAAGTGATTTCAGTCTGCTTCAAGTTCGAGTAATAAAAGCTTTAGTTTAGTCATCTTTAACGTTTTATCATATGATTTTTGCAATATTTTTTAAGAAATCAATCATTACACAGTATCAAAGTCCAATTGTATCACAACTTTGACAATAATACTATGGTGATATGTATCACTCCCCCTTAGTCAATACTTCATCTCACAATGAAAACCACTCCCCCTTACATAATGATCTGTAAACCATATGTATTTGTAGTGTGATGAACTACACATTAATTCTCCCCCTTTTGTCAATATAAATTGGCAAAGGTACGAAAACTAGTGGGATCATAATGAAATTCTCATAGAGATACTTCATGAATAAAAGAGAACATATCAACTTTGATTCGATGATTTCACATAGTCAAAACTTAGTGTGTTCACAAGGAGTTTATAAAGATACAAGAAAACTCCTAAAATATTCCACAGCCGCACTCCTCACAAAGATTTGGCAATTAAGCACAAGTTAAATTAAGAACTCTCCCCCATATAATGTCATTCCCGAAAGGAACAACAAGGGTGACCTTACTTTCACAAGAAAAAAAGGATTTCTTTGGACATTAACAAATTACATGAAACATGAATTTGTATCCAGAAAAATTAATTAAATTAATCACAAGAAATCCTATGACTAATTTGATCGGAAATGCTCAACATAAGAGAACTTATGGAGCCATACAATACTTTCGCATAGAAGTGGATCAGGCAAAGATCAATACTGCGGAATATTCAAAGATTCATTCTATATTTCATCAATATTTGCATAATGATATCATAGACTTAATCTTTGCAAATCAACAGTTCATCTTATCTTCCATCAATATTTGCATAATGACATAATATGCTTAACTTTTGACATATATGGGACAATCATAGTTCACAGACGCAAACACGCATCCATTAACAAATTTTTTTGCAATATATAAAACCAATAAAGATTAATACTGCAAAATCATCATCCAAATAAACTTTAGAATTTAAATAAATAAATCTAAAAACATTGTTAGATGAAAAACGTTGGCAATATCAATGTGTAATCACAAAATAAGCTATTCCAAACCTTAGTTATCCTTCTTAAAAAATAAGAATAAACTCTCATAAGAAGTTTCCTAGACGAAAATGTAACTCCTAAGAAGAACAAAACTGAAGGTCTTCAGACATATCCAACAACTAGAGATCGAATAAGAACAAGTTCATCAGTTGCTTTCTTCAGTTCATTTTTTCATAAATTCAAGATTTTTTGTTGCAATTTCAAATTGTTCATGTACAACCTCAAAATATCGAAGAATATTTCCTACCAATTGAGATGACATCTGAACTAGAAGTTTTTTTTCATGATCAACTGCATGGAAGCAGGATATGATAACAGGTTTCTCATGAAACTCGAAAACTTTTCCTTCTTCAACTTTGTCTTCCTTTTTGCATCCATCCATTGTGCACGCCACAAAAATTTCAAGAGAAATCTTGAACTTATGGAACGTGTATATACATCAAGGAAAACATTCCATGATATATATATATACATAAACAACATTTTCATTGGGAAACCCTAGAGTTACTTGTTTACGTTCGGTAGGGGACGGGTGCACGAACGTTCGTGATTATGAACCAGGTTCAAAACCAAGGAACTGATGGAGCCTATTTTTTGAAAAACGTTTTATAAAAACAAATTCGAACAGAACATCTTAGATTAGAATAGAGCACAAGATAATTGTTGATAGACAACAAATCAACTGTTATTGAAGGAAAATGAAGTTATTCAAAGTGAACAACAAATAAAAAAAAATTCTCAAGAGTTATTGATCATTGAAAAATAACTGGAGCAAGGCTCAACAGTGAGATGATCAATTTTTTTTTTATTATTAAACTGAAAACAGATACAACAAAGACCACTTTATCAAGAAGAAAAGCTTCTTGAAAATTATGAGCATCCTCACATGATCTAAACGAGATGCTCATTTGTAAGCAGACAAGTTGTAGTTTGACGAGCATATAGCTCATCAGAGGTATTGACATTTCCCCTTTTTCTTTCATGAGTATCATCAGGGAAGTCAATAGAGTTTCAAGAGAATTAACAAGAGGAGGACAAGAGATACCTGAAGCTGCTGCCTTCCTTGCTTTCTTAATGCTGCGCTTGAGTCTGTTTATACTGGTCTTTAGTTCCGAAACACGATTATTGATATGAATATGCTCAGGAACAAATGTAAAACCCCACTTTTTACATAAACATTTAAAAGTAACATGTGTACTTCTTTTCTGGGTGGTGTAATAATTTTATGGGCCTTTTTATGCTATTTCAGCCCACCCATTGATAACCTAGTTATCTATCAGAAAATTTGTCGGTTGGTCTCCAAATAACTATTTATAATAGGGTCCATCCGGAAAAATAATTTAGGGTCCATATTTGTTTAAAATATGGAAAAGACGTATACAACCCTGCTCCAAACGTGCGAGTAGTATCTCATCGTTCTATTAAAGAAAACCCCACATTCTTTTACGAATTACAGAGAAAAGCAAAAAAAACTTCAACCAAACCCTAGGTTTCTTCTATTGATCGATCAAAATTGGAAGAAAGATGGATACGATAATCATCAAAACATAGATCCACAATTGATCTATCAAAAATGAATAAAAAACAGAAACGAGAATCATCAAAACACATATAGGTAGTGAAGAAATCATACGAAATCATCAAAAACTCTATTTGATCATTGTGTTTATCAAAGAAAAAAAAACGTAGGTTACCTGGCTAGATATCAATTAAGCAGTCGGAGAAGAAATCTTTATCTGCATCTGCCCAAAAAAGTTGTGGCAAAAGGTATGACAATGTATTTAGTTCACTTTTGTTTTCTGCTTTTTCTTGACATTAAATGAATAATACATATATATGATGTATTGAAGAAAAAACTCAGTTTATGCTTGAATATCAGTCACCATAACTTGTAATTGGTTTTTGATACCATGATACAACAGTACATATCCGATGTACTCAGAAAAAGCTAGTTCATCAATGCATATAATAGTTTCATTTGCTTTTGACAGTATGAATCCACAGTACATATATGTTGTACTTCATATATGATAGTTTCGATGGATTTCAACAATATGAATCGGCAGTACATATATGATGTACTGTAAAAATAAAACCTAGTTTATTTTGACGAATATGATCTATTACTGCATATTTGGAAGCCTTTTTTGCGTTTGATAGTATGAATCTGCAGTACATAAATGGAACACTGAAAAAAAACCAAGTTTATTTCGATGAATATGATGTATCAATGCATATTTGGAAACCTCGTTTGATTTTAATAGTATAAATCCGCAGTACATATACGGTATACTAAAGAAAAAAAACTAGTTTATTTCGATGAATATGATACATCAGTGCAAATATAAAAGTTTGTTTTGCTTTCGATAGTATGAATCAATAGTACATCTGTTCTACTGAAAAATTATTCAGAAAAGGAGATTTGGAGCTAACCAAGATTATGTATGCACGAAGGTTTAAATTACCTTACCAATATACTTATGTCAAGACAGATGATTTAGCTTCTTACACAAATGCTTTATAAAGGTGTTTCTGTGTGCAGGTTGATAAAGACTTCATGGAAAAAGTTGGATTCAAACCAGTCCATATTGCTTGCACGTTTAGGCTGGGCTTGATGTCAAGTACGAATAACTCTCATTTTTGGATTAAGGAGATGCCGCACTGTCAGCCATATTGCTTGCACGTTTAAAAAACAAACATAAGATGATTTGTTCTATTAAATATTGATTGCACTGTAGAAGAAGCTAGGTCGTTTTATTGATTTTAGTTTGTTTTAGCACTGTGAATTCGAGTGCTATGGCGCTGCACTACGGTAGTAAAATGTTGTAGTACATATCTAGCGTACTGCTTTGGTTTCACTTCGGAACATCATAATCAATCTCTATAAAGTTCCAATTACGTAAGAATTAGTGCATTTAGATTGTTTACTGCTTAAAAAGTGCAGTTGAGCTACATATCTGCTTGAGTGAAATATTTTGGTATATATCTGATATACTGCTTTGATCTTGTTTTCGCAATGTCTGAGAATTGAAAACTGAATCTCTTGTTTAAGCGCCCCTCGACCCACATTAAGAACTATTAATCATTTACGTTGTACAAATCACCACACATTTTGCAGAAAATGAAATCAGGAAATGTACTGGATGTGATTCAACCTAGCATATTGAACTTAAACGGTAATGGGAACAAAGTATCAAAAATTCACTCAATTCAGGCTCTGCAAAAATACATAAAATGTAGAAAACAACATCATTCGTATACATATATGAAATTTATAAATATACAAGTGTGTTTTGTAACCATTAAGTAACTACCCTTTTTTTCCTAGGTAAATACAATACTAGTATTCTGAAAAATCACAATGCACACTAGGAAAAAACATTGAATCATATAAATTTTCCAATATTGCATCGCAGAACTGAGCTAAGAATTTTTCTAGGCTTTGCAGCACCACCTACAAGTAGATGAAGCTTAAATCAATAACAAGGGATTGCAGTTAGCGGGAATCTAGATTTTAGAAGAAAGGAATAAACTTGGTATAATTTACCTTGATGATATCTTTCTGGAACTTGGAGAGGAACCTGTATCACACGACAACCATAGAGATGAGTAGTTAACATCATAAATAGATCGTAGAAGGATACAATGATAAACATAATGACATTGGGACGCATTCAATACACATCTGAATGACATACATTCTAATCATCTGAGACGTCTGCAACAAAGCAACAACATATAAAAATTGAGTACATAAAAAACACACCCTAAGAAACTCACAGTAAATAGAATGCACACTCCCAAAAAATGAAAATACATCAACATCAAAGCTCCAAACAATTTCTTCAATAAAAAACAATTACCGAAAACGTCTATACTCAATGCAGGAGCGCATAAAAAATGAGTACATAAAGAACACATTCTGTGAAACTTAAAAATCCCACTTCTAAAACATATTGTATTATCATCAGATTTGCCTGCTAAAACAACACAAAGCATCTTCGATTGAAAACCGTAGTAGTTATATTAAGTTGTTGTCAGTCAAGCCCTTCACATATAAGATATTACCAAGAGCGCATCTATCTATAGGTAACAAAAAAATAAATGTACACGCACAAAGATGATAAATAATCAACATTATCAATCGGATCCACTCCATTTTGTGACTACCAAAACTTAAAGGAACCCAAAATGAACAAACATAAAAATGCAATTCATTCACAGTAGATCATATTCGAAAAAATCAAGCTTAAGATAAGTCTGTGGTCCACCTATGCTTCCTTAATCACAAACCCACAAATATGAAATCCTAGCCAAACAAGAAATCCCCTGAATATGCAATCAATAACAACAATGTTAGAAACTTATGCGGTGAGTGATGATTAACCTTCCATTTTATCAGCATGAGAAGTACTGGTCTATAATTCCAGCAAACTCTAGTTAGTAATTAGGCATGTAGAAGTATCTTGTCTAGAGGATACTACTGTTAGCTAAATCATTCACAAAGACCACTAACTCACAGGGTTAGACCACCCCTGACAGTAATGAAACTGGTAAGAATGAACCTGTATATGAAGACTTCTCCAAGTACAAATTCAGTAAATATTGAGTTGTTGCTGAACTCTCGGATCCATGTAAAAGGCATTTACGCAGGAACTATCGGGATTATCTCCCCATACCTACCAAGAAAGAAGAAAATGCAACATCAGAGTAGTATAAGAAAGTACTTCAAAAAAATGAGTACATAAAGAACGTACTCTAAGAAACTGACAGTACATAAAAGGCGCACTCCTAAAAATAGAAAAGATATTAACATCATAGCTCCAAACAGTTCCTTCTATAAAAATGTAATTTCCGGAAACATGCGCCTTAATGTAAGAGCACATAAAAAATGAGTACATAAAGAACACATTCTGAGAAACTAAGAGTACTTTAAAACAACGATGGTAAATAATTAGGGGTGTCACAATCTATAATTCAAGTTATATGATGATGTTAGTAACAGGTTAAGTGTTCAACATGGGCATGCATCAAATAATTTTATTGATGTCTATAATTGATGAAAGAAGCACCTTTCATTTTTATCAAATCCAAATCTAGCACCAAAGTAAAATGCAACAGATAGTAGCCAAAGCATTGTTCTGGACTGCAGCCAACTGTAACCAATCTTTTTCTTGCATTTCGTCTCTAGCAAAGTTAATGTCCAGTGTAGGTTTTAGAAGCTCAAGGGGACTTCTTCAGCAGGGAAATTGACCTCTCACTGCTCACTAAGAAACCCATACAAGCACAAGCTTTCCTTCTCTGCATAATACAATAAAAGTTGAGTGATGCAGAACAATTAAAAAAAAAAGAGAATCCAGGAATGATAGCAACAGAGCAGGACAATAAAAAAAGAATCTAGGAATGACAGTACATCAGATATACACTCGATTCTTTATCTCTACATTAATAAAACAACATCCATGGTAAGGATTTTATGTATATAACTAGAAACCTATATCAACTAACAAAAAATAACCGTAATATTGCATAATCATTCTCAGAACATAAAAATGCATTTTTTTTATTGATACATCAAATATACTCTCAATACATGGCACCATAATGATAGTACATAAAATAAGACAGTAAGAACATTGCTTTTAACAACACCATCATGTACTACTACACGTATATATAGTTATGCCACCCATAAGGGCTACAAGGAAGTGAGTTACAATCACAAATTCATTGATTATAAGAAAACTAGAATTGGAGTAAACTTTTTCCAGATATGATTTTTATACTTGGAAGTCTATTGAGAGCGGTGTCAATGAGAAGAAACACTACATTCAGAGAATTCATACATCCCATTCACCACCAAACAGGTGCCACTACTCATGAAATTAACGATATATGAAATTACAAGTTAGTGATTTATGCTACGTAAGGTTCAATAACATCTCAAAAGTAGGGTTCAATACCATCTCAAAAGTACTGCCTTTGACTTCCCTATTACAAATGGAAAATCTTAACACGTTTAGGCGTTTAGAAACCTATCTCAACTAACAAAGAGTAATAATCCTGCATAATCATTTCCAATCTATAAAAGATGTACTTAATTTCTGGAAAGTACATTAAATATACACTCAATTCATTTCCAGATTATAAAGACACTCAATTCATTTCCAGATTAAAAAGATGTACTCAATTCATTTACATTCAATTCATCAAATATCCTGCATAATTATTTCCAGTCCATAAAAGATGTACTTAATTTCTCGGCAGTACATCAAGTATACACTCAATTCACTCAGTCCTTTTTTTTATAATATAAAAAACCTATATTCATTCTGTACATCAACAAACAACATCCCTGATAATCTTAATTTGTAAGTCTATAACTACAAGAATTATCTTTGAATAAACCCAATTTTTTAGAGCATTGCTCGGTCGAACTCGCATGCGTTGCTATCTCAAGCATGTTTGTCAATGTTAGTGATCAAAACTATAAGTCTCGATTTCTAGTCTACTATATCCAAGTCTTGGACTAGGATAGAAAGTGTAGTTGAGCACAAAAACTCCATGGAAATCATTATACAAGACGAATGACTACTCAAGGAACTGGTGGATCTTCATCGACTAAAAGGTATGTGGAGACTTGAACTTATTTGTCACTCAAAAGTCTATCTACTCTATCTCCTATTTTGAGACAAAAGTCGTTTTGCTATATATACTTTCATTATACACATTTGCTATTTCGAGCCTAGTTTATCTTGCCTATCTATTTCTCGAAATATGTGTTGGTAAGCTTTTGCTTTGGCCAAGTTCATCTTTACCTAGTGACGAAAGTCATGATTATGTTTCAATCACTTTGAAAATTGCTCTGACGAAAAATGGTTTGTGAATAACAACTATACAACGTCCTCTGAGAATGTTTCAATGATTCAAATGAGAGTTTAGATTATAAAACCAATGATGGGTATAAGCATTGTGTGGTAACACATATATGTATAAGTCCTTTTTCCTTGAACCGAAGTTTGCGAACTTTGTTGATCAAGAGAACCGGAATAGTGGCGTGAGTTAAGTCCGCGAACTCAGTCCGCGAACTGGCGGAAGTTCTCGACCCGAGAATATCTGCTGGAGTTTGTGAACTCCTTCCGGGAACTTAAGTCTGCGAACTTGAGTTGGTCATATCTAAAAACGATTGTTTGTGAACTTATTCATATTAACTAAGGAATGCTAAATGCAAACCGTCGCTATATAGTTCATGAACCGATTCGAGTGAATCAAATCGTTTTTGCTTCGATTGTGTCTTGTGTAGTTACATAAGATTTCCTTGCAATTGAACAACACTCTAACTAGTTCATTTGAGTCATTTGAACTAGTTATGGTGAAGAAGAACATGGTTGATATGAAAGTGCTCATATGGCTAACCATTGGTTAACTATTGTTGAACCAACAAATGTTCATGTTTGGGTACGGTTACATAAACCCAAAATATTACATTTTATTTGTGTGTAACAAGCTACGTTTTTGATCTAACGGTTGAAAGGTATTTGCTTGAATCTAATCAGGTTTTCATCTAACGGTGAATATTGAATGCTTTGTTACCAAGCTAACATTGATTGCAAACCCTGATTTGAAAGAGTATATAAGGGAGAACTCTAGAAACTAGGAAACCTAATCCCCACACCTTCCGTGTGATACTAGTAGTATTATCTAGAGTCGATTCTCCTTTAACCTTAGGTTTTCTTCTTAAACCAGGTTAACGACTTAAAGACTTCATTGGGATTGTGAAGCCAGACCGATACTACTTTCTCGTAGTTGTGTGATCTGATCTGCTGAATCTATCATGTTGAGTACAATCGTAACGATTGGATTGAGATCTTTATCTCTGATAGGCAAGATAGAAAAGTAGTCACAAACATCTCCGTCTCATCGTTTGTGATTCCACAATATCTTCTTTCGCCGCGTCGATTAAGATTATTATGAGGTGATTGATAATACTAGGCTTTTCTTCGGGAATATAATTCCGGGTTATCAATTAGTTCCTGTTCACCTTGATTTATCAAAAGACGGGACAAAACTTGTAGGTTTATCTGTGGGAGACAGATTTATCTATTCTGTAGACTTTTCTGTGTGATACAAATTTGTTTATTAAAGTCTTCGACTTAGGGTCGTAGAAACTCTTAGTTGTGGGTGAGATCAGCTAAGGGAATCAAGTGCGTAGTATCTTGCTAGGATCAGAGACGTAAGGAGCTCAACTGTACCTTGAATCAGTGTGAGATTGATTGGGGTTCAACTACAGTCCAGACCAAAGTTAGTTTGTAGTAGGCTAATATATGTAGCGTTTTAATACAGTGTGGTGTTCAATCTGGACTAGGTCCCGGGGTTTTTCTGCATTTGTGTTTTCCTCGTTAACAAAATTCTGGTGTCTGTGTTATTTCTATTCCGCATTATATTTTGTTATATAATTGAAATATCACAGGTTGTGCGTTTGAATCAATCAATTGGAAATCCGACCTTTGGTTGTTGATTGATCCTTGAACATTGGTCTTTGGTACCGTTCAAGTGATTTCTCTTGTATTCAATTAGACTCGCAGATTTCTATTTGCTTGAGTAAGAATTGAATCGAGAAAGAGAGATATAACTCTTTGATATACTTTATTAAGATTGAGTCTTATTGATTCTCTTGAAAGTATATTGGAGTTTGTCCATACAGATTGCTAAGCGAAATATTGGGTGTGGTTGTTGTACCCCCGCTTTTTCAATTGGTATCAGAGCATGCAAACACGTTTAAGACCTCACAAGTCTGTGTTTGTAGCGATCTGACTCTATGGACAAAGGTGCTATCTCTATCAACGTACCACCAGTCTTCGATGGCTCTAATTACTTATGGTGGAAAATTGTTATGCGATCTTTTCTTCAAGCACGTGATTTTCAATCATGGGTATATGTTGTTAATGGCTATGATGCTCCCGTTGTGGCTATTGGAAATGTAAACATTCCCAAGAATATTGGTGAATACAGTCCTGCCGAGATACTTGCTGCAAAGCAAAATTCCGATGGTTTGAATGCCATCATACATGCCATTACCCCAAATCTTCAGCACCATGTGTCAAATTGCACTACGTCTAATGAAGATTGAAATATATTAGAAATCGTATTTGAAGGAAATACCAGTCAAAAGGAAGCTAGGCTTCAAAACCTTAATTCTGATTGAGAAAACCTTCATATGGCAGATGAAGAAACATTTGATGAGTTTAATCACAAAGTGTCTGAAATTGTTAATGCATCTTTTGTATTGGGTAAGACTATTCCTGAAAAGAACATTGTGATGAAAATTCTCAGATCGTTGCCATCTAGATACGATTCTAAGAAGCATGCCATCGTTGAGTGAAATAACCTTGATACACTTTCCAGAAACACTCTGATAGGAAAGTTAAAAATTCTCGATCTTGACACAGGCATAACGTTCGCGTTCAACGTTGTGACCAAAACAAGTGCATCCTCTCACTTGTCTTGGGATGATGAATGTTGCTCTAATCATGTTGATCTTGATAAATCACTGATAATCATAAAGATCAAGGATTTGATAAAGAGAAGAAATAGATGTGATGAATATCCATCTTCAGTTAATGCTTCAGATGATTCAATAGAAGACAAGTCTACTTTGGATGTCTCAGATGAGTCTACTACAAATTCTCTCTCCACTTCAATTTCTGATTCAGAACTTGAGTATGACACAGAGTTTCTTGATCTCTTGAATAAAGAGATTCTTCAAGAAAACCTTCACTTAAAGGCCTCCTTGAAGAAAATTGAATCATCACTCCAGGCGAAAATTATTGAGATAGAGCGTCTCAATGACTAGTTCGTCAGAACCATGTCTCTAAAGGAAGAAGAGATTAACACTCTCAAGTATGACCTGCAAAGGTTATCTGGAAGCTCCGACAAAATTGTAGCAATTTTATTTGGTCAGAGATCCTTTGGAAACACTAATGGTTTGGGGTTAAAAAGCAAAACTCAAGGTTCAAAGTTGTCCACTCCGACTATTCAAGGTACAACGACTGTTGATTGTTGTGTTAAACAGGAAGTGTCACATAATGACGAAAAATCCTCAGTAATTTGTTCCTTTTGTGGACATTCGAAGCATGATCAAAATACGTGTTGGAGATTCAAAAAGAGCAATTTCAGAATCACCAAACTTCAAAAGAACATACAGAAAATGAATCTGGATCAGGATAACCAAGCTCTTTTTTTAAAAATCCAGGTCTAGACGAGGTAAGAAATCTGTTTACACAACAACCAGTGATAAGCCACGAAAAACTAAGAGATACGAGCATATGGCTCACTCCGTCACCAACTAATGCAGGTGACGTCTGCATCCTCATTTTTAGCTTGGGAAAAATGAAGTTTGCACTAAAGATGGCTCAAGTTATTGTTTTTGTAAATCTTTTTCTTATGTTTGTTAAGAAAATACTCTCCTAGAAAGATGGAAGACGGATAACTAATCCTTAAAGATTTATTTAATGTCTTTTAGGGTTTTGAGTTCATAAATCCGTTTTTTTTCTCTTGTGACCTCTCTTTCTCAATTCTGTTCAAAAGGTACTGTCTTATGGCTCCTGTGACTAGAGGGATCACAAAAGGGGATGCAGTTGAAGCAGTTAATATGTATCTTTATGAAGGAATCTCTTCCTCAAGAGTAAAGAAAGCGAAGCCGACAATCAATGGAGAAGGTTCTTCCTATAACTTTCTCTTATCTATTTGTCATTATGATAATGATTTTAGAGGCATGGTGAAATATTTCATCAACAAGAGAAATGATTTAAAATCTCAAATCGTTTCCTCTTTGGAAAAGATAACTCACTATGAACAAATGTTGTCTCTAACCAAGAACACCTTGTGTGAACTAAAAAGAGAACTTAGTGAGTTAACTGACATTTCTGAAGACCTAGAGGAATTGAATGATCCTGTAATCAATAGTTTCTTCAATAATGAGAAGGAATTCTCTGTAGATGCTCTGAGAAAGCTCTATTTTGTCTATTTTTTCTGTAGATGCTCTGAGAAAGCTCTATTTTTTTGTTTTGTTTAGAAGAATAACTAGAGTTTGGAATAGCCATTATTGTGACTACACATATCTATGTCCAACGTTTTCATCTTCATGTTTTTAGATTTATTGGTTTAAATTCTAAAATTGTTTGGAAGATGATTTTTCCAGTATTAATCTTTATGGTTTTATATGTTGCAATTTGTTATGGGATATGTGTGTTTGCATCCGTGAACTGTGATTGTCCCATACCTTGTCAAAAGTTAAGTCCTTTATATGTCGATATGCATGTGTTGATAAAAGAAGGAATGAACTTTTGACAATTACAAAAGTTAAGCCTATTATGTCAATTATGATGGAAGATAGGTTAAAATCTTTTGTTTTCAAGGATTATTTCTATTGTATGTCATTGTGCAAATGGTGATGGAAAATAGAATGAATCTTTACTTATTCCACGGTATAAGGTCGATCTCCGATCCACAATTTTTGTGTACATACTGTGTTGTTCCATAAAGTGTCTTATGTTGAGCACAATCGACTGAGTTATTTTTAGCTTAGTTGTTGCTCCGTGAAGTACTTTATATCGAGCATTTACAACTAAATTAATCATTCTCGTTTGGTTATTTAGTTATTGCTCCGTAAGTTTTTTTATGTCGAGCATGACCAATTAAATTCACTACTTTTTGTGGTTAATTTGGTTGTGTATACCGATTAGATTAATTATGGGTTCTCTTGTGATTAATCTAATTGTATACTTTTGGGTCTCCATAAGTTCACTTATGTTGAGCATTTCCGATTAAATTAATCACGAGATCTCTTGTGGTTAATTTAATTGAGTATTTTGGATTCAAATTCATACTCGTATGTGATTTGTTATGTCCAAAGAAATCCTTCTTTTCTTTTGAAATTAAGGTCGGTCTTGTTGTTCTTTCGCGAATGACATATTATGGGGGAGAGTTCTTAATTGAACTTGTGCTTAATTGCCAAATCTTTGTGGGGCGTGCGGTTGTGGAACATTATAAGGGTTATCTTGTATCTTTATAAACTCCTTGATGAATGCATTTAGCTTCGTCTATATGATTGCATATAATAAGATGATATGTGCTTTCTTTTGGTCATGAAATGTCTCTTTAAGAAATTTCATTAGGATCTCATTTTCGTACCTTTGCCAATTTTATTGACAAGAAGGGGGAGAATTAATATGTAGTTAACACTACAAATACATATGATTTTCGGATCATTATGTAAGGGGGAGTGGTTTCCATGTGAGATGGAGTATTGACCAAGGGGGAGTGATACATATCACCATAGTATTGTTGTCGAAGTTGTGATGCAATTAAACTTTGATACTATATAATGATACTATGACACTGTATAACAATGATTGAGAACTCTTGTTTTCTCGTTGTTATAGATACGGATTTTCAACAACGATGATGCTGAACTTATAACCTTTGGGATCATTGGAGTACTTGGAAGTGACGAATATTTCGAGTTATGTTGAAGATTAAGCATGTGGAATAGGAGCTACAAAAGTTATTTCATTTATTTTTGAATTCCATATGTATTGATAGTTTTGTCACTAAAATTGACAAAGGGGGAGATTGTTAGAGCATTGCTCGGTCGAACTCGCATACGTTTCTATCTCAAGCATGTTTGTCAATGTTAGTGAAAACTATAAGTCTTGATTTATAGTCTACTATAGCTAAGTCTTGGACTAGGATAGAAAGTGTAGTTGAGCTCAAGAACTCCATGGAAATCATCATACAAGAGGAAGGACTACTCAAGGAACTGGTGGATCTTCATCGACTAAAAGGTATGTGGAGACTTGAACTTATCTGTCACTCAAAAGTCTATCTACTCTATCTCCTATTTTGAGACAAAAGTCGTTTTGCTATATAGACTTTGATTATACATATTTGCTATTTTGAGCCGAGTTTATCTCGCCTATCTATTTCTCGAAATATGTGTTGGTAAGTTTTTTCTTTGGCCAAGTTCATCTTTACCTAGTGACGAAAGTCATGATTATGTTTCAATCACTTTGAAAAATGCTCTGACGAAAAATGGTTTGTGAATAACAACTATATAACGTCCTCTGAGAATGTTTCAATGATTGAAATGAGAGTTTAGATTATATAACCAGTGATGGATATAAGCATTGTGTGGTAACACATATATGTATAAGTCCTTTTTCCTTGAACCGAAGTTTGCGAACTTTGTTGATCAAGAGAACCGGAATAGTGGTGTGAGCTAAGTCCGCGAACTGGCGGTAGTTCTCGACCCGAGAATATCTGCTGGAGTTTGTGAACTCCTTCCGGGAACTTAAGTCCGCGAACTAAGTTTGCGAACTTGAGTTGGTTATATCTAAAAACGAACTAAGGAATGCTAAATGCAAACTATGGCTATATAGTTCATGAACCGATTCGAGTGAATCAAATCGTTTTTGTTTCGATTGTGTCTTGTGTAGTTACATAATATTTCCTTGCAATTGAACAACTCTCTAACTAGTTCATTTGAGTCATTTGAACTAGTTATGGTGAAGAAGAACATGGTTGATATGAAAGTGCTCATATGGCTAACCATTGGTTAACTATTGTTGAACCAACAAATGTTCATGTTTGGGTACGGTTACATAAACCCAAAATAGTACATTTCATTTGTGTGTAATAAGCTAAGTTTTTGATCTAACAGTTGAAAGATATTATCTTGAATCTAATTAGGTTTTCATCTAACGGTGAGTATTGAATGCTTTGTTACCAAGCTAACTTTGTTTGCAAACCCTGATTTGAAAGACTATATAAGGGAGAACTCTAGCAACTGGGAAACCTAATCCCCACACCTTCCGTGTGATACTAGTTGTATTAGCTAGAGTCGATTCTCCTTTAACCTTAGGTTTCTTCTTAAACCAGGTTAACGACTTAAATACTTCATTGGGATTGTGAAGCCAGACCGATACTACTTTCTCGTAGTTATGTGATCTGATCTTGCTGATTCTATCGTGTTGCGTAAAATCGTAACGATTGGGTTGAGATCTTTATCTCCGATAGGCAAGATAGAAAAGTAGTCATAAACATCTTCGTCTCATCATTTGTGATTCCACAATATCTTCTTTCGCCGCTGTTTATGGGTGAAAATTGTTTCTGCGGTTTTTGGTAAATTTGGGTGTATGGATGAGAAACGAATCTAAACCCTAAAAAAATGCACTGCACAGGAGTGCTTTCTGATTCAAGAGATCAATCTATACTATTCTGGCCTAAACCAAGAAATGGCTGTTCCAGAGTTACTTCGGTCACAAAGTGAAGGAGATGGGGTTGATCTTAGGGAGGGAAGCGAAGAAGGTGTTGAGATTGTGAAGGTGTTGGTTGTTTATGACTTGTATCAGAAAGAGGAACTGGCTTGCAATGATGTAAGCTATCAGTTTTGGTGTTTTCTAGATACGGATGAAAACACTTGATTTTCTGTGCTTGTCTATGTGTGTTGTTTGGAAATCTGTGATGGACCTATTTATACAAGTCATAAAGTACAAACCTCGTCTCTCGTAGAAAGTGGAGGAAGTGGAGTGATGAAGTAGTGGGGTCGTGTGTGAGTGATTGCACGATCACGTCTTGGCCCACTTTTCCTATCATCTCTAACCGTCCATGTCTTCCTGACACGTTCTTGTAAAGGCGCGTTGCACGCTGCACGCTGTAAACCGCCAGACCAATACCCCAGTAAGTATCCCCCAGTTTGTGACATGCTTGATGTCTCGAATGAGTGGATCGTGGGACCCACAGGGAGTAGCATACGATGCTAGGTTAAATAACTGAGTTATTTAGGAAATCGATATTCATGGAATATCGTGTATACTCTATGCATGTAATGCATCGAATATAATCAATGTGTATGAAGCATCATTGTTTTAAGTCTTAACAGAGTAAGTCGCGGATTAAGCGTCTTAAAACAGATGCATGCTTAGCTATCTTCGAATGAAAGTTTGGAGGCTGTACAGGCAAGCCCTCCCTTGGCCGACCTCATGATGTGGTAGAGTGGTGGATGGTAATCATCACGACATCTTATTGGACATTTAACTCCTAGCCTGGGCTGTCTAACCAATCTGGTAGAGTTGGACGGACGGGATGATATATGACGCTCATCTGCGACCGTTGATGAAGTTTTTGGGTTTTGAAGAGGTGCGCAACCATCACTCTTCAGCTTGGTCGAAACCAAGCATGGGCGGCGTTTTTGGCAGGACCGACCGGGCATGCGTGTAGACGGCTTGCCGGTGTACATGTCCGTACCTCACTGTCTCATGAAGGTGCGATCTAGGCCACTCAATTTGACCGGTAAAGAGGAGTGGCCGAGATCAAATTTCGACAGAAATCCTATGCCGCAAAGGATTCTTAAAGGGGCGCGGCATGCCACCTTCAAGGCACATGAATCGAGGCATTCGGCCATGGCTTGTCTTGGTCGGTCGGACATAGAGATAGATGGGCCCACAGTGATCACGTTGATATTCTCTGGACTTCCTTATTCTATTCCTGCACCCTTCATCCAAGCTGGAGAAGATGGACGCTCGTGATTGATTAACGACACATGTAACATGCCGCAAACCCTAATTAGGGTTTTAAAACAGTCACGCACACATGGTTTTGGCTAATCGATTTTGCAGGTTAGGCTTATCCTTTGAAGAGGTCGATCTTGTGGGGCCCACGTTGGGCCGACAGTGAACGTGTGTGCACTTCTCCAATGGTCTTAGTTTTAAAGAAAAAATATAATGAGAGGAGAGAGAAACTCTGGCGAAAACACTAGGGTTTAGGATTTTTTCACGTAGGTTTCATTCACTTTGGATTCAATATGGTAGAGGATAATCATAGTTCATCACGGATTCAGCAACACCAATACTTTGCGGACAAGGTAAAGGCAAAATAAACCCTAAAGCCAACAGGAGTTGATATTATTAGTTTACCTAATCCTACTTTGATTAATGGAGAGCCGTCCCTTGTTATACCTGCGGACTTCTATGAAGAGGGTTGTAAACCCTTTCAACACAGCTTCATTGCAAGATTAAACTTCACGGGACTGAAGTTCTTTGAGGTAAAAACAGTTTTAATCTCTCAATGGCAGATTAATCCTAATTCTGTTAGGTTTATGACTATGGGAAAAGGTTTCTTTGTTATTATGCTACAAGATGAGGAAACTAAGGAGAGAATCAGACGTACAAAGTGGTTTGTTCAACAGCATGAACTCAAGTTGATGGATTGGTACCCAGGTTTTGATCCTGATCGTCAAAAAACTTCCCATGCAAACGTATGGGTTCACTTTCCTGGTTTACATGCAGAACTATGGACTGAGAAGAACTTGTTATCAATGGGAAAAGTTTTAGGGACTTCAATTGTGGTTGATCAAAGAACCCTAAATCTGGAGTATGGAAACTTTTCCTCAGTTTTGGTAGATGTGGATTTTGCAAAACATATTCCAAGTAGAATTAAGATAACAGCTGGGGGGAGGACGTTTTGGCAATACTTGGATATCCCAAAATCACCTAAATTCTGTATGAAGTGCTGCATAATTGGTCATAATAATGATGAATGTAGAAGACAACCAAAGAATGACGAGAAATCTTCTAAGGATGATGCGAAAGGGGAGTGGCAAAATGTGCGTAATAGGAGAAACCGTAAGGTAGGTGATGGAGAGGATGCAACCACGGCTGGTGAGGGTACAAACGCTGTTGCTGTAGGTGTTGGCGCTGTTGTAGGTGGTGTGAACGTTGATGCTGTTGTGGTTAATGAGGTTGTTAACGGTGCTGGTGATAATGTGGATGAATCTCTTGTTGTAGGGCATGGTGGATCTGTGGTGAATGGGGTGGTTGAAGCTGGTATAGTGGAGAGTGTTGTTGGTTTGGAGCAAGCTGTTCAGCTAGAGAATGAATTAGCGTCTTCTGAAGCCAATCTTCATGCATCGACTGAAGCTTTTGAGAAGGCTAAGAAGGCGTTTGCTTTGAAAAGGGGTTTGGCTAGTGGGTTGTCAATGGTTGAAATTGCAACCTCATCTAAGTCAACTAAGAGTGGTGAAAGAACTAATCACTCTAGTGATAGGAATGAGGCTAGTTCTTCTTTTACGCCGGTTGAGGCTGGTAATAAGTCTTTGCAAGACATGGTGGTTGATAATATTAAGGATATCTCAAGCTACAGAGCAGTTGCTGAAGCTCCTATTGTGGTTTCTCATAATAAGTTCAATGTCTTGAATGATGAGTTGGGTGTTGATAATGATGATGCTGAACATTATTCGGGAGGGGGTTCGGATGCTGCTGAAAACTCTTCTGGAGGTAGTTCGGATGAAGAGTTGATGCCTGAGAAAGCTTCATCAGGTGTTAAGGGTGTTAAGTGGGCGGAAGTACCAGTGGATATGCAAAAGAAAAGTAGGAAACCAAGCAGGGTTTTTCTTACAAGTTCTAGTTCTTCTCAGCAACGTTTTAGTGATTCCAAATCAGATTCGGATTCTGAAGTGAATGCTTTGGGAAACCGAGTTAGAAAGGGTGTCTCACCTGTTTTACAAAGTAGGATACCTAGCAAGATTCCACAATCTATTCATAAATATAAGAAGAGTGTTTCCTGATGAGAGTTATCTATTGGAATATTAATGGGGTGGCGAAGGTGGAAGCGGGTAGTAAGTTACGTAAGTTGGTGCATGAGTTCAAGCCGGTTGTACTTTGTATTGCTGAGCCTAAGATTCATTGCACTGACAATGTTATGATAAGGTTAAATTTGGCTGGTTATAATAAAAAGGTAATTCATAATTCTACTTCTAGTTCTTTGGGTAATTTGTGGATTCTTTGGGATGATTGTATTGAGGAGCCGGTGGTGATTAATATGTCTAGGCAGGCCATTACGGTTAAAACTGAGGGGGTTTTTCTCTTTTGTTCATGCTAGTTATATTCAAGTTTTCGAAGGAGGCTTTGGAGTCAACTTGCTGCGTTGACGCAACTACTCCTTGGTTGGTTATGGGTTTTCAATTGTGTTCTTCGTCAAGATGAAAAGAAAGGGGGTAGGGTAACTCGTATCTCTTGTATTAATGAGTTTTCTGATTGGATGGAGGATAATAACTTGTTTGAAGCTGATTCGTTGGGGTCTAAGTTTACTTGGACCAATGGTCAGGCTGGTGTTGGTAGAATTATTAGTAAGTTGGATCGTGCTATTATTAATGAACCTTGGTTGTCTAAGTTTTCGAATTGGCGGTGTAAAGCTCTTCCTAGGGAAGTTTCTGACCATTCGACTCTTATTGGTTTTCCTTTTTGTGATCCTCGGCCTAGACGTGCTCCTTTTCGTATCAGAAGATGTGGTTTTCTCATCCGGATTTTTTGAAGATGGTGGAGTTATCTTGGATGGCGCCGGTGTATGGTAATCATGGTTTTATCTTTCCTTTCAAATTGAAGCGGTTGAAGGAGGCTATCAAGTTATGGAATCAATCGTTTTTGGCAATGTCAATGCTAGATTAAAGCAAGCAACTCGTAAGTTTGAGGTAGCTAGTAGAATTCAGATGTGATCCTTTTGATGTTTCTAAACTTAATAATATGAAGGATGCTCTTGTTGAGGTTCAAGATATTCAAAGGCAGCAGAATATAATGTTAAAGCAAAAATCTAGAAATAAGTGGTTGTTGGAGGGTTCTAGTAACACTTCTTTCTTTCACAACTCTATTAAAATTCGTAGAAGTGCTAATACAATCTCGGAGCTTGGCTGAAGATGGGAGTACTATTACTGATCCGGTTCATCTTAGTGCTCATGTGGTTTCTTATTATCAGGCTAAATTCAATGGTGAGGATAGTCAGGTAAGTGAAACTCTTTTTGATTATGATCATGATTCTATTACTGTGGAAGAGTCGCATATGTTGGATGCTATTCCTACTTGTGATGAGATTAAACAGGCGGTTTTTGATTTGGGAGCTGATAGTGCGCCTGGTCCGATGGTTTCTCGGGGTGTTTTTATAGACATTGTTGGGAGATTATTCATAGGGATCTGATTTTAGCGGTTACTTATTGCTGGTCTTCTAAAACCATTCCTAATGGGGTTAATTCTAGTCTTATTCTTTTGCTTGCAAAGGTTAGGGGAGCTGCTAGTTTGAAGAACTTTAGGCCGATTGGTTTAAGTAATTTCTTCTTTAAGATTTTTACTAAAATCTTGGCTACGAGGCTTGGTAGTGTGTTGGGTAAGTTGGTGTCTGAAGAGCAAGTGGCTTTCATGAAGGGAAGGAATATCCATGAGAATATTAGTTTAGCTTCTGAGATGGTGAATGAATTGCACATCAAAAGGAAGGACGGTAATTTGGGTTTGAAGCTTGATATCTCTCAGGCTTTTGATACGTGAGCTGGTCTTTTGTTCTTGAAGTTTTTAGAAGGTATGGTTTTTCTGAAGATTGGTGCTCTTGGATTTGGAAAATTCTGGATTCGGCGCGTATTTCTATTCTTCTTAATGGTAGTCCGGAGGGTTACTTCAAGATTAATAGGGGTTTACGGCAGGGGGATCCTCTTTCTCCTCTTATTTTTGTTTTGATTGAGGATGTGCTTAGCCGCAACATCACTAAACTCTTTCAGACTAAGGATATGTCTTATATGGTAAGCGTAAGGGTATTGCTCCAACTCATTTATTTTTTGCTGATGATATTATGATTTTTTGCAAGGGAAATATGAAGAGTGTGAAGAATTTGGTGAAACTTTTGGAGAATTACCAGCAAGCTCAGGTCAGAGGGTTTGTAGGGAGAAGAGCAAGATTTACTTTGGTGGTGGGACTTTGAGTAGGCGCCAGACCATTGCACTTCTTGGGTATGGCAATTTCTAACTTTCCTGATAGGTATTTGGGAGTTAAGGTGATGCCGGGAGTGGTAAAGTATAGTCACATCAGCAACGTTGTTGATAAGTTGAGGGATCAACTTTCGGTTCTGAAAGGTAAGATGTTATCTTTTCAAGATAGGTTGTGCTTGTTAAGAATGTTCTTTCGAGCTATTCCATTCATAACATGGCTGTGTACAAATGGCCGGTAAAATTCACTCTTCAATGTGAGCGTGTGATTCGTAATTTTCTGTGGTCGGGTGATTCTAATCTTTCTAGAGCTTTTGTAGTAGGTTTTGATAAGATTTGTAGTCCTTTAAAGGAAGGTGGTCTTGGGATCACTAGCCTAAGGACTATGAATAAAGCTTTGCTGATGAAATTGTGGTGGTCTATAAAATCTTCTCGTAAGAGGTGGGCTCGGTTTTTGGAAGCCAAATTCACTTGTAGGGATGGTCGTATTAAGATGGCGGGGTGAAATCTTCTATTCTTCCTGGTCTTCGTTGGGTTCATAAGGAGATGGTGAATAACACGAAGTGTTTTATTGGTGACGGTAGGGATACTTCTTTATTCTTTGATATTTGGTATGGAAATACAACCTTAGCTAGTGTTTTAAATCGCACGGATTTAGACAGATCAGCTCGTGTTTGTGATATTATTGTGCAAGGTGATTGGCAGATTCAAGGAGTTCATTTGCAGCTCCTTTTAAGTGCTGGTGTGGTGCAACAGATTTACCAAAAATTCATATGGGAGTGGATAGGCGTATTTGGATGCCTGATTTACAAGGTAAATTTTCTGTCAAGGCAGCTAGGGAGTTGATTAGGAAGAAATCCTATTTTGAGGGAGGCGGGTGTTATGGAAGAGGGTGGTGCATCCTTCATTGGCGGCTCAGAACTGGAAGTTTATTCGTGGTGCGTGTGCAACTCTTGATAAGGTACGCAGCAGATTTAAAATTCAACTTGCATCTAAATGTAGTGTGTGTCAGATTGAGGAGGAGTCTCTCCAACATATTCTTTGGAGCTGTAATTTTCGCGTCAAGCTTGGGAGTGGATTGAAGGTATTTTCAAAATTAAACCTCATTATGATTATTACTTCTTACCAAGAGGCAAAAAATCATAGTGGTATTGTTAAGGATTTGTGGTTGGTAGTGAATTTGGTTGTGCGTTCAGAATTATGGTTCACTAGAAACAAAAAAGTGTATGAAAAGAAGAACCCTTGTTGGTCTTTATTTCAAAAACGTGTTTTTAGTTTGATGCAAGATATTCAGTTCGTATGAAGAGTTATATGCATAATTCTTTGGAACTTGAGAATTCTGGAGTTTTTTGAGTTCGGCATAGAAAGGTGAAGTTTACTGATCCTAAGGAGTGTTTTTGGTTTCCTCCTAATGAATGAATTGCTTTTGTGCACGGATGGCGCCTCAAGAGGTAATCCAGGGGTGGCGGGAGCTGGTGTTGTTGCAAGGAATGCAAATTGTGAAGTGGTTGGTGCAATGTGTATTGGCTTGGGAGTTACTTCTAATTATTTGGCTGAATTGTATGGTATTATTGTGGGTATGGAGTGGGCAGTTCAGTGGGGATATGCTTGCATTGTTATTAGATCAGATTCTACAAGTGTGTTGAAGGCTTTGGAAGAAGATACCTTTCCTTGGTTTGCTAGGCAAAGATGGATGGAGGTTAAAGGTTTATATGGTTCAATTCGTTTTGAACATTCCTTTAGAGAGGAAAACTTTGCAGCTGATGCAATGGAAAAACGTGGTTGCTTATTAGAGGATGGGGTTGGTTTTCACTTTGAAGGTCGCCCAGTTTTCTTAAGTTCAATTGAATCTCCAAATGTAATTTATTATCGTTTTAAATAGGTTTTAGGAGTTTTTGGGGTCACTCTGATCTCTTTTCTCCTATTTCTATCTTGTAAATATCTTTTTTATCAATATAATTTCTTGACTTAGCAAAAAAAAAATCCAATGGTCTTAGGCGCAATCTAAGCCATCCAAACATGCTGGCGAAGTTGGATGGTCGTGATTGTGTTTAAGACACTAGTGGAACTTCCGCAACCTTTAAAAGCATCACGCCAGCCATGTTTGGAGCAAACGTTCATTGCTCCATGGCTTTGTCGTGAGAAAATCGATCGGGCAGGGATAGAGTGGGACCGCTAATGTGCGTGCTAACGCCTCCTCCAACTTTGATCTAAGTCGTCCAATCAGGCTAGTGAAGTTGGACGATCATGATCACTTTGAGATTGCCTTAAGCAGTCTTGCTCATTCGAGCTTCTTCCAAAGCAGCGTGGCCACCCTATTGGGTTGGCGTTTTTTCACGCTGAGAAGAGGAGTGTGATGTTCGACCGGTTAGGGTGCAAACAAGCCCGCTGGTGGTCATCACGGTGATAGCCTGCTCTTGCTAGGGTTCATCTAGGCTAGTTAAATCATGCGGTCAACCTGTGTGGCCGTAATTATTTCTGAGACTGATACGGTCAGTCCAGATTTCCCTTAGGAAATTAAATATGCTCAACCGGGCTAATATAACACACCGAGAGATATAGCCTATACGGGTATTTCGTGCATGCCTCATCATCGACACTTGGAGATTCGTGTTACTCTGCTGAGAGCAACACTCAGTCATCATGCCACACCAACAATGAGAGTTCTGCGGGAAAGCACATGCAATACTAGGCAAATCATACATTATAAATGCTAAAAATTCACAGGGTATTCGAGATTGTTGCTACATGCTCCAACCTGGATGAATTTTGTATAGTTAGTTCACAGAAATATTTGGGATTGTGCCACATGCTCCACTCTAGGTGAATTAATTAAAGCGAAGAGGTACTCATCACTTATCAAATAGCTTTATCCTCTGCAGGATGTCAGCAAATAAAATTTGGCTTTACAATTTTAGCCTTTGAACCAAAACTCCACCATCAACATTAAGTCCCCTGCCTAGCACACAATGGTTACACTATTGTGGGGTAGGGATTAGATGGTGACATATAAAGATAAAACTTATGAGACAAAGTTAGATGTTACCAGGAGAGATGGGTCGTCCTGTCTTTGGAGTTCAAGAGGAATCCAGGTGAGCGTTGAAGCAGCTTCTGAAGCGAACGTGGAGACGGATCTTTGAGAGAGCGTTGAAGCAACTTCTGAAGCGAACGTGGAGGCGGCTCCTGGAGAGAGCGTTGAAGCAGCTTATTCTTCAGTTTGGTTTTCCCTTTACATGCTTCTTGATTGACCATCTCTTGTGTTGAAGAAGTCCTTGACTGATGGCGAAGGAATCTCGTGCTGAGCCTCAGTCCCCAAGCATGACTTATATGGTTCTATCTCTGTCCATGGTGGTTATTTCTATGGTGAAGATCGGGCACTGGTATCCACAAACGATGGTTCTCAGCTGTAGCTGTGATCATAAAAGACTGGAAGGAAGAGGCGTGACAGCTCCGGGTTCGAACTTGGCGGTCATCATATAGTGGTAGAGCTTGTCTCGTCATTAGAGGGAGAAGCTAATGATGAAACCAATAGCTTCCTTCATGTTGCCTCATGAAACGGAAAAGAGAGAGACAGTCCCCTTCCCATGAGTATTTACTGAGCCTTCGACTTGATAGATGTTGTCACGCTGGGTTCATGAGGCCGTCTTTATGTCTGCGTTGCGTTTCATAGACGTTCAGGAATATCACTGGCCTTCGACAATACATCTGCTCTCTTGAGTATATCCTCTTCTTTAGACATCTTGGAATGATAGCGTGCTTGCATCTCTCTAAATTCACCATATTTGAGATGGGCAGTGTTAAGCAGTCCCCAGTCATACTCCTTTACCATTATCATCTTTGGATCGTGTCTTTGAGGAATAGGGAAGTTCTCTCATGCGAATGACGTAACTAATAGGTTCTGCAAATATGATGAAGCTCTTGACATGGAGAATCTGTATGTACCTCTTAAGTCCCAGGTGCAATCTCCTTTGGTAATGCAACTACTTCTTCTACGGGAGACGAAATTCTGAAAGTGTCCCTTATTGATGTTGTTGTCTTCGAGCCAGACGTAGAATATCTTGGACGTTGTTTCATCACTGTGGCAACCGTGCATGTGGTACTGGAGTTGGAGTTGGCGATTTTGGACGCGCAGGATGTTATATCTCGGTGGTTTTCCTCTTGCTGCTTCAGCGAAACTGCTTGCAGAAGGCCGAAGGTTGTATTTCCTCTTGGTGAGATGTATGCGAACATCATGAAGCTCTTCATTACTGACAGGATCGTTCTTTCTAGCAGGGAAGGTGCTGTCGCAACTGGGTGTTTAACAGCTTCACATATGTCTGAAAGTGCGGGTTCTTCGACAAAGCACGATTGAAAGGTACCATCCTATCGATGCACTATTACACCACTTGTTGTTAAGTCACATTTGGATCGTGACCCTCCGTTGCCTGAATCCGGGAGCTATTGACATAATCATTTGGATGTTCGTTGTTTCGCTGAAGCATTCCTCTTAAGTCTGTCAGAGTGATTCACCCAAGCTGCGGATTCTTTCTCGACATGATGATGCGGACATCGTTATCTTCTCGAGGATGCTCCCTTGAGGTGTCGGCTCCAGTAGATCTGAAGATGTCCCAGGCTCGCTCTTCTTCCGGGCTGACATAATAGGCGAAACCTTTATGATGATTTGGAGATGACAATATTCGTTGAATCTTCCAAAACGCATCCTGTTGTAGTGTGGTCCATGCAAAGATTGCTACTTTCTTCA
Organism: Papaver somniferum; assembly: GCF_003573695.1. NCBI lineage: Eukaryota > Viridiplantae > Streptophyta > Magnoliopsida > Ranunculales > Papaveraceae > Papaver > Papaver somniferum. The sequence goes on along the minus strand of NC_039364.1, from coordinate 178,639,034 downwards.
GCAAGGGAGTGAATGAAGCAACAAGATGGGCCAAACTAGGTATAAAACGTCGAATGTAGTTCACATTTCCCATGAAGCTTTGGAGCTCCTTCACAGTTCGCGGCAGCGGCATCGTGAGGATAGCTTGAGTCTTGGATGGGTCCACCTTGATCCCCTCAGCAGTTACCTGTAACCCCAGAAACTTGCAAACTCCGAAAGCGCATTTCAAAGGATTCATCTTCAATTTATATTCACGGCACCTTTCGAACACTTGTCGTAGGACTCCTGTGTGATCCGCCCGAGCTTTCGATTTGACGACTATATCATCTACATAGTCTTCGACTTGCTTATGAATCATGGCGTGGAAGATTACCGTCATAGCGCGTTGATACGTTCCACCGGAATTCTTGAAACCAAATGGCATTACAGTATAATAAAAATTTCCAAGAGGAGTTCGAAAAGCTGTCTTACTTGCGTCATGCTCGTACATCCTTATCTGATTGTACCCGCTATATCCATCCATGAAAGAGAACATGCCTTGTCCGCTGGTGGCATCTAATAACATGTCAATGCTAGGTAGAGGAAAATCGTCTTTTGGGCAGCATCTGTTCAAGTCTCTGAAATCTACGCAGCACCTGATTTGTCCGTTTTTCTTTTTCACCGGAAATACATTAGCCAACCAGGTCGGATGATGGATAGGCTTAATGAAGCCAGTAGCTAGAAGCTTCTGAATCTCAGTCTTGATTTGCTCTTCTACCTCGTGCCTGAACTGTCTCGGAGATTGCTTGATCGGCTTGGATCCAGGTATGACATGTAGATGATGGGTGACCAATTTTTCGTTTAGACCAGGCATTTCTTCATACGTCCAAGCGAATATGTCCTGGTATTCTTTAAGAAGTTGCACGAGCTCCGTGTGTTCATCCGTGGACAAGGTTGAGCTGATGGAGATAGGCCTGGGAGATTCTTCATTCCCGATATTAACGATTTCGAGCTTATCGGTCGTGGAGCTGGTGTCATCCTGCAGTTGTCGTGGAGCATCCAACACCTCTTCTTGTGGCTCGTCGTTGTTGTAGCATTCCATTGGCCGGAGAGACTGGGTAACAGTCTCCCCTGCTAATTGCTAACAACGGTGTAGGTAGACGGTTTACCCTTTCTGATCACGACTTGCCATAAAAGTTCGCTCCCTCTTAGTGTGAACGAGGGAATGCCTTGTCAGCAAAGATCCATCGTGGGGTTTAGCCCTCAATGATGCAAGTCGGTCCTCCTCTTGGATCGACGCCCACGTGGGGAGTGGGATGCAATGAACTCTGTCTGCTTCTTCCCGCGGAGCTTCTCTTGGTTCAAATAATTCCACTCCACATATCGGTGTGTAAGGAGACAACGATGCAGGAATACGAACGAATTCTTTATTCAGCATAGTTTTCAGGCACTGGTGATACGTCGAAGGGACAAGCCTATTGTCATGGATCCACGGTCTCCCCAGTATCATATGGAAGTCCGGGTCCTTCTCTATGACTTCAAATTTCACCTTTGACTGAACGGGACCTACAGATAAACTCAAATTGACATACTCGTACGTGTTGGTTTGGTTTCCTTCGAAGTATGTCATCGTGGTAGGCCTCCGTACGATCTTGCCTGGGCGAACCTTGGTCGTCCTGAGAGTCTTGAGAGTAATCACATTCGAAGACGCTCCCGTGTCGATGAGAGCCCTCTTGAACTCCGAGTCCTTGATGCGTGCAGTAACATGTAGGGCCCGGTTGTGACCTTCCTCTGCCATCATGTCTTCTTCTGTAAATGTAACATTATTCACAGACATTTCTGATGTTTTTGAGGTTTCTGGGCGCAAAGTAGTTAAATGCACGTCTAGGGCTATCTGGTTGATTGCAGCAAATGTCTCCTCCCGCTGGTCCTTTGAAAGATGTAAAAGTTTGCGTAAAATTTCCACTAGAGAAGCCGCTTCCTGATCCACCGGCCTCTGGTTCATAGTGAAGCTATTGACCTGAGGAGGATCGTTGCAAGGACAGTCCCCAGTGTAGAAATCTCGGTTACAGGAAAACCGCTCATATCTGACGTCATATTGATGAGGAGATCGAGTATGCCATTTATTGCTTCTTTGATCAGGTCCATGTTCTTTGCACGAACCTCCTGCACTCGTGCCAACTCGATCAATGTTGGGATTCTTCCAGCCGCGCCGTCAGACATACCGTTGGAAAGAGGAGCATCTTCGTTGGAGGAACTCCGACCGAGATCTGAAGTTTTTGGGGAAGTCCTAAGACCAACCATTTTGAAATCAGCCAAATGACATTGGGTATTGAAGAAATTGACTTCACAACCGAGAGATTAATCTCCCACTGTGGTCGCCAATTGTTTATGGGTGAAAACTGTTTCTGCGGTTTTTGGTAAATTTGGGTGTGTAGATGAGAAACGAATCTAAACCCTAAACAAATGCACTGCACGGAGTGCTTTCTGATTCAAGAGATCAATCTATACAATTCTGGCCTAAATCAAGAAATGGCCGTTCCAGAGTTGCTTCGGTCACAAAGTGAAGGAGATGGGGTTGATCTTAGGTAGGGAAGCGAAGAAGGTGTTGAGATTGTTAAGGTGTTGGTTGTTTATGACTTGTATCAGAAAGAGGAACTGGCTTGCAATGATGTAAGCTATCAGTTCTGGTGTTTTCTGGATACGGATGACAACACTTGGTTTTTTGTGCTTGTCTCTGTGTGTTGTTTGGAAATAGGTGATGAACCTATTTATACAAGTCATAAAGTACAAACCTAGTCTCTCGTAGGAAGTGGAGCGATGAAGTAGTGGGGTCGTGTGTTAGTGATTGCACGATCACATCTTGTCCCACTTCTCCTATCATCGCTAACTGTCCATGTCTTCCTGACACGTTCTTGTAAGGGCGCATTACACGCTGCACGCTGTAAACCGCCAGACCAATACCATAGTAAGTATCCCCCAGTTTGTGACATGCTTGATGTCTCGAATGAGTGGATCGTGGGACCCACAGCGAGTAGCATACGATGCTAAGTTAAATAACTGAGTTATTTAGGAAATCGATATTCATGAAATATCGTGTATACTCTATGCATGTAATGCATCGAATATAATCAATGTGTATGAAGCATCGTTGTTTTAAGGCTTAACGGAGTAAGTCGCGGATTGAGCGTCTTAAAACAGATGCATGCTTAGTTATCTTCGAATGATAGTTTGGAGGCTGCACAGGCAAGCCCTCCCTTGGCCGATCTCATGATGTGGTAGAGTGACGGATGGTAATCACCACGACATCTTATTGGCCATTTAACTCCTAGCCTGGGCTGCCTAACCAAGCTGGTAGAGTTGGACGGAAGAGATAATATATGACGCTCATCTGCGACCGTTGATGAAGTTTTTTGGGTTTTGAAGAGGTGCGCAAGCATCATTCTTCAGCTTGGTCGAAACCAAGCATGGGCGGCGTTTTTGGAAGGACCGACCGGGCATGCGTGTAGACGGCTTGCCGGTGTACTTGTCCGTACCACACTTCCTCATGAAGGTGCGATCTAGGCCACTCAATTTGACCGGTAAAGAGGAGTGGCCGAGATCAAATTTCGACAGGAATCCTATGCCGCAAAGGATTCTTAAAGGAGCGTGGCATGCCACCTTCAAGGCACACGAATCGAGGCATACGACCATGGTTTGTCTTGGTCGGTCGTACATAGAGATAGACGGGCCCACAGTGATCACGTTGATACTCTTTGGACTTCCTTAGTCTATTCCTGCACCCTTCATCCAAGCTGGCGAAGATGGACGCTCGTGATTGATTAACCACACATGTAACATGCCACAAACCCTAACTAGGGTTTTAAATTAGTCACGCACGCATAGTTTTGGCTAATTGGTTTTGCAGGTTAGGCTTCTCCTTTGGAGAGGTCGATCATGAGGGGACCACGTTGGGCCGACAGTGAACGTGTGTGCACTTCTCCAATGGTCTTAGGCAAAATCTAAGCCATCCAAACATGCTGGCGAAGTTGGATGGTTGTGATTATTTTAAGACACTAGTGGAACTTCCGCGACCTTTAAAAGCATCACGCCAACCATGTTTGGAGCAAACGTTCATTACTCCATGGCTTTGTCGTGAGAAAACCGATCGGGCAGGGATAAAGTGGGCCCGCTAATGTGCGTGCTAGAGCCTCCTCCATCTTTCATGGTGCGATCTAAGCCGTCCAATTAGGCTAGTGAAGTTGGACGATCATGATCACTTTTAGACTTCCTTAAGCAGTCTTGCTCATTCGAGCTTCTTCCAAAGCAGCGTGACCACCCTATTTTGGGTTGGCGTTTTGGCACGCTGAGAAGAGGAGTGTGATGTTCGACCGTCTAGGGCGCAAACAAGCCCGCTGGTGGTCATCACGGTGATAGCCTGCTCCTGCTAGGGTTCGTATAGGCTAGTTAAATCATGCGGTCAACCTGCGTGGCCGTGATTATTTCTGAGACTGATACGGTCAGTCCAGATTTCCCTTAGAAAATTAAATATGCTCAATCGGGCTAATATAACACAGCGAGAGATATAGCCTATACGGGTATTTCGTGCAGGCCTCATCATCGACACTTGGAGATTCGTGTTACTCTGCTGAGAGCAACACTCAGTCATCATGGCGCACCAACAATGAGAGTTCTGCGGGAACAACACAAAAAATACTAGGCAAATCATGCATTATAAATAATGCTAAGAATTCACAGGGTATTCGGGATTGTTTCCACATGCTCCAACCTGGGTGAATTTTGTATATTTAATTCACAGAAATATTTGGGATTGTTTCCACATGTTCCATTCTATGTGAATTAATTAAAGCGAAGAGGTACTCATCACTTATCAAATAGATTTATCCTCTGCAGGATGTCAGCGCATAAAATTTGGCTTTACAATTTTAGCCTTTGAACCAAAAATCCACCATCAACAGCCGCGTCGATTAAGATTATTGTGAGGTGATTGATAATACTAGGTTGTTCTTCGGGGATATAAGTCCGGGTTATCAATTAGTTCATGTTCACCTTGATTTATCAAAAGACGAACAAAAGTTGTAGGTTTATCTGTGGGAGACAGATTTATCTATTCTGTAGACTTTTCTGTGTGATACAGATTTGTTTATTAAAATCTTCGACTTTGGGTCGTAGCAACTCTTAGTTGTGGGTGAATCAGCTAAGGGAATCAATTGCTTAGTATCCTGCTGGGATCAGAGACATAAGGAGCGCAACTGTACCTTGAATCAGTGTGAGATTGATTGAGCTTCAACTACATCCAGATCAAAGTTAGTTTGTAGTAGGCTAGTGTTGTAGCGGCTTAATACAGTGTGGTGTTCAATCTGGACTAGGTCCCGTGGTTTTTCTGCATTTGCGGTTTCCTCGTTAACGAAATTCTGTGTCTGTGTTACGCATTATATTTTGTTATATAATTGAAATATCACAGGTTGTGCGTTTGAATCAATCAATTGGAAATCCGACCTTTGGTTGTTGATTGAAATTGATTGATCCTTGAACATTGGTCTTGATACCGTTTAAGTGATTTCTCTTGTATTCAATTTGACTCGCAGATTTCTATTTGCTTGAGTAAGAATTGAATCGAGAAAGAGAGATATAACTCTTTGATATACTTTATTAAGATTGAGTCTTATTGATTCTCTTGAAAGTATATTGGAGTTTGTCCATACAGATTACTAAGCGAAATATTGGGTGTGGTTGTTGTACCCCCGCTTTTTCACAATCCACACCAATTACTGAATAATCTAAACAATTTTCGTTCTCTAATCAACACATAAACTGCTCAATAAACCAAATCCATTATGAAACCTAACAGATCACTAGATACAAACCAATTCACAGATCACAATCAAACATATCCCAGATTCCAAAATTAGATTTATACTACTGTAGCTAGTAGATCTAACGCAATAATCACCTTAATTCAGTAAGAACCTCCGAAAACAAACTATTATAACATATAAAAAATCGATCAATGAAGAAAATAGACTGAAAATGTTAAAACCCTACAGAAAAATTAAACAAAGACTTAATTAAGAATCTCACCATTTTTGGGGATGTTAGAAAGGATCAATCGAAGGAGATAAAGAGGAATAAATCTATGGCATAAAATCTTGCGTGCAGAAACTAATCAATCGATCAAACACCTTGCAAGAATCTTCATCGCCAATCGTCAATCGCCAGAGCTCTCCTGACCGAGAGAGAAAATGAAATAATAAATGAATCGGGATTTGGTTCTGTTATGAATATTAAAGGTTCTTTTCGGTATTTTTGGAATTAGCACACGTGTGGTTGGACCTGTGGATAAATCTTTGGGTCCAAATTTTTAATTTTTTATAATAATGGACCTCCGGTTAATAAGTTCTTATGGGCGGAACTGCCATTAACCAGATCTATAATATTAGTACCTTGGTAATTCCTACCATCAACATTATTAGAAACCCTTCTCAAAAGTTTATGGTAGAAAGTCTCAATTCAGTCGCTGGGAAAGAAAAGAGGTAGGGCTTCTTTGTTTTGGTAAACCTAAGAGAAACTAAAAGAAGAAAGGAGAACAAGAAGCTTGGCACCGTACTTTGTCTACGTTTTTATAGTCGAGCTACAACCAGGTAGGTTCTCTATCACTTGTAGTTGTCTATAGTTTAATCTAATGGAGTTTGATGATCTTGACATATTTAACAAACTAGTTATGCAAATAATCCTTGGATTACCGCTCTTTTGTTTCAGACGTTTTAGGACTTTATCTTTACTTTTTGATGTATTCTCGTGTGTACTGTGTAACTTTTCTTCTTTATGTATTCTGGTAGTAGAACTTGTGTACTTAATCTTCTGTGGATCTAAGTGTGGATCTAGTTTCATATGTTTCTATATAGATTAGTACCTTGTGGAGTAAGAGGAAGGGTTATCTCGAAGTGTATCCTCAGGACTAAGAAAATCCAAACTAGTCCAAGTGAGTGTCCTCTTTTGACCATGTTCAAGTTATTGATGATATATTTAAGGATATAGGGAGAAAGGTAGCAGTGGAACCAGAAAATTGTAGACCATGTGGTATTAAACTGATCACCATATGGGTTGAAGTGGATCTTAATAAACCACTAAAGAGAGGAGGATGGTTATACGCAGCTAGATCTAACAAAATGCACTGGGAAAAGTATCACTTCGAAAACAGCCGCGTAAAATTTGTAAGGAATGCTTTGTAGACCATAATCTCTCAACCTGTGAAGAATTTGCAAAACAGTTAAAAATTGTGGCCTATACTCCAGAGGAATTTTATCAGTGGTGCCAAAATTATCGGGTGGTCAGGCGCTCATGCAGCCCTAGCTGAAGAAGATAGGTGCCTTAATAAGAATCGTGCCTTATATTCATCATGTGAACCAAATAATCTACAAGAAGGAGAAGAATCTAGCAGCAGAAAGAGATCGAGAGATATGTATCCAGAATCTGATGAATCAGAGATTATTGTTTCTCATCAACCAAATCTCACCCATACCAACCCAATCTTCAATCTTCTGAAACTATGCCTTTGGTTTCTTCTGAGATGAATCACCCTGATTTTATAAGATCTACTGCAAATCAGATTGTTGAGGATATGTAGAGATGCGCGACAGAGCTATTGATACACATGTTCTTGGAAAACTCAATAATGGAGCACAAGAGGGATCTGCAAACATGGTATTTTTCTACAAACTTTTCTCAAATTTAATTTCTAGAGTTTTCAAAATTAGGGTTCTCCATTTTTCGATCTCTAAGTATCTTCGTAATTCGCTGTGTTTTTACTTTAATTTGAAACTCATCAACATCACCTTGATCATTTCTCAATAATTATCTCATCATCTGTTTAAAACATCTCGACTGAATACTACACCCTTTGTTAGTTGTTGTCTGGGTGCTTGGTGCAATTATTCTACTGGTGATTCCTTCCTGTCTCACGTGTTGTTGTCTCATACGTTTAGATTCATTGTTATTTCTTGCTTCTTTGATACACTAGTGGAAAAAAAATTTGTGGCTTGTAGTAAATTGTTTTGCTCTATTGCTCTCTTTGTGACTTGTTCTCTGTCTAAAACTAGGACAATTTTACTAGTAAAAATTGAGTTCTACCAATTAGATAACCTTCATAGCCACATTACCATGAAAATTTTATCTTGGAATGCTAAGGCTTCGGTAACAATACCACTAGGAACCACCTTAAAGACTTAATTAGGTCTGATGACCCCGACTTGATCTTTCTTTGCGGAACCAAAAATAAATTGAACAAAATGAAAAAGTATATAGCTAGATATGGCTATATGAATGCTGTTTTTCTTGAACCAAATGGTAAGTCAGGTGGGCTTTGTCTTATGTGGAAAGATGGTATTGACATCCAAATTATCGACATGCAATTTAACATGATAAATTGTATTGTCACTTTGGATGCTAGAGTATCTCCCTATTTGCTATCTTGCTTGTATGGTGCTGTCAATCTCATTGATAGAAACCAACAATGGTCTCACCTAAGCAATATTAGTCATAACTACAGAACTTCTTGGGTCATCTTAGGGGACTTCAATTTCATTCTTAATAATGATGAGAAAGAAGGAGGTATTCCTTTAACTCAAAATCAATTGGATGTGAACAATTATCTCCTTCAGTTTGCTGGTTTGCATAGTATGGATTATATAGGAAATCCGTATACCTGGTCAAATAATAGGGCTAATGATGATCTGATTCTTTCTAGGCTTGATAGAGCTGCTACTACTTTAAAATTAATGTCAGATTTTCCTACTGCTGGTCTGTACCATCTAATTCCAATGGGTAGTGACCACTGCCCCATAATGCTAGCTACTTCTAGAGTAGAAAATGCTACTAAAAAACCATTCAGGGTTAACAGCTCTTGGTTCAGGGATAACTCGTGCTTCGATGAACAACTGGCTTGTTAGTTGTAGTGGGTCTAAAGCATTTAGATTTACTAAAAGTCCGCATGGCACAAAAATAGCTCTTAGGGATTGGAATTACCGACACTTTGGCAATATTAGCACTCAAATCAATAAGATTAAAGCACAAATTAGTGCCATTTCGGTAGCTGGAAACCAGGACAGTAACTCTAGACTTCAAGAATTAATTGCTACTCTTAGCCATTGGTATGATATAGAGGAAGATTTCTAGAAACAGAGAGGTAAAGAAGACTCTATAAGATTTGGAGATAGGAACACGGCGTACTTCCACAACAAAGCCAAGTTTAGGAAAAGAAGAACTCAGATTGACTCGTTACAAAATAACCTAGGCATATGGCTTAGTGATAGGCAAGACATAGCTAAGGAACTGCTCCATCATTTTTCGAGCATGAGTAAATCTTCTAGACCTCCTTCTCCTGATTCTTACTTGAATTGCATTCATCCCTGTATTTCTCGTGAAGATAACTTAATGTTAACTGGTGTGCCTTCTTCTGATGAGATTAGAAATATTGTCTTTGATATGCAACCGTGGACAACACCAGGACCTGACGGTTTTCCCCCTGGTTTTTACCAAAAAATGTGGTCAAATGTTGGTCCTGATGTTGTCAACACGGTTCAGGCCTTCTTCCATTCAAAATTTTTGCTTAAACAATTGAATCATAATTTCATAACGCTTATCCCTAAAACAAATTGTCCAAAAAAATCGGTTGACTTCGGGCCAATCAGCCTTTGTAATGTAATTTACAAAATAATTTCGAAGTTGCTTGCTGGTAGACTTAAAATGGTCTTGGATAAAATCATCGCGCTGTCGCAAACTGCTTTTATCAAAGGTAGATTAATTACGGATAATATTTTTATTGCGCATGAAATGATTGATTCTATGAAAAACTGTAAAGCTATGGATGGTAGTACGGCCATAAAACTCGATATGTCTAAGGCTTTTGATAGAATAGAATGGTTTTTTTTATTGCACGTTTTATCTCAGCTTGGGTTTTCTAACGACTGGTGCAAGTTGATTGAACAATGTATCACTACTGTGACTACATCCATCCTTTTAAACGGTTCACCAGGTGAGATCTATTCCCCTCAAAGAGGTCTCCTTATCTCTTTATTCTCTGTATGAAAGCACTGTCTAGGTCTATGTCCGCTGCTGAAATGAATAATCAGATACATGGTGTCAAGGTAACAACTTCTGGCCCTTCTATTTCTTACTTATTTTTTGATGACGACTGTCTTATATTCATTAGAGATAGAACTAGAGAAGCAAGACAGCTTGCTAATATCATAGAACAATTTGGTAAATTCTCGGGGCAAGCAATAAACTGCGAAAAATCAGCTCTAACACTCAGTCCTAAGGTTCCAGGTCATGTTAAAAATGAAATATCTAATATTCTCCAGATTAAGAGAATGGCCCTCCAAGAAAAATACTTAGGTGTTCCATTATTACTTCAAACTAGCAAAACAGAGTCCTTTAAACCTCTTCTAGATAAGTTTAAGGATAGGCTAGATGTTTGGAAACCAAAATTTCTGAATGGTCCTGGTAGGAAAATTATGAATCAAAGTGTCTTAGGGGCTCTTTCCACTCATCATATGTCCGTCTTTCCCATGCCAAAACAATTGATGGATAAAATGGATGCTATCCAACGAGATTTTTGGTGGGGTAAAGAGGAGAACAAGGGTTTTTACTTTAAAGGATGGAGTGATATTAATCTCCCAAAAGACCTATGTGGTATGAATATAAAGAAAAGTGATATTTTTAATCAAGCTCTCCTTGCTAAACTAGCATGGAGAATGATAAACCAACCATCTGATTCTTGGGTTCAAATTCTTGAATCCAGATATTTTGTCAATGCTAACTTTATTACTGATATTGTTAGTAAACAGGGGTCTTGGATTTGGAATGGGATTTGCAGAGGGCTTGGCATCGTTAGAAAACATTCAATTATATTTGGGAAATTGGTACCGGTAAGTCTATCTCTATCTGGAAAGACATCTGGATTCCAGGTAGAGATAGTCCCCCCTCTTCCCATTATTATTCTGCTAGTTACAAGACAGTAGATCAGCTTATTGACCATACCACCAAAACTTGGAAGACCGAAATTCTAGAATGTCTCTTTGATTCTGATACTGTTAGGCAAATTGAAAGTATTAGAATTCCTCTATTTGGTGAGGACAAATTTAGGTGGAAACATACTAGGAATGGCGAATTCAGTGTTAAAAGTGCTTATAGAGCCATCCTTGATGATCGTTTGGAATTGTAACTCAAATATAGATTGGAAATACTTTTGGAATTGTAATCTCCCTCCTAGGGTCAAACATTTTTTGTGGAAATGTATTCATGGGTGTCTGGCCACTGGGGACAGGCTATCTAGGTTCACAAAACACAAAAACAATGTTTGTATCTTTTGTGGTAATCACCCTGAGAGAATGCAGCACCTTATTGTTGATTGTATGGTATCTAAAAGAATATGGCAGGTGGTCTCTCCTACTAGCCCAGTTCTTAACTCTGCCTTTAATTTCCATAACTGGCTACTTGGATTTTTCAGCACCTCAAATAATATACATGGTTGCTCTCTGCTGGAAAATATAACCTTTGTTGCTTGGCATATTTGGAAAAGTAGATGCAAAAATGTCTTTGAAAACTTGCAGGTTAATGTGGATGGAGTGACTAGTCAGATATATAGCCATGTCAATGACAGACACCATATACAGCAAACAACAAATGTTGATCGTTGTATGACATTGCAAACAAACATCAACCACTTTTGGAAACCACATGTTCAATCAATTCTGAAAATAAATTTTGATGCCTCATTTATTAACAGATCATCTCCAGCTGGCATAGGACTAATTGCTCGGAACAATGCAGGTGCTTGTACTGGAGCCAAAGGGTGCAGAAAGTTAACTACAGAGCCAGAACAAGCTGAAGCGGCAGCGTTTCTTGAGGCAGTCACTTGGGCTAAGGAGAAAAGGCTAACAAAAGTAATTTTTGAAGGAGATTGTTCAAATGTCATCAATGCTGTGAATGGGAACTTCTCAGCAGTTAAGTGGACAAACTTAAATTTTATTTCAGATGCATTAGTTTTTCTTAAACAATTTAGGTTTTGGTCTTGTGTTTACTCTCATAGAGACACAAATAATGTAGCTGATGTGATCAGCAAGTATGCTAGGACTTCACCAATCGGTCAATAATGGGATCTAAATCTTCCACTATGGTTGAGCAATGCCATTCAAATGGATCTGAACAACTTGTAAAAGTCCTTTTTATTAATGAATTTCTTTTTCTATTAAAAAAAATAAGAATGTCCTCTTTTGAAAATTAAACGATCAAGTCATTATTAGTTGGAATTTCTTAAAACTAGCGCCAGTAATGTGTAGTATACATAAGATTATTGGTATATAATTAGTATATAATTAATTTATGGATGACTGCCTGATTATTAGAAATCAGAATGTAAATTTGTTTCATCGTTTTTGATTGTTCTGTACTTGAATTTATTAATATACCAAGGTGCTAGTAGCTGACAGTGGACGGTACATGGGAAATGTTAATGGTAAGATTTGGCTTCTAGCTGGAAGGAGCCATGGGGAATTGGTGGAGTATGTGTGTCCGATAGCACGGTGACTGGATTAGTAATTAATCTTTTTTGTGATTTGTTTGTTGCGGTAATGTATGCAAAGATAAGAGTCATGTTATTAGGAGGCAGAAAATGGATTGAGGAGGGAAAGATTATGAGGAGGGAACCAAAATTTGAGGGGAGGGATTGACCGTTTCAAAAAATGTAAAATTATCTGTTGTGCCCTTGAACTTAACTAGGGTTAAAATTCATAATCAAGCAATCAAGTGAGAACATAGATCTTAACGCTCTTTTAACATTTTTTTCTCTGCACTCCCTTCCATGAAGAAAAAACAAGTAACCATTACATTCACCACATACTACTTTTTGCATTTCAATGGTGGTCATTAACTTTGGTAGATGCTAATCTTCTGTGGTATAATCAAATTCCCAATCGTTTAGTTCATGCAAGAATATGAAGGTCAAGGTCTCAAATGTAGTGTCTTGTTTCTCTCTCTTTCAACCTGCTTCTCTTTCTCGACCAACCCTTGTATTTATAGGCCAAGGTCGACATACAACATAATTACAATGTTAATCACATTACATCAGTTTAGATGTTCCCTATCGGGCCTGTGTTGGCGCTCGCCCATCTTTTTGGTATGGCCGATAGAGTCTTGGTCTTTGACAGTTCTTCACCCGAGGCTGAGTCCTGATCATCTGGTTGAGACGATGTCGCCCTTCTTTCTTATTGTCCCATTGTTTGACCAGCTCCCTTTGTCTGACCGAGTGCTTTCTGATCGTCCGTCCGACTTGTCAAAGGATAAGGGTCACGTCCCATCCGGCAACTATAGGGCCATCACGTCCGACCCACGTGACACCTCGTTCTTTGCGCTATTTGGTTCTATCCTGTGCTTCGCCGCTCTTTCCTCTTCGGTGTATCATAGCTTAAAATCTTGCCACATAGCCCTGTGGATTATCTACACCTACATTTATGCCCCTTCTTTCGCTCGTGTGCTTGGCACGAGGGAAAGAAAAACGTTCCATCTTCCCACGTCCTTGAGCATGCCGAGAATTCCTCCATGCAGTTCCCCACTAAACATCCCATTATGACTTGTAACCGCTGTTGTCGGTCAAGACACTTCATCCTATAAATATCTCCCTTTATGTTCTCTTTCCTCTATTCGCCATTTTCAGAGAAACCAAGCGCTGTTATTTCTTCTTCTTCACCTTCCTTCCTTGCCGACGCCATTAACTCCGGTGACCCTTTTATCTTCTCAGTCTTCATCTTCGCTGTTTCTGTTGGTGAGGTTTGGGACAGTCGTGGTTGGTTCTTCTTTTTACTTCTCTCTCCATCAAAGTTCATATCTCTCCGTTTGCTTTCTGCCATGGCTACTTCTTCTCCGTCAATGACTGAAAAAAGGTGCGTGAGTGATACCTTCTCCGAGGGCGATGTTGTTTCTCTTGATTCCTTATTTTGGCTTGAGAGTCCTTCCCATCACGATTATCGTGCTATAAATTCCCTTTTTCCTGATGATTCTCCCTCTTTTTCATGTAGGGCTGATAAGAGAGTCTCCAAAGACGTGTTTGATGATGAGTTTATTGAACAGTTGAAGGAAGAATTCGGTCTTCAAAACTATGAAGTGACCCTAGTCTCGGGCCAAACGGGTGTGTTGAAGAAGACCGTTGTCGATAAGCTTGAGCAGTCGTCCGAGGCGGTCATCGTCACTCGTGGGCAGTTGGAACTTGGCCTTCGCTTTCCTCTATACAACCCTGCCAGCCCTTTCTACTATGAGGTATTGTCGCAACTTCATCTGTATAGGGACTTGACTCAGTGGAATGGCAACACTTTCCGTCTGATGAATGAGTGGAGAGACCGAGGCGAGGGTCATGGATCTACGGCCGATTGGTCGACCTATAAGCCTGGAGACGCTCCCGATTACACTTCTGCCAATTTTATCGTGAACTACCGGAGCGGGACAGCTACCAATGGCGACCTTGCTGGTTTTGCTGCTAGCCCTCACCGTCAGAAATCTATGCCCGAGTGACAGATTTATGCTAGATGATGATCCCCTTGGTAAAGGTTCCAACAAGGGTGATCGCCACACCAATGACCCATACTGGGACCGAGTTCCACTTCTTGTTCGCGACAAATTTTGCATGGTAGCTTTCCTCCTCATCAATTTCCTGTAGAGCCTTATCCATTCTGGGTGATTAACGATGATAAGGTTGCTTTCTTTCCACTTTCTTTGATTCATATTGTATCGGTTTGGGGTACTGATTACTTTCTTGTCGTAGGTTAATCCTCAGGGCGAGTCTACCAAATCGACTTCTATTTCCAAGAAGAGGAGTGCTGGCACAAGGGTCGAGGAGGATCAGGGGAAGGTAACAAACATATATCTTTTATTCTAAGTACATGTACTTGCCCCTGTTTTTTGCCTTCACATGTTCTGACGCTGAACCTTGTGCAGAAATTCCCTCGACGCGAGGATGAAGATGTTGGAGGGTCTGATACTCGTGGTAGTGAAAGTTTGGTTCCAAGGCGTAATCCTTCTCGGGGGAAGGTGGCGGCAAAAGGCGTGGTGTTGAAAAGCTCGGACGTTGTGATCGACATCCCCGATCAAGATGATGAGGACGATATATTCGGGGACGAGCAGCTGTTTGATGAGGATGCTGGTGGTCATAAGGAAGGGGAGGTTCCTATGGGAACTGCTATTGTGACTCCTATCGTGCAGCCTGGAGCTCAGGGGCCGACCCAAACATCGCTCCAAAAGCTTCCCCAGAAGGATGTTGGGTCTCCCTCGGGTGTTCAGACATCCTTTACCATATCGGTCCCTATGTGTGATTCTCTTGGCGCATTACACTCGGAGGAGTTCGGCTCCTATACTGATGAGTAGATGATTTTTGTCGTGCCCCTGTATCATGACATTGCGCCGGTCTTTGATAATCTGGTAAGTGGTTTGTTTGAACTCTTCCTTTTGATGTTATCGGGCCTTACTAATCTCGTCTTGGGATGGAATTTGTAGGCGTTGAATCGGTCGAGGTTGGAGGCTGCGCTCCGCCGACAAGAGATTAGGAAGTTGGAGGCTGCTCTTCAGCAGGAGAAGGAACGATCTCGTGATCTGGAGATCAAAATCGCCGATGCGCAAGGTATATTGTTTACATAGTTGTGTTGATTGAGTTCTTCGTGCCAATGTCCTGAGTCAATTATTGTTCTTCTAGCCGAAATATCTAGTATAGATCTAGACGCTTCTTCGGAGTATAGGATTATGAAGAGAAAATGGGATATCGAGAAAGATCTTGTGGAGAATATTCGACAACGAATTTCCAATAAGGATGGGAAGATAGACCGACAGGAGGCCGAGATCCAACAACTTCAAGAGGAATTGGACATATATCACCTGTTTGAGTATGTCCCGGAGGAGATAGATAACTTACGGGCTCGCTTGAGCATGTTTCAAAGACTTGCTGGTGATAAAACGTTACTAGCCGATAATCTGGAGAGTCAAAATGGTTCCCTTAGGCTTCAAAATCGAGATCTTCATGGAGATCGACGACGAATTTTGAGGGGAAAAGCTGTGGCCGAACAGTCCAACCGAGATCTTATTGAAAAGACCAAGGGTTTCGATAAGCTGTCCAGTGACCTAGAGTGGACCCAAGCCCAGTTATCGATGCTACAATTGTCCTATAATTGTCAGAGGGCCGAGTGGAGCGATCACAAGAAATATTTCCCTTCGAATGAATTCAATGAACAATACTATAATGAGTTAACTTTGAAGCTTTCTAAGGCCGAGGATGAGTTGTCCAAGTCTGTGGAGTCGTTAGAATCTGTGTTGTCAACCCTATCAGGTCTCTGGAGTGCATGCTGGGTGGCCTTAAGACCGAGTTAATTTGTTGTTTTTACTCCGTGTTCTGCTATATTCCGTGTTTAACATGCTTATAATGTTTTGTTGCAGCCGAGCAGGGTCGTGCTAAGGATATGGATTGAGATGTGCACAACCTCGGGCAAGAGGTGGAGCAGTGGAAGAAGGCTGAAGGAGAGACGAAGGTTAAGCTCCAAGCTGCCGAGTCGAGGTCCGAGCAGCTTTCTCAGAAGATTGTGGACGAGATAAACACTCATCAGAGCGAGCTTGCCGAGGCGATCAAGGCCGGTGTAAACGAGTACATCGCACAAAAGCGTCGCGAGGTTACTCAGAGGAAAGGAGGGGCCGGTGTTGTTCCACCCAGGAGTTGATCACGCCTTTTGTAGTGTTGCGCCACTAATTTTCCCTTTGTTGCGGGTTGTAATTCGTTTGAACACTTGTCCCATGCTTCTTTGAACAATTTCTTTAAATGGGGTGCTGCGTCGCCAAGCTTGTTTTTCCTTTTCTATTTTCCTTGACAATTTCAACCTTATCTTGTTGTTTATGTTACGCACCTGCATTTGATGTCACATGTATTGGTTATTAGTGCCTTTTCTGTCGAACACACTCAACAAGGAGGGTCATCGGGCCCGATGCCATGTCCCATCCGAGGTATCTCATCACTATCTTTTAGATTCAGTGGAAGGGTTATAGTCGCCCTAGGTCTAGGCCCGTAATCCCGAGTGGTTATCGATCAACCAACTCGGGCAAGTGGTCACGGCCACCTGCGATGGGGGTAACCTTTCAGATGTAAGTAGGTTACCTAGCTGAGAAGAAATCGTATCTTAACAACCTTTGGTATCTGGCTTCCAACCACCAGTACCCTTAGGCTACCTCGGCACTTGCACACTGCCGCCCCGAGTATCGAATAGCCAGTCGACTGTAAGTCACCTCGGCACTTCCACACTGGCTTTGCCCGAGTACGAATGACCATTCGAGTGTAAGTCACCTCGGCACTTCCTCACTGGATTTGCCCCGAGTACGAATGACCATTCGAGTGTAAGTCACCTCGGCACTTCCTCACTGGCTTTGCCCCGAGTACGAATGACCATTGGTCGCTCATGTCATATTTCCTACCCCTCGCGGTTTTAAAGAAATGAATGACAAGTATGTTTACCTGTTTCCCTCGAACCCCTCATGGGTAATAGAGTTTCAGATGTTGAGCGTTCCACGGTTTTAACTCGGGTTTGCCGTCTGGTTTGAGTAATCGATAAGCTCCCTCGCCAGCTTTAGACACGATTGTGTATGGTCCTCCCCACCTTGCCGCTAGTTTACCGCCCTTTTTTCACGTTCCCAATCGGCTAGATATTTCAACACTAACTCCCCGGTTGAAACTCTCTTGGTCGAACTCGTTTGTTGTATTCTCGTTGTAATCTCCTTTGGTAATTCTCCATTTTTTGCAACGCCATCTCCTTGTTTCCTCCAAGTCATCGAGCTTGGCCAATATTAGATCTGCCGATATGTTTTTGCCTCCAGGCTTCAGTTCTTGTGGTGGGTATCATTGCTTCAGTTGGTAGTATCGCTTCGGTTCCATAGGTCAGCATGAAAGGTGATAGCCCTGTTGCTTCCCTTCGAGTGGTTCGATAGGCCCATAAAACATTGTAGAGTTCTTCGCACCAATTACCATATTCTCCATCTAATTTTTTCTATATTGTCGGCGATAGTTTTGTTTGTGATCTCGGCCTGCCCATTACTTTGAGGGTATATGGGGGTAGCCTTGCTTTTTCTGATGTTGTAGGTGTTAAATAGTAGGTCGATGTTTTCTCCCTGGAGCTGTTTTCCATTATCCGAGACGATGGCCGCCGGTACTCCGAAACGACATATGATGTGCTCCCAAATGAACCTGAAGACGTCCTTGTCACGGATATGTCTCAGTGGTGCCGCCTCCACCCATTTAGTGAAGTAATCCGTCGCTACTATTAAGTATTTTCTCTGCCCCGATCCCACATGTAATGGTCCCACGATATCGATCCCCCACTTTGCGAAGGGCCAGGGGCTTACTACCGAGTTTAGAGTTACTGAAGGTGCATGTATCTTCTTACCAAACCGCTGGCATTCTTCGCAAGCTTGTGCCATTTGTTTTGCATCATCGTTCATATACGGCCAGAAGTATCCCATCGTTTTCGCTCTCGCTGACAGACTTCGTCCCGAGCTGTGATTTCCGGCTGCTCCATAGTGTAGTTCATTCAAGATTGTCTGGCCTTCTTCCTTACTTAAGCATCTTAAGAGTGGTCCCAGGTATGATTTCCTGTATAGGATTCCGTCTCTTAGCTCGTAAGCGGCCGATTTGCTTTTCACTTTGTTGATCTCGGGTCGCCCCTTGGGTAACTCGCCTGTCTCCAAGTACGAATGAATCGGCTTTCTCCAATCTCCGTCCGGATATCTGTCGGCCGTGTTGATAGCCACGTCGACGTGCACCTCGGGTGTCTCTGGTATAGATGGGGCGAGGAGTCTCATGACACGAATACCCTCCACACTTGGGTCTGTGAGCTGGGATGCAATATATGCCAATGCGTCCGAGTGTCGATTATCTTTTCTGCATATGTGGCGAAATTTGATGTTGGGGATCTGGTCGATATAGAATTGGGCGAGCTCCCAGTACTTCTGCAAAATCGGGTCGTGGATGGCGTATTTGCCTGTGATTTGTCGGATCACCAACTGCGAGTCGCTAGTTAGTCTTACATCTTGTAGGCCCATCTCGACGATTAATCTCAGGGCGTGAATCGCAGCTTCGTACTCGGTGACGTTGTTTGTCGCCTTAAATTCCAATCTAAACGAATGGACCATTTTTCGTCCCTTTGGTGTGGTAAAGACTATCCCAAGTCCCGATCCATCTTTGTTCGACGCTCCATCGACGAATACTTCCCAACGTGATGGGCTACTTGCTTCGAGTAAGTCGGCGGGTCTTCTCGATCTTCTTCCATTCCGGGTATGTCCTCGACCTCATCTTCGTCGCTTAGTGGAAAATCTGCCAAGAAATCTGCCACTACTTGTGCCTCACTGTGTCCTCATTTCGTAGAAAACATTGAACTGTTTAATTTGCGCCCCCCATTTGGAGATCCTTCCAGATCGGCCTGCATTGTCCAGTACCGCCTCAATAGGTGATTTTGTGAGCACGCGGATCCGATGGGCTTGGAAATACGTCCTTAGCTTCAGGGTGGCGAAAGCTAGCGCTAGAATCATCTGTTCCATCCTTGTATAATTTTTCTCGGCCGGACTTAATGTTTTGCTGATGAATAAACAGGCTTTTCCTCGCTCCTTCATTTCGAACTAAGACTGCACTAATAGCATATGAAGTTCTCCGAGGTATAATGTGAGGACCTCCGATGGCTCGGGTCTTTGTAATACTGGAAGACTTGCAAGATGTAGCTTAATATTCTGAAACGCCTCCTCACAGGCGTCCGTCCATTTGAATTTCTCTCCCTTTTTAAGAGTGCTAAAGAAATCCTTGCATTTGTCGGAACCGAGATATGAATCGCCCCAATGCTGCTATACTTCCGTTCAGCTTTTGTACGTCTTTTATTGTGGCCGGTGACGGCATCTCGAGGATGGCTCTGACTTTCTCGGGATCTGATTCTATCCCCTTTGGAGTGATGATATATCCCAAAAATTTGCCCGATGTGACCCAAAAATCGCATTTGGTCGGGTTAACTTTCAATTTATATTCTCTCATCGTTCGAATTTTTTTTCGCAGGTCTCGGATGTGATTCTTGGCTAGGCGACTTTTTACTAGCATATCGTCGACATAGACCTCAATGGTATTGTGGATCTGGTCTTCAAACATGTCGTCCACCAACCTCTGATATGTGGCGCCTGCATTCTTCAGCCCAAACGACATCTTGGTGTAGAAGTATAAGCCCCTTGGTGTAAAGAAAGAGGTGTGTTCTTGATTCTCGGGAGCCAACTATATATGGTTATACCCCGCGTATCCGTCCTTCAACGTTAGTGCCTCGTACCCCACTATAGATTCCACCAGTTGATCGATGCTTGGGAGAGGGAAGCTGTCCTTCGGACAGGCTTTGTTCAGGTCGCTGAAGTCAATGCAGATTCTGACTCCTCCGTTTTTCTTTGGTACCACGACCATGTTGGATATCCACTGTGGGTAGTGCGATTTCCTGATTATCCCCGATTCTTTTAACTTCTGGTGCGATTCGCCTCATCTTTCGTCGGACTGGCTTGAAGCTTGGGTCGATCCTTAGATGGTGACAGCATACCTCCGGATCTATACCCTCCATATCGTGCATGTTCCATGCTAATGCGTCCATGTTTTCCTTTAGCACCGCCACGAGCTGGTTTACTTGTTTGTACGATAATAAGGACCCGATCCTTACCACCCTTAGTTCTTCTACAGTTCCCAAATTAATCTCCCGTGTAGGTTCTACGGCCGAGAAGTTTGGTTTTGATTCCTTCACCGGCGCCGTCTCCTTTAATTTCTATGAAGGCTCATTTCCTTGTAATTCGTAAGTCATGACCGCCTGCGAAATAACTCTTTCCAATTCTTCTGCGACTTTGGCTTCTTTGGCCTTTTTCTTCTCTCCCTTTTGTCTTGCTCGCCGCTTCTCATTTATCTGGGCATCGACCTGCATGCACTGTCGGGCTGCCTGTGGATCTCCTACGACCTCAGATATCCCCTTGTACGTTGGGAATCGTAGCCTTTGATGATAGGCCGATGCCACTCCTTTGATTCCCGCGATCCATGGTCTTCGATTATAGCTTCATAGGCGAGGCGACATCAACCACGCAGAATGTGGTTAAAGTATCTAGGTAACCACCTCCATCTGATACCCTTAGAGTTACTTCGCCCTTCGGGATGGTTACGGTCCCATTAAAACCGTAGATACGATATGTCGATGGGACGAGTATATCATCTGACAACTCCATCCTTTTGAACGTATCGTAGAAGAGTACTTCGACTGAGCTCCCACTATCTACTAGTATCCTTCTTACCCCCCATTCCTCAATCAGCAGGGTGATAACCAAGGGATCACTGTGAGCTTGGTCGTTCATCGGGACATCCTGAGCCGAGAAAAAGATGGGTCGCATCATCCAGGGTTCCATCGGCAAAGCTTTTGCTACACTGAAAATTTCCTTCCCATTATGATCTCTCTTGTGGATCCTTGACATGATTCCAGGATTCAGATTGTACGCTTGAGTGGCGGAATGGGAAATCGTGTTGACAAACTGCGTGGATCTGTCGATCCGGACCTGATGAACGGGTGCATCGGGCGCTGCGGTCGTCTGGGCTGGGTGTCGGACGAACTGTCTCAGATAACCATCTCTAATAAGGTGTTGCACGATGTCTTTCACTTCTCGACAGTTATTTGTAGAGTGGCCTCGATATTGATGATAATGGCAATATTCTGGGTGATCCTTGGTCTCCTCGAACTGTATCCCTCTTGAAGCTGGGTATATGATGTCACTCCTTTTTTCGACCTCTTTGAAGATTTCTTCTAGTGGAGCATTCAAAGGGGTGTATGTTCTCGCCTCGTGCCTCGACCTCTTTCCTTTAGCCACCCATTCCTTCTTCCCATTTCCTCGCGTAGGTGGGCTCGGTCTCTTCTCGGGACGCCTTTGAACATCGTCCGATGTCGACTCGGGCGCCGCACTAGCCTCTTGCACTCCCCTATCCCTTGATCTTCCTGAATTTCTTCTAGGGCGATGAAATGTTCTTGCATTTTCCTCATTTCTTTCAATTTGTGGTTTTTCAGTGAACATGGCTATCCAGATGGGATCCGACCTCCCAAGTGCGTTTTCGAACCCGAATATCTGCTGGTCGACTGGTACTTTCCCAATTTCTGTACACAAATTTCTCCATCTATCGGTCAATGATCTGAGAGGTTTCTGAACCGTCGGGCCAAGGTGAATAACCTGTTGACCCTGGGCCGAGGTCTGCTGTTGTGCATGTATGTTTCAAGGAAGGCTTCGACTAGAGTCTCATAACTGTCGACTGTTCCTGGTGCGAGGTTGTAGAACCATTTCCTTGCCTCGCCTTCCAAGCTTGCAGGGAAGAACTTGCACATTACCACCTCATGGTTTTTCCATTGTATTAGGGACATTGTGTACATCTTCAAATGCTCAACTGCGTCTCCCGTGCCGTCGAACCTTGATGGGAGGTGGGGAGCGTGCACTTAGGTGGGAAGGCCCTTAGTTCTAGCTCTTGGGTGAAAGGGGTCTCTCGGCCTCGCTTATGACCTCGGCGAGCTTATCTTCTTCGCCGGTTCCTGACAACTTCCTTATATTTTCCTCTAACTCTCTTAGCTTGGATTCAGTCGCATTGTCGGACCTTGTGTTTCTCTGTTGATTATTCCTCTCGTGCCTTTCGTCGTCTGTCGATGAATCCTCGGGTGGACCGTATCTTCGATAGGTGGTGTTGGGGTGGTCCTGATCGACCGGAATTGCTTGGTCCTACTGCAGGTGGTACCTGCCCGATTCGGCCTTGGTGTCCTGATGTCCGGCTAGAAGATCCTCGACCTCGACCTTAAGTTCCGTAGCTGATAGTTCTCGAACTCTAGAGCTAGGTTCCTCTGCTGAAGATCCCTTAAAGCCGCCTCTTGCCTTCTTTGGCTTTCTAGAATTGCGAGTAGTGTTGGATCTGTACTCTCATGGCTAGAGTGACCATTTGGATGGCCGAAATGGGCAGGGTGGTGCCGTCATCACAGGTGGTGGAGGTGGTACTGTGGGGGTATCTGAGTCGATGTCGCCAGATCGATTCTGATAGTTGTTTCTCGTCCTAGTTGTACTCTCCTTAGTCGTTCTTGCTCTCGCCCGAGGGCTTCTTGATACTAGTTGTTGTCTGATGTTTCGTCTCTGAGCATGCAGGATTAATGCTTCCTCATCATCTTCCGTGTCTGACGGTAAGTCCATCTATTTGATCATTCCTCCTCTGAGTTGAGACGATTCGCTCATGGGCGAGGGGTCATCGTCTCGTCCCAGATCGATTTCCTCATCCATAGTCGGCATACCCCTTACAGCTGCTCGTGATTCCTCAAGTGGTGGATGCCCATCACTTCCCTACCTCGGCCCCGTTACTCCTCCTTGCATGCTACTGTCGGTGATGGTGAGGTTCCTCATGTTCTCCCCATCCCTGACGTGCTAACCATTGGACACAGTATGTTGTAAGTCTGAGAGTCGTTCCTACCTACGTCAACAGAAACAGACAACACCTTACTTTGACCTGTTTTTGAAAAGTTTCTCTAGTACATACGGTCTTAAAGGAAAAAGGTGACTGACACCAAAATAAGTTTCAAAAGTATGATTCTATCATGCTGCCTCGCCAGTCTGCCCTGTTTTGACTCTAAGTGTCTCCTTTTAGACGGGTATCATGCTACGTCGCTTTCAAAATTGCACGACGTCGCTTTCAGTACCACGACTCTGCATTAACTACAATTTGTCCTACATTCCCTAGACTCCAAATCATTAACACCTAGTTCTCTGTGGGTAAAAGTCCCAAATTCTACTAGTAGAGATTTGATAATCAAAACCTCAACCACCAAACAATATCGATTAATATTTTATATTGAGATTGAGGTTTTATGGTTAAGATTTTGTAAAGGGTGAAGGAAATATGGTTTTAGAAGAAGACCCATGTGCGATTTACAATGTCTTGTTAGATTCTTAAGATTTATGTTTTTACAAGAAAACAAAGACCTACACTTGCAGAAGCAGAGAAATGATGAAAGAGGAGGAGATAGAGAAGAATAAGGAGACGGAGAGATTAGAGAAATTTTTTTTTCCTTTTTTACCCATTACTTTATGGTTTGTTGACTTGGGTATGCTAGCCTATACTACACACGTATCACCATTCAGAAAAAAAGAAGGAAAACTATACTACTGTATCGTAATTGCCGAGTATTTGCCGCCCGTATATGTTGTATCGTATGTAGAAATTGACATTTAGTCCCAAAGTTTTTGGGCTTTAGAATTCTAGTCTTGTCCTTTCAGGCCTAGTACTAGGAGGTCCAAATTTACCAAATCCTGAACGAGTCAGTCCAAATCCTAACAGTACAGTCCAAATCTAATTTTGATGACGACTAAAATAACCCTCCTATCAAACCCAATCTAATATTCTTCCCAGATATGTTTTTCTACTTTTCATCTATCGTGCAAACCTCGTCTTTCTTCCTCTTTTAGATCTGCTGAAGATGGTGATGGTGATTTCCAGTTACAGTGGATGCTTAACAAGTGGTGGTGTGGTGGTGGTTTCGAAAATATGTTTTTTAGAAAAAAAATTTAGATCTAAGATTTTTAGGTGAGAAAAGAGGGAATTTCTAATCATTTTTCATAATTTTATTCTGCGGATTTTCATTTTATTCTCATATCTTTCGTTCCTCTTCTTCAATATTGTTGTTGTTTCATCATATTTTAACTTTTGAGGTTTGATTTTTTCTTTCGTTGGAGGATTATTGATCGATCTTTTGTTTCAATTGAAGCTTTTGAATCTGTAACAGATTGATTTAATGATCATTAATTCATAAAAAAAATTCATTGTGACAATAGGTGAGGTAATTCGTTTGATTGTCGCTTTGATTTTCATTTGTGGTTCTTTAGTTTTGATTGTAAGCTTTATTTTAAGAATAGATGTTGATTTTTTGTACGTGATTCAAATCTTAGAATTATCATCCGTGTGAGATGTTTGCTAATCAGGTGTGTTTTCTTTAATAACACACTGAAATTCATCAGTGGAGATGAATTGATAGAGTATTAACCTTTAGTTTATATAGCATGTGTATATTATTGTACACTTTTAATTTTGATTCTATGCTGAATTCAGAGTAGGTGGAGTTTATTGATGGAGCCAACAACAGTCAGTATCATTGTCGCCGTAAGTTTGATCTACTGAACTATTTTAGGTTGTCGATCTTGATAAATCTGCCATTTAGTTTTGTTTTTATTTTCTATTTTAAGATTAATTCAAAGAATCCGTAAAATTGAGCACACAGTAACACACTATTCTATCATAGTAGTGGGTAGTGGAAATATTCATTTTCACCCAAATTATTTAATATACTCATTCATATGAAGCTTTACTAGGTTTGCGATTGGGGCGCTTTGGTCGTTAAAAGAGAAATGAAAATATACTTTTTAGTTTGGTATTGATTGGTAGGAATCCGACCTACAAAAAACAAAAAAATGATATGCCAGATCAAAGGGAAATGTTTGACCAAAAAAAACATTAAACAGTCACTCTTGGTAAACTATGAAAAAGTACTCTAACACGGTAGTAGACCTTTCAGCCGAGCTAGTGTCATATTGCAGGTCGTAAACATTAAACAATCACTCTTGACTTGTAGTCTTGCACTCCAACTAATTGATTAATCATTTTTTATATTTAAAGTTTTAGATCGTTTGAGAGCCAACTGAAATTTGACATGCAATTTGTGTGCATGTTATTAGGGATTATTAGGGACAGACTGATGTATGTTAATTTCCTATTTTTTGAAGTTTAGCCACCTGGTCTGAAAACATGAGTTGACACGTAGTAGTTTTTCTTTATGTTGATTACAAAAACATTGAGATATCTTAAATTAGTCCACCGACTTTCAGTTCCGATATTAAGCATAACAGTCAAAATGTTCTTTGCAGATCATTTCTAACTTTGATCATTTCTTCCATGAGCCTGCTCAGAAGTTACCTGCTGCCGTTGTACCTCCACCGGCTGTCAAGTAAGGATTTTGATATCTAATTTTTCGAATATTTTGTTTCTTATAAGAATACATGGACTTTTGTTTTCTACTTTGGTTTAAGGGAATATTTTTTTGACGAAATATGTTTTGCTAAGTTATATAGGATACCAAAGAAAGCCAAGATGTGAGACACTATTGTGTTGAACATCTTAGGTTTATTTCAGTTTGTGCTCATTTCTCTCCATATCAATAAGATATTTTTTATTTTTGCTTGAATTAGTATATGATAATTTAGACTTTTTGTCTTTTCATTTTTCCTGGCATGGTTTGGTTTTGTTTTCTTAATTTGTTTTCCAAGGTTTGCCACTAATGTATATTACTTCTTAGAACACTTCAAATTATCTAAATTAGGTATGTGGAGCTAGTAGGAAAGTGAAAGGAAATGAGAAAACAATCGGAATGTTGGCTAGATATTTTGTCATGTACATTTTTTATGGATTGGATCATTGGAATGCCGTTTTGAATTTTGGATTTTATGTAATTGATTGGAACTAGGACGGAAAGGACGATATAGAGTTTTTTGCGGTTCTTTTCTTTTACTGCCGTGGAAAATTTAGATTACAATTTACAATAGAAAAAGTGTGCGGTAGTAAATTTATTTGTGCACCAGTTTACAATAGAATAAGTTTACTTCACTATACGAGGTATAGTTATTTGTACACCATTTTTACGTAGTGTACTCTTTAATGCACCAGTTTTATCATACTGGTTGTAAGTTGTGCACCTTGTTTCTACATTGATTATGTACCAGAAACTATAAAACTAATATTTGCATTCTGACTTGTCTACTACAGTGACCTTATGACATTCAAGGGGGTTGTTATGGATTTTTTTCTTTTGGATACTTTTAGTCGAATTGGTTGGTATTATCATGAGGAGTCAGGAGTCTGACTCTTTTACGTGGAGAGTCTAAACTGGTGTACAAACTGGTGCACCAGTCTATTTCCTATGAGAAATAGCATGTTTTTGGGTAAGAATGCTTTATTTCATCCATATTTTGTAGGTGTGTACATACTTGTGCACCAGTGTATTTTCCATGAAGAAAGTAAGTCCAAATGTGGGTATGAATGAGCGATTTCATGCATGTTTTATAGGCGTGTACAAAGTGGTACACATGAAAATAATGGCTCCACAAGATTAGCTTGGTATCATCATTATATAGACTTGTCATGCTTTTGATCAGATAATCATATTCTAATCTGTTTCCACTTTTGTTTGACAGCAAACGTGCAAAAGATTGGTGAGCTTCCACGTCTAACCTGACTTGAATATTTTACCACACTGACAAAGAGAGGTGTTTTGTAATTCTAATATGCTGGTCTCCTTGGTCCGATCTTAGTTCAGTCTTACATAATGCTCAGAAGAATGAAAATGTGTAATCCTAGTGATCTTCGAAATGCAATAAAGGATGCTTTATTATAGCAGTGCATGGTCTGTAGAGTTGCCGATTTAGCTTGACAGTTTCTCTTAGCAATTAGGTTATCATCCTTCTATGGGTGTACATATTGGTGCACCTGTATTGCAAGTGTACATATTA
This sequence comes from Papaver somniferum, assembly GCF_003573695.1. Taxonomy (NCBI): domain Eukaryota; kingdom Viridiplantae; phylum Streptophyta; class Magnoliopsida; order Ranunculales; family Papaveraceae; genus Papaver; species Papaver somniferum. The sequence continues at coordinate 178,611,437 of NC_039364.1, read as the reverse complement.
GTGCACCTGGAGTACAAGTGTACATCCTGGCATGTTGTTCGGATCACTGATATACCCTAATGACAAAAGTGGGCCAACTGACATAATCTGGAGGAAATACATGTTGACATAAGTTAGGTTTAGCTGTTTAGACTCACTAGATCATAATGTAAAAGAGATTGATTGGGTTGAGCATGTGGATGGCAACCAAATAGTCGGATTTATTACCAAAGGGAAGGGTATAATTTTTTAATTGAAAACAGTTGACTTAGCTAATGCAATATCCTAGACAAAGTTCCATGTTATTTAATAAGCCATCATCATGAAACCAGCTTTATACTTTTTTCTTTCTAATATAATTGTTATCTCAATAACATATATGCATGTTTTGGGTATAAATGATGGATTTTTGTAAGTGTATACCTAGTTGTACATCATTGTGCTCTCTCATTATTTTATGGTCTTTTTTTGTTATGTATGCTGGATTTGTTGGGTTTTTGTAGGTGTGTACATAGTTGTACACCATGTACAATCTCAATAACATATATGATTTATTTTGTGGGTATGGATGTTCATTTTTTAGATTTTTTTATAGGTGTACATAGTTGTACACCACTGTATTATCTAACAATATATGCATATCTTCTGGGTACAGATGATGGATTTTCGTAAGCATGTACATAGTTGTACACAATTAAGCTCTCTTGTGATTATATGGCATTTTATGTAGGTATATATGTTGGATTTTTGTAAGTATGTACACCATTATACAATCTCAATAATATATATGACCTGTGTTGGGCGTATGGATGTTGGATTACTTGGATTTTTAGGTGTGTACATAGTTGTACGCCATTGTGCTATCTCAATAATATATGGTCTGTTTTGTGGGTATGGATGTTATATTTTTTGCATTGTGCTCTATCAATAATATAAAAGAACTAATTCTTGATGAAATCCTAAGTTGTTGTTTTTCGATGTTATGAGACGTTTTTAATAACATGCTTGCTATTGTTTAGGTACTTTTCGAGGGTGCTCAAGAAAGTGGAGAAGAACAATGGGAAGGTTTTGTAGATGGAAGATTTTCTGGATTTTCTAATTTTAATAGCGTTATGTGTTTACGTACTTATTATGTGTGAGATTTTAATAGCATGCTTGTTCGTGGTGTTTAGGTGGACGATTCAAGTTGTATGCGGTGTACAAACTGGTGCTCCTTGTCTTGTCTTTGGATTTTCTGGACTTTTGTAGAGGTATATATGTTTTGTATATACAACAAGTGTAAATTAAGATTTATAAAAAATGAAAATTATATACTCATATGGGTACTCTTTTTCTAGCTCTCAGAAAGAGCTTTCCGAATATATAAAGTTTGTGAATTTTGGACAAACGGTTCGAAAGATAAATCGTTTTTAAATTTTCTTTATATTATTTAAAATTGCTGACATCATCATGAGTCACCTTGGACTGAATAGTAAATTTTTGGACTAAATTGTAAAGGAAGAAGGTTGTTTGTGTATTTTCCTTATTTTAAATGACTTTTGGACTAAATTGTACCTAGTTAACTCGGGATGGACTAATCCGTACTTTTTGATGCGTTTTTGGACTAAACTGTTTTTTTCCCGCATCGTATTGTGTTTGCCTCGCAGTGTGCACTTCTATGTTACTTAAGAGAATGTTCGTAGGTTCCATTCTGCGTCAGCCTCCCCACTGCTTAGCAGTCATCTAGTTTAATTAAATCCGACCTTTAGGGAGGCCTTCTATGTGATGAGAAATCTGCAATCTGTCGGTCACAAGAAATGTCCCAGAAATTTAAAATTGAAATTTCAAATCTTACAATTTCATAAAATTGAAGCTAAATTTGATATAATCAATAAAATTGATCACAAATGACAGTCAGGTATAATTAAACAATCAAACTCACAGTTCAAATATCATACAAATAGCCATTAGATCGACCGTGATTCATCGATTTCAGTTTCGTTTTTATTAAAAAAATAATAAAAAGATAAATCAATTATCTGTTTCCAAATCAATTTCAAGGAATTACGACTTCAATTTAGTGAAAATGCAACACAATAGTCGCCATTTAAGTGATTGAGATTTTTAGAATCTTTAGTTTCAGTAAATCAACACTTTGAGAATCCATTTTTACTGAATGATAAAACAGAGTATATATACTGAACTCCCGTCTGTGAAGAAGACGACGGTTTATGGGTCGGGTTGCTACCATTAGCCCATATTCGAACCGGCTGCCGGCTACACGTCACCCTTCTGTAATCAAATCCCAGGAGTCTCCTCTTCTTCCTTTGCAATCAATCAGCAACTATTCTACCTTTGAATTTGATAACACTTGATTTTCTCTACCTGTTAAACATAAAAACACCAAATTTTAAGAGACTGTAACCAAAAAATTCTGAAACCTCATCAATTGTTGAGATATACTCATGACATAAAGCTAAAATTATAATGAATTCGAAGGATTTAACAAATGGGGCACTAAAAAGATCAAGAAACTCTTATGAATCATGCAACAAAAAGCTTGTGTCGTAAACCAAAAATAAAAAGAAACTCTTCTGATAATATATAAATCTTCAGAGTTTATTAGATGAAGTTGTTTTGAACACATAAGTTAACTTACCAATAAACTCTCGTCTTTTAGAAGTATTTTGACTCATGTTAACCATTTATTCATGATACAACGCATTTTGATTACACTTGGTTCACATAAAACAGCCCAAATAATCTGAACAATCTCCCTAATTTTTTTTTTGCAAGTCCTTTGTCCTTTGTGACTTATATTTCGTACTCACCAATGCACCGCAGAGTAAGTTTATCGAGTCTGGTCTCTAGTGTAATGTTGTTACTCGGCTGTATAAGAGACCGTCCATATATATATAGGCTTGTTGCAAGTGGGGACTAATTAAGAAAAATATATTATACTCCTACAAGAATGTTACAAGAACCTCTTCAAAAGAAAAAGAAAGAATGTGTTATGGTTCTGAGAATGGGTAACTGTAGACTGCAATAGAAAAGATCAGTGAACGGAAATCTAAGAATTTTGGTAACTGAAAGTATAGATAATGAGTTCTTCGAGGGAATCAATCCTCTAACAACACAAATGTGTTTAATAAAATTTCATTGATAAACTTCTTCATTCTCCCCTAGACTTATATAGCCCAAGTTTAAAAATAACTCCGCACCTTCAGGTACACTACTGACACGTTCCTAAAAAATTGAAGTTATGACTGACTGACGGATTCAAAGCAGTACTACCTAATTGACTTATTCAAATAACTAATTGACTTACTCAAATTACAGCTAAGGAAAACCATGTCATGGCTGTAACAGCTCCCTCCCCCTTAAGCAAAACCCTTGTCCTCAAGGGTTATATCAGGATATTGCAGTTTCAAGGCTTCTTCTTCCTCCCATGTAGCTTCACTTGGGGATAAACCACGCCAATGAATAAGGACCTCCTGCTTATTCTTCCTTGTGCGCCGATCCAGAATTGCTTGCGGTATAGGAATAATCATCTCTTCATCCATACTGACCCCTGGGTAAATCAGGTTGCACACTGGCATTCATACCAATCTTCTGCTTGAGGAGAGACACATGAAAGATGGGATGAATCCGTGAGCTTGCTGGCATTGCTAGTTTATAAGCAACAACACCAATGCGTTCCACAACTTTGACAGGACCATAGTATTTTTCCGAGAGTTTAGCTTTCTTCTTCAAAGATACAGACAGTTGCCTATATGGTTGCAAATTTACATAAACCATATCTCCAACAGCAAACTCTCTCTCTGTGTGCTTTGAATCATACACTTTCTTCATTCTTGCTTGAGATTCTTTAATCTTCTCTCTAACTTCCCTGACTATGGAGTCCCTAGCCAAGAGTTCTTGCTCCACAGACTCCAGCTTAGAAGTTCCAGGAATATATGTCAAGCGAGAAGAAGGTTGGAGACCATAAACCACCTCAAATAGTGTGCAACCAATTGTAGTATGCCAGCTTGTGTTATAACAATATTCTTCCCAGGTTAACCACTTTGTCCACTGTTTAGGTTGAGAGCTGGTAAAACAGCGCAAATACATTTCAACTGTGCGATTAACTACCTCACTTTGTCCGTCCGTCTGCGGATGATAGGCTGAGCTGAAGTTGAATACAGTGTCATTCAGCTGAAATAATTCTCTCCAGAAAGCACTTGTAAAGGCTGTATCTCTATCGCAAACAATTGAACGTGGAATTCCATGCAAGTGAAATATATTATCGAAGAAAATTCTAGCTATTCCAACAGCTGTATAGGGATGGGAGATGGCAGTAAAATGCGCATACTTTGACAACCTATCAACCACAACAAAAATAGTTGTCTTACCACTTGATGCTGGCAGCCCATCTATGAAGTCAATAGATATGTCCTCCCATATTTGACAAGGAATATGCTGAGGTTGGAGAAGTCCGACAGGTGCAAGTTGCTCCGTTTTATGACGTTGACAAGTATCACAGTTCTTTATGAAGTCTTTGATCCTTGTCCTCATTCCCGTCCAGTAAAAATTTGAACGAATCCTCTGAAAAGTCTTGACATAACCTTCATGAGTGCTGCCATGAAACTAATCTATTATATCCATAATGAGCGGTGAGTTTTCAGCCAAATAAATTCTATCCTTAAGAGTTTCAGGTATCGGCCATTGCAGCTTCGCTTCTATTTTTTCTGGATCCACTGCTACCCCTGCATTTGTTATTACATGGCCTAGGTACTTGACTTCCCTTTGTGCAAACTGACACTTTTCATACTTGACATAGAATTGGTGAGTTTCAAAATAGAAAATACAATTTCTAAGTGACTCAGATGTTCATACCATGACCTACTATATATCAAAATGTCATCAAAAAAGACTAAAACAAACTTTCTCAGATGATCTTTGAATACCTCGTTCATAAGGGACTAGAATGTTGAAGGCGCATTTGTGAGGCCGAAGGGCATCACCAAGAACTCGTAATGCCCATGGTGAGTTCTAAACGCCGTCTTTTCTACGTCACTGGGATGCATCCTCACTTGATGATAACCGGAACGCAGATCCAATTTCTTAAAAAATTGAGCGCCATTTAATTCATCCAAAAGCTCGTTTATCACTGGTATAAGAAATTTATCCTTAACTGTGATGCGATTTAGAGCCCTATAGTCCACACACATCCGCCAAGAACCATCATACTTCTTAACCAAGATCACCGGTGATGAGTAGGAACTGTTGCTTAAGCGTATAACTCCTGTAGACAGCATCTCATTCACCAACTTCTTTATTTCAGTCTTCTGAAAATAAGGATAACGATATGGTCTGGTGGAGACAGGACCATGTCCCTGGTACAATTGGATCTTATGGTCTTGGTCACGTTTTGGAGGAAGTCCTTGAGGCTCAGCCAACACAATTTGATATTTAGCAAGGATCTCCTTCACTTGTGCATTAAGCTGGTGGGAAGAGTTAGTCGAAGCGGCAGTTAATGAATATAGCTGCAGAAATATGCCTTCCTTCTTCTTCTTGGCTGCATTTTGGATTTTTGCACCACTAACAACCACATTTTCCGGTACGGATAACCCCTGCAGCAATACCTCCTTTCCATCCACAGTAATTCTCATATGCAATTTAGAAAAATCATAGACAATAGGTCCAAGAGTACTCAACCATTGATTTCCCAAGACAACATCACAACCCTCAAGAGGTAAAACATAAAAATCGACTAGCATAAGAACTCTTTGTAAGCTTAAATTGGTTTGGAAGCAGTTACCGGAACTGATTAGCTTCTCACCTGATGCCACCATCACTTCCAATCGACCACTCGAAATAGGTTGCAATCCCACCTTCTGTGCTACTCTTTTGCTTACGAAGTTGTGAGTACTACCAGAGTCTTTGAGTACTGTGACAGACTTATTACCGATACTTCCTTGCACTGGCATAGTCAGAGATGCATGAGTTCCAGCAATTGTGTGCAAAGATATTTCAGGCGTCTCGTCATTTTGGTCGACAACATCATCAGCTTCGATTTCCATATCAATATCATCATCACTATCTTCAAAACAAGCTTGAATCATGAACAATTTCTTGCAGCGGTGACCAGGCCCAAATTTATCATTACACCTGAAACAAAGTCCTTGTCTTCTTTGCTGATTAAGCTCATCGGTAGTCATTCTCTTCACAGGGTTGCTGACTGAATTTTGGGTGTTAACTGTAGTATTTTGGGTAGTGGAATGACGAGGTACTTGAATGATTTTTGAAGAACTAGGTGTATGTTTCTTATGTGATTCGTCTCTAGCCTCATAGAGACGTGTTAAACCAATGGCTGATGCGAGTGTAGTTGGCTTGTTCGCCGGCACATCAGTACGAACACTACGAAACATGCCACTAGTAAACAAACTAACCTGCTGACTTTGTGGTATTGGCCCTGCCTTAGCCAATAATTTTTCAAACTTGATTCGGAAATCCTGAACGGTGGTGCTCTGGCTTAGCTTCGACAGCTCCCCGAAGAAATCCATGTACTGATTTGGACCAAATCTTGCATACAAGTTCTCTTTATACTCCTCCCAAGAGATATAGATCATCTCCTGTTTCAATAGCTGGTACCATAGTTGTGCATCTCCTTCAAGGTAGAAACCTTCCAAAGGAACTTGATCTACAATTGAAGTTTCATGAAGTTTGAACCATTGTTCTGCCTTACAAATATATATAGTTGGATCTTCTACAATCACAAAACGAGGAAAATCAAGTTTTACCCGTGCAGGTCTAAGAACTTCAGTTACAAAAGTTTGATGAATTCTACCTCCGCCATTTTGTCGAGCACCTGATGTACTTTATTCATTTGGAGAACCTTCATTCTTCTGATTAGTCTGTAGATCCATAAATTTTTGAAACTTCCCGATCAACACATCCAGCTTATTTGCAATTGACTTTTGCCCTTGTTCCATAAATGTCTGGAATGGTATCTCATGCTCCGTTGATGCGTTCTTTGAGTCATCACCTGGAGGCATGCCTGGCTATGATACCAAATGTTATGGTTCTGAGAATGGGTAACTGTAGACTACAATAGAAAAGATCAGTGAACTGAAATCTAAGAATTTTGGTAACTGAAAGTATAGATAATGAGTTCTTCGAGGGACTCAATCCTCTAACAACACAACTGTGTTTAATAAAATTTCATTGATAAACTTCTTCATTCTCCCCCGGAGTTATATAGCCCAAGTTTAACAATAACTCCGCACCTTCAGGTGCACTACTGACACGTTCCTAAAAAATTCAAGTTACGACTGACTGACGAATTCAAAGCACTACTAACTAATTGACTTGTTCAAATAACTAATTGACTTACTCAAATTACACCTACGGAAAAACATGTCATGGATGTAACAGAATGTTACAAGAATCTTTTTATACCTTTTTCTCTTTGGATCTGTTGATTCAGTCTCTTCTGTCTTCTTTTGCTTTGGATTCTCTCTGTTTCCTCTATTGGATTGGATTTCCATTGCCTCTCCTCATCTTTCTTTTCTTCTTTCAAAATCTATATTTCTTCTGTGCTCTCTTTAGTTTTTTAGATATTTCTCTTATGGCTCGATCTTCTTTCATCAATTAGTTGTGGTCTGATCTTCTACTTTTTTTCTTCTTCTTGGGTCCTTCTCACTTTTTTTCTTTCAATTTTGCTGGTCGGATTATATGCTTCTCTCTTGGTCTTAACCTAAAATAGATCTAAAAATAAAACATTATCCCTGAACTGTTTGACGGAAAAATTTGATTATTTTTCCTAAAAGTTTTCATATAAAAAACCCTTCTTTGCCTTCTTCTCTGGATGCTTCTCATAATTTAAAATGAATTTCAAAATGGTGAATATTATGATTATTTTTCCCGTTTTCCTGATCTCTAAAAGGATATCTACAATTCTTCTGGTTTTTCTAATTTTTTAAAAATAAAAAATAAAAAAAAATATCCTTTTAATCTTTCATTTATTGTTGCCCTCCATGGGTCTTTCTGGTTTTGATCCGGAAAAGAATAGTTTGAGAATCTCTAAAAGTTGTTTATCCTCTCTCGTTAAAGGTGTTTTCTTTTCGTCTTAAATAGGCATGTTTAAAATTTACTATGAACAAGAATGGGGATTGTTTTATCTTGGCTAGTTTTCTTTCGGGTTTGTCTTCTTTAAAGATCTTGATTCAAATGGGTTTGTCCTTTATAATTATCTTAAAATCTCTGTTAGGATTCTCAGGATTGGCTTCTTCTTTTCTTGCCTGTTTTGTTGGTCCGATTTGCTTATGTTTGTCTTCATTTCAATTGCTGGAAGGATTTTCACTTAGTTTTTCTCTGAATTTTTTTTTTGTGATTTAGAAATCTGATGTGAAAAAATAAATAAATCCCATGACCCTGACCCTAACTCCGCTGATCCCAAATGGCACCCCAGGTAAGTCCTTATTCACTACCTCCTCCTTTTTTTATAAATTTTTATATTGTTTCTTATCCCTCATCTTAACATTTTTTGTGTAATTTTATTCAAAGGCATCAGTTTTTTCTCTCCAAGGAAAGTGTTCTGGAAGTATCGCGGTTGGCTACACAGGGGCCTTTTCCTCTACTTTGTCTCTTGAAATTACATTTTGGTTTCGTTACTTTTTTTAAAATTGAATTTCATATTTTCTTTAAATCTCATCTCTAGCAGACAGTAAATAGCCTTGAATAATTGATAGTAGTACTAGGTGTTCTATTTTGGATAGTTTAATTGCTTTTAGTTTTGGTTTGGCTATCCAAATCCACTAGTTCCATGTTTATCATTTAATGACAACATTTCAAGTCCACTAATATATTTTTATTGAGCATTAGGATTCCAGTATTTCTTGAGAAGTGATACCTTATTTATTAGATAGTACAACACCCGTATTAGTTTAAATCGCTTTTTTGTTAGACCTTTGCTTTAAGTCTCTAGTTTTGTTATAGCCCTTCTACTTTATCTGTAGCTTTTTCACCGGAATAGTTGAGACCGGGCAGTAATCTAGTCTTCTTAAATTGATTTCAGCTTGTACTGTCGTGCTAGTTTTTTAGTTTCAGTCAGTTTTCAATTCGTGTTAGTTACAATATGTGTTATTTATGTCTACTCCATTTCCCTATTTATATGTATTGTGTTTGTGTAATGTTATTGTGTAATTTAACATATTTTTGTGTTTCTTCTGGGAATAGGAATCTGAAAACTCCTGTGAAACAACATGATGCTGAAATCAATACTGGATGTGTTCTATATGGTTGTATTTTTTCGAAGATGCAACCTTCACCATTTAAATCTTCGATTACGGCAAAGACTAAACCGTCGTCCTCAATCATTAAGAAGAGATCTCTTTCATGTATAGGCCGTCGTGACACTTTTATCAGACTTATTCATGGTAGAAGGGTCCAGGAATCCACCTTGATAGTTTTATCGCATGTTAAGACTCCCAATCTTCACAACTTGTTTGTGAATCAATACATGCTGCCAGTATTAGAAAACTACTCATTCGGTACCGATGGAGAGCGAATGCTTCCTAGTTTCACGAAGAATTATAAATGTTTGTGTTATCTTTGCAGTCTTAGTTTTAGGGTATTCTTTAGGACTTATCGCGTTGTGCTCTTTTCCTTCGTTAAGGTTTTATCCCTGCGGGTTTTTCTTTTATCCCTACGAGTTTTCCTTTTCAAGGTTTTTAACGAGGCAACAAATGTGTGTCCAACACCTCCGGGTGGTTTTATCTTTTTCTTATTTCTGTTTGTTATTTATTTTTCATGTAATATCTTTAAGCTTACAGTTGTAAACTTGGCTTTCTAAGTTTTAATGTTTTATCTTCTGAAACATTTTCGGTTTGTGTTGGTAGACAAAGAAGGTATTGTGAGTTTAATGTGTACATTACCGTGAGCATTTTTAATCTACATCTGTTATTGAAAGTAACGTGATTGTTCCACCATAGTTCAATCGGAGAAGACCTTTTTATTAAGTTAATAAGTTCATGCCCCAATGTGTACTCGTCATTTCTTTCGCGGCTCAGCATAATCACGTTTTTTAATTATGTTAATTTGTTTCGTGAACGTCACTTATTTATTCCTTAGCTTGATTTTTCAGGTCGGCCTCCCCACCTCACACGGTCATCTAGTTTTACTGCATCTGTATGCCTTGTGCATCCGCACCAGCAACCTCTGAAACATGGAATTCACCAATCCCATGGAGAGAAACTACTTCATAACCCTTCCCATCCCGTGGAAAACAAAATCCATCAGAAATAGATATAGTCAGACCTAATGAACGATTTTATAAAAATTGGGAAAATTTAACATTAGGAAGGGCAAACCAAAAACCAAAACACAAACTTTTAATAGAATTTGGAATCGTAAATTTCAGCTATTTTGGATGAATGAACAAAAAAATAATCACAGTATAGAAAGTAAACGAAATTGGAATCTAGGGAAAGAAGACCTACATGTTCGATTGGAACTGATGCTGATCTCCATTGGAATTAGCCATTATATAGAGAGGATCCGATTAATGAGGATGATCGTTTTTTTTTTTTTGCTGAGAAGCATGCAAAATTCAATATGGATTGACAATACCTTCTGCTATTGAAGAGAGAATAGAAAGGCATAAAGGGCATATAATACGTTATGGAATATGGAAGTAAGTGGAAAACATTACTCAGGAACATGATGAGATGTTAATTGGAACATGAATGAAAACCCAATGAAAAGCACCTACCTGTGCGTTACATACAATAAAAACCTAATTTATGATCTTTTTCTTTTTTAAGCCATGAAATCAATACATAAGGCTTTTCCCCTTCAAAAGAAAAAAAAAAGTAAAGAATCAATACACAGAGCATGGGACGACCAGCCATTGGATTAACCAATCCAATACGTTATTCTAGGAGGGGAGGGAAGATCTCAGCCAGTAGTTAGAATTTCCTATTTATCCTGGCCGCTGGGTGACACATCAAACACTACTGTTGTATAAGCATTGATGAAAATCATAACTATATGCTTTTCAATTTTTCGGACCAGGGATCACCTTGAGTATCAAGGAATATCTTTGAATAATAAATGATAGGAGTTAATGCTCATGTTAAAAGTATGTTGACATATTTACACAACAAACCCTAATTCTGAATCTACACAAGTTCATGAAGAAAATATGTAAATCATGGAAAATCGGATTTGCATCTTGGAATCATAACTACCACACTTCCAAACAAGTTTAAAATTGGTTCTACCAAAATTCCAAGACTACTATGTGATCGGTTATATCAAGTCACAATGGTTAGTTGTAATCAGTCCTACCAAGTCACGTACATGGGTTCAGATCGGTTCTACCTATACATGGTACCTACTTTTGTTCGGTCACACCAGTCACTAGGATTGGTCATACCAATTACAAAGATCGGTTCCATCTACACATGGTATCTACTTGTGATCGGTCATACCAATCACTATGGTCGCTCGTACCAACTACAAGGATCAGTCACACAAACTCTTATGATCGGTCACACCAATTACCAGAATCGGTCACACCAATTACAAGGATCGATCATACCATCTCATGGTGATTAGTTAGGATCGGTTACACCAATTACCAAAACCGTTCATACCAAATCATAAGTCTAGGTATTGTGATCGGTTATACCAAGATACATAACCTGAGTTAAGATCGGTTCTACCAAGTCACACATATTGGTCATCCAAAGAGTATGCAATGAATAGCCGGACCAATATACCTATTGATTTCCCTTTCAATTCATGAAACAAGTTCACGAACTTATTTCTTTAAACAAATGTAAAATATCGTTTCCAAGGATGAAACCTTCACCATAAACCCATACATATACAAGATTATGTCGATGTCATATGTACGAAGTTCAGAAGATAAGCGTTATACTTCGTAATTGAAAAGACGAGGGTACCCAAATATACCTCAATCTAAAACTTTTCCACCTATAAGTCCTTTCTCCGAAAGTGATTGTCTATGGACTGAGTCGAGACAATACAACTAATCGGTTCACACTTCGTGTGATTGTCGATGGATACGAGATCGAGACAATACGCCAACAAGATAACTTGCGTGATTGACTATGGATACAAGATCAACAACGAAGTATGATTACTTCATAATAGGTTCAGACTTAATCAAACACGATAGGATTGCTATCAAGTAAATAGGAATTAACGTTTGTGTATTTTACTTCTAATTATAATAAAAACAATTATAATTGCGGAAATAGAAAAGTAAAAGACACAACAAGATTTTGTTAATGAGGAAACCGCAAATGCAGAAAAACCCCGGGACCTTGTTCAGAATTGAATACTCTCAGAATTAAGTCGTTATACAAAATATAAACCAACTTCGTATAGTTGAGACCAAGCAACTAAACCTATAGTTCACCTAGTTTCCTCAGTATTTCTGCGCCTCCAATTTGCAATAAGTCACGCACTTGGAACAAGTCCTTTGGTTCGTATTCCAAACAGTAAAGGAACAACAAACCTGTTCAGTAACAACTCTTTTGAAACAACGTGATATGATTTTGACAAAAGGCTCTTCCGTTTATCCCAATAAAAATCCTTTGTCAGGTTCTTAGATCAATCTATTCAACAACTACCAAAGTAATTGTTTAGACTATGCAATCAATACTATTAATCACAAAGAAATGTATTGATGCCGATCTACTCAACTAATCAATCAAGGTTATCACAAAGATAAACCGATTATAGTTGGATCCCCAGCCGATCAAGTTTTGTGCATACCAAAGATAATGAACTCAAATAAGAAATCTTCTTTGTCTTCAAATCTTCTTAGATCTTCAATAAACACCTGCACACAAACAACTTGAATCTCACACACAGAACGGAGTCTGTTAACGATGGATTATCACAAGACGTCTTTATATCTACATACAGTTCTAAAGATCCCCGTCGACACTTCGATCTAGTTTGAGTGAATCTCAGAAGAGAAGACTCTCCCTGCACTTCCCTATTTTGTTTTTGTTTCGGCTTCCCTTCTCTTTCCATTCCATGGATTTCGTTTTGTTTTTTGGGAGACAAATTATCATCTCCTGTTTTCCTCTTTTGTTCTTGCAAGAGTAAGAAAAGTTAAACCGGGTTTAATCGTTGGCATTTTAATTCGAAGATTTGGAAGAAAAAAGAATCATGTGTTATTGCTTGTTTGCAAGTCGTTACTTCACAATTCATTCCAAGGTCATTAGAGGAAAATAATACGAATCAAACGCTAATCTCATCAAATATCAACAACAATATGGACTGGATCATCAACCACTGCTTCACCATAATCAGTCATCACAACGATCACACTATACAGAGTAGTGAGAGTTTAGTAAATTTGAGAAGAAAAAAGGGGTGTGACTTGAGTTAGTAAATGAGCAAGCTCGAGAAAATGATCTGAAACGGTGTGCGCATGGAAAGGTTGGGTGGAAATAACACTGTATACCAATATTCTGGGCTAATGTATCAGGTAAGGTTTGATGGGTCGGGTTTACTGTTTAGGTTTACCCGATTCACTACCCGTCTTCTTTACCCGAATAGCTGAAGAACAACTCTGTTTTTTTGATATTTGATTGATTGATCGGTTTTCCATAAATCAAATACCTTGTAATTAACGAAGTAAAAGGTTAAATTAGTGAATGGGGTGTGATTATATTCTTTATTTCTTAGAAACTGGATATAAATAATTCCTTCAAATTAATTTGGAAATTGAGAATTGATTATTTTTTTTTTAATAAAAATGAGACTGAAATCGATCGATTCCGATCGATCTAATGACTATTTTGATGATCTTTGAACTGTTTGTTTGATTGTTGGCCGACCTTAAGGAAGGCCTTTTATGTGATGAGAAATCTGTACTTTGTCGGTCACAAAGAGTGTCCCAAACTTTTCAAATTGAAATTTCTGATTTCTCAATTTCACAAAATTAACATGAACCCTGAAATAATTGATCCTATTGATCGCAAATTGCCTTCGAATACAAATAATCAAACAATTTAACAGACTAAACTTTTTCAAAATCTTCATTACATTGTTCGCAATCGATCAATTTCAGCTGCTCTGTTATTCGAAAAAATAAATAAAATTCATTCTCAGTTCTTAAAATCCAAATCAAGAATTCAATAAGAGACAATTCGACTTAAATTCAATGCCAATAGAATATGGAAGTCACCATTTAATCTATTGACCTTGTAGTGGCATAAAACCACACACCACATCCAACGAAGTAGAAGATGATTTAACACAAAGTGAAGATACACAACAAATGTAGACACAAGGATATACGTGGTTCGGTATGATTACCTACGTCCACGGGGTGAAAGGATGAATGTTATTATTTCTTTTTGTTTGATTACAAGGTGTTCTATCCTTCTCAAATGGTGTAACTCTCAAACTCTCAAATGTAGTGTCTTGTTTCTCTCTCTTTCAACCTGCCTCTCTCTCTCGACCAACCCTTGTATTTATAGGCCAAGGTCGACATACAACAGAATTACAATGTTGATCACATTACATCAGTTTAGATGTTCCCTATCGGGCCTGTGTTGGCGCTCGCCCATCTTTTTGGTATGGCCGATAGAGTCTTGGTCTTTGACAGTTCTTCACCCGAGGCCGAGTCCTGATCATCTGGTTGACACGATGTCGCCCTTCTTTCTTATCGTCCCATTGTTTGACCAGCTCCCTTTGTCTGACCGAGTGCTTTCTGATCGTCCGTCCGACTTGTCAGAGGATAAGGGTCACGTCCCATCCGGCAACTATAGGGCCATCACATCCGACCCACGTGACACCTCGTTCTTTGCGCTATTTGGTTCTATCCTGTGCTTCGTCGCTCTTTCCTCTTCGGTGTATCATAGCTTAAATTCTTGCCACATAGCCCTGTGGATTATCTACACCTACATTTATGCCCCTTCTTTCGCTCGTGTGCTTGGCACGAGGGAAAGAAAAACGTTCCATCTTCCCACGTCCTTGAGCATGCCGAGAATTCCTCCATGAAGTTCCCCACTAAACATCCCATTATGACTTGTAATCGCTGCTGTCAGTCAAGAAACTCCATCCTATAAATATCTCCCTTTATGTTCTCTTTCCTCTATTCGCCATTTTCAGAGAAACCAAGCGCTGTTATTTCTTCTTCTTCACCTTCCTTCCTTGCCGACGCCATTAACTCCGGTGACCCTTTTATCTTCTCAGTCTTCATCTTCGCTGTTTCTGTTGGTGAGGTTTGCGACAGTCGTGGTTGGTTCTTCTTTTTACTTCTCTCTCCATCAAAGTTCATATCTCTCCACTCGCTTTCTGCCATGGCTACTTCTTTTCCGTCAATGACTGAAAAAAGGTGCGTGAGTGATACCTTCTCCAAGGGAGATGTTGTTTCTCTTGATTCCTTATTTTTGCTTGAGAGTCCTTCCCATCACGATTATCGTGCTATAAATTCCCCTTTTCCTGATGATTCTCCCTCTTTTTCATGTAGGGTTCCAAACGGGTGTGTTGAAGAAGACCGATGTCGATAAGCTTGAGCAGTCGTCCGAGGCGGTCATCGTCACTCGTGGAAAATTGGAACTTGGCCTTCGCTTTCCTCTATACAACCCTGCCAGTGGTAGGACTAGAAATGATCCTAAAAATTCTAACTGCAAGTGCACAGTGTCGGCAAGCAACACAGGGCAAGCACAGGTCAGTTCCACAGGGACAAGGTGGGCTTATTTGCTATTTTTGGTCTCTTGCTTCCTTTGCTAACTTGTTCCTAGGGGCAGTGAACAGTGAGGTGGAAATGGTGAAATAAGAAGATTGTGGCAGTGTGTGAAACAAGTAAAGATTGTGATGTTAAGATACCACAGTGAGCATGAGGGGAAACAAACAGTGAGCAGTTACAAAACAGAAGCATTTACAAAACAGTGAGCATTGAGGATGGAGTGAGATTGTTGTGTTGAAGTAAAACAATAAGTAAAATGCAAATATGATAGGAGCTAAAACTTACTAAAACAGAACATGGGAGAGAAACTGTGGATGGGAATGAAGAACAGTGGGGAATGAGTGAGAACTAGGGGATTGAATTCACCCTAGCTTAAGCTATGCATTCTCCTATAGACATGTTAAACACAACTATGGTATTCTTTCCAAAGTACTAACTGTCTTTCTAAGGTACAATTAGTCAAAAGACATATGAATTCAGCTTAAGTTGCAGCTTATCAACAGCTCATGAACCTAACTACAAAGTATACTTGGCATACATTGTGAAAGTGATCTGTCACTAAACTAAGTTCATTCAAACTTGCTTAATCATTCAAGAATAACTACACAACAGGGCTAGGGCTTCATCAAGTCCCTAGCAAGAGAGCTAGAACATGCTGGAGTCAGGAGTTTTCATGTTTGTCAAGCATTAAGACTCAAAACAAGAACATGTGAGTCAAACAGGGGAATTACAAGAACATTAACATACACAACATGGTTTAACAGTGAAGAACAAGTGATGACAGTATAATTGAAATTGAAATTGAAAAATCAAATTAACCCAATTAGGGGGAACTAGGATGACCCAAGAACCTTTTAACATCCTACATCAGTTTCTATTTATAGCTTACATCAAATTCCTAATTTCTAAAAACCCTAATTTTGAAAACCCTAAATTGATTTGGGGAAAATCAAATTCTCTCACCCATGTGTGAATTCTGCTCGACCCATGCTCCTTGATGTCCCTCTGATGCTCTTCCTGCTCCAATTGATATACTGCAACCCTAGCTCGAGTTGTTTCATCAACTCCACACCTAGGTCAGAGAGATGTGGGTTTGGGGAAACGACTAGGCTAGGGAGAGAAAACTGTGGTGCGTACGGGTTTTGGTAGAGGCGGAGAGGGGTGTAGTGAAGCTCGAGGAGCAGCAGTTGCAGGCTGCCATGGTCGGGTGGAAGGAGGAGCTGGTTTTGGGGAAAATTGATTTGGGAAGAAGAACCCGATGGAGAAGAAGGGTCTGTTTGGTTAGGGGTATAGGTTTCTGATGCTAGGGTGTGAGGCGGATGTATCAAAGGTTGATGGTCAGCGAAGCGAAAGCGTAAGATGAAAAGGTGATGGAATGATCCAACAGTGCGATAGGAACGACCGTTGGATGATGAGACACAACAAAACTGACGGCTTCAGATGGAGTTAGGTACTATAGTGTTTGACAGGAGCTTCGGATTTTGATGCACAATGATGAGGCGACCGTTGGATGACAAGATGGATCCGATCTGACGGCTCTCATGGAAATGGGTATGGATAATGGAAATGGATTTGGGTAAGGGTTTTGGGCCTTGGGTATTCCAAGCCCATATCTTCTTTAAGAACAATTCTTCCTTCTTCAAGCCCACTTCTAGTTGATCCGGCTCTTGCAAACATCATTCTTCGCTTCCTCCTATCGAGAGTCTTTGCCGTTCCTTTGCTCTTTTCGCTCCGTGAGATAACCAGGATTTATTTAGTACCTAAAAATGCAAAATTAATTAAGAAAATTATTTATTCTTGAAAACAACGAAAACACAGAATATGGGATAAAATGTAGAATTAATGCGCAAAAGATGAGTTAAATGCCAACAAAAAGGGATAAATATATACAATATTTGGCACTCATCAAATACCCCCAAACCTGAATTTTACTTGTCCTCAAGTAAAAACAAACTAAGGAAATCCTAACTATACCACTGTCGCTGGTCTCTCGAATGCATTTAGCGTATGCACTAAGCCTTTTAAACCACTAAGTGTCCCTAGTGGACGAGTTGAAGTCTCGTGAAGGTTTACCAGAGGTGTGCCTACAAAACCTAAGGACAAAATATGAGCTCAGATTCCATCAAATGTGACATGTGCAAAACAGTTTAAGCTCACAGCAAAATGGAGATGTCAATCTAGCTATCGAAGGCACAATCCTAGCACTGATAACAAAAAAAGACATGTGATAAGAGTGTAAAGTGTATCTACACATGTGTAAAGAAAGATCTGAAGTTATGACTACTAATCACCAAGAGATAGTTTCTCAGGCTAAGAACCAAGGTCGAAATCTAGCTAGCTGTCCGGACTTTACGAGAATTGTGAATGAGTTGGAGGTATTTCACAATTGCTCGCGTTGTACATCAATGGCATACCCCTCCTTGCTTATTACAATGAAACAACAAAAGATGACTATTTACATGACTCTTATTTACATTGACTATTCTCTTTTTATTTTTGGAACAAGAGATGATGGAATTGATAAATACTTGATTTTTTTTTTTTTTTTTTTTTTTTTACAGTACAAGGAAACACTTTTGATACAAATACAAAAGGAAACAAAAATTACATGACACTTTGCAAGAGGTAGCCCTTTTTGATGCACCCAGTTAAATTCGATGGTTGTCTTTCTTAATGTAACCTCCACCTTCTATCCCAACCAACCAAAGAACAAGCTAGTCAAGTTTCGTTCAGTATTCTAAAGTGATTGGCAATCGTAACTTCCTATCCAACACCTTGAAGATCGAGGCCATACATGTATTGGTAGATCGTGCGCGTGCAAATTTCTTATCACTATGTGAATTGTGCTAGAATCAGGGTGCCTAAATATCTAGACTAAGACTCCTAATAAAAATACATATTTGCACAAGAGTCAACATTTCAAGGTAAATGAGCTCCATTTTTATGATTTTTTTTCAATTTTTTTAATTTTTTGAATTTTGATTTTTCAATTTTTTGGAATTTTTCAATTTTTTTTTTTTTTTTTTTTTTCAAAAAGAAGGAGTTCGTTTTCAATTATGGCAAATTATCGTGGTATCTACTCTATACCCCCAAACCTAAACTAAACATTGTCCTCAATGTTTCAAAATATGGAAAGAATTAAAATGCAACATATGGAAAGGGACATGCTGAGTAGAGTAAAAGGAGAGAGAATACCCGATTTCGGCGAAAGCAGAATTAAAACTCCGTTATTCAAGGCAAAAATCCAACATATTTCAGCCGAGATCATATTGGATTAGCAAAATATATACAAAAGGAACAAAAGTTTTTTAAAATTTTATCTACTGGATTATATACAAAAATTCACCATACACTAACAATCTAAAGAGTTGAGGATCAACCCAAAAGACAAAGTGTAGAGGTTTCACAGCTTCACACAATAATAATATGAAGGCATGCAAGTGAACTGTGAAACAAAATGAGCTACCCCCAAACCTGGATTTTACAGAAGATATAATTTTGAAAACAAAATCGCGCAGTTTCGGGGGTTCATCATGCAAAAGGTCTAGCTCGAAATGAACTGTGCTAGGGACGGGCAAACATGCTATTTCCAACTGTGGTTCCTCAAATGTATTATTTGGATGAAAAATAGTCCAAGAGGACTTGGGAAGCACACAGTTCCAACCTAGATTAGGAATTTTCAGAAAAATTGGTTTTACAATATCGGTACAAACCAAATCTAGGTTGGGTGGAAGGCCACAGATTGTGACTCATGTAGGAGAATAGGCGTCATTATTAATCAAATCAAAATCTCCTAAATCATCTACACATGTCACATCATGCTCACAATCATCAATCATTGGCAAGATCACATCAGATCATCAACATCATCAACAAATTTATTCTCATGCATCGGCAAATCAGGAGAAATATCACAATGTGACCTAGGTAGAGAATCAGACACATCAAATATATTTTCATGCATATTAGTGTCTACAGAAGATTCAACTATTCCTATGTCATGTTCATCTTCACAGAATAATTGTACGAATCCCATGTCAATATCAAAATCATATGAATTACAATGAGTATTAGAAAGAACAACATTCATGCAGGTCGAGGGCGAGAAGCCATATGTTATTGAACCAACAGGTTCCACAATATTTTCATGTTCTTCTAACATATCATCATAATCATCATAATCATCATCATGGTAGCATGCATATTGGTCCTCATTAAAAGTGGTGGTGTCATTAGTCGATTCATGTTCCTCTAAATTAGGTTCATATTCAACATCATTTACATGGATGGGACTAGACACTTCATTAGGGACAACATACATTTCCTCATGAATTTCCTCCTTTTGTAGGTGAAGCAAAATCTGATCTAAATATGCCTGAATTCGTGATGTAGATCTATCGAAGTTTTGCTCACTGAGTCTGAAAGCTTCTGTGGTGGAGTCTAAATTCATGGGAGTACAAAATTCTTCATGTTCAAATTGTGGTGATTGGTACATGTGTGCATGGTCATTAGGGTTTATAAAAGATTGATCGCAACCCTCAAAGGATTGATTATGGTCCCAATGACTACCATTCTCACAATTTATGGGCATTTCATACCTTGGATTTTCTCTAGATTGCCTAAAATTATGCAAAATATGACAATTCTCAACAGGGTGGTCTAAACTACCACATGCGGGACATGCATAGTTTCAGGTTGCCTAAGAAAATTAGATGTGACAGATTCCTCATGTGATTGCATTTCTAAAGCTGCGATTCGAGCTTCTATTTGATCCATAAGAGATGATTGTGTGAGTGAGGCATTAGCAAAATGTTCATTTTCACGTTGTGGCGAATGATGCATGTGTGAATAGTCATTAGGGTTCATGTATTGAGGCTCGGGACTTTGAAAATGTCCATAATAATTCCTATGACTATTGACATCATGGTCCGTGGAAGGTTCATAACGTGGCATATGCCCATAAGCAAGTTCTCTAAGAGTTTTATTTCCATCCCCAGGAGCAGACCAAAATCCAGACATGATTGGCTCAAAAGCTAAGTAACTATGTTACAAACTCAGAATTTGGTTTTTAAAGGGTTTGGATTTTTGGGAAAAATTTGGTTTTGGTGGGAGACATTTTTTTTTTGGCAAGTTTGGTTTTAATGGGATTTTAGAAAAAATTTGGTTGTCAAAATGGGAGCAAGTAAAATTTGGTTTTTGAATGGGAGAAAAGTTTTGGTTTTTGAAATTAGGAGCAAAATTTTGGTGTTTTTTTTTTTTTTTTAAACTTAGCCTAGCATAAATTATCACACCCACAAAAGAAAATAAAAACAACAATAAATAATTACAAGCCCATAAAAGAAAGAAAAAGAAGAAAAAGAAAAATTATTACAAGCCCAAATAAAAAAATAAAGAAAAACAAAAATTATTACAAGCCCACAAATTAAAAATGGAAGCCCACAGGTTGGGTTCTCTTAATGGGTTTAGGCTTACCTTTGAAGCACAGCCCAGCTGCTCAGTTAGGTTGCAAAAGCCCAGTTGGGCTTTGGATCATCCTAAGCTTTGGCTTCAACACTCAAGGCCCAGTTGGGCTTGGTTCAAATTGTTAAGCTTGACAGCAACTTCAGCAGGCCCAGTTGGGCTTTGATTTGCTACTGATTGGCTTGTGATTTTTTTCCTCAGCAGCACAGTCCTGTTGGGCTTGGTCTTCAGCAGGCTCACCAGCTCAGGGCTTTGCAGCAGGAGCAGATCAGCAGCAACAGGTGCAGAAGCTCACAGGATTCTTGGCCTGGCACCAGCAGGAGCACCACAGCAGCACAAGAGCACCAGCAGCACCAGGTGGTTCAGTTCAGGGCTTGCAGCAAGGCAGGGCAGCAGGTGGTTCAGTTCAGTGCAGGCAGGGAAGCAGCAGCAACAGATTTTCAACAGCACCACAGCAGATTTCAGGCAGCAGCAACAGTTCAGTGGCAGACTTAGCAACAACTCAACAGGAGTTACAGCAAGCAAATCAGCAAGCTAGCATAGGAGTTACAGCAAGCAGAGTTCAGTAACAACCCAAAAGAAAGAAAGAGCAATTGCGCCGCAACCGAGTCCCCGGCAGCGGCGCCAAAAACTTGGTAGGACTAGAAATGATCCTAAAAATTCTAACTGCAAGTGCACAGTGTCGGCAAGCAACACAGGGCAAGCACAGGTCAGTTCCACAGGGACAAGGTGGGCTATTTGCTATTTTTGGTCTCTTGCTTCCTTTGCTAACTTGTTCCTAGGGGCAGTGAACAGTGAGGTGGAAATGGTGAAATAAGAAGATTGTGGCAGTGGTTGAACAAGTAAAGATTGTGATGTTAAGATACCACAGTGAGCATGAGGGGAAACAAACAGTGAGCAGTTACAAAACAGAAGCATTACTTGACACTAAACAGAAGCATTTACAAAACAGTGAGCATTGAGGATGGAGTGAGATTGTTGTGTTGAAGTAAAACAATAAGTAAAATGCAAATATGATAGGAGCTAAAACTTACTAAAACAGAACATGGGAGAGAAACTGTGGATGGGAATGAAGAACAGTGGGGAATGAGTGAGAACTAGGGGATTGAATTCACCCTAGCTTAAGCTATGCATTCTCCTAGACATGTTAAACACAACTATGGTATTCTTTCCAAAGTACTAACTGTCTTTCTAAGGTACAATTAGTCAAAAGACATATGAATTCAGCTTAAGTTGCAGCTTATCAACAGCTCATGAACCTAACTACAAAGTATACTTGGCATACATTGTGAAAGTGATCTGTCACTAAACTAAGTTCATTCAAACTTGCTTAATCATTCAAGAATAACTACACAACAGGGCTAGGGCTTCATCAAGTCCCTAGCAAGAGAGCTAGAAATGCTGGAGTGGAGTCAGGAGTTTTCATGTTTGTCAAGCATTAAGACTCAAACACAAGAACATGTGAGTCAAACAGGGGAATTACAAGAACATAACATACACAACATGGTTTAACAGTGAAGAACAAGTGATGACAGTATAATTGAAATTGAAATTGAAAAATCAAATTAACCCAATTAGGGGGAACTAGGATGACCCAAGAACCGTTTTAACATCCTACATCAGTTTCTATTTATAGCTTACATCAAATTCATAATTTCTAAAAACCCTAATTTTGAAAACCCTAAATTGATTTGGAGAAAATCAAATTCTCTCACCCATGTGTGAATTCTGCTCGACCCATGCTCCTTGATGTCCCTCTGATGCTCTTCCTGCTCCAATTGATATACTGCAACCCTAGCTCGAGTTGTTTCATCAACTCCACACCTAGGTCAGAGAGATGTGGGTTTGGGGAAACGACTAGGCTAGGGAGAGAAAACTGTGGTACGTACGGGTTTTGGTAGAGGCGGAGAGGGGTGTAGTGAAGCTCGAGGAGCAGCAGTTGCAGGCTGCCATGGTCGGGTGGAAGGAGGAGCTGGTTTTGGGGAAAATTGATTTGGGAAGAAGAACCCGATGGAGAAGAAGGGTCTGTTTGGTTAGGGGTATAGGTTTCTGATGCTAGGGTGTGAGGCGGGTGTATCAAAGGTTGATGATCAGCGAAACGAAAGCGTAAGATGAAAAGGTGATGGAATGATCCAACAGTGCGATAGGAACGACCGTTGGATGATGAGACACAACAAAACTGACGGCTTCAGATGGAGTTAGGTACTATAATGTTTGACAGGAGCTTCGGATTTTGATGCACAATGATGAGGCGACCGTTGGATGACAAGATGGATCCGATCTGACGGCTCTCATGGAAATTGGTATGGATAATGGAAATGGATTTGGGTAAGGGTTTTGGGCCTTGGGTATTCCAAGCCCATATCTTCTTTAAGAACAATTCTTCCTTCTTCAAGCCCACTTCTAGTTGATCCGGCTCTTGCAAACATCATTCTTCGCTTCCTCCTATCGAGAGTCTTTGCCGTTCCTTTGCTCTTTTCGCTCCGTGAGATAACCAGGATTTATTTAGTACCTAAAAATGCAAAATTAATTAAGAAAATTATTTATTCTTGAAAACAACGAAAACACAGAATATGGGATAAAATGTAGAATTAATGCGCAAAAGATGAGTTAAATGCCAACAAAAAGGGATAAATATATACAATATTTGGCACTCATCAGCCAGCCCTTTCTACTATGAGGTATTGTCGCAGCTTCGTCTGTATCGGGACTTGACTCAGTGAAATGGCAACACTTTCTGTCTAATGAATGAGTGGAGAGACCGAGGCGAGGGTCAAGGATCTACGGCCGATTGGTCGACCTATAAGCCTGGAGACGCTCCCGATTACACTTCTGCCAATTTTATCGTGAACTACCGGAGCGGGACAGCTACCAATGGCGACCTTGCTGGTTTTGCTGCTAGCCCTCACCGTCAGAAATCTATGCCCGAGGGTGTTGACAGATTGATGCTAGATGCTGATCCCCTTGGTAAAGGTTCCAACAAGCGTGCTCGCCACACCAATGACCCATACTGGGACCGAGTTCCACTTCTTGTTCGCGACAAATTTTGCATGGTAGCTTTCCTCCTCCTCAATTTCCTGTAGAGCCTTATCCATTCTGGGTGATTAACGATGATAAGGTTGCTTTCTTTCTACTTTATTTGATTCCTATTGTATCGGTTTGGGGTACTGATTACTTTCTTGTCGTAGGTTAAGCCTAAGGGCGAGTCTACCAAATCGACTTCTATTTCCAAGAATAGGAGTGCTGGCACAAGGGTCGAGGAGGATCAAGGGAAGGTAACAAACATATATCTTTTATTCTAAGTACATGTACTTGCCCCTTATTTTTGCCTTCACATGTTCTAACGCTGAACCTTGTGCAGAAATTCCCTCGACGCGAGGATGAAGATGTTGGAGGGTCTGATACTCGTGGTAGTGAAAGTTTGGTTCCAAGGCGTAATCCTTCTCGGGGGAAGGTGGCGGCAAAGGGCGTGGTGTTGAAAAGCTCGGACGTTGTGATCGACATCCCCGATCAAGATGATGAGGACGATATATTCGGGGACGAGCAGCTGTTTGATGAGGATGCTGGTGGTCAGAAGGAAGGGGAGGTTCCTATGGGAACTGCTATTGTGACTCCTATCGTGCAGCCTGGAGCTCAGGGGCCGACCCAAACATCGCTCCAAAAGCTGCCCCAGAAGGATGTTGGGTCTCCCTCGGGTGTTCAGACATCCCTTACCATATCGGTCCCTATGTGTGATTCTCTTGGCACATTACACTCGGAGGAGTTCGGCTCCTATATATGATTTATGTCGTGCCCTTGTATCATGACATTGCGCCGGTCTTTGATAATATGGTAAGTGGTTTGTTTGAAATCTTTCTTTTGATGTTATCGGGCCTTACTAATCTCGTCTTGGGATGGAATTTGTAGGCGTTGAATCGGTCGAGGTTGGAGGCTGCACTCAGCCGACAAGAGATTAGGAAGTTGGAGGCTGCTCTTCAGCAGGAGAAGGAACGATCTCGTGATCTGGAGATCAAACTCGCCGATGCGCAAGGTATATTGTTTACATAGTTGTGTTGATTGAGTTCTTCGTGCCAATGTCCTGAGTCAATTATTGTTCTTCTAGCCGAAATATCTAGTATAAATCTAAACGCTTCATCGGAGTATAGGAATATGAAGAGAAAATGGGAGATCGATAAAGATCTTGTGGAGAATCTTCGACAACGAATTTCCAATAAGGATGGGAAGATAGACCGACAGGAGGCCGAGATCCAACAACTTCAAGAGGAATTGGATATATATCGCCTGTTTGAGTATGTCCCCGAGGAAATAGATAACTTACGGGCTCGCTTGGGCATGTTTCAAAGACTTGCTGGTGATAAAACTTTACTAGCCGATGATCTGGAGAGTCAAAATGGTTCCCTTAGGCTTCAAAATCAAGATCTTCATGGAGATCGACGACGAATTTTGAGGGAAAAAGTTGTGGCCGAACAGTCCAACCGAGATCTTCTTGAAAAGACCAAGGGTTTCGATAAGCTGTCCAGTGACCTAGAGTGGACCCAAGCCCAGTTATCGATGCTACAATTGTCATATATTCGTCAGAGGGCCGAGTGGAGCGATCACAAGAAATATTTCCCTTCGAATGAATTCAATGAACAATACTATAATGAGTTAACTTTGAAGCTTTTTAAGGCCGAGGATGAGTTGTCCAAGTCTGTGGAGTCGTTAGAATCTGTGTTGTCAACCCTATCAGATCTCTGGAGTGCATGCTGGGGTGGCCTTAAGACCGAGTTAATTTGTTGTTTTTACTCTGTGTTCTGTTATATTCCGTGTTTAACATGTTATAATGTTTTGTTGCACCCGAGCAGGGTCGTGCTAAGGATCTGGAGCGAGATGTGCACAACCTCGGGAAAGAGTTGGAGCAGTGGAAGAAGGCTGAAGGAGAGGCGAAGGTTAAGCTCCAAGCTTCCGAGTCGAGGTCCGAGCAGCTTTCTCAGCAGATTGTGGACGAGAGAAACGCTCATCAAAGCGAGCTTGCTGAGGCGATCAAGGCCGGTGTAAACGAGTACATCGCACAAAAGCGCCGCGAGGTTACTCAGAGGAAGGGAGGGGCCGGTGTTGTTCCACCCAGGAGTTGATCACGCTTTTTGTAGTGTTGCGCCACTAATTTTCCCTTTGTTGCGGGTTGTAATTCGTTTGAACACTTGTCCCATGCTTATTTGAACAATTTCTTTAAATGGGGTGCTGCGTCGCCAAGCTTGTTTTTCCTTTTCTATTTTCCTTGACAATTTCAGCCTTATCTTGTTGTTTATGTTACACACCTGCATTTTATGTCACATGTATTGGTTATTAGTGTCTTTTCTTTCGAACACACTCAGGGTCATCGGGCCCGATGCCATGTCCCATCCGAGGTATCTCATCACTATCTTTTAGATTCATTTGAAGGTTTATAGTCGCCCTAGGTCTAGGCCCGGTAATCCCGAGTGGTTATCGATCAACCAACTCGGGAAAGCGGTCACGGCCACCTGCGATGGGGGTAACCTTTCAGATGTAAGTAGGTTACCTAGCTGAGAAGAAATCGTATCTTAACAACCTTTGGTATCTGGCTTCCAACCACCAGTACCCTTAGGCTACCTCGGCACTTGCACACTGCCACTGCCCCGAGTATCGAATAGCCAGTCGACTGTAAGTCACCTCGGCACTTCCACACTGGCTTTGCCCCGAGTACGAATGACCATTCGAGTGTAAGTCACCTCGGCACTTCCTCACTGGCTTTGCCCCGAGTACGAATGACCATTCGAGTGTAAGTCACCTCGGCACTTCCTCACTGGCTTTGCCCCGAGTACGAATGACCATTGGTCGCTCATGTCATATTTCCTACCCTCGCGGTTTTAAAGAAATGAATGACAAGTATGTTTACCTGTTTCCCTCGAACCCCTCATGGGTAATAGAGTTTCAGATGTTGAGCGTTCCACGGTTTTAACTCGGGTTTGCCGTCTGGTTTGAGTAATCGATAAGCTCCCTCGCCAGCTTTAGACACGATTGTGTATGGTCCTCCCCACCTTGCCGCTAGTTTACCGCCCTTTTTTCACGTTCCCAATCGGCTAGATATTTCAACACTAACTGCCCCGGTTGAAACTCTCTTGGTCGAACTCGTTTGTTGTATTCTCGTTGTAATCTCCTTTGGTAATTCTCCATTTTTTGCAACGCCATCTCCTTGTTTCCTCCAAGTCATCGAGCTTGGCCAATATTAGATCTGCCGATATGTTTCGCCTCCAGGCTTCAGTTCTTGTGGTGGGTATCATTGCTTCAGTTGGTAGTATCGCTTCGGTTCCATAGGTCAGCATGAAAGGTGATAGCCTGTTGCTTCCCTTCGAGTGGTTCGATAGGCCCATAAAACATTGTAGATTTCTTCGCACCAATTACCGTATTCTCCATCTAATTTTTTCTTCATATTGTCGGCGATAGTTTTGTTTGTGATCTCGGCCTGCCCATTACTTTGAGGGTATATGGGGGTAGCCTTGCTTTTTCTGATGTTGTAGGTGTTAAATAGTAGGTCGATGTTTTCTCCCTGGAGCTGTTTTCCATTATCCGAGACGATGGCCGCCGGTACTCCGAAACGACATATGATGTGCTCCCAAATGAACCTGAAGACGTCCTTGTCACGGATATGTCTCAGTGGTGCCGCCTCCACCCATTTAGTGAAGTAATCCGTCGCTACTATTAAGTATTTTCTCTGCCCCGATCCCACATGTAATGGTCCCACGATATCGATCCCCCACTTTGCGAAGGGCCAGGGGCTTACTACCGAGTTTAGAGTTACTGAAGGTGCATGTATCTTCTTACCAAACCGCTGGCATTCTTCGCAAGCTTGTGCCATTTGTTTTGCATCATCGTTCATATACGGCCAGAAGTATCCCATCGTTTTCGCTCTCGCTGACAGACTTCGTCGAGCGAGCTGTGATTTCCGGCTGCTCCATAGTGTAGTTCATTCAAGATTGTCTGGCCTTCTTCCTTACTTAAGCATCTTAAGAGTGGTCCCAGGTATGATTTCCTGTATAGGATTCCGTCTCTTAGCTCGTAAGCGGCCGATTTGCTTTTCACTTTGTTGATCTCGGGTCGCCCCTTGGGTAACTCGCCTGTCTCCAAGTACGAATGAATCGGCTTTCTCCAATATCCGTCCGGATATCTGTCGGCCGTGTTGATAGCCACGTCGACGTGCACCTCGGGTGTCTCTGGTATAGATGGGGCGAGGAGTCTCATGACACGAATACCCTCCACACTTGGGTCTGTGAGCTGGGATGCAATATATGACAATGTGTCCGAGTGTCGATTATCTTTTCTGCATATGTGGCGAAATTTGATGTTGAGGATTTGGTCGATATAGAATTGGGCGAGCTCCTAGTACTTCTACAAAATCGGGTCGTGGATGGCGTATTTGCCTGTGATTTTTCGGATCACCAACTGCGAGTCGCTAGTTATTCTTACATCTTGTAGGCCCATCTCAACGATTAATCTCAGGGCGTGAATCATAGCTTCGTACTCGGTGACGTTGTTTGTCGCCTTAAATTCCAATCTAAACGAATGGACGATTTTTCGTCCCTTTGGTGTGGTAAAGACTATCCCAAGTCCCGATCCATCTTTTTTCGACGCTCCATCGACGAATACTTCCCAACGTGATGGGCTACTTGCTTCGAGTAAGTCGTCCGGGTCTTCTCGATCTTCTTCCATTCCGGGTATGTCCTCGACCTCATCTTCGTCGCTTAGTGGAAAATCTGCCAAGAAATCTGCCACTACTTGTGCCTTCACTGCTGTCCTCATTTCGTAGAAAACATTGAACTGTTTAATTTGCGCCCCCCATTTGGAGATCCTTCCAGATCGGCCTGCATTGTCCAGTACCGCCTCAATAGGTGATTTTGTGAGCACGCGGATCCGATGGGCTTGGAAATACGTCCTTAGCTTCAGGGTGGCGAAAGCTAGCGCTAGAATCATCTGTTCCATCCTTGTATAATTTTTCTCGGCCGGACTTAATGTTTTGCTGATGAAGTAAACAGGTTTTTCCTCGCTCCCTTCATTTCGAACTAAGACTGCACTGATAGCATATGAAGTTTCTCCGAGGTATAATGTGAGGACCTCCGATGGCTCGGGTCTTTGTAATACTGGAAGACTTGCAAGATGTAGCTTAATATTCTGAAACGCCTCCTCACAGGCGTCCGTCCATTTGAATTTCTCTCCCTTTTTAAGAGTGCTAAAGAAATCCTTGCATTTGTCGGACGACCGAGATATGAATCGCCCCAATGCTGCTATACTTCCGTTCAGCTTTTGTACGTCTTTTATTGTGGCGGTGACGGCATCTCGAGGATGGCTCTGACTTTCTCGGGATCTGCTTCTATCCCCTTTGGAGTGATATATCCCAAAAATTTGCCCGATGTGACCCAAAAATCGCATTTGGTCGGGTTAACTTTCATTTTATATTCTCTCATCGTTCGAAAAATTTCCCGCAGGTCTCGGATGTGATTCTTGGCTAGGCGACTTTTTACTAGCATATCGTCGACATAGACCTCAATGGTGTTGTGGATCTGGTCTTCAAACATGTCGCCCACCAACCTCTGATATGTGGCGCCTGCATTCTTCAGCCCAAACGACATCTTGGTGTAGCAGTATAGGCCCCTTGGTGTAAGAAGAGGTGTGTTCTTGATCCTCGGGAGCCAGCGGGATCTGGTTATACCCCGCGTATCCGTCCATCAACGTTAGTGCCTCGTACCCCACTATAGATTCCACCAGTTGATCGATGCTTGGGAGAGGGAACTGTCCTTCGGACAGCTTTGTTCAGGTCGCTGAAGTCAATGCAGATTCTGACTCCTCCGTTTTCTTTGGTACCACGACCATGTTGGATATCCACTGTGGGTAGTGCGATTTCCTGATTATCCCCGATTTGTAACTTCTAGTGCGATTCGCCTCATTTGTCGGACTGGCTTGAAGCTTGGGTCGATCCTTAGATGGTGACAGCATACCTCCGGATCTATACCCTCCATATCGTGCATGTTCCATGCGAATGCGTCCATGTTTTCCTTTAGCACCGCCACGAGCTGGTTTACTTGTTCGTCCGATAGTAAGGACCCGATCCTTACCACCCTTGGTTCTTCTACAGTTCCCAAATTAATCTCCCGAGTAGGTTACGGCCGAGAAGTTTGGTTTTGATTCCTTCACCGGCGCCGTCTCCTTTAATTGCTATGAAGGCTCGTTTCCTTGTTTCGTAAGTCATGACCGCCTGCGAAATAACTCTTTCCAATTCTTCTGCGACTTTGGCTTCTTTGGCCTTTTTCTTCTCTCCCTTTTGTCTTGCTCGCCGCTTCTCATTTATCTGGGCATCGACCTGCATGCACTGTCGGGCTGCCTGTGGATCTCCTACGACCTCAGATATCCCCTTGTACGTTGGGAATCGTAGCCTTTGATGATAGGCCGATTCCACTCCTTTGATTCCCGCGATCCATGGTCTTCTGATTATAGATTCATAGGGCGAGGCGACATCAACCACGCAAAATGTGGTTAAAGTATCTAGGTAACCACCTCCATCTGATACCCTTAGAGTTACTTCGCCCTTCGGATGGTCACGGTCCCATTAAAACCGTAGATACGATATGTCGATGGGACGAGTATATCATCTGACAACTCCATCCTTTTGAACGTATCGTAGAAGAGTACTTCGACTGAGCTCCCACTATCTATTAGCATCCTTCTTACCCCCCATTCCTCAATAAGCAGGGTGATAACCAAGGGATCACTGTGAGCTTGGACGTTCATCGGGACATCCTGAGCCGAGAAAAAGATGGGTCGCATCATCCAGGGTTCCATCGACAAAGCTTTTGCTACACTGAAAATTTCCTTCCCATTATGATCTCTCTTGTGGATTCTTGACATGATTCCAGGATTCAGATTGTATGCTCGAGTGGAGGAATGGGAAATCGTGTTGACAAACTGCGTGGATCTGTCGATCCGGACCTGATAAACGGGTGCATCGGGCGCTGCGGTCGTCTGGGCTGGGTGTCGGACGAACTGTCTCAGATAACCATCTCTAATAAGGTGTTGCACGATGTCTTTCACTTCTCGACAGTTATTTGTAGAGTGGCCTCGATTTGATGATAATGGCAATATTCTGGGTGATCCTTGGTCTCCTCGAACTGTATCCCTCTTGAAGCTGGGTATATGATGTCACTCCTTTTTTCGACCTCTTTGAAGATTTCTTCTAGTGGAGCATTCAAAGGGGTGTATGTTCTCGCCTCGTGCCTCGACCTCTTTCCTTTAGCCACCCATTCCTTCTTCCCATTTCCTCGCGTAGCTGGGATCGGTCCCTTCTCGGGCCGCCTTTGAACATCTTCCGATGTCGACTTGGGTGCCGCATTAGCCTCTTGCACTCCCCTATCCCTTGACTCTTCCTGAATTTCTTCTAGGGCGATGAAATGTTCTTGCATTTTCCTCATTTCTTTCAATGTTTGTGGTTTTTCAGTGAACATGACTATCCAGATGGGATCCGACCTCCCAAGTGTGTTTTCGAACCCGAACATCTGTTGGTCGACTGATACTTTCCCAATTTCTGTACACAAATTTCTCCATCTATCGGTCAATGATCTGAGAGGTTCTCTGAACCGTCGGGTCGAGGTCTGCTGTTGTGCATGTATGTTTCAAGGAAGGCTTCGACTAGAGTCTCATAACTGTCGACTGTTCCTGGTGCGAGGTTGGAGAACCATTTCCTGGCCTCGCCTTCCAAGCTTGCAGGGAAGAACTTGCACATTACCAGCTCATGGTTTTTCCATTGTATTAGGGACATTGTGTACATCTTCAAATGCTCAACTGCGTCTCCCGTGCCGTCGAACCTTGATGGGATGGTGGGGAGCGTGCACTTAGGTGGGAAGGCCCTTAGTTCTAGCTCTTGGGTGAAAGGGGTCATCTCGGCCTCGCTTATGACCTCGGCGAGCTTATCTTCTTCGCCGGTTCCTGACAACTTCCTTATCTTTTCCTCTAACTCTCTTAGCTTGGATTCAGTCGCATTGTCGGACCTTGTGTTTCTCTGTTGATTATTCCTCTCGTGCCTTTCGTCGTCTGTCGATGAATCCTCGGGTGGACCATATCTTTCGATAGGTGGTGTTGGGGGTGGTCCTGATCGACCGGAATTACTTGGTCCTACTGCAAGTGGTACCTGCCCGATTCGGCCTTGGTGTCCTGATGTCCGGATAGAAGATCCTCTCGACCTCGACCTTAAGTTCCGTAGCTGATAGTTCTCGAACTCTAGAGCTAGGTTCCTATGCTGAAGATCCCTTAAAGCCGCCTCTTGTCTTCTTTGTCTTTCTAGAATTGCGAGTAGTGTTGGATATGTACTCTCATGTCTAGAGTGACCATTTGGATGGCCGAAATGGGCAGGGGGTGGTGCCGTCATCACAGGTGGTGGAGGTGGTACTGTGGGGGGTATCTGAGTCGATGTCGCCAGATCGATTCTGATAGTTGTTTCTCGTCCTAGTTGTACTCGCCTTAGTCGTTCTTGCTCTC
The DNA here is from genome assembly GCF_003573695.1 of Papaver somniferum. Classification (NCBI taxonomy): domain Eukaryota; kingdom Viridiplantae; phylum Streptophyta; class Magnoliopsida; order Ranunculales; family Papaveraceae; genus Papaver; species Papaver somniferum. Next base: position 178,578,775 of record NC_039364.1, on the reverse strand, counting down.
GCCCGTGGGCTTCTTGATACTCAGCTTGTCGTCTGATGTTTCGTCTCTGAGCATGCAGGATTAATGCTTCCTCATCATCTTCCGTATCTGACGCGGTAAGTCCATCTATTTGATCATTCCTCCTCTGAGTTGAGACGATTCGTTCCATGGGCGAGGGGTCATCGTCTCCGTCCCAGATCGATTTCCTCATCCACAGTCGGCATACCCCTTACAGTTGCTCGTGATTCCTCAGGTGATGGATGCCCATCACTTCCCTGCCTCGTCCCCGTTACTCCTCCTTGCATGCTATTGCCGGTGATCGTGCGGTTCCTCAGAGTTATCCCCATCCCTGACGTGCTAACCATTGGACACAGTATGTTGTAAGTCTGAGAGTCGTTCCTACCTACGTCAGCAGAAACAGACAACACCTTACTTTGACCTGTTTTTGAAAAGTTTCTCTAGTACATACGGTTTTAAAGGAAAAAGGTGACTAACACCAAAACTAAGTTTCAAAAATATGATTTTATCATGCTGACCTCGCAAGTCTGCCCTGTTTTGACTCTAAGTGTCTCCTTTTAGACGGGTATCATGCCACGTCGCTTTCAAAATTGCACGACGTCGCTTTCAGTACCACGACTCTGCATTAACTACAATTTGTCCTACATTCCCTAGACTCCAAATCATTAACACCTAGTTCTCTGTGGGTAAAAGGCCCAAATTCGTACTTTTATGAGGTCAGCACGCCACGGCAAAAACTGGACTAAGACTTATGCACTCCCTTCGAACTACAAAGGGATGTCTTCCCTTAATTCCTTGGATTCTTTCGCCGGCGACTGATAATCTCGCCGTGCTATTGTTTTGGCAATTTCACAAGCCAACATGGAACCTCAAGCAACTTCAACCACATATCGAAAATGTTATTTGGGAGTTTTAGAGGTATTCCGTTGTTGAACTCGTATGACGAAAACTAAGGTTGAAATACGGAGATAAGTGAGAAAACTAATACGAAAATGAAGATTGGAACATGAAAACAGACTCGCATCCGAGCATGGCTAGTCGATCTGTTATCAGGATCCTTCCCTGGCCTCGACCAAACGCTACATCGTTATTTGGGAGCTCTTGAAGGATTCCTTATCAACCCGACTGCTCGGAATTGACCCAACTGAAAATACTTGCTAACGACACGACTTCAACAATGAAAACTCAACCATATCAACAAACTTCAAAACTAAACAAACATAAACAGACCTCACCAAACAGAGTTCATCCCATAGCATCAACTAACATACAAGGTGTTCCTAGGAGATTCTGGATCGTCTCTGTTGGCACACGCAGCCAAGGTATCCGGAGAACTTAGACGTCCCCTTAGTCGGCGCCAGAATGTAGTGGCATAAAACCACACACCACATCCAACAAAGTAGAAGATGATTTAACACAAAGTGAAGATACACAACAAATGTAGATACAAGGATATACGTGGTTCGGTATGATTACCTACGTCCACGGGGTGAAAGGATGAATGTTATTATTTCTTTTTCTTTGATTGCAAGGTGTTCTCTCCTTCTCAAATGGTGTAACTCTCAAACTCTCAAATGTAGTGTCTTGTTTCTCTCTCTTTCAACCTGCCCCTCTCTCTCGACCAGCCCTTGTATATATAAGCCAAGGTCGACATACAACAAAATTACAATGTTGGTCACATTATATCAGTTTAGATGTTCCCTATCGGGCATGTGTTGGCGCTCGCCCATCTTTCTGGTATGGTCGATAGAGTCTTGGTCTTTGACAGTTCTTCACTCGAGGCCGAGTCCTGATCGTCTGGTTGACACGATGTCACCCTTCTTTCTTATCGTCCCATTATTTGACCAGCTCCCTTTGTCTGACCGAGTGATTTCTGATCGTCCGTCCGACTTGTCAGAGGATAAGGGTCACGTCCCATCCGGCAACTATAGGTCCATCACGTCCGACCCACGTGACACCTCGCTCTTTGCGCTATTTGGTTCTATCATGTGGTTCTCCGCTCTTTCCTCTTCAGTGTATCATAGCATAAGATCTTGGCACATATCTCTGTGGATTATCTACACCTACAGACCTCTTATTTTAGTTGATGCGAAAAAATTTCATATTTAGAAATCAATTTTTCAGTAAAAAGACAGACTTCAGAAGGAACTTCCATGAAGAAGATGACGGGCTAATGGGCCCGGTTTATCAACCAGTTACTGATATACGAACCGAACCGACGAGTTTAGAAATCTAATTTCTTCTTTCTGCTTCTGCTTTTGATTGATCAAACAGTTCCGACTTAATTTTCAGTATACTTCAGTTTCACTTATAAGGAACAATATAATCACCCTTTCAAAGATTTAAAATTTTAAATCCTTTGATTGAGTCAATATCCCAAAATTCACAGTTCAAAATTTTTCTTCTTTCCTGCAAAAACAGAGCAAAACTTTGGGTTAAATACCTGAATCTCAACTCAACCCTTTTATTTCACTTACCTGAGTAACTCGGTGGCGCAACAGACTCACTCACCACAGTGAATCAAATCCACACATCCATAAAAAACAATCAAACAAATTAATTTCATTCTTTTTTTTTGGGTAACCATGGAGTCAAGAATCAAAGAAGAAACTGGTTTCATTCTACTAGCAGAGATTTGATAATCAAAACCTCAGCCACCAAACAATATCGATTAATATTTTATATTGAGATTGAGGTTTTATGGTTAAGGTTTTGTAAAGGGTGAAGGAAATATGGTTTTAGAAGAAGACCCATGTTTCCATTTACAATGTCTTGTTAGATTCTTAAAGATTTATGTTTTTACAAGAAAACAAAGACCTACACTTGCAGAAGCAGAGATGATGGAAAAGGAGGAGATAGAGAAGAAGAAGGAGACGAAGAGATTAGAGAACATTTTTTTCCTTTTTTCCCCATTACTTTATGGTTTGTTGACTTGGGTATGCTAGCCTATACTACACACGTATCACCATTCAGAAAAAAATAAGGAAAACTATACTACTGTATCGTAATTGCCGAGTATTTGCCGCCCGTATATGTTGTATCGTATGTAGAAATTGACATTTAGTCCCAAAGTTGTTGGGCTTTAGACATTCTAGTCCTGTCCTTTCAGGCCTAGTACTAGGAGGTACAAATTTACCAAATCCTGAACGAGTCAGTCCAAATCCTAACGGTTCAGTCCAAATCTAATTTTGATGACGACTAAAATAACCCTCCTATCAAACCCAGTCTAATATTCTTCCCAGATATGTTTTTTCTACTTTTCATCTATCGTGCAAACCTCATCTTTCTTCCTCTTTTAGATCTGCTGAAGATGGTGATGGTGATTTCCAGTTACAGTGGATGCTTAACAAGTGGTGGTGTGGTGGTGGTTTCGAAAATATGTTTTTCAGAAAACATTTTTAGATCTAAGATTTTAGGTGAGAAAATAAGGAATTTCGAATCATTTTCATAATTTTATTCTTACGGATTTTCATTTTATTCTCATATCTTTCGTTCTTCTTCTTCAATATTGTTGTTGTTTCATCATATTTTAACTTTTAAGGTTTGATTTTTTCTTTCGTTGGAGGATTATTTGATCGATTCTTTTGTTTCAATTGAAGCTTTTGAATCTGTAACGGATTGATTTAATGATCATTACTTCATAAAAAAAAAAATTCATTGTGACAATAAGTGAGGTAATTCGTTTGATTGTCGCTTTGATTTTTCATTTGTGGTTCTTTAATTTTGATTGTAATCTTTATTTTAAGAATAGATGTTGATTTTTTTTGTACGTGATTCAAATCTTAGAATTATCATCAGTGTGAGATGTTTGCTAATCAGGTGTGTTTTCTTTAATAACACACTGAAATTCATCAGTGGAGATGAATTGATAGAGTATTTAACCTTTAGTTTATATAGCATGTGTATATTATTGTACACTTTTAATTTTGATTCTATGCTGAATTCAGAGTAGGTGGAGTTTATTGATGGAGCCAACAACAGTCAGTATCATTGTCGCCGTAAGTTTGATCTACTGAACTATTTTAGGTTGTCGATCTTGATAAATCTGCCATTTAGTTTTGTTTTTTATTTTTTTATTTTAATCTTAATTCAAAGAATCCATAGAATTGAGCACACAGTAACACACTATTCTATCATAGTAGTGGGTAGTGGAAAGATTCATTTTCACCCAAACTATTTAATATACTCATTCATATGAAGCTTTACTAGGTTTGCGATTGTGGCGCTTTGGTCGTTAAAAGAGAAATGAAAGTATACTCTTTAGTTTGGTATTGATTGGTAGGAATCCAGCCTACAAAAAAGAAAAAACGATATGCCAGATCAAAGGGAAATGTTTGACCAAAAAAACATTAAACAATCACTCTTGGTAAACTATGAAAAATTACTCTAACACGGTAGTAGACCTTTCAGCCGAGCTAGTGTCATCTTGCAGGTCGTAAACATTAAACAGTCACTCTTGACTTATAGTCTTGCACTCCAACTAATTAATTAATCATTTTTTATATTTAAAGTTTTAGATTGTTTGAGAACCAACTGAAATTTGACATGCAATTTGTGTGCATGTTATTAGGGATTATTAGGGATAGACTGATGTATGTTAATTTCCTATTTTTTGAAGTTTAGCCACCTGGTCTGAAAACATGAGTTGACACGTAGTAGTCTTTCTTTGTGTTGATTACAAAAACATTGAGATATCTTAAACTAGTCCACCGACTTTCTGTTACCTGCTGCCGTTGTACCTCCACCGGCTGCCAAGTAAGGATTTTGATCTCTAATTTTTCGAATATTTTGTTTCTTATAAGAATACATGGACTTTTATTTTCTACTTTGGTTTAAAGGAATATTTTTCTGACGAAATATGTTTTGCTAAGTTATGTAGGATACCAAAGAAAGCCAAGATGTGAGACACTATTGTGTTGAACATCTTATGTTTATTTCAGTTTGTGCTAATTTCTCTCCATATCAATAAGATTTTTTTTTTTTTTTATTTTTGTTTGAATTTGTATATGAGAATTTAGACTTTTTGTCTTTTCATTTTTCCTGGCATAGTTTGGTTTTGTTTTCTTAATTTTTTTTCCAAGTTTGCCACTAATGTATATTACTTCTTAGAACACTTCAAATTATCTAAATTAGGTATGTGGAGCTAGTAGGCAAGTGAAAGGAAATGAGAAAACAATCGGAATGTTGGCTAGATATTTTGTCATGTACATTTTTTATGGATTGGATCATTGGAATGTCGTTTTGAATTTTGGATTTTATGTAATTGATTGGAACTAGGACGGAAAGGATGATAGAGTTTTTTGCGGTTCTTTTCTTTTACTGCCATGGAAAATTTAGATTACAATTTACAATAGAACAAGTGTGCGGTAGTAAATTTATTTGTGCACCAGTTTACAATAGAATAAGTTTACTTCACTATACGAGGTATAGTTATTTGTACACCATTTTTACGTAGTGTACTCTTTAGTGCACCAGTTTTATCATACTGGTTGTAAGTTGTGCACTTTGTTTCTGCATTGATTATGTACCAGAAACTATAAAACTAATATTTGCATTCTGACTTGTCTACTACAGTGACCTTATGACAATCAAGGGGGTTGTTATGGATTTTTTTCTTTTGGATACTTTTAGTCGAATTGGTTGGTACTATCATGAGGAGTCAGGTGTCTGACTCTTTTACGTGGAGAGTCTAAACTGGTGTACAAACTGGTGCACCAGTCTATTTCCTATGAGAAGTAGCATGTTTGTGGGTAAGAATGCTTTATTTCATCCATATTTTGTAGGTGTGTACATACTTGTGCACCAGTGTATTTTCCATGAAAAAAAGTAAGTCCAAATGTGGGTATGAATGAGCGATTTCATGCATGTTTTATAGGCGTGTACAAAGTGGTACACATGAAAATAATGGCTCCACAAGCTTATGCTTGGTATCATCATTATATAGACTTGTCATGTTTTTGATCAGATAATCATATTCTAATCTGTTTCCACTTTTGTTTGACAACAAACATGCAAAAGAATTGGTGAGCTTCCACGTCTAACCTGACTTGAATATTTTACCACACTGACAAAGAAAGGTATGTTTTGTAATTCTAATATGCTGGTCTCCTTGGTCCGATCTTAGTTCAGTCTTACATAATGCTCAGAAGAATGAAAATGTGTAATCCTAGTGATCTTCGAAATGAAATAAAGGATGCTTTATTCTAGCAGTGCATGGTCTGTATATTTGCCGATTTAGCTTGACAGTTTCTCTTAGCAATTAGGTTACCATCCTTCTATGGGTGTACATATTGGTGCACCTGTATTGAAAGTGTACATACTAGTGCACCTGGAGTACAAATGTACATCCTGGCATGTTGTTCGGATCACTGATATACCCTAATGAGAAAAGTGGGCCAACTGACATAATCTGGAGGAAATACATGTTAACATAAGTTAGGTTTAGCTGTTTAGACTCACTAGATCATAATGTAAAAGAGATTGATTGGGTTGAGCATGTGGATGGCAACAAAATAGTCGGATTTGTTACCAAAGGGAAGGGTATAATTTGTTAATTTAAAACATTTGACTTAGCTAATGCAATATCCTAGACAAAGTTCCATGTTATTTAATAAGCCATCATCATGGAACCAACTTTATACTTTTGTCTGTCTAATATAATTGTTATCTCAATAACATATATGCATGTTTTGGGTATAAATGATGGATTTTTGTAAGTGTATACCTAGTTGTACATCATTGTGCTCTCTCATTATTTTATGGTCTTTTTTTTGTTATGTATGTTGGATTTGTTGGGTTTTTGTAGGTGTGTACATAGTTGTACACCATGTACAATCTCAATAACATATATGATTTATTTTGTGGGTATGGATATTCATTTTTTAGATTTTTTTATAGGTGTACATAGTTGTACACCACTGTATTATCAAACAATATATGCATATCTTGTGGGTACAGATGATGGATTTTCGTAAGCATGTACATAGTTGTACACAATTAAGCTCTCTTGTGATTATATGTCCTTTTATGTAGGTATATATGTTGGATTTTTGTAAGTATGTACACCATTATACAATCTCAATAATATATATGACCTGTGTTGGGAGTATGGATGTTGGATTACTTGGACTTTTAGGTGTGTCCATAGTTGTACGCCATTGTGCTATCTCAATAATATATGGTCTGTTTTGTGGGTATGGATGTTAGATTTTTGCATTGTGCTCTATCAATAATATAAAAAAACTAATTCTTGATGAAATCCTAAGTTGTTGTTTTTCGATGTTATGAGACGTTTTTAATAACATGCTTGCTATTGTTTAGGTACTTTTCGAGGGTGCTCAAGAAAGTGGAGAAGAACAATGGGAAGGTTTTGTAGATGGAAGATTTTCTGGATTTTCTAATTTTAATAGCGTTATGTGTTTACGTACTTTTTATGTGTTAGATTTTAATAGCATGCCTGTTAGTGGTGTTTAGGTGGACGATTCAAGTTGTATGCGGTGTACAAACTGGTGCTCCTTGTCTTGTCTTTGGATTTTCTGGACTTTTGTAGAGGTATATATGTTTTGTATATACAACTAGTGTAAAGTAAGATTTATAAAAAATGAAAATTATATACTCATATGGGTACTCTTTTTCTAGCTCTCAGAAAGAGCTTTCCGAATATATAAAGTTTTTGAATTTTGGACAAACGGTTCGAAAGATAAATCGTTTTTAAATTTTCTTTATATTATTTAAAATTGCTGACATCATCATGAGTCACCTTGGACTGAATAGTAAATCATTGGACTAAATTGTAAAGGAGGAAGGTTGTATGTGTATTTTCCTTATTTTAAATGACTTTTGGACTAAATTGTACCTAGTTAACTCGGGATGGACTAATCCGTACTTTTTGATGCGTTTTTGGACTAAACCGTTTTTTTCCCATATCGTATTGTGTTTGCCTCGCAGTGTGCACTTATATGTTACTTAAGAGGATGTTCGTAGGTTCCATTCTGCGTCAGCCTCCCCACTGCTTAGCAGTCATCTAGTTTAATTAAATCCGACCTTTAGGGAGGCCTTCTATGTGATGAGAAATCTGCAATTTGTCGGTCACAACAAATGTCCCAGAAATTTAAAATTGAAATTTCAAATCTTACAATTTCATTAAATTGAAGCTAAATTTGATATAATCAATAAAATTGATCACAAATGTCAGTCAGATATAATTAAACAATCAAACTCACAGTTCAAATATCATACAAATAGCCATTAGATCGACCGTGATTCATCGAATTCAGTTTCGTTTTTATTAAAAAAATAATAAAAAGATAAATCAATTATCTGTTTCCAAATCAATTTCAAGGAATTACGACTTCAATTTAGTGAAAATGCAACACAATAGTCGCCATTTAAGTGATTGAGATTTTTAGAATCTATAGTTTCAGTAAATCAACACTTTGAGAATCCATTTTTACTGAATGATAAAACAGAGTATATATACTGAACTCCCGTTTGTGAAGAAGACGACGGTTTATGGGTCGGGTTGCTACCATTAGCCCATATTCGAACCGGCTGTCGGCTACCGTCACCCTTCTGTAATCAAATCCCAGGAATCTCCTCTTCTTCCTTTGCAATCAATCAGCAACTATTCTGCCTTTGAATTTGATAACTCTTGATTTTCTCTACCTGTTAAACATAAAAACACCAAATTTTAAGAGACTGTAACCAAAAAATTCTGAAACCTCATCAATCGTTGAGATATACTCATGGCATAAAGCTAAAATTATAATGAATCGAAGGATTTAACAAATGGGGCACTAAAAAGATCAAGAAACTCTTCTGAATCATGCAACAAAAAGCTTGTGTTGTAAACCAAAATAAAATGAAACTCTTCTAATAATATATAAATCTTCAGAGTTTATTAGATGAAGCTGTTTTGAACACATAAGTTAACTTACCAATAAACCCTCGTCTTTTAGAAGTATTTTGACTCATGTTAACCATTTATTCATGATACAACACATTTTGATTACACTTGGTTCACATAAAACAGCCCAAATAATCTTAACAATCTCCCTAAATTTTTTTTTTGCAAGTCCTTTGTGACTTATATTTCGTACTCACCAGTGCACCGCAGAGTAAGTTTATCGAGTCTGGTCTCTGGTGTAATGTTGTTACTCGGATGTATAAGTGACCGTCTATATATATATAGGCTTGTTGCAAGTGGGGGCTAATTAAGAAAAATATATTATACTCCTACAAGAATTTTACAAGAACCTCTTCAAAAGAAAAAGAAAGAATGTGTTATGGTTCTGAGAATGGGTGACTGTAGACTGCAATAGAAAAGATCAGTGAACTGAAATCTAAGAATTTTGGTAATTGAAAGTATAGATAATGAGTTCTTCGAGGGACTCAATCCTCCAACAACACAAATGTGTTTAATAAAATTTCATTGATAAACTTCTTCATTCTCCCCTGGACTTATATAGCCCAAGTTTAACAATAACTCCGCACCTTCAGGTGCACTACTGACACGTTCCTAACAAATTCAAGTTATGACTGACTGACGGATTCAAAGCACTACTACCTAATTGACTTATTCAAATAACTAATTGACTTACTCAAATTACAGCTAAGGAAAACCATGTCATGGCTGTAACATCTCCCTCCCCCTTAAGAAAAACCCTTGTCCTCAAGGGTTATATCAGGATATTGCAGTTTCAAGGCTTATTCTTCCTCCCATGTAGCTTCACTTGGGGATAAACCACGCCAATGAATAAGGACCTCCTGCTTCCTTGTGCGCCGATCCAGAATTGCTTGCGGTAAAGTAATAATCATCTCTTCATCCATACTGACCCTGGGTAAATCAGGTTGCACACTGGCATTCATACCAATCTTTTGCTTGATGAGAGACACATGAAAGATGGGATGAATCCGTGAGATTGCTGGCATTGCTAGTTTATAAGCAACAGCACCAATGCGTTCCACAACTTTGACAAGACCATAGTATTTTGCCGAGAGTTTAGATTTCTTCTTCAAAGATACAGACAGTTGCCTATATGGTTGCAACTTTACATAAACCATATCTCCAACAGCAAACTCTCTCTCCATGTGCTTTGAATCATACACTTTCTTCATTCTTGCTTGAGCTTCTTTAATCTTCTCTCTAACTTCCCTGACTATGGAGTCCCTAGCCAAGAGTTCTTGCTCCACAGACTCCAGCTTAGCAGTTCCAGGAATATATATCAAGAGAGAAGGAGGTTGGAGACCATAAACCACCTCAAATAGTGTGCAACCAATTGTAGTATGCCAGCTTGTGTTATAACAACGCAGTGTCATTCAGCTGAACTAATTCTCTCCAGAAAGCACTTGTAAAGGCTGTATCTATATCGCAAACAATTGAACGTGGCATTCCATGCAAGAGAAATATATTATCGAAGAAAATTCTAGCTATTCCAACAGTTGTATAGGGATGGGAGATGGCAGTAAAATGCGCATACTTTGACAACCTATCAACCACAACAAAAATAGTTGTCTTACCACTTGATGCTGGCATCCCATCTATGAAGTTCATAGATATGTCCTCCCATATTTGACAAGGAATATGCAGAGGTTGGAGAAGTCCGACAGGTGCAAGTTGCTCCGTTTTATGACGTTGACAAGTATCACAGTTCTTTATGAAGTCTTTGATCCTTGTCCTCATTCTCGTCCAGTAAAAATTTGAACGAATCCTCTGAAAAGTCTTGACATAACCTTCATGAGTGCTTCCATGAAACTGATCTATTATATCCGTAATGATCGGTGAGTTTTCAGCCAAATAAATTCTATCCTTAAAGAATAAAACCTCATCCATTAATTTCCAGGGACCTATTGCTTCACCTTCTTGAACTAACTGAACAAATCTTTTAAGGGAAGGATCTGACCTGGTTTCATCTTTCACAACCTCAATCCAGTTAAGTGACGGAAGAGATATGGCATAACTTGTTCCGTCATCTAGTTGACTCCTCCGAGAAAGTGCATCTGCGACAATGTTTTCTTTCCCCTTTTTGTATACAATGGAAAAATCATACCCCATTAACTTGTAAAGCCACTTCTGTTGAGCTGGTGTAGTAATCTTTTGGGACCAGAGATGCTTTAAGATTTGATGATCCGTCATTACAGTGAAATGTCTTCCCAATAGGTAAGGCCGCCACTTTTGAACTGCCAACACCAAAGCAAGAATCTCTTTTTCATATGTTGACATCAACAATTTGTGACCTTGTGAAGCATGGTTGTAGAAAGCTATTGGTTTGTTCTGCCTCAAAATAGCTCCAACTCCTGAACCCGAAGCGTCGCATTCCACAATGAACCCATTGGAAAATTTTGGAAGCGCAAGAACTGGTGCACATGTCATAGCCTCCTTAATTTTATTGAATGCCTCTTCTGCTAGTAAACTCCAATGAAATGCATCTTTCTTAAGCATCTTTGTAAGAGGTGCTGCAATTTTACCGTAATTCTGGATAAATTTATGGTAATATCCGGTTAAACCCATAAAACCTCGTAATGCCTTAAGAGTTTCAGGTCTCGGCCATTGCAACATCGCTTCTATTTTTTCTGGATCCACTACTACCCCTGCATTTGTTATTACATGGCCTAGGTACTTGACTTCCCTTTATGAAAACTGACACTTTTCATACTTGACATACAATTGGTGAGTTCTCAAAATAGAAAATACAATTTCTAAGTGACTCAGATGTTCAGACCATGACCTACTATATATCAAAATGTCATCAAAAAAGACTAAAACAAACTTTCTCAGATGATCTTTGAATACCTCGTTCATGAGGGACTGAAATGTTGAAGGCGCATTTGTGAGGCCGAAGGGCATCACCAAGAACTCGTAATGCCCATGGTGAGTTCTAAACGCCGTCTTTTCTACGTCACTGGGATGCATCCTCATTTGATGATAACCGGAACGCAGATCCAATTTCTTAAAAAATTGAGCGCCATTTAATTCATCCAAAAGCTCGTCAATCACTGGTATAAGAAATTTATCCTTAACTGTGATGCGATTTAGAGCCCTATAGTCCACACACATCCGCCAAGAACCATCATACTTCTTAACCAAGATCACTGGTGATGAGTAGGAACTGTTGCTTAAGCGTATAACTCCTGTAGACAACATCTCATTCACCAACTTCTTTATTTCAGCCTTCTGAAAATAAGGATAACGATATGGTCTGGTGGAGACAGGACCGTCCCTGGTACAATTGGATCTTATGGTCTTGGTCACGTTTTGGAGGAAGTCCTTGAGGCTCAGCCAACACAATTTGATATTTAGCAAGGATCTCCTTCACTTGGTTTGGAAGCACTTACCGGAACTGATTAGCTTCTCACCTGATGCCACCATCACTTCCAATCGACCACTCGAAACAGGTTGCAATCCCACCTTCTGTGCTACTCTTTTGCTTACGAAGTTGTGAGTACTCCTAGAGTCTATGAGTACTGTGACAGACTTATTACCGATACTTCCTTCCACTCGCATAGTCTGAGATGCATGAGTTCCAGCAATTGTGTGCAAAGATATTTCAGGCGTCTCGTCATTTTGGTCGACAACATCATCAGCTTCGGTTTCCATATCAATATCATCATCACTATCTTCAAAACAAGCTTGAATCATGAACAATTTATTGCAGCGGTGACCAGGCCCAAATTTATCATTACACGTGAAACAAAGTCCTTGTCTTCTTCGCTGATTAAGCTCATCGGTAGTCATTCTCTTCACAGGGTTGCTGACTGAATTTTCGGTGTTAACTGTAGTATTATGGGTAGTGGAATGACGAGGTACTTGACTGAGTTTTGAAGAACTAGGTGTATGTTTCTTATGTGATTCGTCTCTAGCCTCATAGAGACGTGTTAAACCAATGGTTGATGCGAGTGTAGTTGGCTTGTTCGCCTGCACATCAGTACGAATACTAGGAAACATGCCACTAGTAAACAAACTAACTTGATGACTTTGTGGTATTGGCCCTGCCTTAGCCAATAATTTTTCAAACTTGATTCGGAAATCCTAAACGGTGGTGGTCTGGCTTAGCTTCGACAGCTCCCCGAAGAAATCCATGTACTGATTTGGACCAAATCTTGCATACAAGTTCTCTTTATACTCCTCCCAAGAGATATAGATCATCTCCTGTTTCAATAGCTAGCACCATAGTTGTGCATCTCCTTCAAGGTAGAAACCTGCCAAAGGAACTTGATCTACAATTGGAGTTTCATGAAGTTTGAACCATTGTTCTGCCTTACAAATATATATAGTTGGATCTTCTCCAATCACAAAACGAGGAAAATCAAGTTTTACCCGTGAAGGTCTAAGAGCTTCAGTCACAAAAGTTTGATGAATTCTACCTCCGCCATTTTGTCGAGCACCTGATGTGCTTTCATCATTTGGAGAACCTTCATTCTTCTGATTAGTCTGTAGATCCATAAATTTTTGAAACTCCCCGATCAATACATCCAGCTTATTTGCAATTGAGTTTTTCCCTTGTTCCATAAATGTCTGGAATGGTATCTCATGCTCCTTTGATGCGTTCTTTGAGTTATCATCTGGAGGCATGCTTGGCTCTGATACCAAATGTTATGGTTCTGAGAATGGGTAACTGTAGACTACAATAGAAAAGATCAGTGAACTGAAATCTAAGAATTTTGGTAACTGAAAGTATAGATAATGAGTTATTCGAGGGACTCAATCCTCCAACAACACAACTGTGTTTAATAAAATTTCATTGATAAACTTCTTCATTCTCCCCCGGAGTTATATAGCCCAAGTTTTACAATAACTCCGCACCTTCAGGTGCACTACTGACACGTTCCTAACAAATTCAAGTTACGACTGACTGACGAATTCAAAGCACTACTAACTAATTGAATTGTTCAAATAACTAATTGACTTACTCAAATTACAACTACGGAAAAACATGTCATGGCTGTAACAGAATGTTACAAGAATCTTTTTATACCTTTTTCTCTTTGGATCTGTTGATTCAGTCTCTTCTGTCTTCTTTTGCTTTGGATTCTCTCTGTTTCCTCTATTGGATTGGATTTCCATTGCCTCTCCTCATCTTTCTTTTCTTCTTTCAAAATCTATATTTCTTCTGTGCTCTCTTTAGTTTTTTAGATATTTCTCTTATGGCTCGATCTTCTTTCATCAATTAGTTGTGGTCTGATCTTCTACTTTTTTTCTTCTTCTTGGGTCCTTCTCACTTTTTTTCTTTCAATTTTGCTGGTCGGATTATATGCTTCTCTCTTGGTCTTAACCTAAAATAGATCTAAAAATAAAACATTATCCCTGAACTGTTTGACGAAAAAAATTGATTATTTTTCCTAAAAGTTTTCATATAAAAAACCCTTCTTTCCCCTCTTCTCTGGATGCTTCTCATAATTTAAAATGAATTTCAAAATGGTGAATATTATGATTATTCTTCCCGTTTTCCTGATCTCTAAAAGGATATCTATCCTTCTTCTGGTTTTTCTAACTTTTTAAAAATAAAAAAAAAATATATCCTTTTAATCTTTCATTTATTGTTTCCCTCCCTGGGTCTTTCTGGTTTTGATCCGGAAAAGAATAGTTTGAGAATCTCTAAAAGTTGTTTCTCTTCTCTCGTTAAAGGTGTTTTCTTTTTGTCTTAAATAGGCATGTTTAAAATTTACTATGAACAAGAATGGGGATTGTTTTATCTTGGATAGTTTTCTTTTGGGTTTGTCTTCTTTAAAGATCTTGATTCAAATGGGTTTGTCCTTTATAATTATCTTAAAATCTCTGTTACGATTCTCAGGATTGGCTTCTACTTTTCTTGCTTGTTTTGTTGGTCCGATTTGCTTATGTTTGTCTTCATTTCAATTGCTGGAAGGATTTTCACTTAGTTTTTCTCTGAATTTTTTTTTGTGATTTAGAAATCTGATGTGAAAAAAAAAATCCCATGACCCTGACCCTAACTCCGCTGATCCCAAATGGTCCCCCAGGTAAGTCCTTCTTCACTACCTCCTCCTTTTTTTATAAATTTTTATATTGTTTCTTATCCCTCATCTTAAACATCTTTTGTGTAATTTTATTCAAAGGCATCAATTTTTTCTCTCCAAGGAAAGTGTTCTGGCAGTATCGCGGTTGGCTACACAGGGGCCTTTTCCTCCACTTTGTCTCTTGAAATTACATTTTGGTTTCGTTACTTTTTTTAAAATTGAATTTCATATTTTCTTTAAATCTCATATCTAGCAGACAGTAAATAGCCTTGAATAATTGATAGTAGTACTATGTGTTCTATTTTGGACAGTTTAATTGCTTTTTAGTTTTGGTTTGGCTATCCAAGTCCACTAGTTCCATGTTTATAATTTAATGACAACATTTCAAGTCCACTAATATATTTTTTATTGAACATTAGGATTCCAGTATTTCTTTGAGAAGTGATACCTTATTTATTAGATAGTACAACACCCGTATTAGTTTAAATCGCTTTGTTGTTAGACCTTTGCTTTAAGTCTCTAGTTTTTTTATAGCCCTTCTACTTTATCTGTAGATTTTTCACCGGAATAGTTGAGACCGGGCAGTAATCTAGTCTTCTTAAATTGCTTTCAGCTTGTACTGTCGTGCTAGTTTTTTAGTTTCAGTCAGTTTTCAATTCGTGTTAGTTACAATATGTGTTATTTATGTCTACTCCATTTCCCTGTTTATATGTATTGTGTTTGTGTAATGTTACTGTGTAATTTAACATATTTTTGTGTTTCTTCTGGGAATAGGAATCTGAAAACTCCTATGAAACAACATGATGCTGAAATCAATACTGGATGTGTTCTATATGGTTGTATTTTTTCGAAGATGCAACTTTCACCATTTAAATCTTCGATTGCGGCAAAGACTAAACCGTCATCCTCAATCATTAAGAAGATATCTCTTTCCTGTATAGGCCGTCGTGACACTTTTATCAGACTTATTCATGGTAGAAGGGTCCAGGAATCCACCTTGATAGTTTTATCGCAAGTTAAGACTCCCAATCTTCACAACTTGTTTGTGAATCAATACATGCTGCCAGTATTAGAAGACTACTCATTGGGTACCGATGGAGAGCGAATGCTTCCTAGTTTCATGAAGAATTATAAATGTTTGTGTTATCTTTGCAGTCTTAGTTTTAGGGTCTTCTTTAGGACTTATCGCGTTGTGCTTTTTTCCTTCGTTAAGGTTTTATCCCTGCGGGTTTTTCTTTTATCCCTACGAGTTTTCCTTTTCAAGGTTTTTAACGAGGCAACAAATGTGTGTCCAACACCTCCAGGTGGTTTAATCTTTTTCTTATTTCTGTTTGTTATTTATTTTTCATGTAATATCTTTAAGCTTACTGTTGTAAACTTGGCTTTCTAAGTTTTAATGTTTTATCTTCTGAAACATTTTCGGTTTGTGTTGGTAGACAAAGAAGATATTGTAAGTTTAATGTGTACATTCCCGTGAGCATTTTTAATCTACATCTGCTATTGAAAGTAACGTGATTGTTCCACCATAGTTCAATCGGAGAAGACCTTTTTATTAAGTTAATAAGTTCATGCCCCAATGTGTACTCGTCATTTCTTTCGCGGCTCAGCATAATCACGTTTTTTAATTATGTTAATTTGTTTCGTGAACGTCACTTATTTATTCCTTAGCTTTATTTTTCAGGTCGGCCTCCCCACCTCATGCGGTCATCTAGTTTTACTGCATCTGTATGACTTGTGCATCCGCACAAGCAACCTCTGAAACATGGAATTCACCAATCCCATGGAGAGCAACTACTTCATAACCCTTCCCATCCCGTGGAAATCAAAATCCATCAGAAATAGATGCAGTCAGACCTAATGAACGATTTTATAAAAATTGGAAAATTTAACATTAGGAAGGGCAAACCAAAAACCAAAACACAAACTTTTAATAGAATTTGGAATCGTAAATTTCAGCTATTTTGGATGAATGAACAAAAAAATAATCACAGTATAGAAAGTAAACGAAATTGGAATCTAGGGAAACAAGACCTACATGTTCGATTGGAACTGATGTTGATCTCCATTGGAATTAGCCATTATATAGAGAGGATACGATTAATGAGGATGAGCGTATTTTTTTCTGAGAAGCATGCAAAATTCAATATGGATTGACAATACCTTCTGCTATTGAAGAGAGAATATAAAGGCATAAAGGGCATATGATACGTTATGGAATATGGAAGTAAGTGGAAAAAATTACTCAGGAACATGATGAGATGTTAACTGGAACATGAATGAAAACCCAATAAAAAGCACCTACCTGTGCGCAATAAAAACCTAATTTATGATCTTTTTCTTTTTTAAGCCACGAAATCAATACACAGGGCTTTTCCCCTTCAAAAGAAAAAAAGAAAAGAAAAGAATCAATACACAGAGCATGGGACGACCATCCATTGGATTAACCAATCCAATACGTTATTCTAGGAGGGGAGGGAAGATCTCAGCCAGTAGTTAGAATTTCCTATTTATCCTGGCCGTTGGGTGACACGTCAAACACTACTGTTGTATAAGCATTGATGAAAATCATAACTATATGCTTTTCAATTTTTCGGACCAGGGATCACCTTGAGTATCAAGGAATATATTTGAACAATAAATGATAGGAGTTAATGCTCATGTTAAAAGTATGTTGACATCTTTACACAACAAACCCTAATTCTGAATCTACACAAGTTCATGAAGAAAATATGTAAATCATGGAAAATTGGATTTGCATCTTGGAATCATAACTACCACACTTCCAAACAAGTTTAAAATTGGTTCTACCAAAATTCCAAGACTACTATGTGATCGGTCATATCAAGTCACAATGGTTATTTGTGATTAGTCCTACCAAGTCACGTACATGGGTTCAAATCGGTTATACCAATCACATGGATCAGTTCTACCTATACATGGTACCTACTTTTGGTCGGTCACACCAGTCATTAGGATTGGTCATACCAATTACAAAGATCAGTTCCATCTACGCATGGTATCTACTTGTTACGGTCATACCAATCACTATGGTCGCTCATACCAATTACAAGGATCAGTCACACAAACTCTTATGATCGGTCACACCAATTACCAGAATCGGTCACACCAATTACAAGGATCGATCATACCATCTCATGGTGATTAGCTAGGATCGGTTACACCAATTACCAGAACCGTTCATACCAAATCATAAGTCTAGGTATAATGATCGGTTATACCAAGATACATAACCTGAGTTAAGATCGGTTCTACCAACTCACACATATTGGTCATCCAAAGAGTATGCAATGAATAGCCGAACCAATATACCTATTGATTTCCCTTTCAATTCATGAAACAAGTTCACGAACTTACTTTCTTTAAACAAATGTAAAACATCGTTTCCAAGGATGAAACCTTCACCATAAACCCATACATATACAAGATTATGTCGATATCATATGTACGAAGTTCAAAAGATAAGCGTTATACTTCGTAATTGAAAAGACGAGGGTACCCAAATATACCTCAATCTAAAACTTTTCCACCTATAAGTCCTTTCTCTGAAAGTGATTGTCTATGGACTGAGTCGAGACAATACAACTAATCGGTTCACACTTCGTGTGATCGTCTATGGATACAAGATCGAGACAATACGACAACAAGATAACTTGCGTGATTGACTATGGATACAAGATCGATACAATACAACAACGAAGTATGATTACTTAATAATAGGTTCATACTTAACCAAACACGATAGGATTGCTATCAAGTAAATAGGAATTAACGTTTGTGTATTTTACTTCTAATTATAATAAAAACAATTATAATTACGGAAATAGAAAATTAAAAGACACAACAAGATTTTTTTAATGAAGAATCCACAAATGCAGAAAAACCCCGGGACCTTGTCCAGAACTGAATACTCTCAGAATTAAGCCGTTATACAAAATCTAAACCAACTTCGTATAGTTGAGACCAAGCAACTAAACCTATAATTCACCTAGTTTCCTCAGTATCCCTGCGCCCCCAACTTGCAATAAGTCACGCACTTGGAACAAGTCCTTTGGTTCGTATTCCAAACAGTAAAGGAACAACAAATCTGTTCGGTAACAACTCTTTTGAAACAACGTGATATGAGTTTGACAAAAGGCTCTTACGTTTATCCCAATAAACTCCTTTGTCAGGTTCTTAGATCAACCTATTCAACAACTACCGAAGTAATTGTTTAGACTATGCAATCAATACTATTAATCACAAAGAAATGTATTGATGCCGATCTACTCAACTAATCAATCAAGGTTACCACAAAGATAAACCGATTATAGTTGGATCCCCAGCCGATCAAGTTTTGAGCACACCAAAGATTATGAACTCAAATAAGAAATCTCCTTTGTCTTCAAATCTTCTTAGATCTTCAATAAACACCTGTACACAAACAACTTGAATCTCACACACAGAACGGAGTCTGTTAACGATGGATTATCACAAGACGTCTTTAGATCTACATACAGTTCTAAAGATCCCCATCGATACTTCGATCTAGTTTGAGTGAATATCAGAAGAGAAGATTCTCAAGCATAAACAAACTAGGTGCAATCAAAGTTCAACAACCGTTAGTCAATCAAATCAATGGAAAACTAATAATAAACTGCAATTATCTAGTTTCCTACCAACGGTACTCGTAGAGCTTCCCAATCCCAAAGAAGTCTTTAAAACGAGCGGTCGTAAGAGATTTCTCCTAATTACGGTACTTTCCTCTCCGAATAGACGGCTCCACCAGTAACAACACAACTAGGTAGTTTTGCTGGCTCTTAGGATTAGTTTGCTCGAAATGCAAACTTCAATATTTGTAGACCAAGGAAGTTTGGACACCAAGGAATTTCCCAAACTGAATATTCTCAAAGATATGCAATAAAGCCAAAAACGGTTTTCATAATTCCTGGAAATGCACTGTCCAAATATTGACCGAAATGTCAGTACAAAAACTCCAATTAGTAAATGCACATTACTAATTTTTATTTTCTAAAGATATGCATTTAATTGCTGGAAATTAAAAGCATATAAAAACTAAAAACCTTAATTAAAAGATTCTCAATTTATTTCGATCAGAGATTCTCCTTTAGTTATTAAGGAATATCTTTGAACAATAAAAGATAAAAATTATTGCACATGTTCAAAGTATGTCGACATATTTACTTTGTAAATCCTTTTTCATATTTACAATCTTGGAACCGATTTGCCACACTTCCATACGAGTTTAGAATTGGTTCATCTGACTTCCAAGAACTATGTGATTGATTATCCTATCAAATCACCATTAATGGGTTTCACGGTTCTACCAAAACAAAGCTTCGGTTCTACCTCCACGTGGGTACTAGAATCGATCACACTAGCTTTCCAAAAATTGGTTGACTAGGTACTAGGATCGGTTACCACATAATTATGGTATTTTACTTGTGATCGGTTGCACAAGTCATAGGATCGGTTACCAATTACTAAGACTTGTTGTACCTCTTACAAGGATCGATTCCACATACTTGTGATCGGTGTACACCTCTTACTAGAATTGGTTCCCCAATGTCTAGAGTTGGTAATACCAATTACAATATATCGATCATACAATCTCAGGTGATTACTTAAGATAGGTTTCACTAATAAAAGTCATACCAATATAAAAGTCAGGCATTGTGAATAGTTTTACCAAGATACATAAACAAGTTATGAGTGGTTATACTAAACACACATATTGGTAATCCAAAGATTTGCAACGAATAACAATACCAATAAGCCTAGCGATTTCCTTTCGATTCACAAAACAAGTTTATGAATTGTACTTCCTTTAAATGAATGTAAAACATTGTTTCCTAGGACGAAATATTCACCCATACCCATACATAATCACAATAGTATTCATACGATTATGTCGATGTCTTATATACGAAGTTCAAAAGATAGACGTTATACTTCGTATTGTAATTCCTTAATACTATGTCTAACTAGGGTATAATCATTCATAGCTTCGCAGTTATGTTTTCAATATGCACGACTTGAAAGATACGCTAGGAATGCAATAGTTAAAGTCAAATATTACTAACCTCAAGAGGAAGGATGATGTCATCGATGTAGCTCTTTACTTCTTCACATTCTTCAAGTCTTCACGTAATACTTGTAAGTCTCATATCCTAGTAACTTTCTAGCTAACCTATACGAAGTTGACTCTAGTTAATAATCAAGCGACTCTTTAAATGAGTTTTGGTTCACTAAAATATGACCACCAAACTTGACATACCAACGCTTGGTGGGTTCAACCAAGCTATGCTCTAACAGTAATATAATTCCTTAATACTATGACCATACTATTATGATCATGTTTATCTACTAGAGCATTATTTAAATACAAGCTTCGCATGTTATGTTTTCAATATAACACGACTTGAAAGATACGTTAGGAATGGAAACAAGTTCAAGTCAATATTACTAACCTCAAGTGGAAGGATGATGTCGTCGTTGTAGTCGTTACTTCTTCTCATTCTTCAGGTCTTTGGAGTAATACTTGTATGTCTCAACATTCCTAGACTTTCTAGTCTAACCTAAACGAAGTTGACTCTAGTATTTAATCAAGCGACTCTAGATGAGTTTTGATACTAAAATATGACAACCAAACTTGACATACCAACACTTGGTGGGTTCAACCGAGCTATGCTTTAACACTAACCAAACAAAAGAGACTGAATATACAAACACTCTTACACATGTAATTTCTGTCACATGTGTACAACAATATACATTTGTATTATAGGTGTACTAATATGTACACATGTGTACGACAATGTACACTTATATTATAGGTGTACTATACACATATAATTTCTGTCATAACCAACAGTCAGTGACCCATAACATCACTGATTCGACATCCAAGAAATGAAAAAGATTGTTTACTAAAATTTGATTAAGAGATCCTAGAGCGGGCTATTATGTACACATGTAATTTCTATAACATGTGTACAACAATGTACACTTATATTATACGTGTGCCAAGTTAGATATTAAGCCGACGGAGTTTCTTCTCAACACCTTAAAGATAACAAGTCTCTGAAGTTCCGAGAATCCAATTTCTAAGTCTCTAATTTTATGTAGCATTAATTATTTCAACTATCCTACTACTTAGAATTTCACTGGAATATCTTCACACCAGAGTACCTTATAATTTACAGCACTAAAACAAGTTTGCCTATAACATATTCTCCTAAATTACAAGACCTCAAGGGGGTTAAAAGACTAAACCTCTGAAACCCGAACTCTATGTCTTGCATAATATCATGTTATGCATGCTACACAAAAACTTCAACAAATAAACAAATAGTAATAAGCAAAACAAAAGAATGCACCTTCTTTGTGAACAATTCCTAAAGATTTGCGATGTTTACCACCCTGGAATCCTAGAAGAAACCAAAAGAATGTCAAACAATAAGCTTGAGAAAATGAACTTTTGGTTTATATGTACACTTGGCTAAGAAGAACCTTTCATCCAGCTACTTATTTTGTTGTTGGATTTTTGGTTTTCATACATACGTAATCATTTTTCTATAAAAAAACAAACCATTAGTACGCAGACACTCCAGGCAGAGAAAATGGAGTGCTACATACCAGATATTTTAGGACCTTATAACAAATTGAATTACCTCTAAACTTAGGAGCATGTTTGGAAGGATCAAAATCTAATCCAGAAATATGCTGCTTTGGATCTACTACGAACACCTGCAAGGAAGAAAAGGTTAGAATACGGTTCCCTCTTAAATATAGAACCCTAACCATCTAGATCGTAACCTCATGGTATAGGAAATGATCAATTATTTTGAGTTGTTATCAATAAATCATAAGAAAAGTGATAATGCTAACAATCAACTGGTGTAGAACTATGTGCACATTAATGATCAACATGTGTACAACTATGTATATATCAACAATCAACAACCAACAGGTGTACAACTATGTACACGTTAACATTTTACATGTGTATAATTATGTATATAAGAATCAACATGTGTACAACAAATAACCCTTATTAATTATTCAAGATTAATACTCACTATTATTATTACCAATGAAATGAATCGATAGGATATTACATGCTCCAGTTGCGGCACTGCTGACTAACCATTTTCTTGTTGGGTACTTACATATCTTAGCACCTGTCGGTCATATTACTCTGCTAAAAATCCACATCTAAAGATTTTGTACCATATGAGAATCCCCAAGGGTCACATGCACATTTTTAGTGTTTAGTTCCAAAATTTCATATCCGGGAAAGTCATAAAAGGATCATATTACTAGTCAAATCACATCAAAGTAACTAAGTTTGAGGTTTTTGTTAATAACCAAGAGGATAAAGGAAAAAAGCAAGGAGTGAGACAGTTGCAGTATAATCCTTGTGAACAGTGAAGTCCAAAAAGCAGTAACAATGATACAAATGGATCCACTACATATGCAAGTTAAGAAGCAAACCAAACTTGTGATGTCAGCATCCACCACTTGTTCCATGTTATCTGTTCTCTCAAATAATGCCCATGTATCTTGTGAGGCCTACAAATCTTGGTAATTTATAGGGCAGTGCTATCCCGCATGGATGTGCGGGAAAGCTTTATGAGCTAGCGGGTTTCTAGCTATTGGATGGTAACACATAACAAACTACAATTGTTGATGTAAAATGTACAGTTGTCTATGACTATAATTGTAAGAAAATCAGAACAATCCCTGCGTATTAAAAGACCTTTTTTCCTATTATATCTATGTGAATCATTAAATTGTAGGAGATGAAGTGCTGCTCCTTTAATGGTGAAGGAGAAAGACCGAGAAAGTTACCCATTCTAGTAGTCGATAAACTCAGACGAAGTAGTTCTGCTCTGTTACAAGATTATGTGTTGTTCATTCTTTTTGTTGTTTTCACGATTTTTTCTTTATAATGATCCTTGTTTTGCTAATTTGATTATAATTTTGTTACTCGTAATATCAAATCTCTCTCAGTTAGTCTGTTGTACTTGAATCTCAACGACCTGGTAAAAAATACAACAAAAACATCAACATGGTTTCATTAGTTCGATCAAAATCTTAGCTTTAATTATAATTTTAATTTATGTTTGTTGATTTTTGCAGCGTTGTTTCAATTTTGTCATATCATTCAAGAGAAACATATCGAAGAACAATAAATCTTAATTATGAAGATGTGAGGTTATTATGGATCGTGAATTGGCAAATTTGTTAACAATTGAAATTGTTCTAAGAGTGGGAACTTTAAGGAAAATTTTTGAAGCAATTTCAAATCAGTAATATAAACTTTAAAAATTCTCAATTTAAATTTTTTATTGTATATTCTTCTCTTCGTCTAAGTTAATGATGGAGTAATTAGCAAATAAGAAATAAGTGTAAGCATTTACTAAAAGTTTATATTCTTTTTGATAGTCATTGACAGTTGTTACTTTGACCAACAAAAACAAAAAACAAAATATGGTACATCGGACGGCTAGAAGCCCGCTAGCTCATAAAGTTTTGCCACACAGCCGTGTGGGATAGCACAGCCCTTTTTATATTACAATGAAAAACACTGAATCTCAGTAACTATGAAATCACTCAATTTAGTCAAATGATTAAGGAATGAACTAAATTGGTTTTAATTTATGTTTTGAATTTTACCTGAACAAGAGCCGAACTGTTGGTGTACCTAGAAATGGAGTCCATAACTCGAAGGAAACAATGAGCCCAAGAGAACATGAATTAATCATCACCTTCTAATAAGTTTAAACCTCTTGCTATAATCCGAAGAGCTTCAATTGACGAGCAAAAAGTGATCCTAAACAAGTATTTCCAAGGCTTGTTGATAATGCTCTTTGGAAACAAAATCCAGTACTACATTGCATTCCTGTAAGATAATACACGATCATCCGGCTAACTGTTATATTCGCAGTTTCGTAATACTTTAGTTGTCCAAGCTAAACTAAGTTTTTTTTTTTGCTAAACAATAAGAATTTTATGAAACTCAAGAGTTAACCAAAGAATACAAAAAAAGGTCCCCTAGGGAAGAAATTTTGAAAGCCATTTTTTATTCTTATGGCTGTACAAGCTAGTAAAATCTAGTAAGACTTGTCAGGATTCTCCAGACCATCCAAAAATGGACGTTTTGTTTCAAATACAAATCTAAACTAAGTACCAATACAATTATAACCAATGGAGGAAAGTGAAAACTCAAAGATCTGATGATTGCAAAAACCCAAAGAGTAATGTATACGAACCAAGTCCAAGCATCCAATATGTTGGTTGATTCAAATACCTAAATTTACACGTGTTGTAAATAATCAACAAGTGTACTACTATGTACACATTAACAACATGTGTACAATAATGTACACATATGTACCCAGATAATGTATACCCAAATGATCATATATGCAAGCTTAGAATAACAAATAAAGTAACATTATATTACTAAGAACAACTCTTCAACAATGTGAGGATTTGGTTAAGTGCTATCGGAGATTATAAGATATTTCTATAACAAGTAGCTAATGTATAGTTGTAAGGAGCATTTAAATTCTCACCTATGGAGCAAAGCCCTCGGTGTGATATTTCTCTTTCTGCAACACAGTGGAAGGCACAAACATCGGGAAGTAGGAATTCCCGATATTCATAACATTCAGCTTAAAAATGATGAAATCAAAGCAACTAAAAAATCAAAACATTTGGAAACTAAGAACATACCAGTAGTGGCTTTAAGTTGGGGTGTTTTTTTCACCTTTTTATTAGTCATGTCCAAATTAGCCACTCTGATGATACACTAATACACGCCAAATCCAAATAAAATTAAAATTACGAAATACCATTCACAAAGAAATCAAATGAATTAATTTACTAGGATATCTTACTTTTCATTCACATCCTCCATGACAGACAGTTAGAGGTAGGAGTACTTTAAGATCAATTCCTGATATAAAATTCAACAAAAAACCCTCAGTTGATCATGAAAACAAAACATTAGATAGTAAAGAGATCACCGAATCCATTATATACGAGAAGAGAGATAGATAGGATCAAACCTACCGAAATCTGTGCCCTAATATGTTGTTGCAGTGACGACCAATAGAGATAGTACGAGAAATAAAAAAAAAAAAAAGATGGAAAACCTAGAGCAGAGGTGTTGATGATAACAATTTAGGTTTTCAAATTGAATCAATTGTTTGTTGATTCTCAGATTTATGTTTGGAGACTGAACTTTTACTGAGAAGAGATTAGGTTTAGGATATGTTCTTCACCATAGAGTTGTTTTAGACATAGAAATGAAAACCTAGAAACTGAATTACGAAAAGTGAAAATGGGTATTATAGGCAGGCAAAATATAAGATTTGGACTAAACCGTTAAAAAGAATTAACTCGTTCAGGATTTGGTAACTTTGGACTTCCTGGTATTAGGCTTGAGGGGACAGACTAGAGTTTCTAAAGCCCAACTAATATGGGATTAAATGTTAATTTCTACTTGTTCATTAGACTGAAGAAAAATAAAACAACTTGTATAAATTGAATCTCCCATCATTTCTTTTGTTTCCATTTCATAAATGAGGAAATCTGCATATTTACTTCCACAAGCTTTGAAAGCCGCTTGCAATTCAAACCAATAAATCAATTTTAAGCAACCCTAAAAACTATCAATACAAGTAAATCTGATAAACCGATTCCATACATCAAACAAATCAGAAAGACCTCAAAAACCACTATTAAGTTTTATTTGTTTGTTTTAGGCAGCTGCAAGATGGGTTACTTACTTTGATGAGAAGGATGAGGGGAACGATAATCGCTTGAAGTTCTCTAGCTGGAAAGCATGGAAGCAAGGCAGCTTTTAATGCCAGTACGCAATTAATCATATCTTCACCCTGCGGTGGCTATTACACTTGTTCATCAGCAGGATGTCTTGGCTCTGGTTCAGCATTTTAAGCTGTTTTGTTTAAGGCCACCTGGCATGGCTAAGGACACCTTCCAACTGTCACCTTCTTGCCATCCTTTCTTGTTTTCTTCCGCAAACAAAAAATTTTAATGTACCTCTATTTTATTGATTAGAATGAATACCCCGCAATATGATAAATTGATGACTCCATCGAAACCGAAGAAGGTGAATGGTGTTTCATGTGCAACTAATTTCACCTAGCATAAGTTTTACTATCTACCGACGACTACCATAGATGACAAAGACACAAATTTGGAGGCTCTACATTGGTACGATACCTAAGAAAATAAAAACTGCATAGGAACCAGATATAAGACAAAAAATACATGAAAGGGTATAATTTTTTCTCTCATATGGTTAAATCCTTGTTTACTTTTGAGATTCACGAAATCATACTGTATGTATTTAGTGATTTGTATTTGATATATTTTTTTGCACATAAAAATTGTTATTATGTTGGCTAATTCATTTTCACATCCTTCAACATGACAACATCTGATAATATGGAAGAGAAATCTTCCATGTATGTTCATTTAATTTCAGAAGCTTGTCGACTTCAGATAATAAGTAGTGAATCCTTCTTATTGCCCTTACATAATACACGGAATTGTGCGACTTGTGAGAAATATATAGTAAGAAGATTAGAGAGTTTGAGTCTTTTATATTTTTATATTATGTTCTCTATAACCTTTAACCTTTAACACGAAGTGATTTCAGTCTGCTTCAATCTCGAGTAATAAACGCTTTAGTTTAGTCATCTTTAACGTTTTATCATATGATTTTTGTAAATTTTTTTAAGAAATCAATCATTACACAACATCAAAGTACAATTGTATCACAACTTTGACAATAATACTATGGTGATATGTATCACTCCCCCTTAGTCAATACTTCATCTCACAATGAAAACCACTTCCCCTTACATAATGATCCGTAAACCATATATATTTGTAGTGTGATGAACTACACATTAATTCTCCCCCTTTTTGTCAATATAAATTGGCAAAGGTACGAAAACTAGTGGGATCATAATGAAATTCTCATAGAGATACTTCATGAATAAAAGAGAACATATCAACTTTGATTTGATGATTTCACATAGTCGAAACTTAGTGTGTTCATCAAGGAGTTTATAAAGATACAAGAAAACTCCTACAATATTCCAAAGCCGCACTCCCCACAAAGATTTGGCAATTAAGCACAAGTTCAATTAAGAACTCTCCCCCATATAATATCATTCCCGAAAGGAACAACAAGGGTGACCTTACTTTCACAAGAAAAAAGGATTTCTTTGGACATTAACAAATTACATGAAACATGAATTTGTATCCAGAAAAATTAATTAAATTAATCACAAGAAATCCTATGACTAATTTAATCGGAAATGCTCAACATAAGAGAACTTATGGAGCCATACAGTACTTTCGCATAGAAGTGGATCAGGCAAAGATCAATACTGCGGAATATTCAAAGATTCATTCTATATTTCATCAATATTTGCATAATGATATCATAGACTTAATCTTTGCAAATCAACAGTTCATCTTATCTTCCATCAATATTTGCATAATGACATAATATGCTTAACTTTTGACATATATGGGACAATCATAGTTCACGGACGCAAACACGCATCCATTAACAAATTTTTTTGCAATATATAAAACCAATAAAGATTAATACTGCAAAATCATCATCCAAATAAACTTTAGAATTTAAATAAATAAATCTAAAAACATTGTTAGATGAAAAACGTTGGCAATATCAATGTGTAATCACAAAAGCTATTCCAAACCTTAGTTATCCTTCTTAAAAATAAGAATAAATCTCATAAGAAGTTTCCTAGACGAAAATATAACTCCTAAGAAGAACAAAACTGAAGGTCTTCAGACATATCCAACAACTAGAGATCGAATAAGAACAAGTTCATCAGTTGCTTTCTTCAGTTCATTTTTTCATAAATTCAAGATTTTTTGTTGCAATTTCAAATGTTCACGTACAACCTCAAAATATCGAAGAATATTTCCTACCAATTGAGATGACATCTGAACTAGAAGTTTGTTTTCATGATCAACTGCATGGAAGCAGGATATGATAACAGGTTTCTCATGAAACTCGAAAACTTTTCCTTTTCAACTTTGTCTTCCTTTTTGCATCCATCCATTGTGCACGCCACAAAAATTTCAAGAGAAATCTTGAACTTATGGAACGTGTATATACATCAAGGAAAACATTCCATGATATATATATATATATATAAACAAGATTTTCATTGGGAAACCCTAGAGTTACTTGTTTACGTTCGGTAGGGGACGGGTGCACGAACGTTCGTGATTATGAACCAGGTTCAAAACCAAGGAACTGATGGAGCCTATTTTTTGAAAAACGTTTTTGATAAAAACAAATTAAGAACAGAACATCTTATCTAGAATAGAGCACAAGATAATTGTTGATAGACAACAAATCAACTGTTATTGAAGGAAAACGAAGTTATTCAAAGTGAACAACAAATAAAAAAAAATTCTCAAGAGTTATTGATCATTGAAAAATAACTGGAGCAAGGCTCAACAGTGAGATGATCATTTTTTTTTATTATTAAACTGAAAACAGATACAAAAGACCACTTTATCAAGAAGAAAAGCTTCTTGAGAATTATGAGCATCCTCACATGATCTAAACGAGATGCTCATTTGTAAGCAGACAAGTTGTAGTTTGACGAGCATATAGCTCATCATAGGTATTGACATTTCCCCTTTTTCTTTCATGAGTATCATCAGGGAAGTCAATAGAGTTAGTTTCAAGAGAATTAACAAGAGGAGACAAGAGATACCTGAAGCTGCTGCTTCCTTGCTTTCTTAATGCTGCGCTTGAGTCTGTTTATACTGGTCTTTAGTTCCGAAACACGATTATTGATATGAATATGCTCAGGAACAAATGTAAAACCCCACTTTTTACATAAACATTTAAAAGTAACATGTGTACTTCTTTTCTGGGTGGTGTAATAATTTTATGGGCCTTTTTATGCTATTTCAGCCCACCCATTGATAACCTAGTTATCTATCGGAAAATTTGTCGGTTGGTCTCCAAATAACTATTTATAATAGGGTCCATCCGGAAAAATAACTTAGTAGGGTCCATATTTGTTTAAAATATGGAAAAGACGTATACAACCCTGCTCCAAACGTGCGAGTAGTATCTCAGTTCTATTAAGGAAAACCCCACATTCTTTTACGAATTACAGAGAAAAGCAAAAAAAACTTCAACCAAACCCTAGGTTTCTTCTATTGATCGATCAAAATTGGAAGAAAGATGGATACGATAATCATCAAAACAGATCCACAATTGATCTATCAAAATGAATAAAAAACAGAAACGAGAATCATCAAAACACAGATAGGTAGTGAAGAAATCATACGAAATCATCAAAAACTCTATTTGATCATTGTGTTTATCAAAAAAAAAACGTAGGTTACCTGGATAGATATCAATTAAGCAGTCGGAGAAGAAATTTTTATCTGCATCTGCCCAAAAAAGTTGTGGCAAAAGGTATGACAATGTATTTAGTTCACTTTTGTTTTCTGCTTTTTCTTGACATTAAATGAATAATACATATATATGATGTATTGAAGAAAAAACTCAGTTTATGCTTGAATACCAGTCACCATAACTTGTAATTGGTTTTTGATACCATGATACAACAGTACATATTCGATGTACTCAGAAAAAGCTAGTTCATCAATGCATATAATAGTTTCATTTGCTTTTGACAGTATGAATCCACAATACATATATGTTGTACTTCATATATGATAGTTTCCTTGGCTTTCGACAATATGAATCGGCAGTACATATATGATGTACTGTAAAAATAAAACCTAGTTTATTTCGACGAATATGATCTATTACTGCATATTTGGAAGCCTTTTTTGCGTTTGATAGTATGAATCCGCGGTACATAAATGGAACAGCGAAAAAAAACCAAGTTTATTTCGATGAATATGATGTATCAATGCATATTTGGAAACCTCTTTTGATTTTAATAGTATAAATCCGCAGTACATATACGGTATACTAAAGAAAAAAAACTAGTTTATTTCGATGAATATGATACATCAGTGCAAATATAAAAGTTTGTTTTGCTTTCGATAGTATGAATCAATAGTACATCTGTTCTACTGAAAAATTATTCAGAAAAGGAGATTTGGAGCTAACCAAGATTATGTATGCACGAAGGTTTAAATTACCTTACCAATATACTTATGTCAAGACAGATGATTTAGCTTCTTAAATGCTTTATAAAGGTGTTTCTGTGTGCAGGTTGATAAAGACTTCATGGAAAAAGTTGGATTCAAACCAGTCCATATTGCTTGCACGTTTAGGCTGGGCTTGATGTCAAGTACGAAGAACTCTCATTTTTGGATTAAGGAGATGCCGCACTGTCAGCCATATTGCTTGCACGTTTAAAAAACAAACATAAGATGATTTGTTCTATTAAATATTGATTGCACTGTAGAAGAAGCTAGGTCGTTTTATTGATTTTAGTTTGTTTTAGCACTGTGAATTCGAGTGCTATGGCGCTGCACTACGGTAGTAAAATGTTGTAGTACATATCTAGCGTACTGCTTTGGTTTCACTTCGGAACATCATAATCAATCTCTATAAAGTTCCAATTACGTAAGAATTAGTGCATTTAGATTGTTTACTGCTTAAAAAGTGCAGTTGAGCTACATATCTGCTTGAGTGAAATTTTTGGTATATATCTGATATACTGCTTTGATCTTGTTTTCGCAATGTCTGAGAATTGAAAACTGAATCTCTTGTTTAAGCGCCCCTCGACCCACATTAAGAACTATTAATCATTTACGTTGTACAAATCACCACACATTTTGCAGAAAATGAAATCAGGAAATGTACTGGATGTGATTCAACCTAGCATATTGAACTTAAACGGTAATGGGAACAAAGTATCAAAAATTCACTCAATTCAGGCTCTGCAAAAATACATAAAATGTAGAAAACAATATCATTCATATACATATATGAAATTTTTAAATATACAAGTGTGTTTTGTAACCATTAAGTAACTACCCTTTTTTTCCTAGGTAAATACAATACTAGTATTCTGAAAAATCACAATGCACACCAGGAAAAAACATTGAATCATATAAATTTTCCAATATTGCATCGCAGAACTGAGCTAAGAATTTTTATAGGCTTTGCAGCACCACCTACAAGTAGATTAAGCTTAAATCAATAACAAGGGATTGCAGTTAGCGGGAATCTAGATTTTAGAAGAAAGGAATAAACTTGGTATAATTTACCTTGATGATATCTTTCTGGAACTTGGAGAGGAACCTGTATCACACGACAACCATAGAGATGAGTAGTTAACATCATAAATAGATCGTAGAAGGATACAATGATAAACATAATGACATTGGGACGCATTCAATACACATCTGAATGACATACATTCTAATGATCTGAGACGTCTGCAACAAAGCAACAACATATAAAAATTGAGTACATAAAAAACACACTCTAAGAAACTCACAGTAAATAGAATGCACACTCCCAAAAAATGAAAATACATCATCAAAGCTCCAAACAATTTCTTCAATAAAAAATTACCGAAAACGTCTATACTCAATGCAGGAGCGCATAAAAAATGAGTACATAAAGAACACAGTCTGTGAAACTTAAAAATCCCACTTCTAAAACATATTGTATTATCATCAGATGTTCGCCTGCTAAAACAACACAAAGCATCTTCGATTGAAAACCGTAGTAGTTATATTAAGTTGTTGTCAGTCAAGCCCTTCACATATAAGATATTACCAAGAGCGCATCTATCTATAGGTAACAAAAAAATAAATGTACACGCACAAAGATGATAAATAATCAACATTATCAATCGGATCCACTCCATTTTGTGACTACCAAAACTTAAAGGAACCCAAAATGAACAAACATAAAAATGCAATTCATTCACAGTAGATCATATTCGAAAAAATCAAGCTTAAGATAAGTCTGTGGTCCACCTATGCTTCCTTAATCACAAACCCACAAATATGAAATCCTAGCCAAACAAGAAATCCCCTGAATATGCAATCAATAACAACAATGTTAGAAACTTATGCGGTGAGTGATGATTAACCTTCCATTTTATCAGCATGAGAAGTACTGGTCTATACTTCCAGCAAACTCTAGTTAGTAATTAGGCATGTAGAAGTATCTTGTCTAGAGGATACTACTGTTAGCTAAATCATTCACAAGGACCACTAACTCACAGGTAATGAAACTGGTAAGAAACTGGTAATGAAACTGGTAATGAAACTGGTAAAGACCACTAACTCACAGGTTACTGTTACCACCCCCGACAGTAATGAAACTGGTAAGAATGAACCTGTATATGAAGACTTCTCCAAGTACAAATTCAGTAAATATTGAGTTGCTGCTGAACTCTCGGATCCATGTAAAAGGCATTTACGCAGGAACTATCGGGATTATCTCCACATACCTGCCAAGAAAGAAGAAAATGCAATATATAAGAAAGTACTTCAAAAAATGAGTACATAAAGAACGTACTCTAAGAAACCGACAGTACATAAAAGGCGCACTCCTAAAATAGAAAAGATATTAACATCATAGCTCCAAACAGTTCCTTCTATAAAAATGTAATTTCCCGAAACATGCGCCTTAACGTAAGAGCACATAAGAAATGAGTACATAAAGAACACATTCTGAGAAACTAAGAGTACGTTAAAACAACGATGGTAAATAATTAGGGGTGTCACAATCTATAATTCAAGTTATATGATGATGTTAGTAACAGGTTAAGTGTTCAACATGGGCATGCATCAAATAATTTTAATTATGTCTATAATTGATGAAAGAAGCACCTTTCATTTTTATCAAATCCAAATCTAGAACCAAAGTAAAATGCAACAGATAGTAGCCAAAGCATTGTTCTGGACTGCAGCCAACTGTAACCAATCTTTTTCTTGCATTTCGTCTCTAGCAAAGTTAATGTCCAGTGTAGGTTTTAGAAGCTCAAGGGGACTTATTCAGCAGGGAAATTGACCTCTCACTGCTCACTAAGAAACCCATACAAGCACAAGCTTTCCTTCTCTGCATAATACAATAAAAGTTGAGTGATGCAAAACAATTAAAAAAAAAAGAGAATCCAGGAATGATAGCAACAGAGCAGGACAATAAAAAAAGAATCCAGGAATGACAGTACATCAGATATACACTCGATTCTTTATCTCTACATTAATAAAACAACATCCATGGTAAGTATTTTATGTATATAACTAGAAACCTATATCAACTAACAAAAAATAACCGTAATATTGCATAATCATTCTCAGAACATAAAAATGCATTTGTTTTATTGATACATCAAATATACTCTCAATACATGGCACCATAATGATAGTACATAAAATAAGACAGTAAGAACATTGCTTTTAACAACACCATCATGTACTACTACACGTATATATAGTTATGCCACCCATAAGGGCTACAAGGAAGTGAGTTACAATCACAAATTCATTAATTATAAGAAAACTAGAATTGGAGTAAACTTTTTCCAGATATGATTTTTATACTTGGAAGTCTATTGAGAGCGGTGTCAATGAGAAGAAACACTACATTCAGAGAATTCATACATCCCATTCACCACCAAACAGGTGCCACTACTCATGAAATTAGCGATATATGAAATTACAAGTTAGTGATTTATGCTACGTAAGGTTCAATAACATCTCAAAAGTAGGGTTCAATACCATCTCAAAAGTACTGCCTTTGACTTCCCTATTACAAATGGAAAATATTAACACGTTTAGGCGTTTAGAAACCTATCTCAACTAACAAAGAGTAATAATCCTGCATAATCATTTCCAATCTATAAAAGATGTACTTAATTTCTGGAAAGTACATTAAATATACCCTCAATTCATTTCCAGACTATAAAAGATGTACTCAATTCATTTCCATTCAATTCATCAAATATCCTGCATAATTATTTCCAATCCATAAAAAATGTACTTAATTTCTCGGCAGTACATCAAGTATACACTCAATTCACTCAGTCCTTTTTTTATATATAAAAAACCTATATTCATTCTGTACATCAACAAATAACATCCCTGATAAGCTTAATTTGTAAGTCTATAACTACAAGAATTATCTTTGAATAAACCCAATTTGTTAGAGCATTGCTCGGTCGAACTCGCATGCGTTGCTATCTCAAGCATGTTTGTCGATGTTAGTGATCAAAACTATAAGTCTTGATTTCTAGTATACTATAGCCAAGTCTTGGAGTAGGATAGAAAGTGTAGTTGAGCACAAAAACTCCATGGAAATCATCATACAAGACGAATGACTACTCAAGGAACTGGTGGATCTTCATCGACAAAAGGTATGTGGAGACTTGAACTTATCTGTCACTCAAAAGTCTATCTACTCTATCTCCTATTTTGAGACAAAATTCGTTTTGCTATATAGACTTTCATTATACACATTTGTTATTTCGAGCCGAGTTTATCTTGCCTATCTATTTCTCGAAATATGTGTTGGTAAGATTTTGCTTTGGCCAAGTTCATCTTTACCTAGTGACGAAAGCCATGATTATGTTTCAATCACTTTGAAAATTGCTCTGACGAAAAATGGTTTGTGAATAACAACTATACAACGTCCTCTGAGAATGTTTCAATGATTCAAATGAGAGTTTAGATTATATAACCAATGATGGATATAAGCATTGTGTGGTAACACATATATGTATAAGTCCTTTTTCCTTGAACCGAAGTTTGCGAACTTTGTTGATCAAGAGAACCGGAATAGTGGCGTGAGTTAAGTCCGCGAACTCAGTCCGCGAACTGGCGGAAGTTCTCGACCCGAGAATATCTGCTGGAGTTTGTGAACTCCTTCCGGGAACTTAAGTCTGCGAACTTGAGTTGGTTATATCTAAAAACGATTGTTTAAGAACTTATTCATATTAACTAAGGAATGCTAAATTCAAACCGTCGCTATATAGTTCATGAACCGATTCGAGTGAATCAAATCGTTTTTGCTTCGATTGTGTCTTGTGTAGTTACATAAGATTTCCTTGCAATTGAACAACACTCTAACTAGTTCATTTGAGTCATTTGAACTAGTTATGGTGAAGAAGAACATGGTTGATATGAAAGTGCTCATATGGCTAACCATTGGTTAACTATTGTTGAACCAACAAATGTTCATGTTTGGGTACGGTTACATAAACCCAAAATAGTACATTTTATTTGTGTGTAACAAGCTAAGTTTTTGATCTAACGGTTGAAAGATATTTTCTTGAATCTAATCAGGTTTTCATATAACGGTGAATATTGAATGCTTTGTTACCAAGCTAACATTGATTGCAAACCCTGATTTGAAAGACTATATAAGGGAGAACTCTAGCAACTAGGAAACCTAATCCCCACACCTTCCGTGTGATACTAGTTGTATTAGCTAGAGTCGATTCTCCTTTAACCTTAGGTTTTCTTCTTAAACCAGGTTAACGACTTAAAGACTTCATTGGGATTGTGAAGCCAGACCGATACTACTTTCTCGTAGTTGTGTGATCTGATCTGCTGAATCTATCGTGTTGAGTACAATCGTAACGATTGGCTTGAGATCTTTATCTCCGATAGGCAAGATAGAAAAGTAGTCACAAACATCTTCGTCTCATCGTTTGTGATTCCACAATATCTTCTTTCGTTGCGTCGATTAAGATTATTATGAGGTGATTGATAATACTAGGCTTTTCTTCGGGAATGTAATTCCGGGTTATCAATTAGTTCCTATTCACCTTGATTTATCAAAAGACGGGACAAAACTTTTAGGTTTATCTGTGGGAGACAGATTTATCTATTCTGTAGACTTTTCTGTGTGATACAGATTTGTTTATTAAAGTCTTCGACTTTGGGTCGTAGCAACTCTTAGTTGTGGGTGAGATCAGCTAAGGGAATCAAGTGTGTAGTATCTTGCTGGGATCAGAGACGTAAGGAGCGCAACTGTACCTTGAACCAGTGTGAGATTGATTGGGGTTCAACTACAGTCCAGACCAAAGTTAGTTTGTAGTAGGCTAATGTATGTAGCGTCTTAATACAGTATGGTGTTCAATCTGGACTAGGTCCCGGGGTTTTTCTGCATTTGCGGTTTCCTCGTTAACAAAATTCTGGTGTCTGTTTTATTTCTATTCCGCATTATATTTTGTTATATAATTGAAATATCACAGGTTGTGCGTTTGAATCAATCAATTGGAAATCTGACCTTTGGTTGTTGATTGAAATTGATTGATCCTTGAACATTGGTCTTTGGTGTCGTTCAAGTGATTTCTCTTGTATTCAATTAGACTCGCAGATTTCTATTTGCTTGAGTAAGAATTGAATCGAGAAAGAGAGATATAACTCTTTGATATATTTTATTAAGATTGAGTCTTATTGATTCTCTTGAAAGTATATTGGAGTTTGTCCATACAGATTGCTAAGCGAAATATTGGGTGTGGTTATTGTACCCCCGCTTTTTCAATTGGTATCAGAGCATGCAAACACGTTTAAGACCTCACAAGTCTGTGTTTGTAGCGATCTGACTCTATGGACAGAGGTGCTATCTCTATCCGTACCACCAGTCTTCGATGGCTCTAATTACTTATGGTGGAAAATTGTTATGCGAGCTTTTCTTCAAGCACGTGATTTTCAATCATGGGTATATGTTGTTAATGGCTATGATGCTCCCGTTGTGGCTGTTGAAAATGTAAACATTTCCAAGAATATTGGTGAATACAGTCCTGCCGAGATACTTGCTGCAAAGCAAAATTCTGACGGTTTGAATGCTATCATACATGCCATTACCCCAAATCTTCAGCACCATGTGTCAAATTGCACTAAGTCTAATGAAGATTGAAATATCTTAGAAATCGTATTTGAAGGAAATACCAGTCAAAAGGAAGCTAGGCTTCAAAACCTTAATTCTGATTGAGAAAACCTTCATATGGAAGATGAAGAAACATTTGATGAGTTTAATCACAAAGTGTCTGAAATTGTTAATGCATCTTTTGTATTGGGTAAGACTATTCCTGAAAAGGACATTGTGATGAAAATTCTCAGGGCACACGTCCGGTGTACATGTTCGTACCTCACTGTGTCATGAAGGTGCGATCTAGGCCACTTAATTTGACCGGTAAAGAGGAGTGGCCGAGATCAAATTTCGACAGAAATCCTATGCCGCAAAGGATTCTTAAAGGGGCGCGGCATGCCACCTTCAAGGCACACGAATCGAGGCATCCGGCCATGGCTTGTCTTGGTCGGTCGGACATAGAGATAGACGGGCCCACAGTGATCACGTTGATATTATCTGGACTTCCTTAGTCTATTCCTGCACCCTTCATCCAAGCTGGCGAACATGGACGCTCGTGATTGATTAACGACACATGTAACATGCCGCAAACCCTAATTAGGGTTTTAAAACAGTCACGCACACATGGTTTTGGCTAATCGGTTTTGCAGGTTAGGCTTCTCCTTTGAAGAGGTCGATCATGTGGGGCCCACGTTGGGCCGACAGTGAACGTGTGTGCACTTCTCCAATGGTCTTAGGCGCAATCTAAGCCATCCAAACATGCTGGCGAAGTTGGATGGTCGTGATTGTTTTAAGACACTAGTGGAACTTCCGCAACCTTTAAAAGCATCATTTTAGCCATGTTTGGAGCAAACGTTCATTGCTCCATGGCTTTGTCGTGAGAAAACCGATCGGGCAGGGATAAAGTGGGACCGCTAATGTGCGTGCTAGCGCCTCCTCCAACTTTGATCTAAGTCGTCCAATCAGGCTAGTGAAGTTGGACGATCATGATCACTTTGAGATTGCCTCAAGCAGTCTTGCTCATTCGAGTTTCTTCCAAAGAAGCGTGGCCACCCTATTGGGTTAGCGTTTTGGCACGCTGAGAAGAGGAGTGTGATGTTCGACCGGCTAGGGCGCAAACAATCCCGCTGGTGGTCATCACGGTGATAGCCTGCTCCTGCTAGGGCTCATCTAGGCTAGTTAAATCATGTGGTCAACCTGTGTGGCCGTAATTATTTCTGAGACTGATACGGTCAGTCCAGATTTCCCTTAGGAAATTAAATATGCTCAATCGGGCTAATATAACACACCGAGAGATATAGCCTATACGGGTATTTCGTGCATGCCTCACCATCGACACTTGGTGATTCGTGTTACTCTGCTGAGAGCAACACTCAGTCATCATGCCACACCAACAATGAGAGTTATGCGGGAAAGCACATGAAATACTAGGCAAATCATGCATTATAAATGCTAAAAATTCACAGGGTATTCGGGATTGTTGCCACATGCTCCAACCTGGATGACTTTTGTATAGTTAGTTCACAGAAATATTTGAGATTGTGCCACATGCTCCACTCTAGGTGAATTAATTAAAGCGAAGAGGTACTCATCACTTATCAAATAGCTTTATCCTCTGCAGGATGTCAGCGAATAAAATTTGGCTTTACAATTTTAGCCTTTGAACCAAAAATCCACCATCAACATTAAGTCCCCTTCCTAGCACACAATGGTTACACTATTGTGGGGTAGGGATTAGATGGTGACATATAAAGATAAAACTTATGAGAGAAAGTTAGATGTTACCAGAAGAGATGGATCGTCCTGTCTTTGGAGTTCAAGAGGTATCCAGGTGAGCGTTGAAGCAGCTTCTGAAGCGAACGTGGAGGCGGATCTTTGAGAGAGCGTTGAAGCAACTTCTGAAGCGA
Source organism: Papaver somniferum (assembly GCF_003573695.1). Lineage (NCBI taxonomy): Eukaryota > Viridiplantae > Streptophyta > Magnoliopsida > Ranunculales > Papaveraceae > Papaver > Papaver somniferum. The sequence goes on along the minus strand of NC_039364.1, from coordinate 178,539,010 downwards.
ACGTGGAGGCGTCTCTTGGAGAGAGCGTTGAAGAAGATTATTCTTCAGTTTGGTATTCCCTTTACATGCTTCTAGATTGACCATCTCTTATGTTGAAGAAGTCCTTGACTGATGGCGAAGGAATCTCGTGCTGAGCCTCAGTCCCCAAGCATGACTTATATGGTTCTATCTCTGTCCATGGTGGTTATTGCTATGGTGAAGCTCGGGCACTGGTATCAACAAATGATGGTTCTCAGCTGCAGCTATGATCATAAAATACTGGCAGGAAGAGGCGTGACAGCTCCGGGCTCGAACTCGGCGGTCATCATATAGTGGTAGAGCTTGTCTCGTCATTAGAGGGAGAAGCTAATGATGAAACCGATAGCTTCCTTCATGCTGCCTCATGGAACGGAAAAGAGAGAGACAATCCCCTTCCCATGAGTATTTACTGAGCCTTCGACTTGATAGATGTTGTCACGCTGGGTTCATGAGGCCGTCTTTACGTCTGCGTTGCGTTTCATAGACGTTCAGGAATATCACTGGCCTTCGACAATACGTCTGCTCTCTTGAGTATATCCTCTTCTTTGGACATCTTGGAATGATAGCGTGCTTGCATCTCTCTAAATTCACCATATTTGAGATGGGCAGTGTTAAGCAGTCCCCAGTCATACTCCTTTACCATTATCATCTTTGGATCGTATCTTTGAGGAGTAGGGAAGTTCTCTCATGCGAATGACTTAACTAATAGGTTCTGCAAATATGATGAAGCTCTTGACATGGAGAATCTGTATGTATCTCTTAAGTCCCAGGTGCAATCTCCTTTGGTAACGCAACTACTTCTTCTATGGGAGACGAAATTCTGAAAGTGTCCCTTATTGATGTTGTTGTCGTCGAGCCAGACATAGAATATCTTGGACGTTGTTTCATCATTGTGGCAGCCGTGCATGTGGTACTGGAGTTGGAGTTGGCGATTTTGGACGCGCAGGATGTTATATCTCGGTGGTTTTCCTCTTGCTGCTTCAGCGAAACTGCTTGCAGAAGGCCGAAGGTTGTATTGCCTCTTGGTGAGATGTATGCGAACATCATGAGGCTCTTCATTACTGACAGGATTGTTCTTTCTAGCAGGGAAGGTGTTGTCGCAACTGGGTGTTTAGCAGCTTCACAGATGTCTGAAAGTGCGGGTTCTTCGACAAAGCACGATTTAAGGTACTATCCTATCGATGCACAATTACACCACTTGTTGTTAAGTCACATTTGGATCGTGACCCTCCATTGCCTGAATCCGGGAGCTCTTGACATAATCATTTGGATGTTCGTTGTTTCGCTGAAGCATTCCTCTTAAGTCTGTCAGAGTGATTCACCCAAGCTGCGGATTCTTTCTCGACATGATGATGCGGACAACGTTATCTTCTCGAGGATGCTCCCTTGAGGTGTCGGCTCCAGTAGATCTGAAGATGTCCCAGGCTCGCTCTTCGTCCGGGCTGACATAATAGGTGAACCCTTTATGATGATTTGGAGATGACAATATTCGTTGAATCTTCCGAAACGCATCTGTTGTAGTGTGGTCCATGCGAAGCTTGCTCCTTTCTTCATCAAGAGAGTGAATGAAGCAACAAGATGGGCCAAACCAGGTATAAAACGTCGAATGTAGTTCACATTGCCCATGAAGCTTTGGATCTCCTTCACAGTTCGCGGCAGCGGCATCGTGAGGATAGCTTGAGTCTTGGATGGGTCCACCTTGATCCCCTCAGCAGTTACCTGTAACCCCAGAAACTTGCAAACTCCGAAAGTGCATTTCAAAGGATTCATCTTCAATTTATATTCACGTCACCTTTCGAACACTTGTCGTAGGACTCCTGTGTGATTCGCCCGAGCTTTCGATTTGACGACTATATCATCTACATAGTCTTCGACTTGCTTATGAATCATGTCGTGGAAGATTACCGTCATAGCGCGTTGATACGTTCCACCGGCATTCTTGAAACCAAATGGCATTACAGTATAATAAAAATTTCCAAGAGGAGTTCGAAAAGCTGTCTTACTTGCGTCATGCTCGTACATCCTTATCTGATTGTACCCGCTATATCCATCCATGAAGGAGAACATGCCTTGTCCGCTGGTGGAATCTACTAACATGTCAATGCTAGGTAGAGGAAAATCGTCTTTTGGGCAGCATCTGTTCAAGTCTCTGAAATCTACGCAGTACCTGATTTGTCCGTTTTTCTTTTTCACCGGAACTACATTAGCCAACCAGGTCGGATGATGGATAGGCTTAATGAAGGAAGTAGCTAGAAGCTTCTGAATCTCAGTCTTGATTTGTTGTTCTACCTCGTGCCTGAACTGTCTCGGAGATTGCTTGATCGGCTTGGATCCATGTATGACATGTAGATGATGGGTGACCAATTTTTCGTTTAGACCAGGCATTTCTTCATACGTCCAAGCGAATATGTCCTGGTATTCTTTGAGAAGTTGCACGATCTCAGTGTGTTCATCCGTGGACAAGGTTGAGCTGATGGATATAGGCCTGGGAGATTCTTCATTCCTGATATTAACGATTTCGAGCTTATCGGTCGTGGAGCTGGTGTCGTCCTGCAGTTGTCATGGAGCATCCAGCACCTCTTCCTGTGGATCGTCGTTGTTGTAGCATTCCATTGTCCGGAGAGACTGGGTAACAGTCTTCCCTTCTAATTGCTAACAACGGCGTCGGTAGACGGTTTTCCCTTTCTGATCACGACTTGCCATAAAAGTTCGCTCCCTCTTAGTGTGAACGAGGGAATGCCTTGTCAGCAAAGATGCATCGTGGGGTTTATCCCTCAATGATGCAAGTCGGTCCTCCTCTTGGATCGACGCCCACGTGGGGAGTGGGATGCAATGGCTTTGTCTGCTTATTCCCGCGGAGCTTCTCTTGGTTCAAATAATTCCACTCCACATATCGGTGCGTAAGGAGACAACGATGCAGGAATACGAACGACTTCTTTATTCAGCATAGTCTTCAGGCACTGGTGATACGTCGAAGGGACAAGCCTATTTTCATGGATCCACGGTCTCCCCAGTATCATATGGAAGTCCGGGTCCTTCTCTATGACTTTAAATTTCACCTTTGACTGAACGATCCCTACAGATAAACTCAAATTGACATACTCGTATGTGTTGGTTTGGTTTCCTTCGAAGTATCTCATCGTGGTAGGCCTCCATACGATCTTGCCTGGGCGAACCTTGGTCGTCCTGAGAGTCTTGAGAGTAATCACATTCGAAGACGCTCCCGTGTCGATGAGAGCCCTCTTGAACTCCGAGTCCTTGATGCGTGCAGTAACATGTAGGGGCCGGTTGTGACCTTCCTCTTCCATCATGTCTTCTTCTGTAAATGTAATATTATTCACAGACATCTCTGATGTTTTTTAGGTTTCTGGGCGCAAAGGAGTTAAATTCACGTCTAGGGATATCTGGTTGATTGCAGCAAATGTCTCCGCCCGCTGGTCCTTTGAAAGATGTAAAAGTTTGCGTAAACTTTACACTAGAGAAGCCGCTTCCTGATCCACCGACCTCTGGTTCATAGTGAAGCTATTGACCTGAGGAGGATCGTTGCAAGGAAAGTCCCCAGTGTAGAAATCTCGGTTACAGGAAAACCGCTCACATCTGACGTCATATTGATGAGGAGATCGAGTATGCCGTTTATTGCTTCTTTGATCAGGTCCATGTTCTTTGCACGAACCTCCTGCACTCGTGCCAACTTGATCAATGTTGGGATTCTTCCAGCCGCGCCGTCAGACATACCGTTGGAAAGAGGAGAATCTTCGTTGGAGGAACTCCGACCGGGATCTGAAGTTGTTGGGGAAGTCCTAAGACCAACCATTTTGAAATCATCCAAATGGCATTGGGTATTGAAGAAATTGACTTCACAACCGAGAGATTAATCTCCCACTGTGGTCGCCAATTGTTTATGGGTGAAAACTGTTTCTGCGGTTTTTGGTAAATTTGGGTATGTAGATGAGAAGCGAATCTAAACCCTAAACAAATGCACTGCACGGGAGTGCTTTCTGATTCAAGAGATCAATCTATACAATTCTGGCCTAAATCAAGAAATGGCCGTTCCAGAGTTGCTTCGGTCACAAAGTGAAGGAGATGGGGTTGATCTTAGGGAGGGAAGCGAAGAAGGTGTTGAGATTGTTAAGGTGTTGGTTGTTTATGACTTGTATCAGAAAGAGGAACTGGCTTGCAATGATGTAAGCTATCAGTTCTGGTGTTTTCTGGATACGGATGACAACACTTGGTTTTTTGTGCTTGTCTCTGTGTGTTGTTTGAAAATAGGTGATGAACCTATTTATACAAGTCATAAAGTACAAACCTCGTCTCTCGTAGGAAGTAGAGCGATGAAGTAGTGGGGTTGTGTGTGAGTGATTGCACGATCACGTCCTGGCCCACTTCTCCTATCATCGCTAACTGTCCATGTCTTCCTGACACGTTCTTGTAAGGGCGCGTTACACGCTGCACGCTGTAAACCGCCAGACCAATACCCCAGTAAGTATCCCCCAGTTTGTGACATGCTTGATGTCTCGAATGAGTGGATCGTGGGACCCACAGGGAGTAGCATACGATGCTAGGTTAAATAACTAAGTTATTTAGGAAATTGATATTCATGAAATATCGTGTATACTCTATGCATGTAATGCATCGAATATAATCAATGTGTATGAAGCATCGTTGTTTTAAGGCTTAACGGAGTAAGCCGCGGATTGAGCGTCTTAAAACAGATGCATGCTTAGCTATCTTCGAATGATAGTTTGGAGGCTGCACAGGAAATCCCTCCCTTGGCCGATCTCATGATGTGGTAGAGTGGCAGATGATAATCACCACGACATCTTATTGGCCATTTAACTCCTAGCCTGGGCTTCCTAACCAAGCTGGTAGAGTTGGACGGACGAGATAATATATGACGCTCATCTGCGACCGTTGATGAAGTTTTTTGGGTTTTGAAGAGGTGCGCAAGCATCACTCTTCAGCTTGGTCGAAACCAAGCATGGGCGGCGTTTTTGGAAGGACCGACCGGGCATGCGTGTAGACGGCTTGCCGGTGTACTTGTCCGTACCACACTGTCTCATGAAGGTGCGATCTAGGCCACTCAATTTGACCGGTAAAGAGGAGTGGCCGAGATCAAATTTCGACAGGAATCCTATGCCGCAAAGGATTCTTAAAGGAGCGCGGCATGCCACCTTCAAGGCACACGAATCGAGGCATCCGACCATGGTTTGTCTTGGTCGGTCGGACATAGAGATAGACGGGCCCACAGTGATCACGTTGATACTCTCTGGACTTCCTTAGTCTATTCCTGCACCCTTCATCCAAGCTGGCGAAGATGGACGCTCGTGATTGATTAACCACACATGTAACATGCCACAAACCCTAACTAGGGTTTTAAAACAGTCACGTACGCATAGTTTTGGCTAATTGGTTTTGGAGGTTAGGCTTCTCCTTTGGAGAGGTCGATCATGAGGGGCCCACGTTGGGCCGACAGTGAACGTGTGTGCACTTCTCCAATGGTCTTAGGCAAAATCTAAGCCATCCAAACATGCTGGCGAAGTTGGATGGTTGTGATTGTTTTAAGACACTAGTGGAACTTCCGCGACCTTTAAAAGCATCACGCCAGCCATGTTTGGAGCAAACGTTCATTGCTCCATCGCTTTGTCGTGAGAAAACCGATCGAACAGGGATAAAGTGGGCCCCCTAATGTGCGTGCTAGAGCCTCCTCCATCTTTCATGGTGCGATCTAAGTCGCCCAATCAGGCTAGTGAAGTTGGACGATCATGATCACTTTTAGACTGCCTTAATCAGTCTTGCTCATTCGAGATTCTTCCAAAGCAGCGTGACCACCCTATTTTGGGTTGGCGTTTTGGCACGCTGAGAAAAGGAGTGTGATGTTCGACCGGCTAGGGCGCAAACAAGCCCGCTGGTGGTCATCACGGTGATAGCCTGGTCCTGCTAGGGTTCGTATAGGCTAGTTAAATCATGCGGTCAACCTGCGTGGCCGTGATTATTTCTGAGACTGATACGGTCAGTCCAGATTTCCCTTAGAAAATTAAATATGCTCAATCGGGCTAATATAACACAGCGAGAGATATAGCCTATACGGGTATTTCGTGCATGCCTCATCATCGACACTTGGAGATTCGTGTTACTCTGCTGAGAGCAACACTCAGTCATCATGGCGCACCAACAATGAGAGTTCTGCGGGAACAACACAAAAAATACCAGGCAAATCATGCATTATAAATAATGCTAAGAATTCACAGGGTATTCGGGATTGTTTCCACATGCTCCAACCTGGATGAATTTTTTATATTTAATTCACAGAAATATTTGGGATTGTTTCCACATGCTCCATTCTATGTGAATTAATTAAAGCGAAGAGGTACTCATCACTTATCAAATAGCTTTATCCTCTGCAGGATGTCAGCGCATAAAATTTGGCTTTACAATTTTAGCCTTTGAACCAAAAATCCACCATCAACAGCCGCGTCGATTAAGATTATTGTGAGGTGATTGATAATACTAGGTTGTTCTTCGGGGATATAAGTCCGGGTTATCAATTAGTTCATGTTCACCTTGATTTATCAAAAGACGGAACAAAAGTTGTAGGTTTATCTGTGGGAGACAGATTTATCTATTCTGTAGACTTTTCTGTGTGATACAGATTTGTTTATTAAAATCTTCGACTTTGGGTCGTAGCAACTCTTAGTTGTGGGTGAAATCAGCTAAGGGAATCAATTGCTTAGTATCCTGCTGGGATCAGAGACATAAGGAGCGCAACTGTACCTTGAATCAGTGTGAGATTGATTGAGCTTCAACTACATTCCAGATCAAAGTTAGTTTGTAGTAGGCTAGTGTCTGTAGCGGCTTAATACAGTGTGGTGTTCAATCTGGACTAGGTCCCGTGGTTTTTCTGCATTTGCGGTTTCCTCGTTAACGAAATTCTAGTGTCTGTGTTACGCATTATATTTTGTTATATAATTGAAATATCACAGGTTGTGCGTTTGAATCAATCAATTGGAAATCCGACCTTTGGTTGTTGATTGAAATTGATTGATCCTTGAACATTGGTCTTTGATACCGTTTAAGTGATTTCTCTTGTATTCAATTTGACTCGCAGATTTCTATTTGCTTGAGTAAGAATTGAATCGAGAAAGAGAGATATAACTCTTTGATATACTTTATTAAGATTGAGTCTTATTGATTCTCTTGAAAGTATATTGGAGTTTGTCCATACAGATTACTAAGCGAAATATTGGGTGTGGTTGTTGTACCCCCGCTTTTTCACAATCCACACCAATTACTGAATAATCTAAACAATTTTCGTTCTCTAATCAACACATAAACTGCTCAATAAACCAAATCCATTATGAAACCTAACAGATCACTAGACATACAAACCAATTCACAGATCATCAATCAAACATATCCCAGATTCCAAAATTAGATTTATACTACTGTAGCTAGTAGATCTAACGCAATAATCACCTTAATTCAGTAAGAACCTCCGAAAACAAACTATTATAACATATAAAAAATCGATCAATGAAGAAGAATAGACTGAAAATGTTAAAACCCTACAGAAAAATTAAACAAAGACTTAATTAAGAATCTCACCATTTTTGGGGATGTTAGAAAGGATCAATCGAAGGAGATAAAGAGGAATAAATCTATGGCATAAAATCTTGCGTGCAGAAACTAATCAATCGATCAAACACCTTGCAAGAATCTTCATCGCCAATCGTCAATCGCCAGAGCTCTCCTGACCGAGAGAGAAAATGAAATAATAAATGAATCGGGATTTGGTTCTGTTATGAATATTAAAGGTTCTTTTCGGTATTTTTGGAATTGCACACGTGTGGTTGGACCTGTGGATAAATCTTTGGGTCCAAATTTTTAATTTTTTATAATAATGGACCTCCGGTTAATAAGTTCTTGATGGGCGGAACTGCCATTAACCAGATCTATAATATTAGTACCTTGGTAATTCCTACCATCAACATTATTAGAAACCCTTCTCAAAAGTTTATGGTAGAAAGTCTCAATTCAGTCGCTGGGAAAGAAAAGAGGTAGGGCTTCTTTGTTTTGGTAAACCTAAGAGAAACTAAAAGAAGAAAGGAGAACAAGAAGCTTGGCACCGTACTTTGTCTACGTTTTTATAGTCGAGCTACAACCAGGTAGGTTCTCTATCACTTGTAGTTGTCTATAGTTTAATCTAATGGAGTTTGATGATCTTGACATATTTAACAAACTAGTTATGCAAATAATCCTTGGATTACCGCTCTTTTGTTTCAGACGTTTTAGGACTTTATCTTTACTTTTTGATGTATTCTCGTGTGTACTGTGTAACTTTTCTTCTTTATGTATTCTGGTAGTAGAACTTGTGTACTTAATCTTCTGTGGATCTAAGTGTGGATCTAGTTTCATATGTTTCTATATAGATTAGTACCTTGTGGAGTAAGAGGAAGGGTTATCTCGAAGTGTATCCTTAGGACTAAGAAAATCCAAACTAGTCCAAGTGAGTGTCCTCTTTTGACCATGTTCAAGTTATTGATGATATATTTAAGGATATAGGGAGAAAGGTAGCAGTGGAACCAGAAAATTGTAGACCATGTGGTATTAAACTGATCACCATATGGGTTGAAGTGGATCTTAATAAACCACTAAAGAGAGGAGGATGGTTATACGCAGCTAGATCTAACAAAATGCACTGGGAAAAGTATCACTTCGTAAAACAGCCGCGTAAAATTTGTAAGGAATGCTTTGTGATAGACCATAATCTCTCAACCTGTGAAGAATTTGCAAAACAGTTAAAAATTGTGGCCTATACTCCAGAGGAATTTTATCAGTGGTGCCAAAATTATGCGGGTGGTCAGGCGCTCATGCAGCCCTAGCTGAAGAAGATAGGTGCCTTAATAAGAATCGTGCCTTATATTCATCATGTGAACCAAATAATCTACAAGAAGGAGAAGAATCTAGCAGCAGAAAGAGATCGAGAGATATGTATCCAGAATCTGATGAATCAGAGATTATTGTTTCTCATCAACCAAATCTCACCCATACCAACCCAATCTTTCAATCTTCTGAAACTATGCCTTTGGTTTCTTCTGAGATGAATCACCCTGATTTTATAAGATCTACTGCAAATCAGATTGTTGAGGATAATGTAGAGATGCGCGACAGAGCTATTGATACACATGTTCTTGGAAAACTCAATAATGGAGCACAAGAGGGATCTGCAAACATGGTATTTTTCTACAAACTTTTCTCAAATTTAATTTCTAGAGTTTTCAAAATTAGGGTTCTCCATTTTTCGATCTCTAAGTATCTTCGTAATTCGCTGTGTTTTTACTTTAATTTGAAACTCATCAACATCACCTTGATCATTTCTCAATAATTATCTCATCATCTGTTTAAAACATCTCGACTGAATACTACACCCTTTGTTAGTTGTTGTCTGGGTGCTTGGTGCAATTATTCTACTGGTGATTCCTTCCTGTCTCACGTGTTGTTGTCTCATACGTTTAGATTCATTGTTATTTCTTGCTTCTTTGATACACTAGTGGAAAAAAAATTTGTGGCTTGTAGTAAATTGTTTTGCTCTATTGCTCTCTTTGTGACTTGTTCTCTGTCTAAAACTAGGACAATTTTACTAGTGAAAATTGAGTTCTACCAATTAGATAACCTTCATAGCCACATTACCATGAAAATTTTATCTTGGAATGCCAAGGCTTCAGTAACAATACCACTAGGAACCACCTTAAAGACTTAATTAGGTCTGATGACCCCGACTTGATCTTTCTTTGCGGAACCAAAAATAAATTGAACAAAATGAAAAAGTATATAGCTAGATATGGCTATATGAATGCTGTTTTTCTTGAACCAAATGGTAAGTCAGGTGGGCTTTGTCTTATGTGGAAAGATGGTATTGACATCCAAATTATCGACATGCAATTTAACATGATAAATTGTATTGTCACTTTGGATGCTAGAGTATCTCCCTATTTGCTATCTTGCTTGTATGGTGCTGTCAATCTCATTGATAGAAACCAACAATGGTCTCACCTAAGCAATATTAGTCATAACTACAGAACTTCTTGGGTCATCTTAGGGGACTTCAATTTCATTCTTAATAATGATGAGAAAGAAGGAGGTATTCCTTTAACTCAAAATCAATTGGATGTGAACAAGTATCTCCTTCAGTTTGCTGGTTTGCATAGTATGGATTATATAGGAAATCCGTATACCTGGTCAAATAATAGGGCTAATGATGATCTGATTCTTTCTAGGCTTGATAGAGCTGCTACTACTTTAAAATTAATGTCAGATTTTCCTACTGCTGGTCTGTACCATCTAATTCCAATGGGTACTGACCACTGCCCAATAATGCTAGCTACTTCTAGAGTAGAAAATGCTACTAAAAAACCATTCAGGGTTAACAGCTCTTGGTTCAGGGATAACTCGTGCTTCGATGCCATAAAAAAACAACTGGCTTGTTGGTTGTAGTGGGTCTAAAGCATTTAGATTTACTAAAAGTCCGCATGGCACAAAAATAGCTCTTAGGGATTGGAATTACCTACACTTTGGCAATATTAGCACTCAAATCAATAAGATTAAAGCACAAATTAGTGCCATTTCGGTAGCTGGAAACCAGGACAGTAACTCTAGACTTCAAGAATTAAATGCTACTCTTAGCCATTGGTATGATATAGAGGAAGATTTCTAGAAACAGAGAGGTAAAGAAGACTCTACAACATTTGGAGATAGGAACACGGCGTACTTCCACAACAAAGCCAAGTTTAGGAAAAGAAGAACTCAGATTGACTCGTTACAAAATAACCTAGGCATATGGCTTAGTGATAGGCAAGACATAGCTAAGGAACTGCTCCATCATTTTTCGAGCATGAGTAAATCTTCTAGACCTCCTTCTCCTGATTCTTACTTGAATTGCATTCATCCCTGTATTTCTCGTGAAGATAACTTAATGTTAACTGATGTGCCTTCTTCTGATGAGATTAGAAATATTGTCTTTGATATGCAACCGTGGACAACACCAGGACCTGACGGTTTTCCACCTGGTTTTTACCAAAAAATGTGGTCAAATGTTGGTCCTGATGTTGTCAACACGGTTCAGGCCTTCTTCCATTCAAAATTTTTGCTTAAACAATTGAATCATAATTTCATAACGCTTATCCCTAAAACAAATTGTCCAAAAAAATCGGTTGACTTCGGGCCAATCAGCCTTTGTAATGTAATTTACAAAATAATTTCGAAGTTGCTTGCTGGTAGACTTAAAATGGTCTTGGATAAAATCATCGCGCCGTCGCAAACTGCTTTTATCAAAGGTAGATTAATTACGGATAATATTTTTATTGCGCATGAAATGATTGATTATATGAAAAACTGTAAAGCTATGGATGGTAGTACGGCCATAAAACTCGATATGTCTAAGGCTTTTGATAGAATAGAATGGTTTTTTTTATTGCACGTTTTATCTCAGCTTGGGTTTTCTAACGACTGGTGCAAGTTGATTGAACAATGTATCACTACTGTGACTACATCCATCCTTTTGAGTAGTGTTACAAGTTTTTGGGGTTGCTGTGACCTCTTTTCTTGTAATCTACTTTTTGTAACTTTTGTTATCTATTAATACAATTTTTGACTTATCAAAAAAAAAATCCATCCTTTTAAACGGTTCACCAGGTGAGATCTATTCCCCTCAAAGAGGTTTGAGACAGGGTGACCCCCTGTCTCCTTATCTCTTTATTCTCTGTATGAAAGCACTGTCTAGGTCTATGTCCGCTGCTGAAATGAATAATCAGATACATGGTGTCAAGGTAACAACTTCTGGCCCTTCTATTTCTTACTTATTTTTTGATGACGACTGTCTTATATTCATTAGAGATAGAACTAGAGAAGCAAGACAGCTTGCTAATATTATAGAACAATTTGGTAAATTCTCAGGGAAAGCAATAAACTGCGAAAAATCAGCTCTAACACTCAGTCCTAAGGTTCCAGGTCATGTTAAAAATGAAATATCTAATATTCTCCAGATTAAGAGAATGGCCCTCCAAGAAAAATACTTAGGTGTTCCATTATTACTTCAAACTAGCAAAACAGAGTCCTTTAAACCTCTTCTGGATAAGTTTAAGGATAGGCTAGATGTTTGGGAACCAAAATTTCTGAATGGTCCTGGTAGGAAAATTATGAATCAAAGTGTCTTAGGGGCTCTTGCCACTCATCATATGTCCGTCTTTCCCATGCCAAAACAATTGATGGATAAAATGGATGCTATCCAACGAGATTTTTGGTGGGGTAAAGAGGAGAACAAGGGTTTTTACTTTAAAGGATGGAGTGATATTAATCTCCCAAAAGACCTATGTGGTATGAATATAAAGAAAAGTGATATTTTTAATCAAGCTCTCCTTGCTAAACTAGCATGGAGAATGATAAACCAACCATCTGATTCTTGGGTTCAAATTCTTGAATCCAGATATTTTGTTAATGCTAACTTTATTACTGATATTGTTAGTAAACAGGGGTCTTGGATTTGGAATGGGATTTGCAGAGGGCTTGACATCGTTAGAAAACATTCAATTATATTTGGGAAATTGGTACCGGTAAGTCTATCTCTATCTGGAAAGACATCTGGATTCCAGGTAGAGATAGTCCCCCCTCTTCCCATTATTATTCTGCTAGTTACAAGACAGTAGATCAGCTTATTGACCATACCACCAAAACTTGGAAGACTGAAATTCTAGAATGTCTCTTTGATTCTGATACTGTTAGGAAAATTGAAAGTATTAGAATTCCTCTATTTGGTGAGGACAAATTTAGGTGGAAACATAACTAGGAATGGCGAATTCAGTGTTAAAAGTGCTTATAGAGCCATCCTTGATGATCGTTTGGAATTGTAACTCAAATATAGATTGGAAATACTTTTGGAATTGTAATCTCCCTCCTAGGGTCAAACATTTTTTGTGGAAATGTATTCATGGGTGTCTGGCCACTGGGGACAGGCTATCTAGGTTCACAAAACACAAAAACAATGTTTGTATCTTTTGTGGTAATCACCCTGAGAGAATGCAGCACCTTATTGTTGATTGTATGGTATCTAAAAGAATATGGCAGGTGGTCTCTCCTACTAGCCCAGTTCTTAACTCTGCCTTTAATTTCCATAACTGGCTACTTGGATTTTTCAGCACCTCAAATAATATACATGGTTGCTCTCTGCTGGAAAATATAAAAGCTTTGTTGTTTGGCATATTTGGAAAAGTAGATGCAAAAATGTCTTTGAAAATTTGCAGGTTAATGTGGATGGAGTGACTAGTCAGATATATAGCCATGTCAATGACAGACACCATATACAGCAAACAACAAATGTTGATCGTTGTATGACATTGCAAACAAACGTCAACCACTTTTGGAAACCACATGTTCAATCAATTCTGAAAATAAATTTTGATGTCTCATTTATTAACAGATCATCTCCAGCTGGCATAGGACTAATTGCTCGGAACAATGCAGGTGCTTGCACTGGAGCCAAAGGGTGCAGAAAGTTAACTACAGAGCCAGAACAAGCTGAAGCGGCAGCGTTTCTTGAGGCAGTCACTTGGGCTAAGGAGAAAAGGCTAACAAAAGTAATTTTTGAAGGAGATTGTTCAAATGTCATCAATGCTGTGAATCGGAACTTCTCAGCAGTTAAGTGGACAAACTTAAATTTTATTTCAGATGCATTAGTTTTTCTTAAACAATTTAGGTTTTGGTCTTGTGTTTACTCTCATAGAGACACAAATAATGTAGCTGATGTGATCAGCAAGTATGCTAGGACTTCACCAATCGGTCAATAGGATCTAAATCTTCCACTATGGTTGAGCAATGCCATTCAAATGGATCTGAACAACTTGTAAAAATCCTTTTTATTAATGAATTTCTTTTTCTATTAAAAAAAAAGAATGTCCTCTTTTGAAAATTAAACGATCAAGTCATTATTAGTTGGAATTTTTTAAAACTAGCGCCAGTAATGTGTAGTATACATAAGATTATTGGTATATAATTAGTATATAATTAATTTATGGATGACTGCCTGATTATTAGAAATCAGAATGTAAATTTGTTTCATCGTTTTTGATTGTTCTGTACTTGAATTTATTAATATACCAAGGTGCTAGTAGCTGACAGTGGACGGTACATGGGAAATGTTAATGTTAAGATTTGGCTTCTAGCTGGAAGGAGCCATGGGGGATTGGTGGAGTATGTGTGTCCGATAGCACGGTGACTGGATTAGTAATTAATCTTTTTTGTGATTTGTTTGTTGCGGTAATGTATGCAAAGATAAGAGTCATGTTATTAGGAGGCAGAAAATGGATTTGAGGAGGAAAAGATTATGAGGAGGGAACCAAAATTTGGGGGAGGGATTGACCGTTTCAGAAAATGTAAAAATATCTGTTGTGCCCTTGAACTTAACTAGGGTTAAAATTCATAATCAAGCAATCAAGTGAGAACATAGATCTTAACGCTCTTTTAACATTTTTTTCTTTGCAATCCCTTCCATGAAAGAAAAAACAAGTAACCATTACATTCACCACATACTTTTTGCATTTCAATGGTGGTCATTAACTTTGGTAGATGCTAATCTTCTTTGGTATAATCAAATTCCCAATCGTTCAGTTCATGCAAGAATACGAAGAAGATGGTTATTATGAACTGATAAAAGAGTTGTTATTGAATCAGCAAGTTTAGGTTTAGGATTTGATGCGATGGCGGCTGAACAAGGAGCATAAAAAACACGCTCAGTAAGGTGAAGATGGTACATCTTTGTAAATTACCAATTGCTTTTGATGTACTTCTCCGTATCGCTCCTCCTCCACCCATGATCAATCCTAATTCAATTCTCCAAAATGGTGAACATACACACTTATAACTTATAAGTATTCGACAACGGAGATAATCATTAATCAATCGCTTATTTTCACGAATTTTTGGACGAAGAAGATAAAAGGCTAAGTTAATGAGGGCAAAGCTGGTGTTTTCTAAATATTTATCGATTCTCCTGGAATATTTCTTTGACCAAACATTGACCATAATTTAGATAAATTTTTTTCCCTCCTCAAATCCATTTTTCCCTCCTAATAACAGGACTCGAAGATAAATGGTGTTGTCTGTGTTTGATGTCGTGGTTGGCTCGACTCCATGAGCTACAAGTGCGATAACCGAGAAGTCGCATAATACTCCACGGTATTATTGGAATATTGGAGAAGTCGATGCGAACACTTATTTTTCTAACAGATGATTGGTTAATTAAGAGGACCACAAAGGCATATGCGATTCTTGTTGAAGTTGGGTTTCGGTGCATAGCTAGTAAAATGTATTTCGAGCTAGTACAGAGAGTCGATATAAATATTCTATTTATTGGGGAGTCTTCGGGAGGGTTTCAGAGATGGTTTTAAATTGTTTGTTTTATCTTGAGTATTTTGTTTAGTTAAAAGGGGAAATGACTTTTAGTAATCTTTATTTTATTTTCTGTACGATAATTTTACTTAGTGTCACTTTCTCTTTTTATTTTTTTTACTATTTTTTGACCCACTGGGATAAGCTATCGAGATTATAAGCGTGTGAGAACTTACTTTTAGTTGGGGTCTGACCCAATTTACTATTTTTTTCTTCAGGAAATTAAGATCGTGGAGCAGCTTAACTTTTAGACTATATTTTCATTATGGATAGCTACATTCTTCGTTTTTTTTTCTCTAAGGTGTTTAGCAAGACCAATTTTGTTTAATTATTAAGAATAGACTTTCATTTATTATCGCAGATTCTATATACTTATTTTTGGATCGGCCTCTGTGTCGAAGATTGTTCTAAATCTAGAGTTTTGATTAAACTTTACAACTTCTTTATCAGCTTCATAAATAAAATTCATTTATTTTTCGGGTTATTGCTAATGTGCTCCATACAATAGTCTGATTTCCATTTGTTGGCTTGACGGTTAAAGTGTGTAAAATGGTCCATGAGTATGCCACACTTTGGATTTTAGGGAGGCCGACCTAGAATCCGAAGTAGGGCGTGACAAAAAATGACGCTTTTGATCCAACATTTCCTCTAGTCTCGGAAGAAAAGTTCGATGAAGTTTTCTTGTTCATTGGATCAACAAGACAGTCATTGGTCCGTATAACACAATTGTTTTTACAATTGTAGAAAGCCTTTGTGTTATCTTTACAGGCAAGACTTGGCTCATCACATCACTTTTCTTGCCTGAGAGTTGGATAATTAAGACCAGTAATACGAGAAATTGGTTTGATTACTTCGTTAGACATCCAGATAAGAATGTTATGAAGTTTTATATTCCGCAAACGAAAATGACATCTTCTCTCAAGATGGCCTTTGTTTCCGTAGTAATAACATCTGCAATGAGAGTTATTAACTTTTCTCATATGACTAGTTTTAGGAGAGAGACTACCTTGGTTTGCTAAAACTTATGTTGGCAAAGGTAAAGTTTCACTTTTTCCATCAGTGGAACTCTTATGCTGGAGGTTGTCATTAGCACAGATAAAATTGACCACACCACAGCTTGGAGCGTTTATTCCTTTCTAGCCCAAACCTCGTGTATCACGATGTTTCTTGCATGCTCCTAGCATAGTGGATAATTTCGTCGAGCTAGCGTTGAAATTTTTCAAGTTCTCCTCCAGTGATTTGACCTTATCAAGAGCAGTTTTTAGGTCAGTCTCAAATTTTTTTTCTTTAGCGAGAAAAACGATTTCTCTGTCACTAAAACAATTTTGTTGAGAGTCATATATTTCTTCAGATTCAGCAACTTCTTCTTTCAACTTAAAGAGATTTCGACGAAGATTTTCACATTCAGAATTCTTTGAACGCACATATTCCTTGTGATCTTTAAGAAGGGATTGTAAGATATTATATCCACAATCACAACCTTTAAAGAGATTTCTCAATTTCTCGTTTTCTAGACAGAGAGGAGTCAGAAACTCAGCCAAGAAAGATGTTGACTTCTTTTTCTTTATGAGATGGTCAAAGAGCTTGATGTATTGAGAGACTTCCTCATCAACGTCGTATCCATCGTCTGAATCACTTTCATCCCAAAGATCATCCAACTGTTCATCTAGGCGTGTTTCCCAGTTATACACAGTTTTTGACAATGGAGAGGATGAGAAAGATTCCTCACGAGAAGCAGAGCTTTGAACCAAGACAAAATATTTCTGAACTGGTGATGCGTTTATTGAGATAGCATTACTGTCCATAAAGCCAGATTGCTACAAACACAGACTTATGAGGTCTTAAACGTGTTTGCCTGCTCTGATATCAATTGTAAAACCGAGGGTCTAACAACCACACCCAATATTTCGTTTAGGCAATCTGTATGGACTAACTTCAATATATTTCCAAAAGAATCAACTGGACAGTCAGACTCAATCAAGGAAAATACATCCAAGAGTTATATCTCAATTTCTCAAATCAATCTGCGATCGAACAGATAGAAATATTTGAGCCGGATTAATATGAGAAATAAATTGGATGGTACCAAAGACCAATATCCAACTGTCAATCAATTTATATCAACAACCAAATGTTGGATTATCTAATTGATTGAACTACGTACAACCTGTGATATTTCAATTATATAAAAATATAATACGGAAAAGAAATAACACAGACACCAGAAATTTTGTTAACGAGAAAACCGCAAATGCAGAAAAACCCCGGGACCTAGTTCAGATTTGAACACCACAATGTATTAAGCCGCTACAGACTCTTGCTTACTATCAATTAACTTTGGACTGGAATGTAGTTGATCCCTAACGAATCTGACATTGATTAAGGTACAGTCGCGTTCCTTACGCCTCTTGAACCACTATGAATACTGCGCACTTGATTCCCTTAGCTGATCTCACCCACAACTAAGAGTTGCTACGACCCAAAGTCGAAGACTTGATAAACAAATCTATCTCACACAAAAAAGTCTATTAAATAGATAAATCTGTCTCCCACTGAAATACCTACGAGTATTTGTTCCGTCTTTTGGTAAATCAAGGTGAACATGAACCAATTGATACATCGAACTTATATTCTGAAGAAAAGCATAGTAATATCAATCACCTCACAATAATCTTAATCGTATGGAAGCGAAACAAGATATTGTAGAATCAAAAACGATGAGACGAAGATGTTTGTGAGTACTTTTTCTCTTACCTATCGGAGATTAAATCTCGAGAAAATCTTAGAGAAGATAGTACTCAACACACGATAGAACAAAGTAATATCAGAACACGCAACTACAGAGAAAATAGTTGGGTTTGGCTTCGAAATTCTAATGAAGTCTTCAAGTCGTTAAACTATAATGGTTTTAGGAAAAAACCTAGGTTAGAGGAGAATCGACTCTAGTTGCAACTAGTATCATGCAAGAGGTGTGGGGATTAGGTTTCCCATTTGGTAGAGTTCTCCCTTATATAGTCTTAAAATCAGGGTGTGCAATCAATGTTACCTTGGTACCAATGCATTCAATATTCACCGTTAGATGAAAACCTTATTAGAGTCGAGCTAATATCTTTCAAACGTTAGATCGAACTTAGATTGTTATAAACAAATGAAATGTGACTTCATTTAGGTATGAGTAATCGTACCCAAACGTGTGCACATAGTTGGCTCAATAATAGTTAACCGAAGTTAGCCATATGAACACTTTCATATCAACCTTGTTCATCTTAATCACAACTAGTTCAAATGACTCAAATGAAACTAGTTATGGAGTTGTTCAATTGTTTATATTCTCATAGAAGTATACAAGACACAATTGAAGAAAAATCGATTTTGATTAACTTGAATCAATTCATGAACATTATAGCCACGGTTTGCAAAAGGTTGCATTCCTTAATATATAAATGTATTAGTTCATGAACAAACCGATTTTAGAATTAACCCACTCAAGTATGCAAACGGGTACGCATACCTAAGTGGCCGGACATAGTTTCGGTTCTCCAGTATGCGAACAGGTACGTATACCTCCAAACTCAGTTGAATTCCCTGACATAAACATTACGCTGGTACGCATACATGTATGCATACTAAGTTCTCGGACTTTAAACTAACCAACCAGTACGCATACGGATATGCTGTCATGTCCCATATCTTATAGGGTGTCATGTCCCATATCTTATAGGCCACCCGTGTATAAGGGCACCCTGGGTGTAGTTAGTCTTAGTTGCTTTTATCTCTTGTGCGTTTAGCACATGTGCTGTCTCATTTCCCTAATAAGTAAAGAGTTTGTATTCCCTGTGGAGGATTATCGAATAGAATTATTGTTTTTGTGAGTTTATCTCCTCTGCCTCTCTGATGTTGGTTTTATCCCAATCTTTACAGTGTAGATCCTATAAGATTGAACCCCTAATTTAGATGTTTGTAGTGTAGATCACTACAAGTGGTATCAGATTAGGTCTTTCCTTGGCACAAAAAATGGCAAACGGTACTAGATTGAGTAAATTGGATGAAAATCAGAAGCGATTCACTCAGGAATTACAGGAATTGCGTGAAGAAGTTCAATCACTCCAATCTGTAAAAGGAGATGTAAAACTACTGAGAACTGATATGGCAAATCAATTTCAACTTTTTCAATCTTATCTAGACAAGAAATTTCAAATGTTTTCGATAAACCAGTTTTCTCTCAAGGGTATAATCATGGCAGTGAGACTAATAATTCCTGGGAAGATGGTGAAGTACCAGATCCTTCCTCTAGTAACAACTTCCAGCATCACCAACCGGTTCATCATCATCGACTTATTCCAACAACAAAGATGGAGGATGTAATTGGCAACGAAGAATTTGTTGAAGACTCAGTTAACATAGAGTTGGTCACTGATTTCAGCTGAAATTCTTCAACCCCATTGGAAGAAGAAGATGATGATTCTCATGAATTGGAGTTGATTCCTCCATATTTCTTTGTTGAATCTGAAGATGTTAATTCGCGTACTGATAGGAGTTTACCATTTGAAGAAGTTGAAACACCAGAGAGAATTGAGTTCTCCAAGGATTTCATTACTCATCTCGATCTGAATTGTAAGCATTCTCTTTATCTCCATTTGGATTTCACTCATTCCATATTTGATCGTGGAAAATGGTTTGATGGGTCAGTTTTCTTTGATGATTACCTTGGAAGAATTGTTTATGAGTTTGTTATAAAACATGGGTATAAACTCAATTCGTTGTTTAGGAATTCAGTTGCAATGGTTTTGGTTCAGGATGGTTATAGTTATACTAGTGATGGACATTATCCGCTTGTTAAAATGCTTCAGTTGGGTATTATGTGTTTCAATGGTAAATGTGTTATCAGTCACCAAATGGCTAGTGAGAAAGCTTCTCACCCTTGTTTCAACCATACAAGTAGAGTATTTGGTCGTGGTAGAGTTGTTAGTTAGTGAACATGGGTACTGGTCAGCTTTGATGTTTAGTGAAGAAATTGTCGGTATGTTAGCTGAATATGGTGTTCCTGGTACTGTTGTGTGATAAAATACCTGCGAGTGCAGTTTGGAATTTTCGGGGTGTTAGAGTTTATTACATCTTGCAGCTCAAAATGTGTAGAGTTTTTGATCGTGGAAAAGAATTTCAATTTCCTAAGGGGTTATTTTTTTATTTGTGAATCTGAAGACTGTTTCAACGCAATTCCTTCTTGTATAATTGTTATTCTCGGGTATTGTTTCGATTTGCTATTTGGGTATTCAAGAGTGTCCTTGTCTGTTATAAATGGTGATAGTCGTGTTATTAGCCATACATTTGATTCCAGGCCTCAACAACGAAGTATGTCCTGGACTAAGTTGATTATTCAAGTGCCTAGACAAAGTGAGTATGGCAATGAACTAGATCGTCCTGCTAAGTTTCTTGCTGGTTTCCGATTCTGTTTTGCTAACTTATTTACCTTCGGTTTATGGATTGTGAGACATGGTGGTAGTACTATCTGGCTCCTCATTGAGTTACCTAGATCACTTAGATCTCTATATGGTTTTGATCAGTACAAAAAAGAGAATAATTGAAGTACAATATGGGTCCTGTAGAAGTATTTGTGATTATTTTCATCTTATCGTCAGTTAAAGATGGTTTATCTACACTTGTCAAAAGCTTACTGTTGATTTTATTGTATGAACCATGGTGGTGTTCCAGCAGAGTTTAATCATCTGAATGGGGAAGGGATAGCCTGAACAAGGTCGTAGAAAATGAGGCAATGGTGGGTGGTGCTCTACATAGTTCGGGCAGATTGCAAGACAAGATTGAACCAAAAGAGGTTGTGAAAGCCGTTGAAAGAGCCTTGTCTGCTGTGGGAATGATGAGATCATTTTTATTCTCACCGACTATTGAATTCAATTTAGAAGTTGACAATGATTTGTGGGTCCTAAAAGGAAAGTAGAAACTAGCTCGACTGGACACGAGCGAACTAAGAGAGATGGTGATGATAACGCTCTTGGTTACCATTGTTATGTTATTATTTGATTGCAACTATCCTCATTATGTAGATGACCTGGGAATTTATAGAAATCCATATGGTGCTGGTGCATGTGATGAGAGACGAAAAGTGTCAGATTTCGCTTCAGGCCTTGCGACTTATAAAAGAGACTTATATAATGCCATGGCTGCTGATAGTGGAAAATTATTTCGCAGTCAGTTGTGCTCTTTCATTGTTGCTCACATGGGCATTTGTAGTGAAGGTGTTGGAACTCTATATGTTGGACAATTAGAGGCGAAGGAGGAGAAGATTAAGGAATTTTTGAAATGTACTGTGATGGGTGTTTTAACCTTGACTGTTGTTCGCCAGTATTTCACTTGTCACATTCGAGTATTAGGTCTGCCATTTCCAAACAACAGTTGTTGCAGAAGAGTGGAAATTCATGAAGAGAGAGTCACAGAGACATCCACAACAGGTGATGGGGTTGTTTTCGACGGTTTAAGTGGTGAAAGTAGATTCTTTGAGTTGTTCACGCAAATGCTTATTGAAGTTGTGGGTGATGGGAGTTGGATTACTTCCGGGTTTACAACCGATACAAGAGATTCAACACATGGCAGTGTGGGATTCCTTCTAAGTCAGGGGTGGCAACAGTTTTTGTCATTGCCAGGTTTAGCAGGGGATGATATCGTTTCAGTGTCTAAGGTAATGGAGGTCCACACATCAGTTACACATGTTTTAGAGCATTTTAGGACACTATCCATAGCGAATGGTAAAAAGCTTGACTCACAGGCCATCAATGATATTTTTATCCTTCTCAGAAGAGACTGTCTTGCTTTGTTAGTTGTGAGAATTCGCTTGCGCCTACAAGTCTTTATGCACGTTAGTTGATGGGGAGAAATGATGAGGATTCACGCTCATACCACTACCGGTTATGGGAAGAGATCACTTACACTCCAGAGTGCTGACACAGTCAATTATCATCATTCTAATTTTAAAGTTATTATTTGTGGTGGAATAGTAACCAAGACTGACCCTGCCAGATGTTCTTCCACTAATACCTACCAAGCTGTGATCAACATTTTTGGTTTGTTCACCTTGGAATTTACACAAGGGCATAAGTTCATCAGCTGCTGGAAGGGGAAAAGTGTAGTTCATCCATGTTGGCCACAACTGCAAACAGCTGGTAACCGCAAGAGGTCTAATCCATGTAAAATGGGATGCAACCTGACACCTTTAGAGCTGTTGTTATTGCCTCACTTAGTAAGTTCAGCAAGGGCGACTCATTATTGTTTTTTCTCGGCCTACTACACACAAATAAGTACTCAAAGTGTTCGTGAACAAGCTGCAACAACAACCATGTATCTCTTCCGACCTTACTCATTCCATTTTCATATCTGTCATCCTTGAGGACAAGGATGATTTGAAGGGGTGGGGATTGTCATGTCCCATATCTTATAGGGCGTCATGTCCCATATCTTATAGGCCACCCGTGTATAAGGGCACCCTGGGTGTAGTTAGTCTTAGTTGCTTATCTCTTGTGCATTTGGCACATGTGTTGTCTCATTTCCCTAATAAGTAAAGAGTCTGTATTCCTGTGGAGGATTATCGAATAGAATTATTATTTTTGTGAGTTTATCTCCTCTGCCTCTCTGAGGTTGGTTTTATCCCAATCTTTACAGTGTAGATCCTATAAGATTGAACCCCTAATTTAGATGTTTGTAGTGTAGATCACTACAAGTGGTATCAGATTAGGTCTTTCCTTGGCACACAAAATGGCAAACGGTACTAGATTGAGTAAATTGGATGAAAATCAGAAGAGATTCACTCAGGAATTACAAGAATTGCGTGAAGAATTTCAATCACTCCAATCTGTAAAAGGAGATGTAAAACTACTGATATTTGATATGGCAAATCAATTTCAACTTTTTCAATCTTATCTAGACAAGAAATTTCAAATGGTTTTCGATAAACCAATTTTCTCTCAAGGGTATAATCATGGCAGTGAGGCTAATAATTCCTGGGAAGATGGTGAAGTACCAGATCCTTCCTCTAGTAACAACTTCCAGCATCACCAACCGGTTCATCATCATCGACTTATTCCAACAACAAAGATGGAGGATGTAATTGGCAACGAAGAATTTGTTGAATACTCAGTTAACATAGAGTTGGTCACTGATTTCAGATGAAATTCTTCAACCCCATTGGAAGAAGAAGATGATGATTCTCATGAATTGGAGTTGATTCCTCCATATTTCTTTGTTGAATCTGAAGATGTTAATTCGCCTACTGGTAGGAGTTTACCATTTGAAGAGGTTGAAACACCAGAGAGAATTGAGTTCTCCAAGGATTTCATTACTCACCTCGATCTGAATTGTAAGCATTCTCTTTATCTCCATTTGGATTTCACTCATTCCATATTTGATCGTGGAAAATGGTTTGATGGGTCAGTTTTCTTTGATGATTACCTTGGAAGAATTTTTTATGAGTTTGTTATAAAACATGGGTATAAACTCAATTCATTGTTTAGGAATTCAGTTGCAATGGTTTTGGTTCAGGATGGTTATAGTTATACTAGTGACGGACATTATCCGCTTGTTTAAAATGCTTCAGTTGGGTATTATGTGTTTCAATGGTAAATGTGTTATCAGTCACCAAATGGCTAGTGAGAAAGCTTCTCACCCTTGTTTCAACCATACAAGTAGAGTATTTGGTCGTGGTAGAGCTGTTAGTTAGTGAACATGGGTACTGGTCAGCTTTGATGTTTAGTGAAGAAATTGTCGGTATGTTAGCTGAATATGGTGTTCCTGGTACTGTTGTGTGATAAAATGCCTGCGAGTGCAGTTTGGAATTTTCGGGGTGTTAGAGTTTATTACATCTTGCAGCTCAAAGTGTGTAGAGTTTTTGATCGTGGAAAAGAATTTCAATTTCCTAAGGGGTTATTTTCTTTTATTTGTGAATCAAAAGACTGTTTAAACGCAATTCCTTCTTGTATGATTGTTATTCTCGGGTATTGTTTCGATTTGCTATTTGGGTATTCAAGAGTGTCCTTGTCTGTTATAAATGGTGATAGTCGTGTTATTAGCCAGACATTTGATATCAGGCCTCAACAACGAAGTATGTTCTGGACTAAGTTGATTCTTCAAGTTCCTAGACAAAGTGAGTATGGAAATGAACTAGATCGTCCTGCTAAGTTGCTTGCTGGTTTTCGATTCTGTTTTGCTAACTTATTTACCTTCGGTTTATGGATTGTGAGACATGGTGGTGGTACTATCTGGCTCCTCATTGAGTTACTTAGATCACTTAGATCTCTATATGGTTTTGATCAGTACAAAAAAAGAGAATAAGTTGAAGTACAATATGGGTCCTGTAGAAGTATTTGTGATTATTTTCATCTTATCGGCAGTTAAAGATGGTTTATCTACACTTGTCAAAAACTTATTGTTGAGTTTATTGTATGAACCATGGTGGTGTTCCAGAAGAGTGGAATCATCTGAATGGGGAAGGGATAGCCTGAACAAGGTCGTAGAAAATGAGGCAATTGTGGGTGGTGCTCTACATAGTTCGGGCAAATTGCAAGACAAGATTGAACCAAAAGAGGTTGTGAAAGCCGTTGAAAGAGCCTTGTCTGCTGTGGGAATGATGAGATCATTTTTATTCTCACTGACTATTGAATTCAATTTAGAAGTTGACAATGATTCGTGGGTCCTAAAAGGAAAGTAGAAACTAGCTCGACTGGACAAAAGGTGATGGGGTTGTTTTCGACGGTTTAAGTGGTGAAAGCAGATTCTTTGAGTTGTTCACGCAAATTCTTATTGAAGTTGTGGGTGATGGGAGTTGGATTACTTCCGGGTTTACAACCGATACAAGATATTCAATACATGGCAGTGTGGGATTCCTTCTAAGTCAGGGGTGGCAACAGTTTTTGTCATTGCCACGTTCAGCAGGGGATGATATCGTTTCAGTATTTAAGGTAATGGAGGTCCACACATCAGTTACACATGTCTTAGAGCATTTTAGGACACTATCCATAGCGAATGGTAAAAAGCTTGACTCACAGGCCATCAATGATATTTTTATCCTTCTCAGAAGAGACTGTCTTGCTTTGTTAGTTGTGAGAATTTGCTTGCGCCTACAAGTCTTTATGCACGTTAGTTGCTGGGAAGAAATGATGAGGATTCATGCTCATACCACTACCGGTTATGGGAAGAGATCACTTACACTCCAGAGTGCTGACACAGTCAATTATCATCATGCTAATTTTAAAGTTATTGTTTGTGGTGGAATAGTAACCAAGACTGACCCTGCCAGATGTTCTTCCACTAATACCTACCAAGCTGTGATCAGCATTTTTGGTTTGTTCACCTTGGAATTTACACAAGGGCATAAGTTCATCAGCTGCTGGAAGGGGAAAAGTGTAGTTCATCCATGTTGGCCACAACTGCAAACAGCTGGTAACCACAAGAGGTCTACTCCATGTAAAATGGGATGCAACCTGGCACTTTTAGAGCTGTTGTTATTGCCTCACTTAGTAAGTTCAGCAAGGGCGACTCATTATTTTTTTTTCTCGGCCTACTACACACAAATAAGTACTCAAAGTGTTCGTGAACAATCTGCAACAACAACCATGTATCTCTTCCGCCCTTACTCATTCCATTTTCATATCTGTCATCCTTGAGGACAAGGATGATTTGAAGGGGTGGGGATTTTCATGTCCCATATCTTATAGAGTGTCATGTCCCATATCTTATAGGCCACCCGTGTATAAGGGCACCCTGGGTGTAGTTAGTCTTAGTTTCTTATCTCTTGTGCATTTGCACATGTGTTGTCTCATTTCCATAATAAGTAAAGAGTATGTATTCCCTGTGGAGGATTATCGAACAGAATTATTGTTTTTGTGAGTTTATCTCCTCCGCCTATCTGAGGTTGGTTTTATCCCAATCTTTAAAGTGTAGATCCTGTAAGATTGAACCCCTAATTTAGCTGATTGGAGTGTAGATCACTACATATTCATACTATGGTTCCCGGACTTTGAATAACTTGTAACAGTTAGCATACAAGTACACATACTGTGCCATATTCAATCAATGGTTGATCGTTCTAAACTCCATTTTAATCATTGAAACATTCTTGGAAGACGGGAATAGCTGTCTCACACAAACTATTAGCTTCAAAGCAATTTTCAAGTGATCAATAGATCAATACGAAACATTCTGAGTCTACATCAAAGGACTGTCTCACACAAATCATGTAAGATGTTACCAGGCGTTTTTCACATTGATCATCTTTTGACTTTCGTCAACAATAAAGATAAACTTGGTTAAAGTGAAAGCTTACCAACACATATTTCGAGAAATATTTAAGCGAGTTAAACTCAACTCGAAATATCAAATGTGTATACTATAAAGTCTATATAGCTATACAACTTTTGTCTCAATAGGACATATAATAGAAATAGACTTCTGAGTGATAGATGAGTTCAAGTCTCCACATACCTTTTGTTGATGAAGTTCCACAAGCTCCCCTTAGTAGTTCTTCATCTTCAATCGATGAACGTCGTGAAATCTAATGCTCAAATACACATTCTATCCTAGTCCGAGACATAGCTATAAGTAGACTAGAAATCAAGACTTATAGTTTTGGAAACTAAACTTGACAACAAGCTTGAGATAGCAACGCTTGCGAGTTCCACCGAGCAGTGCTCTAACAAAAAGTTTGAGGTGTTTTAATGAATCTAGCTTTATCTTCTCTTTTATTTTTCTTTGTTCTTTTGTCTGGTTTCATATTTTAACTAAAACTAACTTTTGATCTCTAATTTCAAATAAATTGAACTAACCTTTTTCTTGACTTTTGTTTCTTGTACTAATTGATATTGCTTGTGGTGTTTTGAGAAGGGAATCTTGTGTCTTTTCCATTCCATATAGATGCGTGTCTTCTTATTGTTACTAAACAAGCGTTCCTTTATATTTATAAAAGTCGTAGTCTTACAATGACTTAAACGCAATTCTCTTCTCAAAAGTGTGTATGTGTCGTCGATATATTTAGCAAGACAACAGTGGGGTTCTTGTTCTCTATTTGGTACAGAACTAGAGTACTGTACAACGAGTTTGGTATGTTATATCTTGAGGGTTATGTTGTCAAAATCTACTGCAACGGATTTACTTCCGTATAGACGCAAAAAACCTTAAACAAAGCAACTTTGTCTGCACCTCAACCCAGATTTCCTTATTATAATTTTCATCGACCTTTGTTATTTACATATTATTTTACGAAGGAAGGTATACAAAAAAAAATGTGGAAGGAAATTTATAATTTTTTTCTCAACATTTTCTTTTCATTTAGCCCATATGTAATTTTCTATTAAAAATATAATAATTGTGAGGGCATTAAGTAATTTGGCTATGTGGTCATATTTAAAGTCTTATTTTGATATCGTATTAACTTTATATGCTATCGACATTCTTTATAATTTTACTTCTACTTTTCTTTTACTTTATCTGTCAATTTATTCATCTTCCCGGCGCAAGTCGGCGCTTTCGTTCCTAAATCTCACTAATATAAAGAAAAGAGCTCTTTTTGGTAGAAGACCCTCTAAATTACTTAGTTGTCCCCATTTTCTACATATTTACATAAATACCATTGATTTAAAAATTGATCAAAAAATTTAAAAACTTATTATCTTACAAAATATACACCGGATTTTTTTAAAATTTATATATTTGAAAAGCTCTTTCAATTATCTACGTAACGAGTACAAATAAGAATAGTAAATTTTTGTTTTAGGAAAAACATTTCATGACTTACTAGTAATAATAATAAAAAAAAAGGATTTTGGTTCCTTATAGAATTTTCTTTGATTAGTATTTTTTTTTATTTGAAAATAATGTTGGTATTTGTACGCAGTGGAAGCCTCTATTAATTAATCGATTGAAAGACCGTTGATATTGGAGGTTACACGGTCATGGCGATTTTATCTCGTCTCTTACAGTTTTATTTTCTAACAGAAAAAAACCAAGAAACAAATGTTCCTCTCTCTCCCTTTCTAACTCTGTATTTTGATTTCTTTTGTCTCTTCATACTAACTCAGCTGATGATAGGGAGATCGTAAAGAGATCTCCCAACAACCACCAAGCACAACTATTTAAACATAATAATAACAACATGGTTTGGAAAACTTGTTTCTCTGTAATTCTGTTCTTTGCTTTGACGGAATTGGCCACCTCAAATTTCATTTCAGGTGATTAATTATATTGATTTGAAGTGTCAAGTTTCTACTTGTTTATGCCAATGCCATTCAATACATGGAGTAAATTCGTGCAAACATAGATGGGGATATAGATCAAAATAATAGGAAAACATAACCTAATAATAATTTGTTCTTATCTGAATTTTGGTTGTAGGTGATGTCTTTGAGGCATCGCATGGATCCACAGGCCGTTCACTCCTCCAGGCGAAAAAAGGTAAATTTTCTTTGCGATGTCTTTTTAAAATCCGAGGAAAATTGTTTCGTCGCATTATCTCTTACTTTGATAGTCTTTTTAAAAGAAGGTTATTATTGGGGCGTCACATTCCAATAGAGGGGCATCACCTAAGTAAATCTACAAAAACCCTTATATGAAATATTTTCATAATGACTAAACAACCGTTAATTTTTAGATTAAATTACTGATTACGATTTATAATTATCCGAAACATAATTTTTTGTGGATTACGACTAGGATGTACCAATTTTCTAACCGTAGATATATATTTTCTTACTATCTACGGCTAGGAATAAGCAGCTTCCAATCATAACAGGTTTTAAGATTTATTACGGTTATGAATTTCTAACCGTAAATGAAGTTTGACGGCTAGGTTAGGTTGTCTAGTCAACCGTAAATGAAGTTTGACGACTAGGTTAGGTTGTCTAGTCAATCGTAAATGATGTTTTACGGCTAGGTTAGGGTGTAGATAACCGTAAATGAAGTTTTGCGGCTAGGTTAGGTGTCTAGTCAATCGTAAATGAAGCTTTACGGCTAGGTTAGGTTGTAGATATATATTCCATCAGGTGGATTTGATTTGCAAGGTTGTCTAGCCAACCGTAAACAAAAATCACATTGAAGGGTAACCTAGACATTTGATATTGCATCAAAACACGCCATAACCAACCTTTTAGTCACTAGGAATCCATGTGAAGCTCCTCTATTGGAATGTGACGCCCCAATAATAGTCTTCTTTTAGAAAGAATGAAAGATAATTGCGTAAGCAACTGGTTTAGATTGAATAATATTTGTCTTATAATTAATTTTTATTTTATGATACACGACAGGTTGCTCAGTGGATTTTGAAAACATGAACTACACAATCATAACGAGCCAGTGCAAAGGACCTCAATACCCTGCTAAGCAATGTTGTGCCGCCTTGTTAGAATTTATGTGTCCATTTGCAGATCAAATTAATGACTTGAATAGTGATTGTGCAACCACGGCTTTCAGCTACATAAATTTGTATGGAAAGTACCCACCTGGTTTGTTTGCAAATGAATGTCATGGAGGTAAAGATGGTCTTGATTGTTCTGACTCACCTCCACCAGGAAAATCTTCATCTAGTATCAACTTACCTAGTAGAAAAACAAATATTACAGCTTCCTTTCTAATAGTTGCCTTGTCCCTCGTACTAGTATTTTTCTAATAATATAAATATTATCCCGAAAATTCTTAAAGATGGATTGGGCGGGCAGTCGGGTCGTACATTTTTCAGTTGTGATGATGACCTAGATCCATTTTGCAATCTGTAAGTATGAATGTTTACGTTATTAATCATGTACACAACTTTTAATTTGAAGAGGTATATATATTCATACTTCGGTATCTTTTCTTTCTTTTAGCCATGTTTCTTCTCTCTTATTGGTTTAGTTTTTCTTACCATCCATGAATAAATATAATTTATGTCTCGACATCTCGCTATTGAAAATGTAAATGATTTCATTTTTTTATCGATAACGAATCCCGTGATCTTGTTCAAACTCAGATTATTGATATGATTACCGAATAATTTTACCACAACATCGGCAAGGCACATGATTTCTTTTGCATTTCATGCTTAAATGTGATAGAGTTATTTTAGTTTACTTCCTTGAACGCCGTTCATTGATTATAAGGCGACTCGCTCCGTTGTTATTATTGGGTGTTTGGGCGGCATTATTTTAAGCATTCGGGAAAACTTTATTTACCCATCTGCATAATGTCCCTTTCACCGGTAATGCAGTAGCACAGATCTTGGGATAATGACCCCCTGACCCTGTCCTTAAATACTTACTTGTGCTTCACTGTTCCGTCGAATGACACACCAAAAACCTATTAATAAAAATTTGACCGGAGGCAAATTATCAATTTTTACCGGATTATTATTTATTTACTGTAAAAGAAGGGGATTAATTAGATAGATAAACTAAATGGCAGTGCAGTTGATGTTAACACTAACCGTAAGAAATACTAATAAATACTGATAACGGGAAACAACTCTCACTAAAAACGCGTCCTTTTCGGTGTCATTTCTTGGCCTTACGCGTTGCCACCTTTTCTCCCAGCGTTTACATAAATCGCAAAATTGGAAAAAAAGAATGAAAAACTAGTCTTTTTTTTCCTTTTCTTCTAATTTCTCTCAGCTGAAAGGGAGATTGAAAAGGATCTATTTCGTTCAAGGATGGCTTGGAATCACTGCTTATTGGTTTTGTTCATCTTCGTTTTTACGGGATTAGCCACTTCAAGCTTCATCTCAGGTGAGATTTTGACTCCAGACTTTGCAGAATTTGATTCCTGAAATATCTGTCTGTAATTAATTGTTTTTCTTTAAATCTGACGAATTTCGCAGATGATATCTTTGAATCGCATGGATCCAATGGACGAACACTCCTCCAAGCAAAATCAGGTATTCTTTATATTAGTTAGATATATTGGGTCATTTGTTTTCGTTTTGCAAATTTGATTCAGCTGGTCGAAGATGTAGTGCTTTCTCCATTAGTTTTTGCTCTGTTTTCAAGTAATAAGCTGTAAAGGTTGGAACTTTCATCAATATCTTTTTCTGTGGAAACAAGAAGGCTGTCGATGTGAAATTTAGGTTTAAATAGATTCACTAGATTGATAAATGCACTTAATTTTTGGAAGTGGAGAATTAAACGAGATATCGATAGTTCGCTTAAAATTGATCCAGTCTTCATTTTTATTTTTTTCTTAAAGAAGAGAGAATAGGTTCTGCAGGGGAACATTAGGGCTCGAAGAGATTTCAACAGAGTCCATGATTGTTTGACTTGAAATTGAGCAGAAACCGAATCATGATTTATTTGCCATAGGTAACAAAAAGAAACTGAATGATGGTGCTAAGAATAGATATGATGATTGTGGATGAAATTAAAATGCAAACTACTTGCA
Source organism: Papaver somniferum (assembly GCF_003573695.1). Classification (NCBI taxonomy): domain Eukaryota; kingdom Viridiplantae; phylum Streptophyta; class Magnoliopsida; order Ranunculales; family Papaveraceae; genus Papaver; species Papaver somniferum. Next base: position 178,507,159 of record NC_039364.1, on the reverse strand, counting down.
GTTCTTGAACAAACCTAAATCATTTTAAAACCATATCATTTCAGTAAGATTTTTTAGACTCTAGAAGCCTGGTTTATCCATTTCGTTGGCTAGTTTAATGCAATTTGTTCAGTTTGCACGGTCGGGCTTAGTTGGTGTTGTTGAATGGCAGGTAAGTTTCAACCATGACTGTTTGACTTGTTGCATATAATTATGAACTTCATAGAGAGTTAAAAGTCAAAAGGTATAGTGTTATTATGTGTTGAAATTCACGATGCATATATGTATTTTCGACAACAAAAGCAAAAGTACTTGTCAAAGCATGTCAGTGTGTACATTTGTAGAAGTTTTAAAAAGTACTGTATCTCATGAAAGAAGGTAGGTTAGTCATATGTAAACTCAAATATACGCTATCTGTTAGATCGTAAACATACATTCTGATACATGGAGAACTAGGTAAGTCAATTAGAAATAATTGACTGAAGCGGTACAACTCTTGTATAGAAGTGCTCAGCAAAGGTAGAAAACGAAAGAATATAGAAGATTTGATGGACAGGAATCTGAGAATAAATAGAGGAAGATTGAAGAGACAGAAGTTTACAGTTCTCATAATTATTATTTGCTCAAGTAGTTATGTTAAAGAGGAGATAGGAAACCTCTGATTATGTCTGAACCCAACTAATAACCCTATTATCGTTAAAGGGATGAGGATTGTGGGAGATGGTGAAAGTATTGAGTTATCTGAAAAATCGTAAGGTTAGATTTTGCTGCCTTTTAGTCCAAAACATAGTGTAAGAATTCATTTCTCTTCTCTTTACACATGGCGGTGCTGTTCCAAACAGGAGCATAAAGCTTATGCCCTAAAGGATGCAGCTATAAACATTTTGGCTCGTATATTATTGGAAAATCAGAAATCCCACGAGGAGACCTTGATATATTTAAGAGTAGTCAGGCAACCTACATGGTTAAGGATTCCTGATTCAAACCTAATGATATGAGCAGCTTCAACTAAACTAATTATCTGAAATCAATTTATTATGTCTAGAGCCAAGATTCCAAGCCTAATCCATTTGAGCAGGCATATATATTATATAACAAATGGTCATGTTTTATATTGCTCGGGTGCAATTTGTGTAGCTCATACAGAGTGTCATTTAACTTTTGTCCATTATCAACTGCAGGTTGCGCAGTGAACTTCGAATTCCAGAACTATACTATTATCACCAGCCAGTGCAAAGGACCACAATACCCGCCTAAACTCTGTTGTGGCGCCTTCAAAGAATTTGCTTGCCCCTTCGCAGAAGATATAAATGACTTAACTAATGATTGTGCAACAACTATGTTCAGCTACATAAATCTCTATGGTAAATATCCACCTGGCTTGTTCGCAAGTGAATGTCGGGAAGACAAGCAAGGGCTGGCATGTCCCGACAGTCCCCCGGGAAGTTCCAGCGAAGGCTCAGTCTCTCGGCCTTTATCATTTCCACTGGTTCTTATTCTAACAGTTGGTGTTCTACTAGTGTTTGGCCAGTTGTGATCTATCGGTGGTGTATTCTAAATTTGCCTAACTCTCATTCAAAAACGGGGTTGCTATTGTTTTCGAGGGGGGTTCATTTTTCCGGCAGTGTTGTATCTTATTGTAACAGTAAAGGTTTCCTAACTTGTCTAATATTCTTTAAATGACCATATTGAATTATATAGTATATATAAATATTTTTATGTGTTTGTAATTGCATTGTTTGTCTACAAATTGTATAGCTTCTTAATTGTTAATTCATCTTGGGCTGGGTTTAGGGTGTGCGGGCTGGACGACAGAAACCTATTTAATTTACCTTCAACAGTCAACAGCATTATAGGCTTGTAGCATATTTCAGAGATACATAGTGCGTGAGAACCAATAAAGAAGAAGTCAGCTGGTATTTGATCAATTAAAAAGACTTCCGGTGATGTTTTACTGTCAAGTCGAGTTAGCTTTATGAGTTTATCTGTTTAGGTTAGCAATTTGCATCTCACCATTTTTATGCAGTTTGGACATTATTGCCCTGTCAAAATAAGTTGATTTTTTTCCATTGCCGTCTTAAAGCCTTGTAAGCCCAGAGCCGATCCTGAGATTAGAAGGACCCTGTGCGAACTTGTTTATAAGGCCTTTTATGCGGTTAAAAGTTTTTTCGCCCAAGATATCATAATAACAATTAACATAAATTTTTTTGTTAATATATCCAAATACTACTTTCTCCGTTTCACAAAGACAGTCCGCTTTGACTTTTTCAAAATATTAAGGAGACCATACTATTTTACTTGACTACCCTTAGTTGCTTACCTATTTTATTTTAATAAAAATGATAGCAATAAAGACTATCCAAAATTGGTGTGAGAATTATAAAAATACGAAATATAAAAGGGAAATTTAAAAGATATTGAATTTAAGAAGTATAAACTTTATAAGGAATCTAATTTTTAGAGTTAAATGTATATTTCCTTAAAAGGAATGAAGGATCTATTTGTTTCCTCAATTATACTAATTTATTTAATATTTTAGATTGGGTCACGTTAAAAATGGATTTATGAATATAAAGAATTCAAGGATATATTAGAGAGTTCATTGAAAAAATATGACTACAAACAGAAGCTGGACACAATTTTTAAACTGACGAAAAAGGAATAGAGGACGGTCTTTCAGAAACAGAGGGAGTATACTGTAATTGTCATACAACTCATTTTTTTATTGACAATTTTTGAAAATATATACTAAAAGAAAAAAGTAAAACTAATAGGACGAAACTAAAAACACTTTGCATATAATAAACAATCTATGAATGGGAAAAATACGGTTCAGTCCAAAAATCATTCCAAATGTACAGTTTAGTCCAGTCCGAATCAACTAGGTACAGATTAGTCCAAAAATATGGAAAGTACACTAATAACCCTCATTATTTACCATTTAGTCCAAATATTTGCAATTTAGTCCGCACTGACTCATGATGATGTCAGCAATTTTAAATAATTAAAAACAATTTATTTTTTGAACCGCTCGTTCAAAATCGACAAACTTTATATATTTGGAAAGCATTTTTTGAGAGTTACAAAAGGAGTGCCCATACGACTATATAATTTTCATTTTTTAAAATTTTTAATTTACATTGGTGTGTACAATAATGTACACCACTGCAAAAATCCAAAAAATCCATGATAGCCAAACTGCCACCCTAATCGCACAGACTGAAAAAAATACCAAGCCAATCTCCAGTTGGATAACATCCATATTTGCAGAGGTAAGTTTAGCAGATAACCTGCATCGAGGACAAACCAATGAACATAAGAAATCGAAACTTGGAAAGAAAGTGATTATCCTTTCACCAACATCCACATAAGAAAACAAAACAAGAAAACGATCAAAATAAAAAGTTACTTAGTTTATGGTCAGAGACACAATCCATGTGGGCATTACTAGACAAACTTAATATGCATTCGAAACATCCCAGTACAGTGATTCATTGCACTTTACCAAAAAGAAGATTGCTAACATACATAACAGATCAATCATACTCATACCCAGACCTACTTTTTCATGAGAAGTATATTGGCGCATCAATATATTCATCCCTGTGAAACATTCCTAAAACCGATCCTTCATAGCCACAAAAAAACCTACTTTTTCATTGAAAATACACTGGTGCACCAATATGTACACCCCTGCAAAACATGCACAAAATTGATCATTCATATTCACACTCGGGCAACACTCTTTCATGGGAATTATACAGGTACACCAATGTGTACACCCCTCCGAAACATGCAGAAAAACGATCATTCATAACCACACACACACCTACTTTTACATGGGAATTACAGAGGTGCACCAATACGTACACCGCTTAAAAACATGCATAAAGATAATCATTCACAACCGCAGACAAACCTATTTTTCATGGGAGTTACTTCCCACAGGTGCACCAATATGTACATCATTGTAAAACAAGGGAAACACATTTTTTCATAAGATTTACACAGGTGCACCAATATGTACACCCCTGTAAAACATGCACAACACCAATCATTCGTATTAACAATCAACAAGTTTATAACTATATACACATTAGCTACGTACCTCTATTATTGTGAATGTTGTACGAAGTTTCTCCTCTTTCTCCTTATTATGAACCATTAAAAGAAGTTGTAACCTGTCCAAGTAGGCCTGTCAATGGAAGAATATCCGTCGGATATTTAGAAATCCGATATCCGACATGTTAAGCACTACCGGATATTCGATATCCGATAATATCCTATAGGATATCAAAATCAGATATCGATTCCGATAGGCTAAGCTGTCGGATATCCGATAAATATCCGATAGTATCCGGTTATAAAAAAAAAAGCTTTAAAAACCTTGTAAAACATTTTCATAATTGACACTTATGGGATATTTATCCGACAATATCCGATAATATCCGATACTAGACTCGAAATTAGGATAAATTACAAATAAGTTCCTATACTATCGGATATCGGATATTAACATTTCGGATGGGGTCTAATCCCTTTCCGATATGTTAAGGAAGAAATATCCGATATCCGCTAAAACGGATAAAATCCTATAGGATCTCGAATACTCGGAAACGGATACCGGATATCGGACAAATATTGACAGGCCTATGTCCAAGTCTTCTCTTTGCATGCTGACACACACAATTCCAGTTCCATGCTTTATAATAACCGCCATAGCTTTAGGATTTGTTAAACTGATGCCATTATTAAATCTCCTTCATTTTCTCTATCGTCGTCATCAACAACAATGACCATCTGCAAGATAGACTCAAAAAAATTAAATTAAATCATGGAAAACTCGATCATTCCATTTCAAACCCAATTCCGAGCTAAGGGTACACCAATATGTACACTTGTATTACAGGTGCACCAATTTGTACACTTGTTTTACAGGTGCACCAATATATACACTTGTATTAACAATCAGCATGTGTATACTAGTTTATACACCCTAGTTATTTACGTATATATTAGCTTAATGAGTCATTTTACCACATATGTACTAGTTTGTACACCCTAGTTATTTAGGCAAGCGTAAGCATAATCATTCTTTTTTTCACATGTGTATAAGTATGTACACCCTAATTATTTACCTCAAAACATGCATCATTTTCATATAATCACGACACATAATTGTGAGTGCAAAAATACTATTCATTGGGGCATAATTAGAACAACGAACTTGAATTAAATATGCTTGTATGCGAACAAATTAACAAAAAACAATTGATTGCTGGTGTCAGGAAATGGAAAAGACATATAGTACTTTCGATTTAATTCTAGAAAACAAATCCAAAAGAGTTTCATGAAACACAGAATGTCAAGCCATCATCACATGAATTCAGGACTTAAATCACAGGATTTAAAAATAATTTTCAAACATATATAAATGCAAAGGGGATGCAAGTATAACAAGTGAATGTTCTATGTAAACGAATCGAAATCACCATAATCCTAAACAGGAAAAAGTTATAGTGAATCTATGTTACTAACGGAACTCACAACCATCGGGAGTTTATGTACCAAAAAATGGTCCAAAGAAAATGAGCTTCTAACAGAAAAAAAAAAAAAAAAGAGAAAATAAATATAAAATCAAAAATCCCATAGCTTAACATAGAATGGAGAATCCATACCATGATAACACCAATCAGAGTTTTTATTATTGACAACTAAATATACAATTTAAAGAATAAAAAACTTGCATTAATTAACAATAAATAAAAGTTTCATAATTAGCAAAGTCAACTAAAGCTCTTGTTAGTTAACAACACACAGGGAATTTAATTGGAACTATTAAAGCATTCAAACAAATTAACGAATAAGTTAAAGAAATTTTAATTTCTTATCAAGCATGTGTTGTTCCTATTGCAAGAAAAGTATTTCAAGCCGCTATCGTCATTCCCCTTAGTTCTATTTTTCATTCTAGGATGGAATAGTAAGAAACATATCAATGTTAATAGATTTTAAAACACTTGGCCAATTAAGAGATAGTTTTGTATCAAAATATCCACCAATGTGCGACATCTACAAATTTAACGCGATACATGTGGAGGCATATCAAAAATATCAAATATGGAAACGCATACATGAAATGCATATGAAGAACCTTAAATTAAGCCCATATGCCTGTTTTCAAGTCCTCGGGGAAAACTTCTAAATTATCCCGTGTTTGAAAATATTTCATTTTCAAAATTAGTTGATGGGTAATGAAGATTCAGATTCGCTGATTATGAATATGAAATCATATTTTAAGATCGAAAAAAAAGATTGAGAGATCAATCAAATCTTATACATGAACCCTAAAAAATTTTAATGAATTGTTTCCCGTAAATTATAGATCAAAATGAAATAACAATGAGATAATCTTAGGTTGGAAGGAAATAAAAATTTAAGAAGAAAAAAATACCTCTATCTCACCAATTTTCAGTGAGTCGTTGGATTTCATGTTCAGGAATAGGGAAGATGATTACAAATATCATCTTCAACTATAAGTAATTTCTTCTTCAGGAACAAAGATCAGACTGATTGGTGTGTACGATCATAATAAGCGAAAAACAGTAACCAAAATCAAATTTAAACCTGAAAAACTTTCTCCACCAAAGATCGCCTCTCTCTAACGGTTTCTCCTACAGACGAAAATCTCAGATCTAGAATAAAAGTATTGAAATGTAGATTGAAATATTGAAGGATATTTTGGGTAATAAAATAACGTAAGAAATATAGGATTTGTGAGAATTTGGACTGACTCGTCCATATTTGGACTAAATTGTTGGAGGCGGGGATTTTTTGGACTAGAGAGTACTAAGCCTGAGATGAGTGGACTAAAACGTTCCAAGCCCAATAACTTTGGGACTAAACGTCGATTTCTACTCTATGAATTTGGTATATAGTTTATATACACGCACCCAGTGTCATAAATTAGTAACTAGCCTACTGATTTGGTGCACAATTGGATGGGGCTGTAAATAATACCTAAAGTTACTCAACCTGCATGTACATGTCCGACCCGCCTTTACCTGAAAGCGCCCAAAGCCTATCACAGCCTGTTATGGGACGCCTGGCCTGGTTAGTTTAAATGGGAAGGTTCGGGCTTTCCCTAAAATTTAATAGCCTGGCCTTATACATGTCCAAACAATCCGGCCTGATACCCGTTTGAATTATGATAAGAGTTTTAGTTTTACGTTGAAATACATTATTACACATCTTAGTTATGTTTTGGTTTAAAATTCTTATTTTCATTTCTATCCTACATTTAGAAGATTAATTGCATAAGACTTTTTTAAACTATAGTTCATTCAGTCGCATTCCAAAAATGAATTAAATCAGTTATTACAAAACTTTGAAAGTACAAAAAGCTCGTAGCCTGTTTGGCCTGACCTGGTTAATAAATGGGCTTTGGGTGGTCTCTGGGCCTCAAAATAAGTCTTTTTATCTGGCCTGTCCGGCCTGACGGGCTTTTTGGGTAACTGAATATGAAGCCCATCCGGCCTGGTCTGGATTAAAAGACGGGCCAAGCTGCCCGGCTGGCCCAATTTACACCCCTACAATTGGATAAGTGGGAGATTTAGATTTCGAATCCTAAGTGCAAAAGGGCCTTAATTGGTAACGGAAATGGCTTAGAAAAGTTGTGCCTGGGCGAACGCACTTCTCGCCCTAATCCAGTCCCGACCCTGTATAAGCTTATCACTTATTTTACATAAAAGATATTCCATTTTCTAGAAGTTCAGCTATTTATTTTATAATTCTGTTTCCTAACGGTTGAGTTATTTCATTAAACAATGCAATTATCCTTTTGATTAATTATTGTTATTGCTAGAGCACTACTTGGTCGAACTCGCAAGCTTTGATATCTCAAGCTTGTTATTAATGTTGACCTTCTACATCATTTTTCAGGTTCCCCGAGTTCAGTTCAGGATTCTTTCACCGATTTCAGGTTCGTTACACCGTGAGGGCTTTTTATTGGTGGGAAATCGACCTTCTACAACTTTTTTCAGGTTCATCGATTCCAATGCAGGATCTTTGCACCGCTTTCAGGTTTGCCAAGCTCGGTTCAAGATCTTTGAATCACTTATCCTCCCACCAAGGAGAGGTGGTTCAGAGGTAAATATGACTTTTTAATAGGTGCGATAACTGCCACCTTGCACTTAACTGGACGAAATAAAAAAAAATGTATAACCAAGTCAAAACAAGCATATGTCTGAAACGTTCAAAAAAGCAGGCCTATATTCAAAAATGCTAAAAAAGAAGAAGATATATTTGTAAATGACTCTAATCGAAACCAAACACAGAATGCTTTAAATTCCACAATGGACCGTCCACCACAATTATAGGGAAAGGAACAAATCGACGAATGGTCTAGCGAATTATGCGGCAGATGGTAGTCAATTGGGAAATCTCTCTGCAACAATCTGGGGCTATACGATCCCGTCTTTTATATATCAAGGTGTACTAAATGACTTTATGGTAATGACATACCCTTTTCCTAATTGAATAACAAATTTCATGCTTGAAACAAAAACATAAAAAAAAAAACATGCAACCATGTTATGAAAGATTACAGCGCTATTGGATTATGTATTTATTTCTTGAATATAGATATATACATACCAATTTATGTTAATTATATAACAATTTTATAATTAAAAATTAAATATCATCTCATGATTTAATATATTTGATACCTAAAATTAATAACTGAACCGTGTAGTGATCCAAATATGAATATCTTAGTCATACCTACCAAGGCAGCAAGTCATTTGATTAGATTAGAATGGAATCTAAAATATGAATCCACATTTGGGGACACCTTCACAAATCAGTGAATACACCAAAGGCACAAAAAAAAAACACTACACCAAAAGCAAAAAAAAAACACTATGAAGTAATTTGAAGAACCTTTATCCAAATAATTTTGGTAATGGCTAAATTATCCTTGATTAGTTAGTGTTAATGTAGCTCCCCCTAAGCTAACAGCTGACTATTCCAACAGATTAACTATAAAATGAGGCACTAAGGATCTACAACATCTATTTAAGCAAATAATTTAGAAGTTGTAAACAAAGTTTAACCCGAATCTAAACCCTCTCTGAGAATAACTACGAGAACTCCTCTCAGATATAATACATATACAATAATGAGTTTGTTTACAAATAGAATATAAACACAAAATAAACATAGCGGAAGCTAACCAACTCCTCAAAGCTTTCATCGCCACGTTCACAACTTGATCTGTCTCTGAAACTAAAAGTGGGAATTGAGTGAGCACATCATCCTGAAGGGTGCCAGTATAAATAACAACTAACTTTCGAGTAATCACCAGAATGATTTAAAGACAATGCAAGTTTTGCTAAAAACGATAAAGTAGGAAAACAGTTAAAGCATAAATAAAATAATAAGTTGTACTGAAATATAATGTTTTACCAACCAATAAACCGGCACACATTCACAACATAAATAATAGTTGAGCGATGTCTTCCTTCGGAGTAACAAGGCATGACTGTTGCGGAAGCTTCAATGATCATTAAAGTACCGTGAGGTTTTCCGGCCTCGAAGTCATAAAACGATGTGTACCTTACCAGTACCTCATTCTACGCGCACTCTACATAGCAAGTATCTAAAGAGATCTAATGGTGACAATATTATATCCGACATAAGAACTTAATCAATGAGAACCCTATACCTCTCGCAAGACAAATTCAACAATCATATATAAGATTCTCAACATCATTCTCTCCAAATACCAAAAAATAATATAATAGCTTTGGAAAGTAATTTAAAAGAACAATAAACATCCATGTATGAGACATGTGTTGCCCGTACAGAAATAGGGAATAGTAATGTGCCCTCAGTCCCGAGCCTATGTAATAGTGAGCCCAATCCCGAGCCTATAGATGTGCTTAAAATAACTATAAAGTTTGGGGAACATATCTCATATCAATCAAAAGGAAACCTTCTTCCTTACATGCTAACAATAAGTAAAGATTGTAACCACTTTCCAGTCAATGAAAAGAATCACTTTTTGAAAATAAGTAAATACTCCCAAAACACGGATATTAGTTGTTTTTAAAGATCCAATCCCACCCCAAAATGTAAAAGGAAACTAGTTTGTATTACACACATATAATACATGCGTACACATATCATATACTAGCAAAGATATGCATGCCTTTCGCAATATAAATAGATTTATAAAACAATAATGAATATAATAGAGTTCGTTATCAATTCCCTCCTCTTTTGATGACAAGCCTTGCCTACCTCGAGATCCAAAATCCCATGGTTCATCCTTTGTATCGATCATTATTAATAACGACTAATTGTTAATCACACAAGCACTCTAAAGATTAGCCAAAAGGCTCATACAAGGCTCATAACACAGTCTCATATAATTGAATTCTCTAGTCATAGGCTAGGTGAACTATCTAATGGTTCTATACCTTTTCATTATCTATCTTTAGCATATCTAAGGTTTACTAGTTGAAAATTGAATTGGTTCTAAAGTCTATTAAACAAGTCTTATGGATATCTATAACTTTGTAGTTGGAACCAAAGGTCAATTCGGACCATAAGGGTCCAATTCATCAAAATAAGAAACCTAGGCCTAAGCCCAAGTCCACTAAGAAAGCCCATTAACTAAGGTCTAGTCCATATGAGTCAACTAACGGTCAAACCAACGATCAATAGCAGTCAAAGGGTAAATTAATAGTTGTAGATGGGGAAAAACGATTTGCTGGTTTTTAAAGAATTGAGGAGACGACCGTACGGAGGAGACTCCTCGAACCGAGCGAAATGTTAAACCTCACACAGATGCACCGCTGCAAAGGGGGTGCTTTAGATTCGAGAGATCAATCTGTAGTACTCCGGCCTAAATCAAGACAATGACCGTTCCATAGTAAATTCGGTCACAAGAGAGGATGGGTTGATCTGTAGGAGGGAAGCTGAGAAATGTGTGGAATCAATGGTAATCAAAGATTGTGGGTGTGTGAATTCTTAATATGATAAGCTCTGAGTGATTGAAATTGCTCAATTGAGAGTAGTTGCTCAATTGATGAATTGATGATCTCGTGTTGTCAGTTTGACGTGAGATTGATGATACTGATGATGATTCAATCATGATTCAGAGACTTATTTATATTGCTGGAATTTTAGACACCATGATTCCATGAAGTGTGGAAGTTGATGGAATCAAGGAGTGGAGAAGTGGAGATCGTGTTTGAAACCAGTTGCTCAACGTGTGGAGACTTGGTCAATTTTCCACCCACTACCTCGTGAATTCCTTCAACTGATTGAACGACTTGCTCACATTCCATCATGTGTTTGAACACACGTGTCGTAGACCGCCAGACCAAAACCCTAAGTGATATCCCCCCCAAGTGACACGATTGACGTCTCGTGGTTTGTTAGTCAATTGATGACTTCGTGGTTTGATGGGACGATGAATCCATGTAGTTGCTGAATTGGACATGATGTTCTGAAACTCATGATTGAACATGTCATGAGACAGAGTTATAGTTCTTACGATGAAGTGAGAAAGTATTGCTCATTCGATGGATTGTTGAATATTGATTGTTGAACCAATATTCCTTGGTTTGAGCAAATATTTATCATCTGAGCAAGTGTTGCCCATCTGATGAATTGCTGAATATTTGATCGTCTGAGCATGTGTTGCTCATATGATGGATTATTGGCAGCGTACTAAACATATTAATTAGAATACTGGTCGTTGAACCGAGAACAATTAATAAAATTAATGACCATGAGGCCGTCATAAAATTATTGAGGTTGGAATCTGGAATGATGATCCTTGGATTCAGAAACCCTAATTGGATCAATTGATGATCAATTCATGGTTCGTCAGAAGTTTAACCATGGGACGAAGGAGGGAGCGACTACATGCGTGGATCAACCATGTAGTGTCCACATGCTCACGTGAGCAAATACGAAGAATTCCTTGTAGAGTTGACGATCTGTTGGTGAAAGAATGATTAAATGCTGGCTTAATCTTTTATTCAAAATACTCGTCTGAGTCTTAGGTGAGAAAACCTAATTAATTATGACGAGGCGAGGGACCGACCATGGAGTCATGAAACCGGCCCTGGGTTGTCACGTGACCTCCTGACGATCACTTCATGAAAATCCAAAGTGTTTGGAAGAGTTTTAGACCTAATACGAGCAATTGTGCAAATTAGGTCAAAACTGTGAAAATTGATGGGATCGGCTTCCGTGAGCCAAAGATCCAATCTTGGTCGGTCAAGATAGCGTGCTCGTGTTTCCAAGGCGTCCGCGTCTCAGTCCTGAGAATTTTGATATTTTCTGACGTGCAATTGAGCATCCATTCGAGAAAATATGCCAAAATTAGGGTTTCGACGAAACTGAGGAAAACACCATGAGATGATGAAAAATAATTATAAAATAAGGAATGAGGAGGCGTGGGACCGTCGTGGTCAAGGAATGGTCGGCCGGTCGTGACCACGGTCCCGTGGTGCCTTTTCCTTAATTTTATAATGATTTTATGATTTTATGAAAAATTCATGAATTTTGAGAAATTTGATGAATTTAGGGAGTTTCCATGAATTGAAGGAGTTTTCATGAGTTCATGGAAGCAAAATATTAAAATAATAAAAACACGGGCGTGTGAGACCATGGAGGCATGGCCGGCCGGCTAGTGGCCCGGTCCCACAAGTTTTTCATAATTTTATTTTATTTATTATTATATGATGATTTGTGCAAAAATACCATGAAATCAAGGAGTTTTTCATGAAATTAGAGAAATAATAATAATAATAAAATAATAAGGAAATGTGGGGTGTAGGGACGGTTGGGACCAAGGCATGGCATGTTGGCCAATGGTCACGCCCCACACTCCTTTTCTTAATTTTATATTATTTTTTATGGATTTATGGAAGTACCATGAACCCGAGGAGTTTCCTCGAGACGAAGGAGATTTGATAAAATGAGAGAATTTTCATCAAATCATGGAAAATAATAAAAATGCATTAAAAATATAAAACTGGCGTGGGATTGACCACGACACGGTCGGTCGGTCGTGTGTCCGTGCTCCCAGCACCCTGGTCAATATTTTTAATCATTTATTATGTTATTCTCTATTTTGCATAGGTTCATCGTTTCGTTGTATTTTTGAAATACTCGTTCGTGCGGTGACTGTTTGTGTATCGTCGTTGAATACACCTTCACCATTTGAATCGGGGCTTACTTAGAGGTAGCTCAGACGCCCGGTTGTTGATTATTTATTACTAATTGTGGAATTCGGTGGAGAATAATTCATAAAACTGAGCAATAAGATGTTTATTATTAATTCATAGGATCAGCTGAGGATTCGACTACGAATTCAGAATAATAAAGTGAGCATTACCATTCCATGGGATCGTAGATTCGACTATAGAATCAGAGTAATTAAGATTTATCTATTACCATATATGAGACCAGTTGTGGATTCGATCATGAAATCGGAGTAATGAGATAATATAGTTATTGTTATTCTATGAGATCAAGCTGTGGATTCGATCATAGAATCAGAACAATTTTTTATTGCCATTCCATGGGACCAGTCGTGGATTCGACCATGGAATAAGAGCAATTGTTATTGCCATTCCATGGGACCAGTCGTGGATTTGACCATGGAATATGAGCAATTGTAATTAGGAATAATTAACTTTGTGGCTCTATACTAGCAGAGCAAGCTGTCTAGGAGCATTAATTATCCCGATATGAGCTTGTCGGTAAGTCATATCCTTTATATAGTCAGGGTAAACTCGTTGTTTGTTCCTGAAGACGTTATTGCTCTATACTACCAGAGCAAGCTGTCTAGGAGCCGTCCATCTCGTGATACTATATAGAATTAATCACTGAAAGTATTCAGTATTCATGAGATATGCCATTGTCCAGTCGTGAGACTACATATCTACATGTACTCTGAGAGAAAGTACTCTCCGTTGAGAATTCGATGAGAGACCCGTGTCTCGATACTCATATCTGATTGCTGGATCAGAGCTTCGCATAATTATGAGTTTACGATTTTATACCTTGTCTAAAATCCACCATCTACATTAAGTCCCCTGATTACTGAGGAAAGCTGTGTTCCTCAGTCAGCATTAAATGGTGATTTTCCGTCCATAAATAATACCAGTAATTGAACTTAGTCGTAAGTTGAGACGTTGCCGGATTTAGAGAGCATTAGCAAACCACGACTTGATGAAGGCTTCAATGTTATGATTGGAGCATCGTTTGATGAGCCTAAATTGGGTTTTGATCCGCTGGTTTGGACGACGAGTCCATGGTCGGTTAGGATTCGCGGGCCGGGCCCAATAAGGAAATCCTTAGAAAATTAGGTTTTGGCAATAAAAAATTGTATAAAAGAAATTAATCCCCCCTTATTTTTTTTTATTTCACGCCTAGAGCTCCATCACGCCTTCATCTTCATCATGTCCGAGCATCAAGAGTTTTTTGCCGGAGTTCCGATCGCCGCCGACCGTTGCCGCCACCGTCCGGCCAGTTTCCGGCCGACGCCGACCAGGTGAGCGGATTTTTTTTTTTGATGATGTTTATGATCCTTCATGAGTTTTTCATGCTTTGATCATGATGAAGTTATATACATGTGTGTATATTAGTGTGAGTTTTATGAAAAAACCCTCGTTTTTTGAAAACGTATGTTCGTTCAATCGTTAGTTTTGAAAACTAACTATAATCCCTGATTTAGGAGAGATTTTTTTTTTATATGAACCTAAGTCCAGTGATAAAACTTAGTCTATGAGTTTTCACGTGTACCAAGGTTTTATCATAAAAGAAGTGAATTTTCATGAAATCGGAATAATCCTTCGTTTTAAAGACAAATAACGATGATACGAAGGAAAATATGTATGATGAACTTGTGTCCAGTGATGAAATTTTGCTTATGAGCTTTCATGTAAATACAAAACTTTATCATATGTATGAGATGTGAGCTTTCACAATATTTTTTTTTTTTGAAATAAACCTTCGTTTTAAAGACAAATAATGACGATACGAAGGAAAAATAGTTATATATATATATATATATATATATATATATATATGCATCCGTGACATATATTGTGCAAAATATGATGATATATTTTATTTGCATGAGTTTGTTTTCATTAAATAAAATCCTTGAGAGTTTATGTATGCAAGTTGCATTAATTGCTGCTTTTTTTTTTCGAAAAATCAAAGCGTGTGTTTCGAGGAACCTTCGAAGATAGAAAATATATTTATAATGAAATATTTTATAGTTATAAACTTCATAGGTCAGTTGTGTTAATGTTCACATTATGAAAATTGTGTCCGTGATTTTATGAAAAATCAGTTTCGAAATTAATAAAGTTTAGTTCGTTTTTGCAGTTTTCGAAGAGACGAACGATTTTGAGGTGTTAACTCTACCGTTACTATCACTATTGTTAGTGGAAGTACAAAAGGTAAGAGTTAAGAGTTACCATTTTTTCCGTATTTTCTTGATTCGTGTCTGGACAGCATACTGAAGTAGAATGTAATGTTGACTTTGCAGTTGTTTTAGCAAAAATGACAAATTCCCCAGCCAACGATACTTCAAGGGACGAGTCGCATACCGATGATGACATCTCCAGGGATGATGCATGCACGGACGATACCTCCATTGGTGAAGAAGAGGAGGATGCCACTGGCGTGAAGAACATTCCGAATATAGACGACGCATTCTTTGAGGAGGATCCAAAAGGAGCTGAAGCATATCTCAAGTACCCAGTATATCTTCTTCTGATCAACCCTAGGACTGTCACTCAAAAGAAATTGGTGACCCCGAAGATGGTAATACGGCTTTGTCTCGAATGAGGGCTTTTCCTTGCATCGACCATAGAGTTTAAGCTTTCTCGACGCCCTTTGGAAAAAAAATTTGGATGGGCGAGGCATATGTTGGGTTTCCCTCATGTCAGGGCTATGCTCAACCAGGCGCAAGTGACTAGAGCTATTCAAGCTTCTGGAGACTTGTCTATTAATCATGATGTGAAAAGTATCGTGGCTTTGCTGGCTCGTTGGTGTGTTCCCACTCACACCTTCATATGTAGATGGGGATAATTTACAGTTACCTTAGAAGATGTGTCTTCTTTGATGCATCTCCCGATTACAGGTAATTTCTCTGGAGGTCTTTCGGATGAGGAAATAGTGGTTTTTGACACTCTGATAGCTGCGATGGAAGAAGTGAACAAGGCGTCTGGTAGTAAAGGTTGTTATGCCCATTGGTTGACACATTGGTGGCCAAGAGATGAAGTTTCCGATAGTCCCATCACCGGTATGTTACCTATTGCCACTTTCTTATGCTTATGGTTATCCAGAGACATATTCGAAGACAATGGACATTTGTTGAGGCCTTTCATAATCCCTTTTGCTATTAAGATGGCTCAAGGTGAGCAACTCCCAATAGGTAGCTTATTCCTGGGTTCCTTGTATTCTAACTTAGACTCCTTGGTGTTAGATTCCAGCGTGTTGAATGGCTTCATGAAGATTGAGTGTTATGTTAACACGATGTTTCTTCAAGCTTTGATGTGAGAGCACTTCAAGAATTATGCGCCTATCCCACGTAATATCCTGCAAGTACCAAATACTGATGCCGGTCACATCTTCGCCGAGAAAGATAATGCCCGAATCATGCGTTGGTCTACAAAGCAGCCTCGGTCTAAAGCACGCCTCATTGATGTGTTGGATGAAGAATCGGAGTTCGACTTTCGTCTGTGGGTGTCAGTTCCTGATTATGTTTCTCAACCAACGACTTTCAATACTGGAGAGAGCACGACTCTGAAATCTGGTGCTAACCCGAATGATGGTGAGAGATCTTTCATGTTGAGCTGTACTCCTGGTCACTTGTTATCCGTTATGCATGGAGAGTGGGTCGTAAAAGAATACAACATTGATAGGGAGGCTCGAAAAATGGGTATGGATCAATGTGTTCCAACTACCCGGAGAAGAAAACCATCAGTTGATCATCTTGCGTCTCGTATAGATCACACTCACGTGGAAGGGAGTAGTTACTGGTTTCCTGGTTCCGATAGATTTGCATATGTAACCTCAGATTATATAGAATTCTGGCATCAACAATTTGAGAGGTTGCATGAATTCGTGACAGTTAGTCAGCCTCCAGTGAAGATTCCTCCGTCTGCTGAGATGATCTTTGGTCGACCAAGACTGAAGTACTTTTCTGGTGATAAACGAAAATTATCTCCAGGATGTTCTCAAATAAGATTCTCCACATGTCTTTTATGAAACCATGGTAACTGTATTCTGATCATGTTATTGAATTCTTTACAGGACGTTCGTAGTGTAAGACCTCGAATCCATGCAGATTTTTCAGATATTGGAGAAGTTGTACACGGCGGAGAAGGAAGGAACAAAAGTTATAAGCTGTTACCTAATACCGTGAAGTCCCCAGTTCGTTCTTTGGTGAGTTCCAAATATTTATCACCATGGCTTTCATTGTTATTAACATTAGAATCATGAAGCCAATGTTGTTAATTTTGTTGCAGAATTTTACTCCATCAAGTCTTGAAGGTCTTCAATTTTCTGCTACTGAACAAGCAATCGCTGATTTGAGTGACAAAGAGACTATAAGTATTTCTTCACATGTTCCAATGTGGTGCTTCATAGATGAAAATATTGATTGTAAAGGACGTGTACAGGAAGATGTCGTCATGGAGATGGAGAATTCTGGAACTCAATCATCCTCTGGGAATGGGAATGGAGGTAATTCCCAAGATTCGGAGCCGGATGGAAGTGATGTTCCTCTTGTCGTTGGTGTGGACAATTCCAACCCCTTGGACACTTTGGAGACTCCTCAAGTAAGTATATATCCTGTATATTCTTCATAGAAGTATAAAAGTGCTGACTTGTGAATGAATGAATGAGAACCCATGTGAATATATGAAAACTTATGTAGGATCAGAATCTCGCAACGATAATATATCAGCGAAATTATCAACAACATAACACAACAGTGTCGCAGAACAATTTCAGAAATGATACGATAAACGACGTCAGTTAGGATCACGAGAAAGATGTGATAGTCCTGCGAAAATTAGAGAGCTTGCGAAATTAACATTTGTAAGGTTGCGAGAATGTCGGAGACTATACCCAAAAATAAAGGACATATTAGCTGTCATCCACTATGTATTTCCTTATAAATTGTCGTTCAAGTTGTAAAGAGGAGAGGGATCTATTGTGAGTAAGAAACAAGTAAATAGGAGAGAGAAAGTCTAGAGCAGAGGTCATTCTTGATTTCTTTATCTTTTCCTGTAAGAACGTTCAAAGATTGATCAATAAAATTAAGAGTGTAAACCTAAAAATGAGTTGATTAATAATGAAATCATATGAGGGGTGTAGTGTAGGATTTCCTGCAACTGCATAATGGCGCTAGAAACAGGGAGGTATTGAAGATTATTCTAAAAAAAAGCTGAAAATTAATATTGAGATTTTTGAAAATTTAGAGTGATTGATTAAGAATTTTCCATATTTTCTTGCAATATTGTTAACATTGAAGAAATGGCTAGAAGAAGAAATACATCCGAACAACCGACTACTGTTAGAAGAAGCAAGAGAATTGCTGGGAGAGAAAGAAGTGAAATGGGAGAATCTACTAGAATGAGAAGTAATAGAGAAAATCAAATTCAAACACCAACTCAACAAACACTAGTTCAAGGGAGGAATACAGATTATGACAGGGTGAGTATACACACTTGGCAATCAAATTCGGCAGAAGAAGTAGAAGAAGAACAACAAAACAGAAACCATAGACGGGAACAGAGAAATCAATAAGTAGATAAAGGAATAATTCATGGAGATGAGGAAATTGGAGCGTTAGAAACATTGAGACGAAGAATACATGAAGAAAGAAGAGTTGAGGCAGAAGAACGTGCAAATCTAACAAGGCAAAATCACGAATTAAGGATGGAGAATATAAGACTACAGAATAGAAGATCGAGAAGTATTACAAAATCATATTCAAGATCGAATAGAAGAGAAATGAGGCGAAACTCACGCACAATCAATGCTGGAAACAATATTCAAGAAAAAATATCAAATCCTAATGAAGAATATCGCGAAAATAGAGAAATAGCTGATGATCGTTACGTTCCACAAAATGAAACTTTTGATGATGGGCAAAATAGTGGAAATCAAGAGAACGGAAAATGTCAGGGACGAAATGACCAAGATGGCGAAGGAAATCGAGAAAGAAAGCGTACACAAAACCGGAATAACGGTAATCTCAATGAGGAGTATGATAGAGTAAAGAGGATGGCTGAAAGACAACGAATGAAATTGATAAGAAATGAACAAAATCATGGAGGGAAAAATGAAAGGCATCATCATATGCGAATTCAAGATAGATATGAGGAAGAGAATCGCAGAAGAAGACGAGATGAGGATAATGAAGAAGAAATCCAAAATTTCGCGAGAGAAGATAGACATGAACACAGAAGAAGAGATACGAAATTAAAAATACCAATGGATCAAGATTCAGGTGTAAATAAACAAATCTTGAAATAATTAGAAGAAATGAGAGGAATGCTAAATAATAGAGGAGAAGTAGGCAGAAGACAATTAGATGAAGCAATAGAAGAAGCTGCGAAAACTCCATTTACAAGGGAAGTACAATTAGGAGGAATACCACCGAAATGCGATTTACCCGCATTAACTAGCATTTTTGATGGAACAACTTGTGCAATTCAACACATTAAAGCCTATGTGAGGTGCATGTTACAATGGGAAAATCATGATGCCGTATTGTGCAAATATTTCGCATCCAACTTAACAGGAGAGGCGTTAAAATGGTTTGAAGGTCTACCAAAGAACACAATAAAATCCTTCAATCATTTGCAGACTACATTCTTGGGGGGATATATAAGTAATAATTCCTCACGACCTGGTATAGAAGATGTGTTTAGATTAAAACAAAGGATTGGCGAAAGTTTGAAGTACCTGACTAAAAGATGAAGAACTATGTGTAGCGAAATGGCTGGCCGATGAGAGATATCTTTTATTATCATTTATCAATGCTATGTTTGCAACAAACCTATTGTATGTCCAAATTTTCAGAGTCAAGAATACGATCACAATGACTGAATTGCGAGAACTTCAAGAAGAATACAGTGCTCTAGAGGAAAGGAAAAATGAAATGGAATTTGAAGTCATGAGTTTTTTTCTTATCATCATTTTCATGGACATACAACAAATGACTGCAGAAATGTAAAAATAATTATTTTGAGAATGATAGATCAAGGAAAACTAAACGACTTTCTGGTAGGGCATCCATAATCTCAACCATTGCCACCACCACCACCAGAGCATCACAAAGTGAATACGATGAAAAAGAAGGAAACATTCTTCATAGAAGTTGGTGCAAAAGCAAAAAATATATTCTGTCACTCTATCGTACATTCATATAATACAATTGAAGATTTTCATGATAATGTTTTGAGTAGAGTATTCGCAAGAGATAATGATGGAAGAGAAATTATGAATATTGCGAAAATCTCGCCACTAAAGGAATGGCAGAAACAGATCATTTATTTTACCGCAGAAGAAATTCCCGAAGGAGAAGAGGTGCATGACAATCTATTGGTAGTAAAATTAGAAATTAATCCAAAACCGAAAGAACATGAGGATGATGAAGCTGAAGATTCATGGGCAATTAATAGAATTCTAATCGATACTGGAAGCTCTGTGAACATTTCATTTTATCATACTTATAAAACCATGGGTGGAAGAGATGATGATCTTATACCATCAACATATAAGATATATGGTTTTAATGGTACTGCTAACAAGCCTAAAGGGGAGGTTACTATGCGAATTCCATTGAAAGGAATATCTTCCGAAATCTTATTTTGTGTCGTTGATGTAGAATCACCTTACAATGCGTTAATTGGTCGACCTTGGCTACATGGGATCCTAGGTGTAGCTTCAACTTTCCACCAGTGCATCAAATTCCCTCACCCCAGTGATGTAGGAATCATAAAGGGAGATTGGGTTGAAGGAAAGAGGTGTTACGAAACTGAGATAGAATCTTGCGAAGGAAGAGCAAACAATAAGGAAAATTGGCGATACAAAATCAAAGATACACAAAGAAGTGAGAGATTGATGGTGGATGCAATCGAAAGGAAAGGAGAACAGATGTTGTGAAACTAATGCTAGCTCAGAATAAAACTGATGAACATACCACTACCAAGGAAGCAGTAGCAGAAAACAATAAAAAAGCAGAGGATGGCAAAGGTAATAAAAACAAGAAATGTATGAATGATTAAGTTGTTGCGATACTCTCGCAATAAGTAAAATTCTCAAAAATATATTTGATTGAATGGAAAAATTGAGATTGCGAAATTCAGATACAATATGATGATTTGCGAGATCCTCGCAGAGATAATGAATTTTACAGAAGACAATCAGAGAAAAATGACAAAAAAAAGAAAGGGGAAAACCTTTATGGCGTACACCCTAGTTCGCGAATGCAATTTCGCAAGAGGCAAATGTAAGACCTAATGTACGTCATATAAGGGGGTACCTGTTGCATGGCTCAGGGAAAGGCTACACCGCTACCAGAACCTGAGTCATGGAGATTTGGGGTCAATAAAGCCCATCCGGGAGAGGCACCCTGGATTCTCAGCTTAAGCATATGACTTAAGTTGGGCGATTAATGGTAATAAGGACTCTCCCAAGGAGTGCAGATATGATCAAGGCGCTGAGGTACACGGTTGAGTAAAGAGTTCCAGGGACGTTTGAAGCGTACTTTTCCATTCTTGACAAGTCTTGGATTATACTGCACTCGGCCTGAAGAAAACCCCACTTAGGGTGCAGTCTCATAACCATAATCCTTATAGGTAGAAGGGATAAGAGGCTGCGAAAACAACTGGTTGTTGTTAAGACTGGATGGGAGGATCTAACCTTGTATGGTAGAAGTACGCCTCCTTGAAGGGGAAACCAGGGGGGAGATAAGGGCGGAACCCTCCATTAGGGAGCTGATAAGTGTCTTAAGACGCAAATGTCATGAGGATTTTTATTCGCAAGGATATTAAGGCTTGTCATATTTGTGCAACAATCCTGAAGAGGCAATAATACAAAAGAAAAGGATAAGACGAGATCAATGGGTTTTTGCATGAAAGTGCGGAGACGTCCTGCGATTTCGTCGCAAGACGACAATGTCACGGGGCTTCATTTTCGCAAGAATATTTAGGCCTGTCATATTATCACAACATTCCTGAAGAGGCCATAATACAAAAGAAAAAGTTAAGGCAAGATCAATGGGTTTTTGCATGAAAGTGCAAAGACGTCCTGCGATTTTGTCGCAATGACAAGAGGTGGCATAATAAGACCTTTAATTAGGAAGGCAAAATAAGACCACACAGGAATGAGATTTTGAAAAGAATCAAAATTCACTTCGCATAATATTGCGAAGTTATACATAATTAACCGCGAAATTGAGACATAAAATAAGAAATTTTTTATGAAATCTCTCATTTGGATTCAAATAACAGAGGCAAGTATGGGAATGTATGAAATTAGAAAATGTTATTTGTATCCATATGATATATTTACTCAAAGATTCAAGAATTAATGATTATATTGATTAGCTGTATTGCAAAGAAGAATTGTTTTAATGAATGCAGGTCAAAATGAAAGAAACACAAATATACAGAAAGAAGAAATAAATGTACAAGTATTACAAAGAATCAAAGAAAGAAATAAAGACTACTTCTTAGTTGATCCTTCATTATCTTCATCAGACTTGTTCCCTTCTTCGTCTGCATCAGAATCTTCATCACCATCAGAACCTCCATCACTATCAGATTCTTCATCGTCAGCTTCGCTATCAGAGATAATCAAACTGGGAGTATTTTGTGGGATTTCTTCCAAGAGACAAGGATAATCAGAATGTGGGATATTGTGATCGTCACAAACCATTTGGATAGTTTGATTGCGAAAATGCATAACATCATTCTTAAAATTCGCAACAGTGATCTTGATTTGATTCTTTAATCTAGAATACTTGTCGTTGCGAGAAGAAAGATTCTTTGCGAGCTCCTCCTTTTCATCTTCGAGTTCTTCAATCTTTTCACGATATCTATTTTCAGAATCTGCGAGCAAAAGACAATCAATTATTAACTTGATGAAAATTCATAAGAAGCAAAAGATTAGTAAAGAAGACCAGTTAGTAACCTTCTCTGTCAGAAATCATATCTCTAATCAAGGCTGTATGCTCAACTTGGAGACTAACATTTACACCTAAATCTTTTCTAGCATCATCTAAGATTTTCGCATCCCAAACAAATTCATCCTCACTACTTATAAGAAGACGAGAACGAATTTGATTTTCCCTTTCGCAGAGTTCGATGTTCTTGCGGTTAGCTTCATCTCGTTCAATTTGAACTTCAATAAGAGCCTCTTGGAATTTCGCCAAAGCCTTGGCACCTTGATCAGAGATGCGATCCTTATCATCTATGAGACCGCTAATTTTGGTTCTTAACTCATTGGTTTTCTCTTTAGAATCAAGAAGGAGACGCTTAAATTGGTTGGCTAAGCCTAAACTAGATCTATGGTCAATTTCTAAGAGGCTAAATTTATATCTAAGCTCATTTAGAGAAATAGATGAAATTCTATCATTTGAGAAGCTATTTAAGGAATTGTTAAGACGCTCAAGAAGGGTATCATTATCCAAGGCATTAGGAAATGAACGAAGAAGGGTAGCTTCATCAGAAAGACCATAAATTTCTGCAAAAAGGATCATTTAAATAAGATAAAACAATAGGATGAATGAATGAAGGGAAAAGAGAAAAGTAACATACCGTAAAGCTGATTATTAGCTTGCTGAAGACTAGGATTTTGTTCTTATACGAAGAAGAATCAATTTCTAATTGTCTATTTTTCTCGCGAAGACCTTTAACTTCAGCTTCCAATTCTTCATTCTTTTGCGAAATTGAAGATTCTTCTTTTCAAGATTTTCGCGTCTTCTCTCTAGATCTGAGGCAACAACAAAAGAAGCTTTTCCAGCCTGCGAGAAAATATAAAAAATATTAATATAGAAAGAAATTTTGAGTTATACAATGAAGAAGTAAAAGGATAAAAGTATACCGACTATTGAGAGTGCAAGAAGTCGGGAGTCACTGATCTAGAAACTCCACGAAGAGAGCTATCACCATCCAGTAAAGGGACATCGCAAAGGGTAGCGAGAGCTTTGCAGGTATTGCGAATTGGCTATCTCCCATTCCTTGTAGAGAATCAGAAAAGAGGCCAGAGAGCTTAGCCATAGAAGATTCAGGTGGAGAATCTTCACTTGCGCAAGATCATCATTGTCCTCATCACCCTTGTCACTTTCGGAATTTTCGTGAGGAGGAATATTGAAGGAGAAGAAGAACGAACTTTCCTTTTCTTTGAGGAGGACCAGTTGATTTTTCCTGCGAAGAGCACCTTTACCTTTATCACCAGTCTTCGCAACATCAGCAGTTCTTCTACTTCAGCAATAATCTTCACACAGATATAAAAATGAAATGGAAGCAACTGTATACTGTTTAAAATCATAAGAGAAAATTGAGAAATTAAAATCATAAGAGAAATTTCTTACCTCATCTGTGTATGAGCGAAGAGCTAACAGAGTACTAGCTTTCCCAGTCCTGTTATAACTATCTTTCAGTTTTTGGATCTGCGGAATGTCGCAAGAGTTAGCGAACAGAATAATAAAAATCAATAAAGAAATATAAAGTGAGTTAAATGGGAAAAACATACCTCTTTCTCCTTCTCGGGCCAAGAGAAAACCCAAGGTTGATAAGCAGCGAGATTCGCAGGAAGAACATTTGACCCAGCAATGTAGGGTCCTTTTAGCATTAAAGGAAAAACACACCATTTATCATCTTTGGATTGGCGAGGAGTAGTGTTCTTACCAGAATGCCAGTCAATGTCTTGCATGAGAATTTTGGCTTCATCAATATTATCTTTCCTTTTTAAGCGAATACCCCAGCGAGTATTCTCTTTCTTCATGGAGATAAGTTCATAGTTCTCAAAGAAACTCGCTACTGTGTATTTCTCAGCAATTATCTCTAGGTTTGCGAATTTAGGATCCCTAAGTTCTTTGAAGTACAGAGATCCTCTACCAGCACCACGGTTAGCGAACTCTAGCATCAGACGGATGCAATCCCCACTCAGTTGGAAGATAGCTCGCGAAAATCCTGAATGAGCGAGAATTTCATAGAATAAAGGAAGATTTGGGTCATAAAGAGGAATAGGGAGACCTGCGAGAATCTGACCTAGCGAAATTAGGATTGATTTATCATCACAGTACTGATCAGAGAAAAGTTTGACAGAAAGAATTGACTTGGCATTTTCACCAGGAATGGTAGAGAGTGTGAAACCTTTATCAGCAAGATCTTTTTGGACATCTTTTAAATTCTTCTCATGTCTATGACCACTTGGAGCCATATTTGAATATAGAGTATGGGAATGAATAAAAAGTAAGAGGATTGAAGGGGGGAAAAATTACAGCAGCAGAACTTGCAGAAGAATAACAGAGTTGCAGAGATGAGAGAATAAAAATAGAAGAGAAAGTAAAAAGAAAAGTGGAAAGAAGAGTAAGAAGAGTATATAAAAGAGTTTTTTTTTACTCGAAGAAATAAAAACCATTAAGACGAAAAGACGTGAGCGGTTGAAAAGCAGCTGTTACAGAAGACGTGTCAAGAAACAAATGGAAGAAACAATAGTGTGATAAATGCATAATATGAAAAGATGAACAACTGCGACATTTCTCACATCATTCTCTACTTTGCAGAGAAGATATGAGAAAAGGAAAGATGTAGGATCAGAATCTCGCAACGATAATATCTCAGCGAATTTATCAACAACATAACACAACAGTGTCGCAGAACAATTTCAGAAATGATACGATAAACGACGTCAGCTAGGATCACGAGAAAGATGTGATAGTCCTGCGAAAATTAGAGAGCTTGCGAAATTAACATTTGTAAGGTTGTGAGAATGTCGCAGACTATACCCGAAAATAAAGGACAGATTAGCTGTCATCCACTATGTATTTCCTTATAAGTAGTCGTTCAAGTTGTAAAGAGGAGAGAGATCTATTTTGAGTAAGAAACAAGTAAATAGGAGAGAGAAAGTCTAGCGCAGAGGTCATTCTTGATTTCTTTATCTTTTCTTGTAAGAATATTCAAAGATTGATCAATAAAATTAAGAGTGTAAACCTAAAAATGAGCTGATTAATAATGAAAGCATATGAGGGGTGTAGTGTAGGATTTCCTGCAACTACAACTTAGTCGAATTTCGTCGTCAGAAAATTCAGAACCCAGCTTTTTAGTAGAAACGCTGTAGAATCTTCGTCCGGAGTCGGATTTTGATGATCTGCATGTGCAAATTCAAGCCCGGAAAATTTCCAAGCTTTACTAAAGATTTTTAAGTTTTGAGCACGTTCAGAGCCTGAAAAAGGCGAAATAGTAAACTTCCAGGAGACTTCCAGAACTTTTTCAGATTGCACATCACTTGATATTTTGGCCACATCTACTCGCTC
This sequence comes from Papaver somniferum, assembly GCF_003573695.1. NCBI lineage: Eukaryota > Viridiplantae > Streptophyta > Magnoliopsida > Ranunculales > Papaveraceae > Papaver > Papaver somniferum. The sequence continues at coordinate 178,480,578 of NC_039364.1, read as the reverse complement.
GGTCATCGGATTGTCGTGAAAATTTGACATGTCATAGAGGACATCCATACGAAGAGAATGGAATATGACCCATCCTCAGATTCCTTGTAGATTGCTCCCAGTTTGTCTCTTAGTACAGGGAAGAGTTCAGTTTCTTCAGACGGACTAATCGTAAAATGTGTTTTCATGACTTTCATGTTATTTGTTCGTGCCTTGAATGTAGTATGATGAACTTTGATGATATTGACTTTCGGGTATACTGTGTTTCATAATCTCATTTGGCTTTGTGACTATAACCTCATGTAATCTTCGTATTAGGTGCTAAATATCGAAGTTGAGGATACTGGAGCCAATGATGACAACTCTAACCCTTCCGAAGTTATTGATGAAGAGACAGCCATCCCTGCACTTCGATGCCATGATAAGGTCGCTGCTGATGTTATGGAAAACCAGATGGTTGTTGCCTCAGTGATAGAAAAAACCGAGATAGCAGCAGAGAATACCGAAGGAACTGTTGCTTTGGTCGTGGAAGCCGCTCCAGTGACTGAGAACCGTATAATAGTGTATGAATAAACTGCAGGGGTTGCTTTCGATCCTCCCTTTAACACTTCACTCCCGTATCATGAACTGGTCGGTGGATTCATCGTTCCCATTGGATATGCACGCTTGTACGAGACAATATGGAAGAAGTTTGGCCACATGATCGTTGACAGGAACCCTGGGCGTGCTTATGCTTTAACCATGCAAGTAGGCGTTATCTTGCGTGTCGTGAGTGATATGCATACGAGACCCAGGAATACAGTGACTCCAGATATACTCTTTGATTGGGAGTTTAACTTGGAGAATTTAGATATACCCTTTCCCAATGATGCTGTGAAGGAGAAGGAGGACAAGATTTCCAAGCTGACCGAGGAGTTGAACAAGGAGAGGGCGGCTTTGCAATTCTTGAAGGATGCTGATGAGCAAAAGCCTTTTCTTGCTGATCTATTGAACTTCTGAACTTCTGAGAGATGTGAGGTTTATACTTGGGTTTTGATATTTAGATGGTTTTGGATTGACTGATGGTTAAGGATTTTCTTGTAGATTTGATAGAGATTTTCTTTTACGAAATATGAACTGAATTTTGATAAATTGCTGAATTCAAATACTGATTGCAAGTATTGCAAATGTTTTGGAGGAATTGAAATGCAAATGAAAGAAAATCCTAAATGTTAAATCCAAACGCCATGAATGCTTCGAACGCCCAATACCTTAAATGTCCAATAATTTCAGATAAACGCCTTGAACCAATTTTCATGAATTACTGGTAGGGTTCTGCCATCTGTGTTAATCAATTTGTAGTATCCTCCGGCCACGGACTTAGCGACCATGAATGGTCCTTCCCAATTGGAGTTCCTTGTAGAATGAAGACCGTGCTAAACTGATTTAAGAACCAGGTCCCCTTCATGAAACTTGTTAGGTTTGGTCGATCGTGCCTTGAATATATTCCGCTGATACGGAATTCCCTGTTTGACGGGATTCAACGATTGTGGCACATATGGACACTCGCGCGGAAGAGAGTATCCAGCATAGTGTTGATCATGCTTAGCCAGGTCTTCAACAATAAACCTCTCGATGGAGTGACCGATTTGAGGAAGTTCTGAACCCAACCATTGAGTATAATATTGCTGAGGTGAATTTACCCACTCATAGCTTTTGATGATTGCTAAATTGTTCATGGGGAGAAGTCCCTGGACCATAGTAGCGTATTTGAACATTGGTAATATTGGAGCATGAGGAGGACTAAGACTTGCCTGAGCTCGAAACCTTCTGACAAAGGTGTGCGGATTTTCTTCAAGTTCCTGCGTAACTCCCATCATAGTTTTTACTTCTTCCAGATGCTCAAACGGTGGTGCGTCCTCTGCTTCGTCTTCCGACTCGGAATCCTTGTCGATGGCAGGATGTGTTGAAGGCATCGTTATCCTTATGGCATGAATCCAAGTTCTTCCAAGGGCCATGTCGTATCCAGGGTCTTCCCGGATTATGAAAAACTTGGCCTCAGTGTAGATCAATATTTCTGTAACTTTGAGAGTGATGAAGCTGTATGCGTCTCTGGAGACTTCTTCGTGGTCCCTAATTGCTATGGGAGCGCGAGTGGCTTACTGTCGAGTAATACCGGTATCTCTGAGAGTTTTCAAAGGGATGATGTTGACAGCGGTACCAACATCGACGAACGCCCTTTTGAACTCATTTCCTTTAATGTGCACTGTGGTGAGCAGTCCCCAATCATACATTTTTTTGTCGGTGACTGACTTCGGTAATGGTTTCTTGGAGCAGCAGACATTTTCCGGACACGATGTGGTTCAGTGCAGCAAACATGTCTTTCCTTTGAGCTTTCGAAAGATACAAGAACTTGCAGACATGTTCGATCAGAGATTGGACCGCTTCCTTGACAGGAGGTTCAGAGATGGTAAAAGTTCTGACTGGGAGGGGTTTTTCGTGCACTCCCTCAGTCCCCAGGTTGAGTTCTCCTGATTCGACCTTTTCTTTGAATATGCGCTTCAAGATTTTGAAATCACTTGTGGGATGGCTGACGTATCTATGGAAGCGGCAATACCGAGGATTTTCCATGGCCTCTTCAGTTGGCTCCTTCTTGACATAAGGAAATTTGATTGCACCATCTTGGATCCAGGCATCGAGTAGTTCATTAACTTCTTCCATTGAACAGGGAAAATCAGGTGCTTCTGGATCTTCCGTATGCTGAGGAGGGATTTTCGAATTCTCCTTCTTGTGTGCCTTTGAAGGGGTGGAGGAAGTCTGCTTGTGCTGTGGTTCTGCTTTTCGCTTACTCCCTTCTGCGACAGCATTTGTTGAAGGTTGCAGGTTGTATTGCTTGTTGATCAAACGCCTGCTTCCTCGAGTGTCTTTTGAATCCTCAGTCTTTGTAGACTTTTCTCTTTCCAAAAGAGCGGGTGCAGTGGTTTCCGACCTCTTCGCAGCTTCGTGAAGCTCTGAGAAAGTCTGGAATCGAAGGTTTTCTAGCAAGGCCCTGTAGACCGGGAGCATGCCATTGATGCACAAGTCCACCAGTTGTTGCTCCGTGACGTTTGGGTCATGACAATCCAGGGCTTGGACTCTGAACCTTTTCACATAATCATTGGGATTTTCACTAACCCTCTGAAACATCCTTCCAAGGTCGAAGAGGGTGACTTGTTCTGACACGAAGAAGTATTTCCTATAGAATGCGTTAACCATTTCTCCCCAATTGTTGATAGTCCCTGGTGTGATGTTGTTATACCAGGTGTATGCTCTGCCTTTCAGAGATTTTGAGAATTCCTTGAGACGAATGACATGATTATGTTCATGTTCTCCCAGGGATTCGAGAAAACGAGAGACATGTTCCCTAGCATTGCCAGTTCCATCATATAAGGTGAAGGTTGGAGAAACGTAACCTTTGGGGAGTGGAATCCTCTGCGTAGCGCAGGATAAGGAGGTTGATGACGATGGACATGCGATGTTTTGTCTTTTCCACGGTTCTCCAAAAGGTGCTCCAGATCCTCGCGAGTGATGAAATTCGATGATCCCTTCGCTAATGAGTTGTCTGCAGCAGTTTTGTGGACTTCGTCGTCTTCTACTGTATGGATTGGAATTACTTCAGGATCGTCGTCTGAGGATTTCTCCTTCTCCTTTCCCTTCTCTTGAGTCTTCTCTGACATCTTGTCAGTAAGAGTTTTGATATAATTACACAGCTCCTTCTACGTAGCAACCATGTCGGTCTGATTCTTTGCAAGAGTCTCCTGCGCTTTGATAAGATCAAAAATGATAGGTGGTGGCTCTCCTCAGACTTCTTCAGGGTGTCGTCCGAACAGTGGATGACCTTCGGCGTGAGGAGAAGTAATGTCACCACCATCAGTATTGGAGGTCGGAATTGTCTCCGGGATATTCTGATTGTTGTTGTTGCTAGTGCTAGCACGGTTTGTGTTAGGATTCGTAAGTGAACCTGACCTGAGATAAACTATCTTGTGACTGTGTAAGATTGCAACCGAGAGAATGATCTCCCACTGTGGTCGCCAATTGTAGATGAGGAAAAACGATTTGCTGGTTTTAAGGAATTGAGGAGACGACCGTACGGAGGAGACTCCTCGAACCGAGCGAAATGTTAAACCTCACACAGATGCACCGCTGCAAAGGGGGTGATTTAGATTCGAGAGATCAATCTGTAGTACTCCGACCTAAATCAAGACAATGACCGTTCCAGAGTAAATTCGGTCACAAGAGAGGATGGGTTGATCTGTAGGAGGGAAGCTGAGAAATGTGTGAAATCAATGGTAATCAAAGATTGTGGGTGGTGAATTCTGAATATGATAAGCTCTGAGTGATTGAAATTGCTCAATTGAGAGTAGTTTCTCAATTGATGAATTGATGATCTCGTGTTGTCAGTTTGACGTGAGATTGATGATACTGATGATGATTCAATCATGATGCAGAGACTTATTTATATTGCTGGAATTTTAGACACCATGATTCCATGACGTGTGAAAGTTGATGGAATCAAGGAGTGGGGAAGTGGATATCGTGTTTGAAACCAGTTGCTCAACGTGTGGAGACTTGGTCCATTTTCCAAAAACTACCTCGTGAATTCCTTCAACTGATTGCACGACTTGCTCACATTCTATCGTGTGTTTGAACACACGTGCCGTAGACCGCCAGCCCAAAACCCTAAGTGATACCCCCCCAAGTGACACGATTGACGTCTCGTGGTTTGTTAGTCAATTGATGACTTCGTGGTTTGATGGGACGATGAATCCATGTAGTTTCTTAATTGAACATGATGTTCTGAAACTCATGAATTGAACATGTCATGAGATATAGGTATAGTTCTTAAGATGAAGTGAGCAAGTATTGCTCATTCGATGGATCGTTGAATATTGATTGTTGAACTAATATTCCTTGGTTTGAGCAAATATTTATCATCTGAGCAAGTGTTGCCCATGTGATGAATTGCTGAATATTTGATCGTCTGAGCATGTGTTGCTCATCTGATGGATTATTGGCAGCGTACTAAACATATTAATTAGAATACTGGTCGTTGAACCGAGAACAATTAATAAAATTAATGACCATGAGGCCGTCATAAAATTATTGAGGTTGGAATCTGGAATGATGATCCTTGGATTCAGAAACCCTAATTGGATCAATTGATGATCAATTCATGGTTCGTCAGAAGTTTAACCATGGGACGAAGGAGGGAGCGACTACATGGGACCGTGGATCAACCATGTAGTTTCCACATGCTCACGTGAGCAAATACGAAGAATTCCTTGTAGAGTTGACGATCTGTTGGTGAAAGAATGATTAAATGCTGGCTTAATCTTTTATTCAAAATACTCGTCTGAGTCTTAGGTGAGAAAACCTAATTAATTATGACGAGGCGAGGGACCAACCATGGAGTCATGAAACCGGCCCTGGGTTGTCACGTGACCTCCTGATGATCACTTCATGAAAATCCAAAGTGTTTGGAAGAGTTTTGGACCTAATACGAGCAATTGTGCAAATTAGGTCAAAACTGTGAAAATTGATGGGACCGGCTTCCGTGAGCCAAAGAGCCAATCTTGGTCGGTCAAGATAGCGTGCTCGTGTCCCCAAGGCGTCCGCGTCTCAGTCCTGAGAATTTTGATATTTTCTGACGTGTAATTCAGCATCCATTCGAGAAAATATGCCAAAATTAGGGTTTCGACGAAACTGAGGAAAACACCATGAGATGATGAAAAATAATTATAAAATAAGGAATGAGGAGGCGTGGGACCGCTGTGGTAAAGGCATGGTCGGCCGGTCGTGACCACGGTCCCGTGGTGCCTTTTCCTTAATTTTATAATGTTTTGATGATTTTATGAAAAATTCATGAATTTTGAGAAATTTGATGAATTTAGGGATTTTCCATGAATTGAAGGAGTTTTCATGAGTTCATGGAAGCAAAATATTAAAATAATAAAAACACGGGCGTGTGAGACCATGGAGGCATGGCCGGCCGGCTAGTGGCCCGATCCCACAAGTTTTTCATAATTTTATTTTATTTATTATTATATGATGATTTGTGCAAAAATACCATGAAATCAAGGAGTTTTTTCATGAAATTAGAGATATAATAATAATAATAAAATAATAAGGAACCGTGGGGTGTGGGGCCGATTGGGACCAAGGCAGGGCTGGTTGGCCAATGGTCACGCCCCACACCCCTTTCCTTAATTTTATATTATTTTTTATGGATTTATGGAAGTACCATGAACCCGAGGAGTTTCCTCGAGTCGAAGGAGATTTGATAAAATGAGAGAATTTTCATCAAATCATGGAAAATAATAAAAATGCATTAAAAATATAAAACTGGCGTGGGATTGACCACGACACGGTCGGTCGGTCGTGTGTCCGTGCTCCCAGCACCCTGGTCAATATTTTTAATCATTTATTATTTTCTTCTCTATTTTGCATAGGTTCATCGTTTCGTTGTATTTTTGAAATACTCGTTCGTGCGGTGAATGTTAGTGTATCGTCGCTGAATACACCTTCACCATTTGAATCGGGGCTTACTTAGAGCTAGCTCAGACGCCCGATTGTTGATTATTTATTACTCATTGTGGAATTCGGTGGAGAATAATTCACAAAACTGAGCAATAAGATGTTTATTATTAATTCATAGGATCAGCTGAGGATTCGACTACGAATTCAGAATAATAAAGTGAGCATTACCATTCCATGGGATCGTAGATTTGACCATAGAATCGGAGTACTTAAGATTTATCTATTACCATATATGAGACCAGTTGTGGATTCGATCATGAAATCAGAGTAATGAGATAATATAGTTATTGTTATTCTATGAGATCAAGCTGTGGATTCGATCATAGAATCAGAACAATTGTTTATTGCCATTCCATGGGACCAGTCGTGGATTCGACCATGGAATAGGAGCAATTGTTATTGCCATTCCATGGGACCAGTCGTGGATTCGACCATGTAATAGGAGCAATTGTAATTAGGAATAATTAACTTTGTGGCTCTATACTAGCAGAGAAAGTTGTCTAGGAGAATTAATTATCCCGATATGAGCTTGTCGGTAAGTCATATCCTTTATATAGTCAGAGTAAACTCGTTGTTTGTTCCTGAAGACGTTATCGCTCTATACTAGCAGAGCAAGCTGTCTAGGAGTCGTCCATCTCGTGATACTATATAGAATTAATCACTGAAAGTATTCAGTATTCACGAGATATGCCGTTGTCCAGTCGTGAGACTACATATCTACATGTACTCTGAGAGAAAGTACTCTCCGTTGAGAATTCGATGAGAGACCCGTGTCTCGATACTCATATCTGATTGCTGGATCAGAGCTTCATATAATTATGAGTTTATGATTTTATCCCTTGTCGAAAATCCACCATCTACAACAGTCAACGTAGTCAAGTCCACATTCAAAGGTCAAAGGAAGTCAATTGATACAAGGTCAGGTCAACAAGTTAGGTCACTGAGTCAAGTCTGGTCAAGACTGGTTAATGAGTCAACTCAGAGTTAGACTGATTCATCTCAGCCAGATATCCTAAGTCAGCTAAAGACAAATTCAGACAGACAATCTGACTAGGATGACTAATAGGTCTATAATCAAGATACATAAGTTTATATAATCCCCCTTAACTCAGACTAACACCCCAGCTTCAAATACAACTCTTACAACATTAACTCCATTCTCATAAACTCCATCTCTATCTAAACAAACAACTTCATCATCATCCTACTTGAACCAATCCACATAAATCTCAACTGTAAGATCATTCTTCTTACTGAAGTTCACTTGCACATCCAAATTCACACAACTGCAACTAAGCTATGAACTGCCTCACCCCAGTTCAACATTTCTTTTAGCTTATCCATCTATCACTTGTGTTCTACCCAATGTTCATCTTCACATACAACACCCATAACTATCTTAACCATTTCAGCACCACCAGGGAGACTAACCTCACCTTCATTATCAGTTAAGTACAACCTTTATCAATTCCACAACTCAACTAAGACAGTGATACTCAATCCAACTTCAGTTGATGTGTCCTAGCTGCAACCATCCAAGCACAATTCACTTGAGATTCCATTCCATTATCAGACTCATATCTCATCTACATTGACATACACACCCAGCACCAACATCTAACTCAACCCCCACACTTGAGATTCAACATCTCATCTTGATCAGCATCACTATCCCCATATCTACGTCAGTAACAATGACACATCAATAGACACTCTCTTCTTGTCTCACTGCACCAAATCCATCACAACAACACCATACTTAGGTCATCATCCACAACCTCTACTTCATATGCAAACTCAACACATAAATCAATTGCAATTCTAGCATCACCACATTACTAGCTTCATTCATATACACAGCTTCCACTATAGTCATCTCAAACCTCAGTTTCATTTTTCCATCCCCTGAAATTCAACCTACAACTACACTTAGCAACCACCAACAGTTCAGTTAAGCTCAACTGAACAAACACATCAACAAGGCATCTGCAATATCAATTTCATATATATGCTTCATAACCAATTCATTTCATAACTGCAAAGCCCTAAATTAAGAACCCAACTTCAATCACTTCCAATATCAGTTCCTCATGTCCCCTGCCAGTTCAATAACACTAACACAGCCTCAAGTCAAAACCACAACCATACTAAGTTAACATCATCACTACCAATGATTCAATCTCCATCTCCACCAGCAACATTTACATCTTTATAATCATCTAAGTTTCTAACTCAGGAACCCTTATTCCAAAATTGGGGAAGAACAAAAACCCCAATTCTATAAGAACTCAAAATTAAACTTCATATAAACATTTAGACTTCAATCAAACACAAACCCATATACTAATTCTATCAAATAACAACAATCCCAAGAAGAAAATCGAATTAATTGAAACCCTAAGTTTAAACACTGATTTAACTTCTTCTTTCGATTCCACAATAGAACATATTTATCACATCAATTCAACAGCAACCCCTCTTTTCGTCATCCATTAGTAACATTATATCTTCACCGGTTCTACACAAACCCTACTTCAGAAACCCTAACTTCTAATTCTCTTTAGCAGCATCAAAATCTTCTTCATACAAAGCTAAACTAGCTTCATCACTGTCAGTCTACCGTGTTACTAAGCTTACTCACACAAGATTCAAACCAATTCTTCTGAATTGGGATCGACAGAGAAAGAGAGGAAAAAGAATAAAAAGAAAAAGAGAGAAGAAGATAAGAGAAAAGTGATTTCTCTTCGACACGTTTGGTGAAGATAAGCCAACGAAAATTACCGATGCACCCACGTTTTGGACAAGGGAAGCCAAGGCGGTCTAAATCAAAATTACTATTTTGCCCTTCATACTCATCCGATAAAATCTTCTTCGTCCGATATTCGAAAGACACGTTTGAGTAGTCCATTCCACGTAACTTTTCGAGACCTATTCGGTGATATTAGTTTCATATCTAAATTATTGTTAGATTAATTTCTATTAATTAACGTTCGTGTTAAACTAATCGAGTCATTATCGGGGAAATCGTCTCTTGACTGGTCTAATTGCGTTGACGTGCTTGCAGGTCCTTACAGCTAATTAGATTAGTTATAAGTTAGATTAATAATTAATAGAATAAGATTAAACTTACTATGTTGAGTAATCAAACAGACATGTGGTCGGCATAGATATATGCTGATGACAATACCGATTCTCTAGAATCGATATTGTATTCGTAATTTATCACTGCCTACAAACAATATCCTCAATTTACCAGGAGACAATCGGCATGGTCGAAATGATGAAGACTATTGCACAGTCGGCATAGATTAAATATTTACCAACCATGTCGATTGTCTACTGATATACGCAATAACTTTGTGTGTTGTCGGCATAGAGGCGTAAATAAATTCTGGCGATTTTTTCGAGCATGCCAATGGATAGTCGAAAAGGTGTGTCGGTGATGCGTGTCGTAACCACAATAAATTAATTAATATTTTCCACTAATTGACTAGTATTATAGCGGTAGTAAGATCGTTCCCACAGAGAGCTATGTAATTGATAGGTTATTTGAATCAACAAAATAAAATAAAAGACAAAGGGGGATTGATTATGGATAAAAGTAAATAAAAAGAAACAAATAAGAAAAGAAAGAGACGACCAAAGATTCCTTCGTCGTTACCAAGCGATAACTGAGCTAGTATACTTATCTATGTTTCGTTAGAATCATTCATCACCAACCGTAGAATAACAGCTAGATCAGTGTTATCCCCAAAACTCCATCTTTCACTGGATACAGAAGTTCTCGATTACCAGATTCTATCCATCCGAACCACCAAGTAGTAGATCACCCAAGGTGTACCCCAATCGAACGCTTTAAGCTTTGTGAATTTAGGTTGATCCCAGTAGTTAAACTCTTATATCAAGGTCCACTTGATGATATTATCTTCACTCGCAATTTCTCCACAGAATCCCTCCGCAAGATCTTGCGATTTCTACTGGTGTAGAGAGTCAAGAAACGATTACTTATCCCCTAACTTCCACTAGCTTTAGAACAATTAATAGATAAATCTAGTATGCATCCCAAACCAATATAATAATTACTCATAAACCCTAAATATTGTGAAAACAAATGACGATGATAAAAACTCCAAAAAGATTTATATAACTAAAAAAACTTCAAGCTAGAACGTTGAATTCATCCTTAATCAGTAAAACTTAGCTACACATGGATTTACTAAAACCCATAAAATTAAATATAAGAAGAAGAAGAAAATAGTTTGGTTTCCCCCAAAAGGGGTAATCCCTAAGATATGGAATAAAACCTTTCTTAATTTTTATTTATTTTTCTTCGTGTAAAAGTATATGTTGTTTTTTGTTTTCTGTAGCTCGACTATAAGCCTTATATAGGCATGTACAAGACTACCCCGTGAAGGTCCTAGTAGGATAAGGATACAAAGTCAGTGAAAAATAGTTTTCTTGACTCACGTTGCCAATGTTATCTAGTCTCTTGGTCACAAAATCAAACACGAGTTTTACTCGATGGAAGTACATATGTAAACTTCTTTCTCGACAAGGAAACCAGTTCACTGTTCTTTTCAAACTCCATGAAACACAGGCTCGACCCATCTTCATAACTTGTAGCCATTTAGACTCGGACCCAACCTCCATTACTCACTGGTCATTCTCCATTACCAATCCAGGCAACAACCATCTCATTCCCATTGATGCCAGCAGATCTTGCTCTCCGTTCAACATCAATAATCCATCATTTCCGTTAACGGAAGAAAAACTCATCAAGTGACGTCGTGATAAAGCATCCATTGAGTCTTCATACTTCTTCTTCATCATCGCTGACTACTCGTCTTCTCCATTCCCTGCCAACATCACAGTCAGCTTCATTTCCAGTCACCACACCTTATTAATCCAAAATCCATCATACGAAAATGCTCTTCATTAACAGCATCAACATCAGCTTTGATCGAGATGTTACCAAGCTTTATCTTTGAGCCATGTCAACAGCACTGTGAATACCAATATTCTGTGGAGCACATGTCACGGTTTTAGTGGTCGCATACAAGATAACTACATAGCCCCCGAAATACACATGAGTATGAGGAGCAGCAGATCCCTTCCTGATATGCTTTATCCCATCTCGAGGAAGCATACCTCGACGGTTAAGATACTAAAGTAAAACCTAGTCTAGAGAGTGGAAGCTGGCGAAGGGAAATAGGTAGCTGACATATTGATGAGCACGAAAGTGCGACGCATTTTCACCCATAAATACATTAACTGGGACTCATTTTATCACTAATAAACTTGTTTGTCGGTATTCTTGTGAAATAAGATCTTATGGAGAAAGTTGCTGGAAAAGTGGTTTTTGTACCCCGGAGGACACGTGTTATTCGGACTCTCACCGTTGGATAAGGGGCACCTCAATTACTAAGGGGCACCCCAGGTCACCCCAAAAGGCATCTCTTATTCGCACCCCAGTTCAGATTAGGGGCACTTCATTTTCAACAATTCAAATTTTGAGTTTTGGCGGGAAAAATGACAGCATATTTAGGGTTTCGGTTCTGGAGGTGATTGAGTGAGACTAAATGGCTGAAATCAAATGAGTTTATTCCTAGGACCCAAACAGAGCTGGTATGGGTCTCTGTTTCGATTTAAATTGGCTAGAATCATGGATCTGAAGCATCATAGTTTTGGCGGGAAAATGGTTTTTAATGGAACAGAATTAGGGTTGATGTTTTGAAGCTGCTGTACTGAGACTCAATCGCTGGAATTTCATGGGACGTCTTGATTAAGCTTTACATGAATGGTATGATCATTATTTTGGATTATAATTGGTTGGAACTTCAATTTGAATCACACATGGAGTTACAGGTTTCTTTTTAAAATCCGAGAGCTTATGTGAAGAATTACAGGGAGTTTTGGCGAGATTAAATCGCTGCGGTTGACTTGGAATATCCTGTTTTGACTAAACAGGAGTGGTAATGGTGTTCAAATTGAAAATATTAGGCTTTCCATGCGGCTTGAAGTAAAACAGGGAAGGTATTGTTTTCTCGAGGATATATCGAGTATACTTATCAGTTAAGATATTTTTGGAGGATTTCGTGCGCTATAATTAGTCACACTCAATCAAGATACGTGCAGCTTCGTGTTTGGAGTGTGTAGTCTGTCAGCAGACGTGAGAATGAGATAAAAAAAGGGAACTATTCCCGTGAAGAATAATGAAAGTTATTGCGAGATATTGTGGAGTAATTACGAAGATTTTGAAGTATTGTGAGTATAAATAGAGTTTCCTGGGAGCAGAGAAGAGGATGGAGAGTTAGGGGTTCGAACAGAGGCTGAGGATTGGGAGTTGCAGAGCTTGTCTCTGCTGCTTCCATTGAAGAAGAAGAAGAACACGAAACAGCAGTTAAAAGCAGTCGCAGAAAAACCGTGACCTATACTTTCAAACTCAATAACTTTGTAACAATTTTTCCAACAATTATTTGAGTTGGCAACAGTTATGTTAGGGTTCTCTGTAACAGTGGGTTTTGTAACAATTATAACTGTTACAAACACACTGCTTTATACATTTTCTTCAATAAAACACCTTTTTGAGCTATGGAAAATTATTTTGAGCGTGTTTTAACCATGAGAAGCTAGACCCCAACACCGGGTCGACGAAGGAAGCCGGACCTCATACATGGGTGAATTTGTTTTATTTTCTATTTGACTTTTGCACTTAATTAAAATAGAATTATGATTTGAAAAAATTAGTTATTATTTTATTAGATGGGTCATGCTTGCTTAGATGTTTAATGTCCCATGCTTACGATTTATAACTAATGTTTGGAGAATCTACCTTGGCAAGAATAAGAGTCGATATTGTTTTATTTGTCGAGCGATAATTGTTTGGGAATGAATAATTGAACCTTTTGATATGAGTTTGGCCGAATCCTAGACCCAATAACTCTCTATTTTATTCCTTTAAAATTAATCTTAACAAGTCTTAGAGTTCGAATCCTATTTACTAAAAAAAAACAACGACAATCAAAAACATAATCACATATCCAATCAACATTTAATGCGGCGAGCCCTTATTTACACGCTTCACCAAGGCACGTGGAGAGAGGTGAGATGGCACAGTCTGAATGGCGAAGGCTCGCGGTGAACGAAGGTACAATCTGTACTGAGGCTGGGTAGTTCCCAAAGGAACGTGGGTCAGCTGAGGTGGTAGAGTCCGACTGGAGAAAGCTTGCGGTGAGCGAGAGTACCATTTGTACGGAAGATATATCAGGATACGATGGACCCAAAGACAACATAGATATATCTGGAGCAGAAGGGGCTATAAATACCAAGCTTCACCAACAAATAAAGGCATTCAATATCCATCAGAAGATCTAGTCTTAAGTTTATACCTCTTTAATGTTTAGAACTTAAGTATTTACTACTCCTTGAGTTCTATATATTACTTTGGGAATCATTTAAGATATTTGTAACCACCACAACTCAATACAAACAATCACTCATTACCCCGTGGACGTAGACGAAAGTCGAACCACATAATCTCTTGTGTCTCTTGATAACTTAGAAGCATTTACTTTACATTTGAGTTCTTCGTTATTATTTTTATCTTGAGTACCTTTTATTACTTAGCATTATCAGTTCAACTGAGATATCCAAACTCCTTAGTATCAGATTCTCTGAGCTGTATACATTATGTAGACTGTGGGATAATTAGTAGTCACAAGCACACCATTCTCTGTCTTCTTTACTTCTTCATGCTCGATCTCGTCATCACTGTCATATTCATCATTACTGTCAATGGCAGAAACCAAGGAAACTATATCGTCGTCCACCTCTTTTCCCATCAATGTTATGCTCAGGTTCTCCTCGATCACTCTCAGCACCATGATAACAACTTTATTCAAATACCGGTCACATCAACCCATTTCCACTCGATCTAAGTTTCACCACCATCAAGAACTAATGACAAAACTCAACCGCTCGACTTCTCTCGAGGTCTATCAATGTCTACAGTTAGTCCTCGAACAACCATCATGATCATTGTTTTCCTTCATCACTGTCGTGATCATGACAGCAACCCAAAACCTGTTTTCGACAACGCCATGCAATATATTTCCATCACAAATTCGAACCAATCTTAATCTTCTCCATCAGCCAAACGAACTTGCTCTCCTAACTGAACTCAACCGGACTGGTCATGAACATGTGATATGTAGCTCGAGCGTGCTTGAAGAAGATGGTGGCCCCTAGTGAAACTACGTGTGTTGTTATCACTTGAATTCCAGCTTCCCTCCAATAAATGACTCGACTTCCTTTAGAAGTTCCTTTGAAACAGTCCACCCCTTAACAGAATGATTTCCCCTTAATGTCAGTGGAGGTGCAAATAGTACTTGTCGTATGAAATGACCATTTTACCCTTTTATACTTCCAAGTTCTTGTTTTGTTCATAACTTCTTCATACGAACACACAATGACTTTGTTCTTTCGCTGTTGGCTTCGCGTTCTCATCCTCTACCAAATGTTAACAAGAATCCTAGACTTGAACGAGTTTCAATTGGTCTTTGGCCGTTCTTCACTTGTAAACTTCATTTTTGTATCTATTTCCACTTTTTTTTGGATGATTCACCTAACAAAATATAAAAACTAGAAAACAATCATAATACAAGGTAATATGCAAGAATTGTAACCAACCACACTTGGCTTTTGCTAGTCCTCGAGAAAAATACCTAACATACAACTTCTTTTCGTCGAGAATATGGTTACACTTAGAATGTATAACAAGCCTTTAAACCCCTAGGTATCCCTAGTGGATGAGTTATAGTCTTGTGAGGGTTTACGAGAGATTTACCCACAAAACCTACTCCAACCTCAAAGCGTTCCAGCGTCCCAAGCGTCCAAATAGCTAGGAGGACATAAAGATTCTCAATCTAGTGTCAAGAAATTATAAGTACAAGAGAAAATTCAAATAAAAAGTGCGATTAATCGAAGAAAGTGTGACCGGTCAACCCATGCCATAATCAAAGATTTCAGGTTTGAGAGCGACCAATAAGCATTTCGCCTTGACTTCTGCCTCACCAAAAAGAGTTTTATGAAATTCCACTCAAAATACGTACTTTTATGGTTCTCACATGTGTGCAGGTAGGAATGAAGAGAAAAATCCTGCGACGTGTTGAGTGGTGGGAAGGAAACCTTCCGAATAATTTCTGGAGACCCCACGAAATCATGGGAAGTAAAAATCTTTCTTTAATGATCTCTAAGAAAGGAAATCAAGCACTTATGCAATGGTGGAATTACTCACTTACCTTCACATCCGATCGCAATGATGATAACACCGCTCTCACAACATCCACTAGAAACGTCTTCGGCTTCAACTATTGATGACAATCTTGAACTTCTTAGATCCTTGACAATTTGTAACTCTTTTCCTTAAATCCTTGTCGCTTGAAACTTCTATATAGATTTTCCTTTCCCACGGCTTATTAAATAAATAAAAACCAAAAATAACAAAAAAAATCTCTTGTCATCATTTTTTTTTCATTTTTTTTATACTTTTATTTATTTATTTTTCATTTGTTTTTTTAAGACAAGAGAAGTAAAATACGAAACAAAGTGAAAATAAAACAAACCATGGTTGTGGAAAAGTACTTTACCGCTTGATTCTTCACAACTTGTATTGTCTCGATATCATATATTTCAATAACTCCCACCTTTTGATTTTCTTTGCTCTTGTAAATAAGTCTTCAACATGTATGTACAATTCTGCTCCTTGTCATGCTGCTTTACTTGAATATGAAATTTGCTCTTTTCTTGTTCCGTTGCTTGTAAACCTTGAACGTCTTCAACTTTCCTTCGAACTTGTGATGCTCCATTTGTTGATGATGGTGTTTCTATGGACCTGTTGTTGTCGAGAGAATGATGCTAACTGCAAATCGAACTAAAAGAAGGAGGCTTTCATCTATAGAATTCACCCTCATGATTGACAAAATTAGCACTCAAGAGATCAAAAATAGTGTTGAAAATTGTGCGAAGTGGGGTAGCTCACCATTCTACCCGGAATTACCATACGGTGACACACACTCTAAAAAGTTTTTTTAGTGAGCTACAAAGAATTTAAGGTTGATGCCTCACTTGATGTAAATACCGGTAGTCTCCACTAATGATTGATCAACAACTTTAATATTAAATATCTTCCTGGTCCTAATTTTCCATCGACATGGTTAAGTTGAGCCACAAACAGTATGACTTCTCGTAAAGATTAATAACACCTAATTTTTAGTATTTTCTAGCACTTCTAAGTTCCATTATTTTGGTGAGAATTCGTATGCAAACATATCTAATATACTAGTGGCTCTAAAATCTCTACTAGTTTGAGGTTTTATGCAATTTTTTTTTTAAAAAATATATGCTTAACCACTCCCCCACACTTAAACCTTACATTATCCTCAATGTAATTGAATCTTCCTAGTAAAGTCAAGGTGGGAAATCTTAACATGATATGGAACAAGAAAAATAAAAAACAAAATAGAATTAAAAGGCAAAAGGGTAATAAATACAAAACCAATGGGTTGCCTCCCATTTAGCGCTTGGTTTAAAGTCGTCAGCCCGACTCTTTTGTTATCGTCCGTAAACCAACAATTTGAAAATATGGTAGTCCATCCGGACAACAATCTACAATTCTAGTAACAACTTCACACAAACGTTAGCACAAGATATAAATATTGAAGCTATCACTTTATTAAAGTTTCCCTCACACCTAGTCCTTTCTACACTTGGAAGTGGATACAGAACATAAAGTAAGGGAACTTCTTCGGGTTCTTCTCGGTGAACCTGCACAATGATAGAATCAAACACATCAAGTGGTGTATACTTGGAAGCAAAATAATTTGTTAAAACTTTTGAAGTACACGACTCTAATCCTAAGTGAGGTATTTTCCTAAAAGCTGGGTTAACAACTCTTTGGGGAACTACTTTAATTGGATGGAAAGAATCAATTGATATAGAATTATGCAAAGGATTAAACAAACCTGGTATCGGATCCTCATCTGTCTTAATTAAATCTAGTGAATTATTTATCTCAAGTATATCGTGGTCCTCTATCAAACTTTTAATTTCTGCTTCAACTGAAATCTCAGCATCATTATAATCCTTCGCAAGCTCAATTGGGTCTTCCACGACTTCAAACAATTTTGTTTCATTCCCAATCTCTATCTCTTCGACAATCTCGTCATCGAAATCGGAATCCTCTTCAAAATCGTTATTATCGAAACGACGTTCGTATTCCATGTCTATGGCCTGGTTAATTTCGTCAAGAGTCTACCGGCTTCTTCCAGTTGGTTGTATCGCGCATAGAATTTTCTGACGTTGATACGCTTTCCACCATTAATAGAGTTTCTATATTGTATCTCCTCTTTTGGAAAGAGTGAAGGAAAATCACGATGAAGAGGAGTATATCAAGTTTCGGTATCATATGTTTTTAATTCCAAACTCTTTGTATGCATATTACTAGAAAATAATTGATCAGAAGCATAACTATCCTTCCATCCTCGTGATTGTTCACTTACATGCCCGTCATAAGATTGTTGACATGTATGAGAATATCCTAAGGTTCTGTGGGATATTGATCATAACCAAAAGATTGGTTTTGGTTATACCCATAGGATAGTTGGTAGTTGTCATGAAAACCATATTGATTACCGCTGTTGTATGTGTAATATTGTGCTATGTACATGTTATTTCCATGAGGAAACATGATGACTCACAATAAACCAAAAACAAGCTAAAACTAATAACAAATCAATTAATAATCGCTCCCCGGCAACGGCGCCAAACTTTGATGCGTGTCGAAACCAAAAAAAATTCCACTAATTAACTAGTAATATAGCAATAGTAAGGATCGTTCCAACAGAGAGTTGTGTGTAATTGATAGGTTATTTGAATCAGCAAAATAAAATAAAAGACAAAGGGGATTGGATTATGGATTAAAGTAAATAAAAAGAAAAAAATAAGAAAAGAAAGAGATGATCAAAGAATCCTTCGTCGTTACCAAGCGATAACTGAGTTCGTATGCTTATCTATCTTTCATTAGAATCATTCATCACCAACCGCAGAATAACAGTTAGATCAGTGTTATCCTTAAAACTCCTTTTTTCACTGGATACGGAAGTTCTCGACTACTAGATTCTATCCAATCGAACCACCAAGTACTAGATCACTCAAGGTGTAACCCAATCGAACGCTTTAAGCTTTGTGAATTTAGGTTGATTCCTATAGTTAAACTCTTAGATCAAGGTCCACTTGCTGATGTTATCTTCACTCGCAATTGCTCCGCAGAATCACTCTGCAAGGTCTCATGATTTCTACTTGTGTAGAGAGTCAAGAAACGATTACTTATCCCCTAACTTCCACTAGATTTAGAACAATCAATAGATCAATCTAGTATACATCCCAAACCAATCTGATAATTACTCATAAACCCTAAATATTGTGAAAACAAACGATGATGATAAAAACTCCAAAAAGATTTATATAACTAACAAAGCTTCACGCTAGAACATTGAATTCATCCTTAATCAATAAAATTTAGCTACACATGGGTTTACTAAAACGCATAAAATTAAATATAAGAAGAAGAAGAAGAAGAAAATAGCTTGGTTTCCCCCAAAAGGGGTAAGCCCTAAGATATGGAATAAAACCTTTCTTTCTCTTTATTATTCTTTGTGTAAAAGTATTTTTTTTTTCTGTAGCTCGACTATAAGCCTTATATAGGCATGCACAAGACTTCCCCGTAAAGGTCCTAGTTAGATAAGGATACTTTTTTTTTGAAAGGTTCACCAATTTTATTTAAGAGAGGAAACTTGAGGTTACATTTCTAGGATATTTAGTTCCAATCCTATCATTAAAAACAATATCTTGGATGAAGGATGGGCATGTGAATTCCCAGCTGTTTGTTGTTGTCGCTGCCGTGCTCTGTGTTTGGTTGGATACTGCTTTGTTTGCTAGTCCATCAATATCCTGGTTTGCTTCTCTCCAAGTGCGTGTGATTTTGTAGTACGGAATTTCACCTAGGAGAGAGTTGATTTCTGCTAGCATATTGTTTAGGTACCATGGTGTTGGTTCCTGTTTTTATATTAGATGTAGCAGTGCTTGTGAATCAACCTCAAACCAGATTCCCTGCCATTGGTTTTGAGTAGCTATCCTTGTCGCCAGTAGTAAACCCCATGTTTCCGCCTGGATTGATGTTGTTATCCCGAGTGGTGCCTCCATTTCCTTGAGTAGATTCCCGTCACTGTTTCTGCATATAATTCCTGCCCCTGCCGGTCCTGGGTTACCTTTGGATGCGCCGTCTGTATTTACCTTGATCCAATTTATTTCCGGTGGAGTCCATCCTATGTAGATCGTTGAACTCCTTTGTACTCTGGTGATTGTTGGTCCATTTGCCATGAAGGGTGCTACGTATTTTTGTGCTCTTTGATACTCTTCAGACATCACCATTATAATTTGGAATGTTTGTACTGGTTGTTGTCGTTGCCGTTTGTATACCTTTGCATTTCTTGCCAGCCATATGTGACATGCTGAGAAGCCGAATAATACTCTGTCTAGTTCTGAGTAAGCTTTGTCTAGAATTTGGTGTATGTTGGCTGGGCATGTGTTGTAAGTGTAGTTTGGCTTCCTTTATTGGTGTTGTCGTTGTTGTAGTAGTGCCTGATGTGTTCCTGCATGAAGTTTTTGTTGTTGATGAGTATTGGTGGTCGCCGCCGAGACTGCTAGATGATTGAATATTAATTTCCATGTTTCTGCTGAGTTGTTGCATTCAAAAATTAGGTGTTGTGTCGATTCTTCCTGGTTGTTGCATGTTGGGCATGTAGGTGATGGAGTTATGTGAAACCGATGGAGTCTTTGGAATGTTGTTAATCCTTGATGAGTGACCTTCCACAAGAAAAGTCTGATTTTCGGTGGACAACTTAGTTTCCAGATGGAGTTGTAGTCCACAGCTTGTTTATTATGGGTTTGGTTTGTTGGGGGATTGGTTGTTTGGGATGTGAATTTGTTGTAGCCGGTTTTTGATGTGTAACTGCCAGTTTTGGAGTATGGACAGATTAGTTGATCCGCCTTTGGTTGCTTGGGGAGGTGAATGCTGATGATCTTTTGGGCTATGGGTATTTGAAAATTTGAGAAGATGAGGTTGTGGTTCCAGATATTGGATGTTGGTTCAATGAAGTAGCTAACCGGGATACCTGGTGGAAGGTTGTGGGATTGGTTTGGAATTTATGAAGTTTCTGAGTTTGGGATCCAATTTTGATTGATCATTATGTTCTTGCCATCTTGAACCTGTGAGAAAACTAAACCCTGCAAAACAGTAGATATGTTAGCTAAACTTTTCCACAATGGACTGGCTGATGATTTAGGTTTTGGGAAAGGTAGGTGATTTTGATTGGGTTTGAAATATTTTGGAGTGGAGATCGATGACCATACTGATGATTTGGGTTGTTGTAATTGCCAAAATCGTTTCATCAACAGTGCTTGATTATGTTCTTTGCTTCTTCTGATTCCAAAACCCCCCCTGTGATAATGGATTTGTAACCGTGTCCCATCCAATTGGGTGCATCTTCTTTGTTTGGTTATCATGTCCCCAGAGAAAGTTTCTGGTGATTTTATCAATCTTGTCGTGCACTGCAGTAGGCAACTGTTGTGCTTGCATGACATGGTTCACAGTTGGGGTTAACGATGTCTTTATTAGAATTACTCGTCCCGCTTGGTTAACACATTTAGTTATCCAGCCTTTAGCTTTCCTTTCCAATCTGTTGAGTAATTCTGCAAATAGAGTAGAGTTATTCCTGCCATTCTTGAATTGGATTCCTAGATATGTTGGTGGGGTGATTGTGGTGTTGATGTTGAAACATAGTTTGAGTTGTTGTACCAGAGATGGCTGAAGTTTGGTGTGGTGGATGATCGAGGATTTATCTCAATTGATTGCTTGTCCAGCAGATTCTGAGTACCGTATCAGGAGTTGGTTCAGAGTATCACATGCTTGCGGATCTGCTGCACAAGTGATTAAGAGATCATCAACATACATCAGGTGCAATATTGGTGGTGAGTTCCTTGCAATCTTTAGTCCTTTCAATTCTCCACTTTGTTTTAACACACCCAAGTTTGTGGATAATACTTATGCACAGATGATAAAGATGTATGGTGAAAGGGGGTCGTCTTGGCGTAAACCTCTGTTTGGTTTGATGAGTCCTTGTGCCGAGCCGTTGAAGTTGATCGAGTATGTTACCGATGTAATGCAATTCATGATGTAGCTGATAAATATATGAGGAAAGCCCATTCGTTCAAGTGTGATACGGATGAAGCCCCAATCGATACTATCATAAGCCTTCTGAATATCCAGTTTTATAGCAATTTTGGGTGTTTTTAATGGTGTTGTGGTTCTGATTGTGTGAAACAGTTCTGTTGCAATGGCAATGTTATCGTGGATTGCTCTGTTTGGTACAAATGCACTCTGGAATGGACTGATCATGAATTGTAATAGAGGTCTTAATCGGTTAACAAGGATTTTTGTAATGACTTTGTATGCCACGTTGCACAGCCCAATTGGTCTGAAATGGTTTAATTTTGTTTGGTTTTGGTTTTTTGGGATTAATGTGATGTTTGTGGTTGAATGGTTGTTGAATCTGTGAGTGTTCAAAGAAATGTTGAACCATTGCGATTACTTGTTGTCTGATTGAAGGAAAGAAGGTTGTGTAGAACTTACTAGTGAATCCGTCCGGCCCAGGGGCTTTGTTCGTTCCAATTGAGAATACGGCTTTCTCAATTTCATCCTCCGTGACTGGTTGGACTAGGCCGCTGCATTGGTTGGGGGTGAGCCTATTTGAGATACAATTGAACAAGGAGAGGTCAATGGTTGTTGTTGGTGCTTCATATTGATTTGCGAAGAATTGTTGAATCACTTTGAGTATGGACTGTGGGTGTGTATGCCATCTTCCCTGTTCATCTTGAATCTGCGAAATGTGATTGAAACTTCTATGAATTGTTGCTTTTGTATGGAAAAAAGTTGTGTCTGAGTCGCCTCTTGCAGCCATTGTACTCTCGACCTTTGTTTCCAATATATTTCGTTGCAGTGGACTAGCATTAGGTGTGTATGTCTGTAATCCTTTTCTTGTTGTATCCAATCGGCCAGATCTGTGTCCGTTGAGGTTGCACACATATGTTGGGCTTGTTGAATGACTTTCTCCATCTTGGTTATCATTGTTGGTATATGTCCAAAGGTGGCCTTACTCCAAGTTTGCAAGGCTGTTGTTGTGTTCCGCATCTTTTCCAGCAGGTCAATTGGTGGTGAAGGCGAGAGTGATTGATTCCAAGCTTCTGCCACAACTTCTTTCATTTGTGGGTGAATAAACCAGAGGTGTTCTATTCTAAAGTTTTTTTGTTGGCAATCGTTTGATGAACTTTTCTTGAAGCAAAAGGGGAGCATGATCGGAGGCTATTATGGTTAGATGTTTGAGTGCCATGTTGGGATGTAAGGTTAGCCAGGGTTGGTTGCTCAGCCCACGGTCCAATCTTTCCATGATGATGTTGTTCCCCATTTGTTTGTTGGTCCAAGTGTAAATGTCTCCTTGAAATCCTAGATCGATGAGCCCATTTGTGTCAATCACGTCTTTAAAGTGTTGGGCTTGGTTGCAGTGGACCGGGCGCCCTCCCATCTTTTCAGATTGGTTTAGAACTTCATTGAAATCTCCCATGACCAGCCATGGTATATTATGTTGTGGAATAATTGAGTTGAATTCTTGCCAGAAATTCCATCTAGCTTGTGGTTGTGGCGGTCCATATATCCCGGTAAACATCCATGGTTGAGCGTTTGAGACCGGTTCGACATAAGCATGAACAATACTTTGATTAGCAAGCAAAATGGAAATCTTAACAGTTGAGTTCCAAAAAAGCCCTAGACCTCCTTTATGACCATTACAAGGCACAGCAAAACAATTATCATATCCTAGAGAGGTTTGCAAAAAAGAAATATGGTGTTCAGATGATAAAGTTTCAGCTAAAAACATAATAGAAGGTCTATAATTGCGTGTATACTCACGCAACTTTTGAATTGTCAAGGCATTGTGGGCTCCTTGACAATTCCAGGACAGGTAATTCATAATGGAGGCGAGCGCTGGCTCTGGCCAGTAGCTCGCAGAGTAGTAGAACTGGCATGTCCATCAGTCTCATCATCAAGAGATAGATGCCAAGCCGCAGTGGTCGAGTTTCCTTGGGAGGTGGTACTGGTTGTATGGATCTCTGGTTTTTGTTGGGATCGGTGTGGAGTATCTGTGCCATCATTTGGATCAGTGGTGTGGTCAATATGGACTGAAGATCGCGGTTTCCTTGTCCTGACAACTGGTACTTCATGAGATGGTTGGGAGGGACGGCTGGATTCCACATTCAGGTTTGCTAGGGACATGAACTTCCTAGTCTTTGGTGGGGGTGGTGAATCTCCAAATTCAGGAGTTGGTTGGATGAGTAGATGTTTTGGTAATCTCTTCCTCGGCTTTCTTTCTTTTCGTTTATATGTTTTTACCGGTGTATTTGTTGTTGGTGCAGAGTTTTGGGCAGTAGAAGTGGCCGCTAGGGATGCAGTCGTTTTTTCTATCTCTTCCATGTAACTGTGGGTCATCTTAACATGCGGGTTCCCATTCACAGCTGTGATTTGTAGGTTCAAAGTGGCATCCTTTTTCTGCAAAAAATTCACCAGTAATTGAGAGAAACTGAGCGAGAAATAAGTGGAGAGAGCGAATAACTTGATGGATGCGGGCCCTGTTGTAGTTGGTTGCACTTTTTGCAGCTCTCTGATATGGAAAGGAAATGATGTTGGGTCTGTATCAGTAGCTTTTCCTTTGCCTTTTTCTGTAGATGTGTTGTTGGCTCGATCAGACCCAGGCCCAAGTTCAGCTCCGTATGTAACTGGTATCGGGTGCGGTGGTGTTGGATGTGAAACCGGGTCGACAGGTTGAGCGGGTCGGGTAATGGGTGATCTGGATGGAGGATTTGGGTGAACCGACCCGCTATCGTGGGCCCTCTCCAAAGAGCTTTCAGAAAAGACATTCTTTCGGCTAGCAGAGTCCTTGGAACTTGGTGCAGAGACAGGAATAGTTGATGGTGAAGCTTCTGTCTCAGAGATAATGACAGGATGTGTAGGTTCCTTGGATTTCGCCGCGAATGTAGCAGCAGTGTTTTGTTTTTGGGGGTCTGGGTTCCAGTTGAGTCCTTGTTGGGTCATTGCTGGGGCTAGTCTAATTAGGATCGGTCTTGAAACGGTGGTCAGCGGTGGTGGTGGTGGAGGATGTGCTAATGGGTTTGGATTGGATTTTGTGGAAGGGTAGGGTATAGAATGGGATGACTATCATGACTGGGAGGGTATGGTTGCGGGGTAGATGTTGAAGCTCTGGGTGGCATGTTTGATGGTGAATTTGGAAGGAAGTTTAGGGTTTTGGGTTGCGGGTTTTGAGCTTTCATTCTACTGTTAAGACGGTGGTATGGGAATTTTGGAAACTGTGTGTCCATCAATGCGTGATTAGTACTTACGAATTTGGTACATTGTCTTGCTATGTGTCCAAGGAAACCGCAACGATAGCAGATCATGGGTAGGTATTCATAAGCCAGCTGAATCCAAGTTGTTCTTTCAGAGTTGATGAGAATACCTGGGGTAAAAGGCTTGTTGAGGTCCATTTCTATTTTTACTCTTGGAGGAGATGAAAGAACATCAACATCTAGTACTGTTCTGACATTCTGAAGTAGTTGTTCAATGGAAACTTTGTCGACCCAGAATTTCGGAACATGCAAAATCTGCAGCCAAAAAATAGTAACTAGAAAACATTGATCAGGGTTAGAAATGAACTTTTCATAGTCTTCAAACAATATCACCTGTTCAGAGATGATCCTGGTTTGATTTTCAAGAATCATCTTCTTATCAAATCGAGGTTCATGATCAATTTGAAAGCTTCAGTATGCGGAATAGTTTCTATGTGTTTTACTTGCATGGAGCTCCAGTGATTTCTCAGTTCTGATTATAAGGTGGAGTACGAGAACTTTCCTGACAAAACTTTTACTGCCAAACAGTGTCTATGGTGGTCCTTCATGAGATCTTGCATCCTTTCAGTTAGTTGAAAAAGGTGGGTATCTTTGTACTTTTTCTTTGATGATGATGGTTTGCTTAAAGTTGAGGATGATAGGAGTTCTTTTGTCTGATATTTTAAAGGTTGGTGTAGGTCTTTTTGAAGATTCTCTTGGTTTGGGTGGTTGGTGTCTGGTTCTCTTTGGAGAGAGGATGAGGATGAGAGAAATGAGTTTGAGGTAGACGAAGAATTTGTTGAAAAGATGATGTTGTTGATGGTACCGATGGGGGAAAGTAATGGGTTGGGCGGTTCGACGGCTGCATCATGATTACAGGGTGTTGGAATGGCTAAAATTTGTGGGGTGTTGTGAAGCTTTTCAGGCATGGTGAGGCCGGATGTCAGGGTGATTGATGGTTGTGTTGGGTTTGCTGGAGGTGAGTTATTAGGTGGTTTACGCGGTGGTTGAAGATTCATTGGATAAACAGTAAATAATTAAAAAAAACTGGAGGGGATAGTGGGTGAGAGAAACGAAGTTTTGAATTTAGAGGAGCAACAACATCCCAATAAATCTAGCCTAGATTTCCTTCTTACGAGCACAACAAAACTGACATGAAGGATTCTAACACTCAGTGTATAAAATGATTCTCTAGTATTGGTATGAGTAAGAACAAGATGATGCAGGTGATATGCAGATATTTGAGTGTGCCTCAAATCGGTCAAAACTCGTTGGCCAAGGTCAGTTTAGATTTGTATAGACTATCTTAACTTGTATCAGCTATCTTTCACTTTTGTTTGTAAACTTGAGAGATAGAGACAGTATAGGAAACAGTGGAAAAACCCTAAGATATGATAATCAATTGATACACAAAAAGAAAATAAGAAGAAGATAACTATGTTGTTTGATCTTGTTAGATAAGGATACAAAGTCGGTGGAAAATAGTTTTCCTGACTCACGTTGCCAATGTTATCTAGTCTCTTGGTCACGAAATCAAACACGAGTTTTACTTGATGGAAATACGGATGTAAACTTCTTTCTCGATAAGGATACTAGTTCCATGTTCTTTTCAAACTCCATGAAACACAGGCTCGACCCATCTTCATAACCCGTAGATATCTGGACTCGGACCCAACCACCATTACTCGCTGGTCATTCTCCATTACCAATCCAGGCAACAACCATCTCATCCCCATTAACGCCAGTAGCTCTTGCTCTCCGTTCAACAACAATACTCCATCATTTCCGTTAATGGCAGCAAAACTCATCAAATGCCATCGTGATAAAGCATCCATTGAGAGTTCATACTTCTTCTCCATCATTGCTGGCTACTCGTCTTCTCCATTTCCTGCCAACATCGCGGTCAGCTCCATTTCCGGTCACCACACCTTGTTAATCCAAACTCCACCGTAAGAAAACGCTCCTTATTAACAGCATCAACATCAGCTTTGATCGAGATGCTCCCAAGCTTTATCATTGAGCCATGTCTTAATCATTGAGCCATGTCAACATTACACCATTCTCTGTCTCCCTGACTTCTTCATGCTCGATCTCGTCATCACTGCCATATTCATCGTTACTGTCAATGGCAGAAACCAAGACAACTATATCGTTGTCCCTCTCTTTTCCCATCAGTTCCATGCTTAGGTTCTCCTCGATCACTCTCAATACCATGATAACAACTCCATTCAAATACTGGTCACATTAACCCATTTCCACTCGATCTAAGTTTCATCACCATCAAGAACTAATGAAAAAACTCAGTCGCTCGACTTCTCTTGAGCTCCATCAATGGATACAGTCAGTTTATTGTATAGATACAACTAATTAACAAGACAAAGATGATGAAAATGGTGTAACACCTCCTGAATGGAAGATTCAGGCCAAATCTGGCTTAAGAAGCGCAACCAACTAAACCAATTTCATTAACTTTCAATTATCGGAGAAGATAAGCTTCTCTTACACATTTATGTCCAGTGATAATACCTAAAGAATACGTAATGGATCACGAACGCGTGTCTACTAATCAACGGACGATAAATAAAATACTAAGGCACACTACTTCCTAGATTAGGGAAGCCAAAATGGTGGCCCGTACATCAAAAGAGAGAATAAGGAAAAAGTCGTTAGGCCGTAGTATGCAACATTGCCTCCCCCTGAAGAAGATCCTTGTCCTCAAGAATAAATCTAGGATAATGATCTTTGATGTTTGAGACGGCTTCCCAAGTGACCTTCTCTGCTGAAAAGTGTGTCCATTGGATCAATACTTGGCGTACCTGCTGCTGGCCAATGAGCACAGTGCGTGACTGTAACACTTTTTCAGGTAACATAATGACAGTTCCAGAAGGATCCACAACAGGTAAAGTAGTAGAGGGTGTGTTCTTGAGGCCAATGTGTTTCTTCAATTGTGATACATGGAATACAGGGTGGATACGAGAACTAGAGGGTGAGTCCAACCTGTAAGCCACAACACCTACCTTTTGTAGCACCTGAAAAGGGCCATAGAACTTAGCTGATAGCTTGAAATTCTTCTTGAGTGACACAGATGCCTGCCTGTAAGGTTGAAGTCGCAAATAGACAAAATCCCCCACTGCAAATGATCTTTCAACCCTTGAAGTATCAGCATATAGTTTCATACGTTCTTGAGCTTTGTGGAGTGATTCTTTGAGCATATCCATCATAATGGCGTTGTACTTCAAATAAGTCTCAACTGCAGCCACAGAAGTTGTAATAGTAGTAGGAAAAGCCATGTGAGGAGGGACATACCCATATAGGACTTGAAAGGGAGACATTTTCAAGCCTCTGTGGTAGCTAGTATTGTACCACCACTCTGCAAGTGACAACCATTGACTCCAGCTGCTGGGTTTGTGGCCACAGATGCATCTCAAATAATTTTCCAAACATGCATTAACTCTTTCAGTCTGGCCATTTGTTTGTGGATGATAAGCAGTGCTCATATTCACGCTAGTCCCTAAAGCTTTGAATAAGTCTTGCCAAAAATTACTGGTGAACACTTTATCTCTGTCAGACACGATAGAGGAAGGAAACCCATGGAGCTTGAAGGCATTATTGAGGAATGCTTGAGCTACAGATGCAGCTGTGTAAGGATGTTGCAGAGCAATGAAGTGAGCATACTTCGTTAGCATGTCCACTATAACCAGAATGACATTCTTTCTGCTACTAACAGGTAAGCCCTCAATAAAGTCCATAGTAATGTGCTGCCAAACTTGATCAGGAATTGGTAAAGGTTGGAGGAGGCCAACATCATTTGTTTGATCACTCTTATTTCTCTGGAAAATGTCACAGTGAGACACAAAGAGCAGTATATCTTTCAGCATTCCTTGCCAGTAAAATTGACTCTTAGCCCTGGCATAAGTGGCTTGCATACCAGAATGACCTCCTACAACAGATGCATGCAATGATTGTAATATGTGGTCTCTGACATTACTTCCTGCGCCAATGTATATTCTATTTTTGTACCTCAGAATGCCTTCCTTGTAGGCGAAATGTGGCACACCATCAGCAGTGATGAGTAGTTGAGATATAAGTTGTTCAGCCTTATGGTCTTGTGCATAACTGAGTACCACATCTTGCATCCAAGATGGAGTAGAAAGGGATAAGGAATTGCAAGTAACAGAAGCAGCAAGTCTTCTCGAAAGTGCATCAGCAACTACATTCTCTGCACCTTTCTTATGTTGTATCTCATAGTCAAATCCCAAAAGCTTAATAAGCCACTTTTATTGTAGAGTAGTTGTAATATTTTGTGTAAGGGAGTATTGTATACTCTGATGATCAGTTTTAATGATGAACTTGGCACCCTGCAAATAATGTCTCCATCTTTGAACAGCAAGGACAATATCTAATAATTCTTTTTCATAAGTAGAGAGTGCTCTGGATGTTGGACCTAATGGCTTGATGAAGTATGCAATTGGTTGGCCTTCTTGAAGTAATACTGCGCCAACACATAAATCACTAGCATCACTTTCCACTACAAATTGCTTAGTAAAGTCAGGAAGAGCCAAAACATGAGTATTTCTCATGGCTAGTGATGAGTGCTAAAAAGTGCATATTTCTATATATTTTTGTTGGCATTTAACTCATCCTTTGTGCATTAATTCTACATTTTATCCCATATTCTGTATTTTCATTGTTTTCAAGAATAAATATTTTTCTTACTTAATTTTATATTTTTAGGTAATAAATAAAGTCTGGATGACTTGCGGAGCGGAAAAGAGCTGAAGAGTGGTGAAAAGCCGGAAGAAATTACGCAAGGAAGCCGCAAAGAATGGTGCGCACAAGACCAAAAAGTTAGGAATGGGCTTAAGAAGGAAGAATTGTTCTTAAAGAAGATATGGGCTTGGCATACCCAAGGCCCAAAACCCTTACCCAAACCCATTTTATATATCCATACCCGCCTCCATCTTCAGCCGTAGATTACATCTGCATCCGATGGTCGCTTCACTATAGTGCATCAAAATCTGAAGTTCTTGTCAAACATCATAGTGCCTAAATTCTAAGCCTTCAGATTAGATTGCATTTGAATCCTACGGTCGCTTCTTTGACTATGCATCAAATCTCAATACTTCCGCTTAACACCACAGTACCTAACTCCATCTTGCGCCGTCGGTTTCGTTGTATCTATGCATCCGACGGTATCTACAAGCTCCACTCCATCTCGCCGTCAGATTGTTCTATCAACTCCACATCCCACGGCCTAGCTTCGAAGATCATCCAACTTGATATCCCCGATCAACACTCTAACACCAAACCCTATACTACCCAAACAAACAGCCCCTCCCATTCTTTCCATCGACCTCATCCCTCTCTGCAACTCCACCACCTTCACCTTCCCCACCACCATCATCACCACCACCTTCTTCACCTGCTACAACCACCATGAAACCACCATACCATCATCACAACCACCTATATTACCTAAACCACCTAATACCCCTCTCTCTAGCCCTCTATTTCACTGATTTCTCACCATTCTTTTCTCTGAAACCCTAGGTGAGAAATCAGTCAAATAGGTGAGTCTAGAGTAGCAGTTGGCGCATGGGAATGGAGCAGGAAGAGATTACAAGGCATGGGTCGACGTTAATTGGGATTGATTTCAGCGAATTAGGTGAGAATACCAAACCCTAATTTCAACTGTTTTGGGAATTTTTGAGGGAATTGTGTAAAACCCTAAATTGGGGGAATTGGGTATAAATAGAGGCTTTGGGGTGTTGTATTGGAGATCTCTGGACTAGCCAGTGTATCCCCATGAGGGCTGGACTAGCCAGTTCCTCTTGGGTAGATTTTTCTTCCCTGTTTTGTATTTGTAGATTTAATTTTAATTTTCAATTTTAATTCCAAATTCAGTTTTAGTTTATCTTGTTTCAATTCAGTTTGTTTTATGTTTTAATTCACATTTCATTCTAGTTCACATGTTAGTTTGTAGTTCTCTGTTTAGTAAATGTTTTCTTGTTGCTGTTTTGTGAGCTCACATGTATTTGTGTATAGCTAGGCTGAGATGATGCCTTAAGTCACTGTTAGTGGTGGAATGCTAGGTTATAATTCATGTAAATAGAATTGATTGAGAAATGGAGGAAATTAGTGCTCAACTGTGCTTGTGATTGATTGTGCTGTCAAAAGACAGTCAATGCTAGGAGTAAACAGTTGAGCAAGCTTTTTATCTTTCCATTCCATTTATGTATGCCCTGGATCATAGGCAGGCTTGAACCTTCACCTAGCTCCATTAGGGACAGGGATTTAACATAGAATTACACTATCTGGCTAGGTCACAAGGTGGATTCATAACCTAGTTGTGTTGTTTCTCTGTTTTGTATCTGTAATTTTGCTCCCCTGCCATTTCCCTTGGCTTAGGCCTTGGTTTATCTCTTTGTCATTCTTTATGCCATTGTCACCTTCACCATCATCATTGTTGTTTGCTGTTTGCTTATGCCATTGTAAATATCCATGTTTTACCTTGGCCTAGTGCCACTGCTACATTTAGTTTGCTCCACCTCCCCTACCATCTTCTTATTTCCCTGGCCTTGCTGCCAGTTCTGCTCAGTTGCCCTGCAACCCTGCCTGCTTACCTTCCTCCCCTGCTGCTGCTGCTGCTTCTTCTCCAGCCCAGCCTTGTCTGCTGCTGCTGTGCACTGCTTCTGCTGCTGCTGAAGCCACCACTGCTGCTGCTCCAGGTCCAGTTCAATTCTGGGCTACAAGTCCAGTCCTTACAAAAGCCCACTGTATCTGTTAAGGCCTAAGGCCCAGTTCAGTTCAGTTCATTTCAAAGACTACTGAAGCCCAGATTCATTACAAAGCCCAGTTCAGTCTTGGGTTAATCTAGAAGCCCATTGACACTCAAAGCCCAGTGCACTTCAAAGGCCAAGCCTAGTGCACTTCAAGACCAACTGAGCCCAAGCTCAGTTCACTTCATTGTCAAACAAGCCTATAATCCAAAGGTACCCTAAGCCCAAAGCCCAAAAGGCTTCATAGTTAACCAACAACAATTTAGGAGCCCAAAATAGCTAGAAAACTCCAAAACACTCCCAGTCTCTGTGGATCGACCCGTACTTGCACGAGCTACAACTGACGACCGTGCACTTGCGGTATTACTGTAGGCCCGTTTCATTTCGCTTCAATTTTATACGCTTTCCCGGGCCCACCAGCTAGCTTGAGCTTCTCAAAGGCAATGGTTGATGCAGGACTCCAAAGAAAGGAATTCTTCTTAAGTAAGTCATACATAGGTTTACTGATGGCACCATGTCCTTGCACAAATTTCTTGTACTACCCAGGGAGGCCAAGAAAGCCTCTTAGTTCCTTGATATTTTGGGAAATGGCCAGGACTGTATGCAAGAGATTTTTGTCGGATCAGCACAAACTCCTTCAGGTGTAATAATGTGACCCAAATACTCCAAGGATGATTGTCCAAAACTACATTTAGACAATTTTGCAAAAAGCTGGTGCTGTCTCAATAAGAGAAAACAATATGGAGATGCTCTAAGTGCTCAGTCATACTTGAACTGTAAATGAGTATGTCATCAAAGAAAACCAAAACAAATTTCCTCAAGAATGGTTGAAAGATGTCATTCATTAAAGCTTGAAATGTTGCAGGGGAATTTGTGAGGCCAAAGGGCATGACTTTGAACTCATAGTGGCCTTGATGAGTTCTAAATACTGTCTTGAAAATGTCCAAATCACTGACCCTGATTTGGTGGTAGCCAACTCTAAGATCAATCTTTGAGAGAACTCTAAATCCTTTAAGTTCATCAAGCAGCTCATCAACAATAGGAATGGGAAATTTGTCTTTTATAGTATGCTATTGAGTTTCCTATAATCAACACAGAACCTCCAAGAATTATCCTTTTTCTTGACCAAAAGTATTGGGGATGCAAATGGACTGTGACTTGGGTGAATAATCCCAAACTGAAGCATATCTTTAGTTAATTGCTCAGCTACTCCTTTCTGTACATATGGACATTTACAGGCTCTTTGATTGACAGGAGTTGAGTTGGGTTGTAAGGGAATTGTATGATCCAAATCCTTTTTGGTGGAAGTTCAGTGGGTTCTTGAAAAATATCATTGAATTCTTGTAATAATGGTAGTAAAATGTCAGGAGTTGTAGGGGGTGTTGAGGTTGGGGAAATGGAGAATAAATGGGCTGCTATGCCATGAGAATGTTTGTAAAAGTACTTTTTAATGGTTGTACCACTCATCATTAAGAAGGAGTGTTTAGGGGTAGTCCATTGTAAAGTAATGTGCTGGTTGTTATAATGAAAGGAAATATTGAGTTTGGTTAAGTTGAAAATCACATCACCTAGTTTTCTGAGCCAATCTGCTCCAAGTACTATATCACAGCCTCTCAGTGGCAATAGTCTCAAATCTTCCATAAATGTGTGTCCCTGCATACTCCATTGTAGTTTAGGACAAATACCTGAACTTACTGTTTTGGCTCCATTAGCAACAGTAACCATCATTGGTGGGGTTGGTGCAACGGAACAATGAAGTAAAGAAGCTAAATCACTATCAATGAAGATAGTGGTGCTTCTTGTGTCAATAAGAATAGAGACTTTTTTCTTGTTGATGAGACCAGGAATTTTGATAGTATCACCAGTGACAGTGCCGGTGAGAGCATGTAGAGATACTTCAATATCAGAGTGTACTGGGGATTCATTTGCTTCTTCAAAAATTTATTCCTCCTCCTCAGTATCCTGTGACTCAAGGGTATCCATATGAACCATGTAAAGTTTTTGCTTCACTTTACAAAAGTGGCTTGGTCTATAAACAACATCACAATTGTAACATAACCCTTGAGCCCTTCTCTTGTCCATATCTTCCTGTGATAGACTTTTAATAACTGGGGGTGGAGGGTTAGGCTTTGGGGGTAGTAGGAGCAGATTTAGGTGAAGTGAGAATTGACTTGGGTGATACTGGTGTAGGAGAGTATTGTCTATGAGAGTTATAAGGGGTAGTGAAAAGTTTGGTAAATGGTCTACTAGTTGTGTTGGTTAAGTGGAGTTTTTGTTCTTGTAGTCTGGACAGTGAGAAAGCATCAGCTAGAGTTTGTGGGTGAAATATAGACACAGACTTACCAATTTCTTCCTTCAACCCACTAAGAAAACTCATGACAAAGTAAGCTTCACTCAAGGAAGGATTCATACGTAACATTAGAGCTTTGAGTGACTCGAACTGTTCATAGTAATCATCCACAGATGAACTTTGTATGAGCTTGTTAAAACTACCCACAAAATTCTCCTCAACAGGGTTTTGAAATCGAGCACATAGATGATGAGATAAATCAGCCCAAGTAATTCGATTACGATTAATCTGAAAATTTAAAAACCATTTTTCAGCCTTACGCTCAAGATAGATAGCTGCAATGTCGACTTTCCTGTGTTCTTCATGTCATTGAGTTGAAAATATCTTTCGCTTTTCTGGATCCAGCCTCTAGGGTTCTCTCCATCAAAACGTGGGAAATCCAGCTTTGGAATACGATGATGGTGAGTGACAAAGTTAGAACGATGGTGTTGAGATTCACCTTCATCTTCAAGATGATGAGGATTGATGGGTTTACTGAATAACTGAATGAGGTTTCAATTGTTCTCTTGTAAAGCTTCCTTGAAGCTAGTATTTACTATATCGATCTGAGTAGTAAGATCTGTGGAAAGGGTTTTGAATTCTGCTTTAAGTTGAGTGATGGCAGATGTGTTAGCATCAGCTTTATCAGAAACCTCTTTGAGAGTCATTTGTAATCAGAAAAAAAAAATTGGGTGGATAGAACGGCTCTGATGCCAATTGTTATATAGATACAACTAATTAACAAGACAAAGATGATGAAAATGGTGTAAACACCTCCTTAATCGAAGATTCGGGCCAAATATGGCTTAAGAAGCGCAGCCAACAAAACCAATTTCATTAACTTTCAATTATTGGAGAAGATAAGCTTCTCTTGCACATTTATGTCCAATGATAATATCTAAAGAATACGCAATGTATCACGGACGCGTGTCTACTAATCAACGGACGATAAATAAAATACTAAGGAACTCTACTTCCTAGATTATGGCAGCCAAAGTGGTGGTCCGTACATCAAAAAAGAAAATAAGGAAAGAGCCGTTAGGCCGTAGTATGCAACACAGTCCTCGAAAAACCATCGTGATCATTGTTTTACTTCATCGCCGCCGTGATTATTAATAAGCATGCAAGTGCGACACTTTTATACCCACATTTATACTAGCTAGATCTCGATATTTTGTTAATAACTATATTTTAGAGCTTTTACAGGAATCACAAGTGGAATCTGTTCACCCGGAGTGTATGTACACCTTTCATCATCCACCACGTGTACAGAAAGAGACACGTGGAAGGCATGCAAAACAAGATATCAAAACATGATAGCAAGCATCTCATCAGAAGATGCCACCGGTCAGCAGATCTGACGGTCAGGGATATAGGATCACAGAGGTATGATGGCTCAGAGGAGCACCAGATAATACCCCTTGGGTGTTAATACACCCAATCCCAAGGAAGATCCCAGATCAACGGCTGAGAGGAAGTTTGACTGACATAGATGTGACCAGACAAAGAGACACTTGCCTGACACGAGCAGACATCCATCTACCCGCATTAAATACCAAAGAGATATACATGTGTCAATCATCTCGTGGAAGAGGCGAGGATAAACCTTCGTATTCAAGCTCAGGCCGCAGCCTATGCCGAAGACCTCTGCGTAATGGGCACAAAGTACAAGAAGATCCCAGATCAACGACTGAGAGGAAGTTTGACTGACACAGATGTGACCAGACAAAGAGACACTTGTCTGACACGAGCAGACATCCATCTACCCGCATTAAATACCAAAGAGATATACACGTGTCAATCAGCTCGTGGAAGAGGCGAGGATAATCCTTCGTATTCAAGATCAGGCCGCAGCATATGTCGAAGACCTCTGCGTAATGGGCACAAAGCACAAGAAGATAAGATTACAACGGCACCTCAGAAGTAGGACCCACGTTCCAACCCTATAAATACCCCTCTCCACTAAGATAGAAGAGGTCGACCAATCCAGAGCAATTATAAGAGAATATAGGAGAGAGAAATAGGAAGAGTAAGTAATCCCCCTACTTCCGCAGACCTATGTATACTCTAAAGTCATTCGACTATCTTTGTAATCATTCAATACATAGTGAAACACCAGCCCCGTGGATGTAGGCCTTAGTGCCGAACCACGTAAATCTTCGTGTTATTTACATTTCAGCACCTTATATTCATCGTTGAACTTCATGTGCTTTACATTTATACTTGATTCTCTGTCTATTCCTTTATACGAACATTATTTATGATAATATTCGACAAGACAATGACAAGCTTGAAGGCTTCGAGTCGATGAATCGATATAATCATTCCCCTTACACATACAGCGTACAATTCTAGAATTAGAATGTATGCGAATATTGTTTGTGAACACGTGGATGGCTTCGTGATTCCTGTGTTCAAAATCTGGCGCTAGAAACAGGGACTTTGTCCCGGTAAAAGATTTATCTTATCATGTGATTTCACCTTAAACGCGCATTATGGTTGTGCCCTATTCTGGGTTTAGCGTGCTTTCAAAACCTTTTTTATTTCTGGGTTCAGCGTGCTTTAAAAACCTTTTTTTTCTGGGTTTATGGTCTTCATTTTCACAAACACCATTTCAAAGCAGACAAATCCACGGCTATCTATCACAGATTTGCACGTGAGGCGTTTTTCTTTTAAAACTAAGACTTAATAATCCAGATTCATGAGTTCTCGCGACGGATCTGCCTTTTCAAGAGTTTTCCTTTTCAAAAGTAGTCTGAAAACAAGGTCCATGATTGTTTATTAGAGGATTTGTATTGCGAAAACTAGACCGATGGAGTCTTTACGTTTCTCTTTTATTAAGGCCCTTGGGCAGCTCATTTCCTTCTATTCCAATAATTTTGCGGATACGAATGGCACTAACCCGATCCTCATGGATATCTTTGGCTCTCTTTATTTATTCCCATATGCAGAAAAAAAGATTAAAAATGGAAAAAATACTAGAGGCAGGAAAAACCAAAGCCTCATCAAAGGAAACACCGAGGATTACCCCGGTCATGACCCGAAGCAAGCAGAAATGAGACAAGGCTAAAAAAGCTACTCAGAGGCAGGATGCTGCGGAAATCATCTCACCTATGAACACTAACTCCATTGCATCCGCGTCTCTCAAAGCAGCACCCACAAAGAAAAACGCAACTGTTGCGGCCCTCCAGGCTACAAAAGCTAACAAGACTTTGGCTTCAAACCAAATCCATCAACAAAGAGAAGGGGTGGCGGAATCTATGACACATCAGCCCGCACATCCACCAGTCTTCGGAATGCCGTCAACCAACGGTCAGAATCAAACCATACCAGTGGTTTTAGTACCGCGGGTGGAAGCTCAACCGAGGGGACCAAACTTGGAGATACCAACAATTGAAGTTGATCCTCTGCCACCCTTAATACACACAGTAGACGAAGGGGGAACTATGGCCGTAGGGGTACAAGCCGGAACTCCCAATCAGGGATCAAACCAGTCCCACTGACTGATGGTAGAGCTCGAAGAATTGAAAAAGAGCCAGCAGGTCTACGCAGATGCCGTAGCTCTTCTGGCCAGGGAGAACCAAGACTTGAAAGATAGGATTGCCCAAAGCACGAAGACTAGCCAACAACTGGACGAAGCAAATTCTAAAGCACCAGAGCCTAATAAGAGACCGAAGAATCATCCTAGCAAACGCCGCTAGGGGAAGCAGTGCATCCGATCCGGAATATGCCGCCGAAGACTTAGACTATTATGACAGTGAAGTTCGAAGAAAGAAACGCTCAACTGAGCATGAGAACGTGGGATATTACCGCGCAATGGAGGAGCTGCGTGATGAGATGATGGCTGAGATCAGGCAGTTAAAAGCCAGACAAGGCGGAGGAAGGCTTGAAGAGGTGATGAAAGAAGCTAACTCCACGCCCCTAACTCATCGCCTGGCAAATACCCCCATTCCGTTAAAGTGCCCTGTCCCAACTTTTGAATGCTATGACGGATCCAGTGATCCCGCGGCACATATCCGGTATTATAATCGTATCTTAGCCCGATGGAGTCAAAACGACGCCGTCCTCTGTAGGTATTTCCCATCAAGTCTGAAGGGATCGGCTTTGTCTTGGTTTGACAACCTGCCACCTGATTCCATCAACTCCTACGATCAACTCGCAGAGAAATTCTTGAGAACCTACATGTACAACAAAGCTGTCAACACCGGAATGGATAAACTTTTTTCTCTGGCAATTGGTTACAAGGAGAACACGAGGGAATACACCAACAGATGGCACAAGATCTGCCAAGCCATAGGGAGTGTGGATCCCGTAGTAAGCATCAACTGCTACAAGTGGGGATTAGACCGAATGAGTCCACTATTTGTTGAGATCCACGGAAGCGTACCTAAGACAGAAGGAGATCTTCGAATAATTATTGAGAAGTATGCTCGTCTTGAAGAAATCCAGCGTGAGAACCCGAGGGCACAAACGCAGAGGTCTCACCGTACCAATTCCGCAGAACAAACCAGCGGGGCCAAAAAATAGCTCAGTGGAACGACCTCACGAAGATAGGAAGGAACGAAGAGATGAACGACGAAAAGACGATCGAAAATTCGAAGATCAGGTTTACACGAAGCTCAATGCTAGCTACGCTCGGATCTTGCGAGAGATCAAAGGAAGGGAAAATTTGGAGTGGCCGTGGTCTAAGGGAAAACACCCCAAGACCGAGAAGTCTAAAGATTACTGTGAGTATCATTGCTTCAATGGACACCAGACCGAGAGAGAGAAATGCAAAAAAACCTCAAAATAATGATCCAAAAATTGATTGATGCTGGCGAACTCAAGCAATACATACGAAAGGAGTCACCGAGGACAGATCCAAACGAACCAAGCAAGTCCAACTTCCAGAGGGAAACCGCACAATCAACACCATCTCGTGTTCCGAAGCCGCAGGGCCCTCACTTACAGCGCAGATAGGAAAGAGGCTACGAAAGCAATTCGAAGACCACTGCGAATTATATAAGATTGATGGCGTAGAGGTGGACGAGCACGAAGAGTGGATGGACGCACCTATCATCTTCGATACTGAAGATATCGAAGAAGATATGGAAGACCATAACGATCCCTTGGTCCTCACACTACCAGTGGCCGGATGTAACCTCAAAAAGATCCTCATCGACGGGGGAAGCTCAGTGAACGTTCTATTCTACGACGCCTTCAAACGGATGAAGCTCCATGATGAACAGATGACCTCTTATTACACCATCTACGG
Source organism: Papaver somniferum (assembly GCF_003573695.1). Lineage (NCBI taxonomy): Eukaryota > Viridiplantae > Streptophyta > Magnoliopsida > Ranunculales > Papaveraceae > Papaver > Papaver somniferum. The sequence goes on along the minus strand of NC_039364.1, from coordinate 178,441,133 downwards.
GTTCAACGGAGCGCCCACAAAGCCATTGGGAGACATCGTGTTGCAGGTGAACGCGGGCCCATGAAAGTAGAAACACGATTCAGCGTGGTAGACGCCCCATCCCCCTATAACGCCATTATTGGACGAAAGTGGGTACATAAACTCAAGGGAGTGGCAGCAACTTACTACCAATATCTCAGGTTCCCTACACCCGAGGGAGTAATGGAAATCAAGGGAGATCGGGTCTCTGCAAAAGAGTGCCAGGCCACTCAGGATCGTATCAACAACGAACAGGAAGAGCAGCGAAAAACCCGAAGGATCAAAAATAAAGAAGCTGCGAAAGAAAAGGCCATAGACCTGTTCCTCAAGGAAAACCGCAGGAAGGGCTTGACAAAGGATGATAATGTCCTTAACACAGAGGCAAGTACTTCAGCAGCCAACGAAGGAAGACAGAAACATACCAAATAGCAATTAAAGAACGTCCCAGTCCTTGGGGACCCGAAGCCGGTGTTCACACCAGTGGAGCCCGTAAAAGAAATCAACATAGGAACGGAAGAAAACCCGAAGATGATCAAAGTAGGGACCATAATGGACGAAAAAAGAGAAGATTCCTTAACCAAATTACTTAAAGAATACGCGGATGTATTCGCCTGGAAGTTAGGAGACATGCCGGGGATTGATCCGAAAATAATCCAACACGAGCTGCGCATCAAACCAGGCACGCCACCTTTCAGAGAAGAAAATAAGAAAAGTTGCACCAGAGTATCATAAGGCAGTAGAAAAAGAACTTCGGAAACTACTAGAAGCAGGCTTCATCAAGGAAGTCAAATACCCTACATGGATCTCCAACATGGTCGTCGTTCCTAAGAAAATGGAGGGGTTAGGATATGCATCGACTTTACTAACCTCAACAAGGCATGTCCAAAAGACAGCTATCCCCTACCGAGCATAGATCAACTGGTTGAAGCAGTGGAAGGGTACGAAGAGCTGTCATTCATGGACGGATATTCTGGTTACAACCAAGTAGCCCTGGCAGAAGAAGATCAACTACACACAGCATTCTACACCCCGCATGGCCTTTATTGCTACACTAGAATGCCCTTTGGACTTCGAAACGCAAGGGGCAACTTACCAGAAATGGTCGATGCTATCTTCAGGCCATGGATTGGTAGTACCCTAGAAGTCTACGTTGATGACATGCTCGTCAAAAGTAGGCTGCGCAAAGATCACCACCAGGACCTGAGAGATATTTTCGAAGCAATGAGGAAACATCACATGAAAGTAAATCCAGAAAAATGCACTTCGGTGTCACCTCAGGGAAATTCCTCGGATATCTGGTAACAAAAGGGGTATTGAGGTAGACCCCGCGAAGATTCAGGCCATAGTGGAAATGCCATCTCCGAAGAATTTAAAAGAAGTGCAAAAGCTCAATGGGTCCTTAGCAGCCTGGGAGATTTATTGCCCGATCCTCGGACAAATGCAAACATTTTTTCAATATTCTCAAAAAAGGAGAGTAGAGTAAGTTTGAATGGACCGCAGAATGCGAAGAAGCCTTCCAAAGAATCAAGGAACACCTGGCTTCAATTCCAATCCTGCGGAAGCCTGATCCTGATGAGGTTTTGGCATTGTACATAGCAGCGACAGAAGACGCAGTTAGCGCAGTGTTGGTCAAAACCAATACGAAGATAGAACAACCTATCTATTATGTCAGCAAGACCCTCAATTATGCGGAAAGGAATTACACGAAGATCGAACAACTCATCCTGGCATTAGTATGGGCTACTCAAAAGATGAGAACCTATTTCCTAACTCACTTCGTCTGCGTCCCATGCAAAGCACCACTGGAAGCAGTCCTCAAAAGCGCGGGAAAAGTAGGTAGAATAGCCAAGTGGAACACCCACCTGGACCAGTTCAACATCATTCATGAAATTCAACATTCCCAAAAATCCTAAGTTTTGGCGGATTTCTTAGCAGAACTCCCCCTGGACAACGATGAAGAGATTGGGGGAATACCAGAAGCCGACGAGGAAAGCAAGGATCCAGTTGATGTCCTCGAACCCGCGAGTCAAAGACAATGGGAAGTCTTCGTTGATGGTTCCAAAAATAAGGAAGGGGCAGGAATAGGCATTGTCATTGATGAGTGCCAAATATTGTATATATTTATCCTTTTTTGTTGGCATTTTAACTCATCTTTTGCGCATTAATTCTACATTTTATCCCATATTCTGTATTTTCATTGTTTTCAAGAATAAATATTTTTATTAATTAATTTTGCATTTTTAGGTAATAAATAAAGTTCGGATAAGTCGCGGAGCGAAAAGAGCAGAAAAGTAGTGAAAAGCCGGGAGAAATTACGCAAGGAAGCCGCGAAGAATGGTGCGCACAACCTCATTTTCTACACACAAAAGCGCCTCCGTTCTCAGCCATCAGATCAGTTCTCAGGAGCATCCGACGGTCGCTCCTTCATAGAGCATCAAAATCGGAAGTCTCTGCCAAGCACCACAGCGCTGAAATTCCAAGCCTTCAGATTAGATGGTAGTTGAATCCAACGGTCGCTCCTATGCCTGTGCATCAAATCCCGATGATTCCGACCAACATTATAGCACCTAACCTAATCTAGCACCGTTGACTTCGTTGTGTTCCACATCCAACGGTCGCTACAAACTTCTTCTCTCTTAGCCGTCCGATCTACTACCAGCATCGCATCCAGTGACTCAGATTCTCCAACATCTAAATTTGATATCCCGCCTCACACCATAGCAACACATACCCTATTCCCAACCAAACAACCCCTAATCCTAATCCCATCGAGCTCTTCCTTCTCATCTTCCCAAAACCAGTTCACCACAAACACCCGACAGTTGCAGATCCTGCAACTCCACCACCTCCACTCTCTGCCGCTGTCGCTTACACCACCACCACACCACACCGTACATCACCACTCCATCCCAAGTCTCTCCCTTGTCTCGTTTCTAGCATCTAACTAGGTGCTACAAGCTAGAACAGTGAGAAGCTAGGGTTTCACCAACAGCGAGGAGAAGACACAATTGAGGGCTGGAAAAGCTTCAGAAAAGCAGAGGGGACATACCCAAAGCATGGGTCGAAGCCAATTTACACATGGGTATGTCGAATTCGATTTTCCCCAAAAGTTAGGGTCTGCAAATTTAGGGTTTTGTGAAATTAGGATTTTTTGTGTAAGCTATAAAAGGGAATCTGTAGAGAATGAAAAACTTGTTCTTGGACTAGCCAAGTTTCCCCCTAATTGGGTTAGGTTTGATTTTAATTTCATTGTCAATTTTCATCATTTGCATATTTTTCTTCTTGTTCACTGTGTTGTGTTTGATGTTGTGTAATTGTTGATGTGTTGTTAGTTTAATGCTCCTGTTCATTTGTAATTGTTCCTGTTTAGTTCTAGGTGTTAGCATGTTCTAATTCACCACTAGGGTGAAGATGAAACCTTAATGCCACTGTGTAGGAGACTACAATTTTGGCCTCTCATCACTTTGCTCTCACATTGTATGTCAGGCATACATTGTAGTTAGGATACCCCTGTGATTGAAAGTGCAGCAGCCCATGTTAATTGATTATGGTCCAAACCTCAGACTAGTTATGCTCTAATCAGATAGCTAGTACCTTGGGAGGATAATTTGGTTGCAATTGGAATATCCGACTTAGTCTAGGTTAAGAGGTGGAATCAATGCCCTAGTTTGCCATCAACCTTCATTCTCATCCACAATTCCATCTTCTACTGTTTAACTTTGCTTTCTTGTTTTCTTTCATTTGTTTTACTTTCACTTCTCATTTGCTTTACCTGCTCTGCTGCATTACTACTTGCATTTCTGTTTTGCACTTTCTTTACTACTTGTTTGACCTGCAACTCTGTTGCATTTCTGCTTTGCATTTACTGCACTGCTGCTACAGCTCTGTTGCTACTGCACTGCTGTGCATTTTCTGTTGCTGCTGTAGCTTCTTCAGCTGCTGCTGCCTCTCTTGCACTCCTGCTGCTTGCTTTGCTCTCCAAGGCTCACTTCACTCCTGAGCCCAAGTCCAATTCAGTGAAACCAAAGGCTAAAGGCCCAACCAACTGAGCCCAAAGCTCAGTTCACTCCCAAAAGCCTCTGAAGCCCAGTTAAGGCCAAAGCCTAGTTCACTACTAAGCCCAACTCACAAGTGAATTGTTAAGCCCAACGCTCAAACCAGTTTCCAGAACCAAAGCCCATTTGCACTTCAAAGATAACTGAGCCCAAGCTCAGTTCATTTTATTTTTAACAAACCCACTAAGCCCAATTCATTCAAAGGGCATTCAAACCCATTAGTACTCAAGCCCAATTTAAGCCAAAAGGCTTCTAAGCCCAAAGCAAATCTAGGAACCCAATTAGCTAAACACTCCAAAACACACCCGATCTCTGTGGATCGACCCGTACTTGCACGAGTTACAACTGACGACCGTGCACTTGCGGTATTACTGTAGGCCCCCGTTTTCATTGCATCATTTTACACCCTTTTAGAGGCCTGCCAAGTTTTTGGCGCCGCTGCCGGGGATTGGTGCTGTGTTTTATCTGTGTTTTTTAGCTATTTTGTATTTCATTGCATAGCATTTGCATCTGCATCTGCTTCACTTCATTTGCTGTTGGACCTGCTGTTCTGAACCTGTTTTTCCTCTGCTGGGACGCCACCAAGGAAAAGAACCAAAACCCAACTGGGTTTTTGCAACAATATCAGAGCAGCTGGGCTGTGCTAAAAAGGTAAGCCTAAACCCATTTCATTGAGAGAACCCAACCTGTGGGCTTCCAATTTTTTTATTTGTGGGCTTGTAATAATTAACCCAATTTTTTTGGGCTTTTTATTTTTCTATTTTGGGTTTGTAATAATTTATTTGTGGGCTTGTTGTTTAATTTGTGGGCTTGTATTTATTTTGTGTGGGCTTGTTTAAATTTTTCCATTGGACTTGTATTTTGGACTCTGGGTTTAAACCCAGCTGAGCTGATAACCGATTGTGGGCCGCAGCCTTCCTTCCATTTCCTTAGAGGCTTGCACAGTGGGCTTGCTCCCATTCAAAAACCAAATTTTACTTTTACTTTAAAAAAAAAAAAAAAAAAAAATTCTTTTGCTCCCAATTTTAAACCAAATTTCTTTTATATCCCACCAAAACCAAATTTTTTCCCAAAAATCCAAACCCATCAAAAACCAAATTTTTGAAAACCCTTTAAAAACCAAATAGTGGGCTTTGTGTCATTTCAAAATGGACCAACCTCGTGCTCTCCATGAATACATGTATCCATCAATACAAATTCCATTATCATGTATTGTCTTACCTCAAACCAATAACCCTTTTAAAATAAATGCAAGCATGATACAAATACTTCCTATATTTCGAGGGTTCGATTCTGAGAACCCCTATACTCATGTAAGGGAGTTTGAACAAATTTGTCGGACTATGCAACCTGATCATTTGTCCGAGGACTCTCTGAAATTGCGTTTGTTTACATTTTCTTTAAAAGAAAGGGCCAAAACATGGTTTTACGGTTTAAGACCAGGGGGAAGGCACCCAGCAGAAAGAGATACCCAACCAATTTTAAGGCACCGGGTCGATGGAATGGGTGCATGTAAATATTTCAAATAAGCATTCCATATCCTAGAACGCTGCCTCGGCCCCCACCGTTTGGGAATCCTCTGGCCCAGGATTCGCCAGCGGGGTGACAGGTCTCAAGACGATCACGAAGGTATTTACCTACGGTATCGCACCCAAACACTCTCAACTTTTTACAAAGCAAGTTATTTCTAGTTTAACACTTCACAATACTTAAAATAAATTTGAATTGATAACGCAGGTATGCCAAAAGGATGATCCATTTCATAAAGAGTTGATTACAAGTTCAGCAAATATGATAAGGCAGGAAACACATCAAAAAATGATCCGAAATTATATAATCAACAAGGATCAACTTTCTATGACTAATAAAAGAAATCTACTTGGACGATACAGCTCCATCAACAAGGTTGTCTCTGCGAGATGAAGGTACGCTACCACCTGAAGAAGGCCCAGAAGAACCAGGCAAGGGCGCGGGAAGGGGGCGACGCGGATAATTCTTGACAAGACCATGTTCGACTTTAAGATCAAGTTCAATCTTATCTATGACTTTGTTGGTCTCCTCAGCCAACTGACATCGAGCTTTATAAGTGATAACAGCGGTCCGCTGGTTGGCCTGAGACAGCAATGCAGATAGGCGTTCCGCCTCTTTGGAGGCAATCTCCACTGCTTCCTCACAAGACGCGACCAACCCTTTGAAATAGTTGGCTTGTCCTTCCTGCTGCACTAAGGCATATTGAGTTTTCTCAAGCTCATCATTTGCTGCGTGAAGCTGTCCCTCGAGTGCTGAAAACAAGAAATACCAAGGGGTTAAAACGAAGAAATAACAGAATCACACTCGATAAAATGAGGTTATACCTTCGACATTAGCCGAAGCCTCTTCATACTCATTAACAACTGCGTCCCGAGCCTCATCAAGAAAATCATATTCGTCGGATAATTTTTTATAATCCGTGTGAAGGTTCGTAAGAGCAAATTGACTCGCGTCTAAGTCTACCTACTTCATTGAATCCAAGTGACGAAGATGGTTGACTTCGTCATTCATCTCCCCCGTCCTTTTATGGAGTCGATACACATTCACTTCAAGATATCTTTCAGATTCCACTTGGCGAGCAACATCAGCTCGAGAAGCTGCTAGGGCTTTACTAAGAGCACCAACCTCAGCCCTAGCATTATCTATTTCCTCGGAAAGATGCAGCATACTATCCCTAACCCCGGGGCCTAAGAAAGAACGAGGCTGTTGTAACTCTCCTTCCAAAAAGCGCACTCTAGCCTCTAAGTCCGAAGCATGTCCTCGAGCATCACGCAGGTTGTCACGCGTCCACAACAGCGTACCATTAAACATACAACGGTCATGATTGTACTTATTTTGCATATCAACCATCAGTGTTCGCTTTTCACGCCACTCAGCTGCTAAGGCGTTGTGCTCATCAGCACGAGCATTCCACTTTACGGCTTCGCTTTTCAACTTACCCACCAACTCTGCAATGCGGGATTTCTGTCGTTCCCTTTCTTTCCGAAGCCATATGAGCTCGGGGACTCCACCCACTGAAGATAGGGTGGGGAGACTGAGACAGAACACCAGAGTACAAATAGGGAATCACGAGGAGTAAAAGACCAATAAAAAAATAAATAAATACGAACCTGTGAGGGACGATACATTTCTGCGAGCTTGCTCCAATTCGTTGCGGACTATAGCAAGTTCTGAACGGAGACTCTCCTCGGCATTACCCAGCCGCTCCTTTTCCTTCAGGCGACCCTTCAGTTCACCTATTTCCATCTCGGCCGCAGATAGTTCTTCTTCTCTATGACGAAGCTTAGCCTCCAACTTTAAAGACGTTGCTTTAAAGAATTGGTATATAACATGGTTACAATGTTCGCTTCTCATCATATATGTCACAAACGACAAACATTATTATATCCAAGGGATCGGATATCACGAAGAATACAATGTTCGTATATCATGAGGGAATCAGTACAAGGATTTACCTCTAAGACACGCTGCTGGGGAAAACCGTATTGATACCCATCAACTATGGACATCATATCAGCAACAGAGGAGGGAGGGTCAACCATTAGGTTAGCTTCTGAAGCTCTCAGATTCTTCTCCCACATCTCATCAACGCGGACTTCAGAAGACACTTGCATCATCTGACGAGTATAAGCGTCAGAATTCTTCTCACCAGGGACCACTGGGGCAGGGTTGGGGACGAACATCAGACTTTTCTTCTTAAGCCAAGACAAAATGGCATATTCGCCTTCAGGCATTAGCGAGTAAGGGAAATCCTTTGAAGGAGATTCAACCGCAGACTTACCTTTGGCTGTTCTCCCCTCACTCGCGCAAGTCTCGACATCACCAGCCTCAGTATGACCACCGGCATTTTCAGCCTGCTGATCGGTGGCATCTTCTTTACCAGTATCCCCAAGCACATCCCAATCATCATTTGGGGAAAGCAATGATAAGTCTTCGGCAAGACCCATGGCAGCATTCACATCAAAGGATTCCTCCGCGGAATATATCCTACCGAAAGAAAATTTAGGGGAGATAACGGGCAGAGTACCCACGGTATTATCGCCAACAGGGGCAGATCCACCCCCGCCAGTACCACCAACGGTAATATTTACCTCAGACTCACCATCACCACCCGAGGCAATTCTTTCTTCACCATCACCACCCGCGGCAATTCCTTCTTCACCATCACCACCCGCGACAACTTCTTCTTCACCATTACCACCTTCGTCATCAGGGTGAGAAGTGTCGGTACGCTCTTCTCCATCGGACATTTCTTCATCCTCAGCATACCCTTCATTTACAGGACTCGTAACCTCCTCATAGACCTCAGCCTCACCGGTAACCACAATAGAAGATTGTTTAGGTCCAAGTTTCTTCTTCTTCGACACCTACAAACCAGTACACATCCCCACAAAGGCTCATTTTTTCCCTCACTTCAAAAATGAAAATTATTTCAAGAAAGGAAAAGGGGGCAAATAGAATACAGAATATAAGAAGAAACTATACCTTGGCAGCAACAGCACTCTTCGGTAGATGGGTAGCACCAGAACCCTCCTCCTCATCTCCATCAACGACATCAAGAGCGTAAGGAAAATTCATGCCCGCGAAATTCGGACGCCAAGGACAAAAATCTCCATAACGAGCAGGAGGAGTTTCATGAGGCTTGCTGTTTTCAGAAGGACGCCAGCCGCGCGGACCAGGAATCCAACCATAAGCCCAAGGACCAACTACCTCAATAACATTAGCATGCCATTCATAATCATGGTCACGCTTAATCCTTTCACGAGCAGGAAAGAGTTTCCGTTTAGCAGATCCCTCAGTACCAGGAACATACTTCAGCTTGGCATCACTCACCTCACTCAAAAGACGAATTTCACCATGGGGAGCAGCGATATTACGAAGACTAACACTCCACGGCTTACGGTTTCTACTGTTGACATAATCCCCAAAGGAACTGTTAAAATTCTGAGGAGTGTACCACTCTCTCTCAGCAGGATTTGGAACATAGCAGGTCATCATAGTCTCCCCCTTGCTCCGCAGGTAACATTCCTTCAGTGAACGAAGATAATTCCCAGATAGTTGTGACACGTAACGGTTATGAGTGTTCGTGGAAGAGCCTTCGCGACTAGCCAACACGTAATAATAAAAGGAGTCACCCGACTTATATAGGGGCAATATGAGGCCCGCCTCGAAGGCTCCAACCGTAGTCAACAGATGAAACTCGTCAAACTGATACTTAGCAAGGAGCTCGTAAGTGATATCATCGTCAGGGGCATAGAAGCTTGAAGCTCATGTTTTTCCTTGAACATCTCAAGATCAATATGCTTGAAAGTGACCTTCTTCTTACCAACGGAAATGCTGCGTATCACGGGGACAGTTTCTTCTTCGTCTGCGGAATCAGAAGTATGACTCAATTCCGAAGCTTTCCTTTTAGAAGGAAGATTTTTAGACGGATCAGCTCTCGACATAGTACCCTTGGAGTACTTCCCTTTGAAAGAAACCGCGGGAGGAGGCGGCAATTCTGCGGAGGCACTAAAGGAGGAGCCATTGAACGAAGGGGCGGAACATCCAGTGTTTCAGTACGAGGAGGAGGAGCACGCGTACTCCTAGAGTCATCACGAGGAGGAGCCTGCGTACTCCTAGAATATTCACGAGGACGAGAAGGGGCACGGTTAACAGCATACCTAGATCCAGAAGGACCCTTCGGCACATCCCATTTCTTAGTAAGCACAACCTTCGCACCAGAGGAAGACGAAACCCTATGACCCCGAGGATCCGATTGCGAAGACTTGTAAGGACATTCCCCAAGCGGAGATCTGTCAGAATCTCGACGCGGAGGGGATCTTGGCGGACTAGATGGCGGGGTTTGGTAAGGAGCCCGCGGACGATCAGACATATCTACAAGGAAACACAAAAACACTTTAGAGAAGAATACGAGGAGATCACTAAAGATCAAAAAACCCATAATTGATGGTTCATCCGGATAAACATTAAAAACCCTAAGAACTAAAAATAACCAGAAATACTCCATCCAAATCCAGGGATAATACTTAGATACAGACTCACAGACTTTGTAACAAAGAACAGGGGCAAGCATATATGCTTCGACATGTGTGTTCTTCATCACAAAGCCAAGAATACGGCAGCATGAAACAAACGGGTAGATACATATATAAATCAATGATGAGCAGCTAATGAAAAACCCCATACCTGTATAGAAGAGGACGACAAGCACCAACCACAATCGAAGAAAGGAGGATCGGATATCAAAATTGAATGCTGATACAGGGGCAACAACAATCGAGAGCGAAAGAGACAGAAAATTGAATGCTGTTATCTTCCTCACAAGAATGACGATAATAAATGACTAAAGAACAAGAATAGAAAACAAGAAGAGGATGAACACTGATAAGAAGAGGATAAAAGTTTTTTTCACATTCTCTTTCCTATTTATGAAGCTAGAGAAGACAATAACCGTTCCTCGTACCAAGGAGCAGTTATAGGGAAAGTTAATGCAAAGTGGGAAACGTGTAGGACGACTTTTCTTCTTCTAAATTGCAAAATACGCCCAAGTCAGAAGAAGAGGGGAAAATTGTATGTACACCTTTCATCATCCACCACGTGTACAGAAAGAGACACGTGGAAGGCATGCAAAACAAGATATCAAAACATGATAGCAAGCATATCATCAGAAGATGCCACCGGTCAGCAGATCTGACGGTCAGGGATAGAGGATCACAGAGGTATGATGGCTCATAGGAGCACCAGATAATACCCCTTGGGTGTTAATACACCCAATCCCAAGGAAGATCCCAGATCAACGGCTGAGAGGAAGTTTGTATGACACAGATGTGACCAGACAAAGAGACACTTGCCTGACACGAGCAGACATCCATCTACCCGCATTAAATACCAAAGAGATATACACGTGTCAATCAGCTTGTGGAAGAGGCGAGGATAACCCTTCGTATTCAAGCTCAGGCCGCAGCCTATGCCGAAGACCAATGCGTAATGGGCACAAAGTACAAGAAGATCCAAGATCAACGACTGAGAGGAAGTTTGACTGACACATATGTGACCAGACAAAGAGACACTTGTCTGACACGAGTAGACATCCATCTACCCGCATTAAATACCAAAGAGATATACACGTGTCAATCAGCTCGTGGAAGAGGCGAGGATAATCCTTCGTATTCAAGCTCAGGCCGCAGCATATGCCGAAGACCTCTGCGTAATGGGCACAAAGCACAAGAAGATAAGATTACAACGGCACCTCAGAAGTAGGACCCACGTTCCAACCCTATAAATACCCCTCTCCACTAAGAGAGAAGAGGTCGACCAATCCAGAGCAATTATAGGAGAATATAGGAGAGAGAAATAGGAAGAGTAAGTAATCCCCCTACTTCTGCAGACCTATGTATACTCTAAAGTCATTCGACTATCTTTGTAATCATTCAATACATAGTGAAACACCATCCCCGTGGATGTAGGCCTTAGTGCCGAACCACGTAAATCTTCGTGTTATTTACATTTCAGCACCTTATATTCATCGTTGAACTTCATGTGCGTTACATTTATACTTGATTCTCTGTCTATTCCTTTATACGAACATTATTTATGATAATATTCGACAAGACAATGACAAACTCGAAGGCTTCGAGTCGATGAATCGATATAATCATTCCCCTTACACATACAGTGTACAATTCTAGAATTAGACTGTATGCGAATATTGTTTGTGAACACGTGGATGGCTTCGTGATTCCTGTGTTCACACGGAAAATATCTGGCTAAAAGAACAGCTAAATGGTGTATGCGACTATAAGCACAGAGGAGCTAGCTTAATTGAGTGAGTTGCCTTTACAAACGCTCATGCCAGTTGCGCCACAACCACTGAGCCATCACGTTCGAGCCCGGCCCACTAATGGCTGAAGATAAATGGATGACGTGGCCACTTCCTCCATCATAATTATCTATTGAATGTTATCCTCTTCTTCAAAGCAAAAGAAATCTGCATTTATTATCAAACAGAGGTCTTGGCTTAGCAACAGTTTTATAGAATGGGAATGGATGATACTGTGATCGAATTTCTGAGAGTTGTTTCATGCGAATCTGCACTACTCTTGGCATCTCGATATGACAACAACAAGGAAGCGGAGATGGCCAGTTGCTGGTGGTGTTTGGTGGTCTGAAATGTGGGACTGATCTGAAATTTGAGATGGAAATGAAGAAGGAATTAGGGGGTCTTGTATGCAATCCAAGTCTGGATCAAAATGGTATCTCGTGGTATTCAATTGAGAAGAAATTGGCTCGATCTGAGATGTGAATTAGGTCTGAATTTTGGGGGTTTCGAAATTAAATGAAGAAGCACCAGTCTGTTGTGGTTTTTGAGCTCGAGTTAAGGTTGGAATTCCGTAGAGAAAACAGGGAGACTGAAACAGATTTGGGGTTTGTTACCCCAACTGAGTTTGGGGGATTAAATGGTGGCGGTACAGGTCGTGAGAGTGAATGAAGATGGGTTTGCTGCTGATGAGATGTTCATGACTGCAACATTTTTGTATCTCAACTGATGGTTAATTGAGAGCTGTAAGAAGATAATTGAGACGTCAGTCGACATCAATTCCTGAAGAATGCCATGAAATCAGAGCCGGGGTCAATTGGTGGCGGTTAAAGCAACATCAAGATATAAATGTACCAATTACAATATTTCAAGGTGTCTGATATTCAGTATCAAAAGAGTTAGCAGTGGAGTCTTAATGGATGTTCGAACCGAGGACGAGATTGCAGTCAGTTGTGATGTTTCTGTTAGTCGTGTGTATATGGAGGAAGCATGAAATTTCAGTTGCGATGTGGGTGCTATAAAGAAGTGGAGTTTGCTGTATGGAGTGTGTCTGAAATTGGGTCGAATTGATTTCAGTTCCCTGAGCTTTGAATTCTTGAACTGATGATGAATAATGGTGAGTGTATGCCGATCTGCAGACATGAATGGGATGGATAATGAACTGGCAGTATTGTGGTTGCGTCGTTGTATGAGAAGGGACATTGGTCCGGCAGCCTGGATGTGGAGATTGTTGGCTGGACTGGGCTCAGGCCTAGGAGTTGGCTAGTGAAGTTGGAGCTGATAATGGACTGGGCTTTTCAGGTGCTGGTATCTGTCACAAGGGAATTCAGATGCATATAAATACTGAGGAGATGAACTAAAAAGAGGAGGCCGTATACAGGGAAGAAAAATGTGAAAACTACTGTCAAACCCGTTTTTCCGTTTTTTTCCACTCTCAAACCCACAGGCGTACAAAGTCATGCGTGCACCCAGTTTGACAGACAAAATTTCTCTCGGGCCCATAATTTCTCAAATTCCATTTTCGCTTTGTATTTATTCCCAAACTAACCTCTAGAGAGGCGAGACAGAAGGTGATGATTTTATCAACAAAGAGTCGATGAAGGTCGTCATCAACAGTGGTTTATGGTGATTCAATCAACAAAGATGACCTCGCAGATAAAGTACATATCTCTCATCATTTAATCTAGATCTATCTTTTGAGATTATTAAAAAAAATTTAGGGTTCCTTACTGATTTTGTTTTATCTCCCTATGTTTAATCTGGTTCGAAAATCCATGGTCAGATTTCGATTCGGATATCTTAATCTTTTTTACCCATATTATCGATTTGAATTTCTTTAGCTTTTAATTTTGTATCTTATTTGATTTTTTTCTGATGATTTGGTTGATGAAGTAATTTTGTTTTTTTAGGTGAAAAGAAAAGCCAATTCTTTGACGGAATCTGTATCATCAAAACTAAGGTGCGTCCACTGCTAACAATTTGAACACTGCTAAGTAAAGTACACCACTTTTAATCTTGTAAATGTGAGATTTTTTAATGTCATTATATATGCTAACCATTTACACATTGTTAAGGACACTACTTAAATTTTTCTGCATACTCCGTAAGAAATCATATCGTGTTTTCCTTATCCTATAGAAAGTGGGGTGGTAATTGGTGATCAAATGTTACCATCTAATCAGATTTATAGAATTAAATGTGTTTTCTTTCTTCTTTCAAAATTTTGGAGTAAATTAAAAAAGAAAAAAAACATTATGAGCTACTGTCAAAATTCATATTAAGTTTTTAAGTTCTAAACTTCTAATTGTACAGATCCTATGCAAATGGTTAAAGCGACCGTTCAATTTTAGTAAGTGTATGCTGAAATGTTATGTCGATTAAGCGCTGAGAAATTATTCATGTGGATAGTATGCATAGATTATTCATTTGGGAGTGCAACACTATTATTACACAAAGGGACTGTGTACAAACATTTTTGTAATTTTATATGTCCTATACGTTTGGATATGCAGTCACCGGTGTGAAAGTAAAATGGAACAATTAGCGTAACAATGTGGATGGAAGAGGATTCACTAAATATGTGAAGGGTGGTGAAACCCCCAGTAGTCATCCCAATCAGGGGTTCGGATCGTTTAATGGAAAAATGTTAGAATTCGGTCTTTATTTCACTTTCAGTGGGAGAACTTTTGAACTCTATTCAAGTTGTGGTCGTCTTGTGGTCTCCTCACTGTACTAATATGATCTTCTTGTGGTCTATTTTTTTCATTTGGTTTCTCTTGAGTTTTTTCTAGGAACAACAAATAAATCATTCATTGTTTTCTCTTGAGTTTTTTCTTGCAGATTGTGATGGTGGCTGGTACGTAGTGCCACTCTAGTTGATGATGAACAACTAATTGTATTTTGTTGTAATCGTAAGACTTATTATTTTATTGTAGTTGAAGGCTTTTTGTAAGTTCACTTTTATGGTTTTTTAGTGTTTGGTGTTTATATTGTTGCATGCATTTTTTTGTAGTGGTTGCATAATCTGTTATGCGGTCACTAAAATGGCTGCATAACCTGTTATGTACCAGAGAAAATGGTTGCACAAGACATTATGAAACATTTTTTTTCCCTTCAAGTGCTTAAAGAGTGGATGCATAATTTGTTATGCATTTGAAAAAATAGATGCATAATCTGTTATGCAACTACAAAAATGGCTGCATAACTTGTTAACTTATTATCCAGTCATGAAAATGGATGCATAATGCATCATGCAACATTTTTTTTCTCGTTAGTACGAAAATCAACCGATAAATGGCTGCATAATATGTTACGCAGCTATGAAAATGTATGCATAATCTGTTATGCAGCAAAAAAATGGTTGCATAATGCATTATGCAGCTACCTATTTGTTAGCGCTAAGATAATAAAATGGCTGCATAATCTGTTATAGAGCTACAAATATGGCTGCATAACCTGTCATGCATCCGAGAAAATAGAGTTTTACATTCGAGAAAATGGCAGCGTAACCCATTTATGCAACAAAGTTTTTGTCAGCATTAAAATTGACCAGAAAATGGCTGCATAACATGTTATGCAGCTTCAAATTTTGTTGCATATTTTGTCATGCAGTCCAAAAAATGACCGCATAATTCATTATTCATTTTTTTTTGTGAAAATATTATTTTTTAGGTTTGTACCGCGTTTTAATGGGTGCATAATTAAATAAGTGGATGCATGCACCAAAATATGGTTGTACAATTTGTTATGCATCCTTTGTGGTGGTTGCATAACGTGACATGCATCCTTTTTCTTTGTTATAATGTTATTAATTTTAGGCATATCAATCGTTTTAGTGGTTACATAACCTAACTAGTGGATGCTAAATCAAAATATGGTTGAATAATTTGTTATGCATCGTTGTGGTGTCTGCATAATGTGTTATGCATCCTTTATGGTGGCTGCATAATGGTGATGTATCGAGTTTTTAAAATTTCTCCCTCAAATTACAATCACCATTTGATTTTTTTCTTAAAAAAATCAAATTTGATATTGTTGTTTGTACTCGTTTTGTAGAGCTCTTTAAAAGCTTTCCAACGAGATAAGATTTGTAAAATTCCAAGGCACGGTTTTTTAGATGTGTTATATTCAAGTTTTTATACCAATTATACCCCTGAAAAAATAGGACGCGTAACTCGTTATGCAGACTCTTTATTGAGCAGATAGAAAATCCAAAATTTCTTCCTTTTACAAGTAAACATATTAAGGATAACTTTGTCTTGTTACTCTCTTTTTATAATTTTGAATAATTATGGGTGTCACGGTAGCTGAAAAATATTTTGGGCCTACCAATAAGAGTAGTATTTTTTTTGGGCCTTAGCCTAATTTTCCCAAGAAAAATAGGGTTTGAGCATTTCTACTTGTTTTTCAATTCGATGAGCTTATTGTTTACTTTATCAATTTCTATGGCTTTTAAGAAAGCCATGATTTGCTAAACCATTGTTAGGGTGAAAGGATGAACTTGTAGGTTGATTTACTTGTGTTTTCGAACAAAGGTTTCTACCATTTGAACTTAATGCTAAAGTTTTGTCTTTCTATCAATGTTTTATCTTCTAATTATAATTTTTCATGTTTTATGGCATGTATAGTCCATTGTTAGGTTGTTATAAGAACTCATTGAACCTTGATAATAATTTCCTTATGAGCATTCTCTCACTTTGTATGCCATGTATACCTAGTGATTAGAAGTTCTACTTTAAGCCGAGAACAAATATATCTTTTTATGAATTCTTGTCTATGAATCTTAAATGCCATATCTTCCATGTATGAGTTGCTAGGTTTTCCACTATACATGAGTAAATCCGAGACCTTCGTAAGATAACATAAGTGAACCTATCTTACAACGGATTCCTGAATCCTTAACACCTTCACATCCTGGTTACATCTTTAATTTTAGTTTCGTAATCTTAGTTGACGATCCACAAATCTCTGAATATTGATTTTGATTAGTTAGTTGGTTGTATTAGTTAGAAGTAATTTAGAACACTCCTCGTGGGAACGAACCACATTTTCTACCGTGTACAATTTCGACACCGTGCACTTGCGGTTAAACAAAATCGGTTCTCCGACACGTCAAGTTTTTGGTGCCGCTGCCGGGGAGTGGCTGCAAAGTACTCTCTGATTGATATCATTGATTTTCTAGTCGTATTTTAGGATTTATTTTTCGTCGTTGGTTTGTCTTTAGTTTTTCTTTTTGATTTTTCTTTTTAGTTCCTTTTCATATTTTTCTTTTAGAATTTTCTTTTCAGGTACTCTTGGTGCGGCTATGACATTTTACCGAGAGGATGTGGCCAGGCCTCTCGGGGAATACATGTATGGACCACAGTACCAGGAGATTCAGGAACTAAATCGTCTCAGGTATGGAAATCCTTATCAGCATTACTATGAAACTGATGATTATCCACATGAGTACCAAAGTTACCATCGGGATGATTTGTCACATGCTAAGATTTTCGACCAAAATATAGCTAGTCTGGAAAGATGGTTAGAGATGCTAGAAAACCAGAAATCATATGAAAATAATAGTCAGGTTTATAGTAACTCTTGTTCCATTGATTCACATATGTACCAAACCCAATGCCATGGGGTTAATTATTTGCATGAGGTATGTCAACAATCTTTGAATTGGCAGAACAATGAGTTTTTAGACTATAGAAATTTGAGCTTGGAAGATAGCTTAAGGTTGTATACATTACAAATTAGTCGAAAAACATCTCAACTTCAACAGGCCACTCAAAAATCCTTAGAAAACATTGAATATCAAGTAGGTCAAATGACTAAACAGTTGGAGGAGGAACGAAGTTGGTTCCCAGACCAGTCTCAATCCCAATCTAATTGTACATCAGAATATATTGATTATTCTTCCGAGGAAGAAACTGATGATGATCAACTTGTAGAAGTTTTGAGTGGAAGTGAGAATACCCAAGATTCTCAAAAGTCAGATAATTATGATGTAGAAAACCCTGCATATTTAGAGGATGCTACTGTTGAGTGTAATGACTCAAAGGCGATAGATGTTCATAATGAGAAACCTTCTACTCATGATACTGTTGTTGCACTATGCGCAACTTTTGTTGATTCATCTTGTGATTCTACAAATGTTTTTGTGAATGTTGAACAAATTGATGCTGGTCAGGTATTGTATTTTGCTGATTCTAAAGATCCCATTATGCATGAAATTGTTGCTGCATTAAGTCATTTTAGTGATGCATGATGTAGTTTTTACAGTGGTAAGAAAAGTGGTTCGTTAAAGACTTGTAGAGATTTGATTTTAGAATTATATTTTAAAATAGAAAATTCAAGACGAAGTTGTTATCAAGATTTTAAAAGCACTGAGACTCAGGATTCCACCAATCTCCAATTTTTATGAGATTTAATCTAATCAATATTCATGCAACTCTATACGTTTAAAGTGATTCTAATATTTTTTGCCTAGACAAGTAGATTCTCAAAACAATAGTTATAAATCGAAAGTATGAACCATCAAAAGACTTAACCTAAGCATGACCCATCAGTTGAGAACACAACCACTTAATCAGAATCATATATTCGATTTCAGTTCAGTGCAAATAATCATAAAAGAATTGCGAAAATTAAGTTAAATAGAAATTACCACATAATAATTGGAAAAATGGCTTCCTCCGTTGCCTCAGTAATGGGGTTTAGATCCTCATATTATTCACGTGCCCAGAATAGGTGTTCATAGCTCAAAAGTTGATTAAAAGAGAGGAAAAATATGAAGCAGCGAGTTTTTAACAGTTATAATTGTTACAAAACCGACTGTTACAGAGAAACAGTAATAGAGATGTTACAAAGTTTGAATAATTGTTACAGAAATTGTAACAAAGGTTATTGATTTTGAAAGAATAGGCCACGGATTCTGCGACTGTGTTTATGCGATGTTCTCTGTTTTTCTTCCCCTTCTTCCCTGCTGATGATGAATCGTCTCTGCAGCCGGTTTTTCGTCACAGCAACTACCCCAAAGTCTCGATATATCTTCTGTGATCCCTAGAAACTCTTATTTATACGTAACAAGTACCTTATGAGTCGAATAATTCCTTCTTTCTCTCTACTCTCCTTTCCGTGCAAGTCACAGACTTTCCTTCTTCATCTTCTTTCACGCTGCTTCTGTGAGTTGTTAAAACATTCCAAACCCACTCCAAGATGTATCTGAATCCTGCAGAGAAGATATCCTTCCCTAAATCCTCACGGACCTGCCAAATATAATTTGCAAAATCCCGATATAGTTTTCAACCTCTGTTTTATCGCAACTCGACAACTACTGCTTTTTTTTTCTCGAATCTAGCCGCATTACCTTCCCTGTTTTAGCGTAACAAGTCATTCCCACTGAAACTGCGACAAAAAATCCGATAGAATCTCGTCCAATTCTTTCCGTGTTTCAAACTAAAAACCCGAGACCTTATTTTGTCGATAATTGATTATCCAACCCAACTTGATCCAATCCAACGACTATATATCCCATGTTTAGGATTATCAGGCTTATATAAAGAAAATCCAGCGATTGAATCTTCCTCTAAAGCGCCCAAAATCAAACCCTAACTCTGCCGGTCGCTGCTCCAAATTTCCCGCCAAAACTCAAAATTCAAAAGGTGGAAGATGATGCCCCTTATCCAGACCGGGGGTGCGAATAGCAGGTGGTCACCCCTTAGCAATTGATGTGCCCCTTATCCAAACTGGGGATCCGAATAGTAATTTTCTCCCACGGGCTCAAATACCACTTTTCGAGCCAATTTTCCTGCAAAAGCTTATTTCTCTAAAAACACCTACAAAAGCATAAATTAATCAAATAAATACAAAAATGGGTACTAACAAAATAGAAAATCGAGATCAAAATAGACACATAAATGCGTCTATCAAATACCCCCAAACTTATTATTTGCTAGTCCTCGAGGAAATCAAATCTAGAAAATAAAATCTCAATTCACTGTCGCAGGCATCGTCGGTTGCATTTAGCGTATACAACAAGCCTTTAAACCCCTAGGTGCCCCTAGTGGCCGAGTTATAGTCTCGGGAGGGCTTACAAGAGATATACCCACAAAACCTTTACTCCAGACCCTAGCCATTTACGCAGAACTTTGGAAGGCACTAAAGAATCTCCTTGGTTGGCATACTTAATGACTACAGGAGGAAGTAACCTGATGCGAAATTCCAATTGATGTACACGAGTTTGCATTCAAGCATACTAAAATTCATAAATAAGTGACAGAGCTCTACTCATATAGTTTCTGGACATCATAACCGGATTCAACCAATCACATGGATAGATTATGAGATGGATATAGAAAAACATAGATGGTTTTGATGTTGACTAAGGTGAATGGTGTTTCTCATATTTGTCTGAAGGTCACTGCCAAAACGAACTTATCCTAATGGACTGAGATACTGGTCTGGACTAATATCAACACATTGGCATATACAAGGGAACCAGTGGTCGATAATCCTAACTCTAGGTCAGCTCAGCTGGCAAATACAAGGGTACCAGTGGTCGACTTTATGGAATTTATTCCGTTTGGTCTGGTGGTCTGGTCTCAATTTCTTTCTTTCTTTTTTTTCTTTTTTCTCTCTTTTTTTTTCCATAATATTTATTTTTTTTATTTTTTTTTATTCTTAGACAATTTATATATTACATCATCTTTGGTTGGTATCCGAGCAACAAACTGAGCTCCAACCCCTTTCTGAATAACAACACCCAACCTATGGAAAATAAAGCTGCTTAAACCACTACCAACGTCATTGCTAACCAAACAATTCTTTAGATGCTTGAAAAAGGAAATAAAATCATCACTAAGCTCTTCTAAAGTAGTAAAAGCTAAGACACCCAAACCATAACCATGAGCAACACAATCAAACAAATATTTGGTGTGTTTACACGAGATTGCTCTCGAAATAGCCTGCCCCAGAATAAAGGCACGAACACCATCACCAGTTGAAGGGAGAGACTCCTGTGACATCCATACATACATCTTGACCGTTTTCCCAATTGAGTACAAGGATATCGGCTGGGCGTAAGTCCTTGTTATCATCTGATAAAATACCCAGGTTTGCTTCCTTGCGTGCAGGTACACAAGCTTTGTAGCAGATATCGGTAGCTAAATCACGAACTAAGTCATGACGGAACTTAATCCCAACATCTTTAGCACAATGAAGCGCATGATCGCCAAAAATATTCGTAGGCTTATTGCAACAAGAGCATAACCCACCTTCGACGAACAATGGAATACCAAGACGATAACAAACTACAGCCCTGAACTGTCAGGGACCAAGGCACTGACCAAGTCCACTAATAGGGACAGCCAAGAGATAATCCTGAGTATGCTTGATCTGGTTACACTGCCATAACATTGAATCTCTAGAAGATCAAGTAAACTGGATAGGGATTCGATATCTGAGTAAATTTCTGAAGAGCTATCTTGTAAGCAGCACCATTGTCGGCTGGGAATAAACTACCAAGTATGACCTTCCGCAAAGAGGTCGTCTGACTCTGAGAGGTAAGATAACATTAAGTACGGTTGTCTGCCATAGTATAAATACCAAGGCCACCATCTTTGATAGGCAGCGTAGCTAACCTCTGTTGCAGAGGACCAAAACCAGCTCCATCACCTGTTATCAGGAGCCTCAAGTACTTGAGTAGGTGATCGTCAAAGAGGTCGGTGGCTTGTTGTATAGCAGCAGGATTGGTGGTGCGCATAGCAAAATATAATCTAAAGACACTGACACAGTTGCGAAGCAGCAACATCTTACTCTAAGGGTCTTTGAGCTTTTTTATAGCCGATATTAGTTGAATAGTCTTGTTCACCCTACCCAAAACCATGTCGCTCATGAAGTCCATGTCCAAACTCACAGGTCCACCAAAAAGTTTAACACCTTTGCTCGGCCTCCCAATATCTCTGGGGAAAACACCCTCCTCGAGGCTGCGAGGATCAAGAGTAGGCCAAAAAACCTCTGTTTTCTTGATATTGAGATGCAAGCCTCTAGCCGGACCTTCAGATTCTATAATCTTCAAAGCTTTGGAAACCTCCAACATGTCTCCGACAATAGTGTCATCGTCAAGATACCAAGCATATAAATCGAGTTTGCAACGAGAAGCAATGGACTTCACTAGAGGGTGAAGAGTCAAAGCAAACAAAAGGGGACCGAGAGGGTCACCTTGCTGAACCCCCAAAGAAGAAGACAAGATGTACTGGTCGTAGAAGATTTTAGCAGGCCGAGCATAGCAGAATTCAACCCAGCGAGAAATACCTGGACAATGAAGCCGAACCTCTCTAATGAGATGAGACCTGCACATCATATTGAAAGCATTCGAGAAGTCAATGAGCAACATTGACATCTTATCCGAGTGCCCTTCAAGCTCCAGCAAACCATTTACAGCATGAAGGATACCTTCTCCCCCTACTGGCACACCAACCCCAAACTGATGATCTCCAAAATAAGAAGACAAGGCCTTGCCAACTGAAACTGCGGCTACCTTAGAGACCAAACGGCGCCAGATAGTGCCTACCGCAATAGGCCTTAAACCACCACCAGGCTTGAGCATAGGCGTAAGAGGTGCACTCCCCCAAGACCTTAGGACACTTGCCAGCTAACCAAAGGTTGACCACCCCCGTGATCGAAGCCAACAAATCATCTGCCATTGCCGCTGCTGCACCACTCAAAGCGTCAACCAAATGTTGTGTACGCAAACCATCGCGACCACATGAAGTTCCTCTAGGGAAACTCCTGATAGCACCCCGAACAGCCCGTGAATCAACCGAAGCCGGATCACCACAGAAATCTTCCTCTGGAATGGAAGGAGGTGGAGTTGTAGGATGCTTCGCTTGTAAGTCTAAAAATGTGTTCTCGCTGCGAGGAGCAACACCGTTCGAAGATAAAACGAATGGTCGCTGCATAGTGTCCAAGCTCAAGCTTCTTTCGGAAAGCACTCAAGTTGGACGCATCTGCCTTCTTCTCATTGTCTGGTTTGGTGCTTTGATGGTGACTCGGCAGCTGCAGCAACTTAGTAACCAGCTTAAAACAGCCCCCTGGTTCTTTCCAAACCAACAAAGCCTGTTTAATCGCCGCTACCTGTAGTCGCTTACAATTGCATGACTTCTCATCTGCTTTGGGTCTGTAACGAACCAGCGTGCAAATGGGGAGGAGGATTAAACGAATCCAAGCAATAATATCCGACGGTTTACTTAGCACACTGTCCAAGAAAACTTTCAAAGTGCGAGAGAAACTCAATTTGCACTTATGAGGGATGCTGGCAACCATGGGAAGAGAGCGCTGGAAAACAGCACACATCAAGTCAGGGGTTAGAGAAAACTCCTCATCTGACAGCGCCTTGGCAGACAACTCTTCAACAGACAACACTTTGTCATCACGACTGCCAGGATCAGAGACGATGGAAACAACAGCAGGACTGAACACATGAACTGCAGCAGGCCTGTCGATACCGTGGATAAGAAAATCCGCAGAGCTGCCATTAAAGGGGCCTGCAATGGTATCACAGTAAACGCCTTTCCTTTTGCAGGGGGACTTCCAGGTGTGAAGAGTCATACACCGGGTGCAAAGCCACATGTGTAATTGCTGCAGCAAGTCTTCACAGGCGCTGAAAACTGTACTGTCATCGGCAATGAGAGCTCTGAAATGGGCATTATCCTTCGAAAAAGAGTGCTTAGTCTGCAAGTGCTGCAGTATAGAACCTCCAATGTAACCCCTCCCATTAACTCCATTGTCGCAACTGTCGAAATTCTTGAATGGACAATTCACATAGCCATTCTGAGAAGTCGAACCAGCTGATGGAGATGGCGTTGTCCGAGGTGATGGAGGGGGTTTAAGGGAAGAACGAGAAGTAGACCTGGCTGAGGTTGTCATGGAAGAGGGCTGAAGGTTACAAAAAAGATAAACCCTAAAAGAAGAGAAAAACAAACCCTAGGCGAAAATAGCAAGCGTGAAAAACTGGAAAACAAAATCCGTGGAATCAAAAAGATGAAGCAAAGAAAACGTGAAGGAAAAACGATCAAAGAAAACAAAGGAATCGATTGAGACAAATCCGATGAAGATCCCTGCCTTTCAGTCGCCATGGCCCATCGTCGGAGCTCAAAATCACTTTCAAAGAAAACAAAATAACTTGAATCGTGAGCCCCACCTAATCACTTTTTATTTTTATTTTTATTTTTATTTTTTTTATCTCAATCACTCTATTTCACCCTAGCAGTGGTAACAACTTGAATCGTGAGCCCCACCTAATCACTTAGAGAAACTTATTTTAAAGAAAAAAAAATAAAAACATAAGTGAAAAGGATTCAGCGAGATATGGCGAAACCACCATGTTTTTTTTCTAACACCTGAGCTCTGTGATTTTATGAATAGACTCTTTATATGTTTCCATATAATCAGATTGGTTCCTCAACTCCTACAACCAAGATGCTTCCATCCACTTAAATTGGTTAGTGCCATCCTTATAAGAATAAATTTCTAGGCTCTGGAGTTTAACAATGCAACTAAAAAGTTACTCCCATACCCCCAAACTTAAATCTAACATTGTCATCAATGTTCTAAAGATGAATTAAAAGCATGAACAAGGAGAAATTGTTACCATTTAAAGCAAAAGAGATAAGGAAAGATATTACCGTGTCACATGGATGTTGGGATAACTCCCAAGAAGTGATAAGTTTAAAGTCTTCTGCCAGAGTTAAATACCACGAATGGATAATTACCTTTTCAAATCATATATCAATAGTCGAAACAACTGTGGGTCAACCAAATCAAATAAAACTACCATAATTATGAGACAACTGCACCAAATCAGAAAAATGAACAGACAGAGCACATCCCCATCCAAGGTTTCCTGCAAGATAACTGGGTTTTTTTGTGGTGCCCACTTGGGATTCATATGAGTGTCTTGACAAACAGATTCTTCTGAACTATGGGTTTCTAACTCCTGGATTTCCTCCCGGACAATATCAGGAGGATCAGGTTGTGGAGTCGGAAGAGACTCAGATAATACTTCAGGAACACTAGGCTCGATTCCCAGATTAGGGACTTCTACTGGGGAAACTTGACGATCACTACCCCCAAACTTAGAATTTTGGGTGTCTCTAGATAGACTAGTCACAATTTTCCTAATTTTTAGACCATCATTTTCCTGAAAAAGTTCAATTGCTTTCTCTAAGTTGTAATCAGGTGGTTCATCCTCTAAATGCATTTGAGGCATACAAATTGTTGGACATATATGTTTCATATCCTCTATGGTCAACCTTAAAGTTTCCCTACTGTCTTGAAGAACGATCTCTGGCCTACTGTCCTGATCGGAAGCTATAATCACAAGCAAAGTCTCAGATGGGCCTAAAAATGCATAATTAGGGTCCAACCTAGGAGGCTCCTTTAAACAAGGGAGGGTAGACTCAAAATCTAGTAATGGTTCGAACCTAGCTTTTCATTTATCAGTATCTAACACAGGAATAGAATCCAATAGAGCATTTACTTGTTCAATGTTGCTATCATCATCGAAGTCCAGACCAAAATGGGACAGACAACTCTCTAATGGATCTTCAGAAACGATGCTTGGTAATGACTCCTGAACTAAGGTTCCTATCATGTTCACCTCTTCAATGCATGTGTCATCTAGCTCAGAATTTAGCTTATTAACATTAAAAATATTCATCTCAATAATTATATTACCAAAAGATAGATTCATGATACCATTTCGACAGTTTATGATCGCATTAGACGTAGCTAAAAATGGGCGACCTAAAATCACAGGTATCTGGTTCTCTGGGTCAGGGACAGGTTGGGTATCTAAGACCACGAAATCCACAGGATAAATAAATTTGTCGACCTCAATAAAAACATCTTCTATCACACCACGAGGAATTTTAACAGACCTATCAGCTAACTGCAGTGTTATCTTGGTAGGTTTCAATTCACCAAATCCTAGCTGTAAGTACACATGGTACGGCAGTAAGTTCACACTAGCTCCTAAGTCCAGTAAAGCTTTTTCTACCCGATGTTTTCCTATCGTGCAAGCAATGGTAGGTGCACCTGGGTCTTTATACTTAGGAGTTGTGGGGTTCTGAATGATCGGACTTACATGACTAGATAAAAAAGACTTTTTTAGGGACACTAAGATTTCGCTTTCGCGTACACATATCCTTAAGGAACTTGGCATAAGCCGGCAGCTTCCTAATTACTTCTAATAACGGAAGGTTTATGGTAACTATCTTAAAAACCTCCATTATGTCATTAAAGTTGGATTCACTTTTTGTTGGTACTAATAGCTGTGGAAATGGGGCTCTAGGCATAAAATAGGGCCTCTCAGGAACCGAATTGGCATCCTCGGAAACTTTATCAGTCTCCTCAACTATGGATGGCCCTGAGGGGTGAACTATAGCATGCTTACTATTGGGCATGGTTACCTGATTGTATACTATTCTACCACTCCTAAGGGTTCTAATTGAATTCAACTGATGTGATGGTTTTACACCTACTTCATGAACTCCTCTAGGGTTGGGTTGTGTTTGACTAGGAAACCTACCTTTTTCTCTCAAAGATTCATTTATTAAACCAACCTGGGTTTTTAACTCGGAAATAGCCTGAGAGTTAACATAGACCAGCTTTTTATTTTATTTTATACCCTGTATCATCGATTGATGAAATGATGTAGTTTGTTGGGTTAAAACGGCAAGAGATTCCTCCAGACTTAAAATTTTCTTATGGGACTGATTCTGAAACTGAGTTGGTCCTAAAGGATTCTTAGTATAGCCAAAACCTGGGGGGAGCATTCGAATTACTAAACTGACATTGATTCCGGTCCTTAGACCATGAGAGGTTCAGATGGTTTCTCCAACCAGGATTATAGGTTTCTTAATATGGGTCAAATTTCTGACGGTTATCAAATCTAGTGTTATTATAAAGAGCATTGGCTTGATCTTCAATATTATGGCCTTCCCAAAAAGGCTCCACTCGACTACTAGTGTGACCCAATTCTAAAGCTTCTAACCTTTTAGTTATTGCTACAATTTTGGCATTTGATTCATAACCTCCTTCTACCCTATTAATGTTTCCTCTACTTAGACGAATTGTTTTATTAGGTTCCCTACTATTTTCCCATTGTTGGTTTTTTTCGGCAATTTCATGCAAATATGTCATCGTATCATCAATTGTTTGGTTTTCAAACCCACCTGTACACATAGATTCTACTATGGTTGTAGTGGAATAATCTAAACCCTCATAAAGGATCTGAACTAATCTAACCTTTTCTAAACCATGATGAGGACATTGGGCTAA
This sequence comes from Papaver somniferum, assembly GCF_003573695.1. Classification (NCBI taxonomy): domain Eukaryota; kingdom Viridiplantae; phylum Streptophyta; class Magnoliopsida; order Ranunculales; family Papaveraceae; genus Papaver; species Papaver somniferum. The sequence continues at coordinate 178,413,884 of NC_039364.1, read as the reverse complement.
TAGATCATTGAACCTTTCCAAATACCTATACAAAGATTCTCCCTCCTATTGAGAAAACGTGCATATTTGCGTCCTAAATTGATGTAGTTTTTACAGTGGTAAGAAACGTGGTTCGCTAAAGACTTGTAGAGATTTGATTTTAGAATTATATTTTAAAATGGAAAACTCAAAACGAAGTTGTTATCAAGATTTTAAAAGCACTGAGACTCAGGATTCCACCAATCTCCAATTTTTATGTGATTTAATCTAATCAATATTCATGCAACTCTATACGTTTAAAGTGATTATAATATTTTTTTCCTAGACAAGTAGATTCTCAAAACAATAGTTGTAAATCGAAAGCATGAACCATCAAAAGACTTAACCTAAGCATGACCCATCAATTGAGAACACAACCACTTAATCAGAATCATATATTCGATTTCAGTTCAGTGCAAATAATCATAAAAGAATTGCGAAAATTAAGTTAAATAGAAATTACCACATAATAATTGGAAAAATGGCTTCCTCCGTCGCCTCAGCAATGGGGTTTAGCTCCTCATATTATTCACGTGCTCAAAATAGGTGTTCATAGCTCAAAAGTTGATTAAAGGAGAGGAAAAGTATAAATCAGCGAGTTTGTAACAGTTATAATTGTTACAGAACCAACTGTTACAGAGAAACAACAACAGAGAAGTTTGAATAATTGTTACAGAAATTGTGATAAATGTTATTGATTTTGAAAGAATAGGCCACGGATTCTGCGACTGTGTTTATGCACTGTTCTCTGTTCTTCTTCCCCTTCTTCCCTGCTGATGATGAATCGTCTCTGCAGTTGGTTTTTCGTCACGACAACTACCCCAAAGTCTCGATATATCTTCTGTGATCCCAGAAACTCTTATTTATACGTAACAGGTACCTTATGAGTCGAATAATTCCTTCTTTCTCTCCACTCTCCTTGGACTTTCCTTCTTCATCTTCTTTCATGCGGCTTCTGTGAGTTGTTAAAACATTCCAAACCCACTCCAAGATGTATCCGAATCCTGCAGAGAAGATATCCTTCCCTAAATCCTCATGGACCTGCCAAATATAATTTGCAAAATCCCGATAAAGTTTTCAACTTCAGTTTTATCGCAACTCGACAACTAATGCTTTTTTTTTCGAATCTGGCCGCCTTACCTTCCCTGTTTTAGCGTAACAAGTCATTCCCACTGAAACTGCGACAAAAATCCGATAGAATCTCGTCCAATTCTTTCCTTGTTTCAAACTAAAAACCCGAGACCTTATTTTGTCGATAATTGATTATCCAGCCAAACTCGATCCAATCCAACGACTATATATCCCTTGTTTAGGATTATCAGGTTATCTAAAGAAAATCCAGCGATTGAATCTCCCTCTAAAGCGCCCAAAAATCAAACCCTAACTCTGCCAGTCGCTGCTCCAAATTTCCCGCCAAAACTCAAAATTCAAAAGGTGGAAGAAGATGCCCCTTATCCAGACCGCGAGTGCGAATAGCAGGTGGTCACCCCCTTAGCAATTGAAGTGCCCCTTATCCAAACTGGGGATCTGAATAGTAATTTTCTCCCACGGGCGCAAATACCACTTTTCGAGCCAATTTTCCCACAAAAGCTTATTTCTCTAAAAACACCTACAAAACCATAAATTAATCAAATAAATACAAAAAAGGGTACTAACAAAATAGAAAATCGAGATCAAAATAGACACATAAATGCGTCTGTCAATGCATCTAACTGTTCTCTAGAAGCATATATGAATGTAGAACCAAATGATACAGGGCAAACATTGCGTCTTCCGATGGGTGATATAGGTAACTTAACAACGGAAGTTATTTCCACTGTCCTAACACCAGATTTAGGGGTTATTGATATTGATGAACGTGAACCACTAGATGTATGTTTAAATCGTTTTTTTGAGTGTGATGCTTCTATGCCTATTGTAATGGTTAACGCATTGCTTCCTCCTATGTCTAGTTTAGACAGTTTGTCCACTGAAAATTTTTCAGTTTATCGTGAACCAAATTTAGAGTATGTGCTTCGAATACACACTATTGAACAATCTGTATTTGTTGGTGTGAATGGTTTACTGGTCCCATCAAACTATGACCTGATTATTAGGGATTGTTTTGAACAGGGAATGAGTTTTCGCATATGCTTGGTTGATTATAGTCTTCGCGAGTTCTTATTTGCAGCTAACCTGATAAGTTGGGTTGATTCCCAACTTTGCAGACTTTATCTATATGCTTGGCAGGTTGTTGTTGTGTATTATCATCACTTCGTTTGAGATTACTTGTTGTGCGCAAGCAGGGAACAAATATCATTCGCTTAGTGGGAGTCAACCCATCAGTTTTGTTCCGTTTACTCTATCTTCTATTTTTGTTTTCCTCTTGCATATCGCGTTTTAGAAATTCCCACTTTAACTCTACGTTGGATGACTCAATTACATTGAGGACAATGTAATGTTTAAGTGTGGGGGAACGGTCAAGTATATATATATTTGTGGTAGGCATTCAATTTTGTTATGTATCTTCACAAACAAAAAAAAATAATAATAATTTTTTTTATGATATGACCAGCTGTTGAGCGGGTCTTAAATTTTTTTCTTTTGCACGAGATGACCAGTTGTTGAGCGGGTCATTCTGATTATGAGTCTCGTTGTTTAGCAGACTATTCTACACCACTGTTTAATGGTTCTGTCTCGATGTTTAGCACACTTATCTACACCATTGTTTAGTGGTTATGTCTCGCTGTTTAGCAGACTTCTCTAAACCACTGTTTAGTGGTCCGTCTCGTTGTTTAGCAGACGTATCTCCATATCCAATTGTGTAGCGGATATAATTTGATCTTATTTTGCTCGGGACTAGCAAAATGTAAGTGTGGGAGATTTGATAAGCATGCAAGTGCGACATTTTTATACCCACATTTATACTAGCTAGGTCTCGATATTTCGTTAATAACTATATTTTAGAGCTTTTACAGGAATCACAAGTGGAATCCGTTCACCCGGAGAATAACTGGCTAAACGAAGAGCTAAATGGTGTCTGTGACTATAAGCACAGAGGAGCTAGCTTAATTGAGTGAGCTGCCTTTACAAATGCTCATTTTTTTTTGTTAAGTCCAAAGTTTATTATAACAAAAAAACGTAATTACAAGAATTACAAATTTGGAGCACAAAACTCCCTACCCCCATAAACCAAAGGGGTCTAAATAACTTTTAAGAAATAACAAAAGTAATAACCACAAAAAAGAAAATTAAAAGAATCTACCTATATCTATAGCCAACTCCTTTCAATTTACTTCTGCTGCTACCAACTCTATACGATTTGCTCTTAGAAAAAAATTCATCCATAATATCCGTATCAAAAGCATAATTACCCAAGATATCTTCATCTTCATCCACATAAAACTCTCCGTCTTCATCCTCAGTGGCAAAGTTAATAGGAGACAACTTACTAGGAGATTTTTTCTTTGAATTCATTCTTTCCATTTTCTCCCTCTTTTCTTTGAAATATTCTTGTCTAAAAGTTGGACTTCTAATGAACTGAGCGCGCACATCTTCCAACTGAATATTGCTTGCCACCTCTAATTCTTCCTTAGACAAAATATTATTCTTATCAAAAACAATATCAACCAACCCCGCTTGAATTTCCATGTTAGTGTCACGGCTCGGAGATTCCTCAATAAACTTGCTGGGAGAAGATTCCAAACTTGAATCAGATTGCAAAGAACGCTTTGCTATAATATTAGCAGCCTGTTTGGCAACTTTCCTAGCTTTTTTCCTTGCTAAAATGTCAGCATCAACCTCACCCCAATTTTTAGAGCCCATACTAACATCTGAGTCACTAGATTCCAATTGTTCCTCCTCCTCCTCCTCAATAATAACATTATCAAGGCCTAACTCAGATGCTAGGACATCAAATTTGTTTTTAACCACAACTTCAGTTTGCATCAACTCATCCACAAAAGGAGTATAATCATTCTCAAAAGGAGTCTTTCCTTTCACTTCAGTCCATTCGTCTTTAGAAAAACTCTGTGCAGCCATGTATTCCTGATTTTTACGTAAAGCTATATCTTTCTGAGCTGCAATAGTATTTTTACAATGAATAAACTCCATCTGAGATTCACGCAACTCAATAGCAGATTTAGCAAGCTCCTTTTCCAACTGATTAGCTTCATCAATAACTTCAGTAGGAGTGTTTTTATGTTTTATCAATTCAACCACGGACTGAGCACCAGACTGATCAAGTGCATCTGCATGGCCTGCATTGATAGAATCTGTACGTGCATTATCTTCTTTAGCTGTAGTTTCACGAGACCCAACAGTTTCTGAAGTTTTAAAATATTTAGGTTTTGGTTTGTTCACGGCATGTATCCCATCTTTGTTCACAGATTTAGCCACGAAATTTTGTTTGTTCACGACCCTTGTCTGGGTTTCCAACTCAGACACGGACTGAACTTCATAGTTTTGCTTCTTCTCGGACTGAATTTGAGTATTAGATGTCACGTGCGTAACTTTTGCATGGTCTGCATGAGCAGATTGTGTAGTGCAGCAAGCGCTTCCTTGGCTGCAATTGCGTTTTGCAATCTAAGCTGAGCTTCACGAACCTCAGATTCAGAGCGATCAAGCTCCTCCTTCAACTGTGTATCATCAGCTGAAGCACCAACCGTATTATCCTCCATATTATCCATATTCAAAGACTTCTCCTCTTCCTCATCAGTTTTAGTTGATTTTGCTTGCCAAACTTGGATTGTAGGTTTATGAACAATCTGTTTTTCCTTACCGGCAGTCTTCATGTTATTCTTCTTTTTGCATTCACCATCAACATGCCCAATAATATTGCAAGATAAACAGAATTTAGGTGAATTTGGTATATCAACATATTGCCAAAAAAATTTACCTCTTGCAGTGATAGAGATGCGCTCAGGAATATGCTTTGCGAAGTCTATATCTACCAAAACAGCTGTGAAGTGACCATATTCCAGATTTAGGGTTCTTTGATCCACCACAATTGGTGTTCCAAGGATTTTCCCAATAGAAAGTAATGATCTCTCAGTCCATATCTCAATAGGGAGACCAAGAAAACGTACCCAAACAGCTGCATGGGACGTTCTTTGTTTATAAGGATTAAAACCTGGGTACCAATCAATCAACCTCAGAATTTTTTGATTGACAAACCACTTTTCAGCACGTATCTTCTCCTTGTCCAATTCTGATGATAACATAATAACAAAGAATCCTTTGTTCATAGGTATAAACTTACACCTATTCTTAAGTTTCCATTGATTTTCAAGGATTTTTTGAACCTCCACAAAATTTAAACCTGTAGCATCCAGCCTAGCTATGAAGCTATGTTGAAATGGTTTACACCCTTCCTGATAATAATCATTAGGAATGACAAGAGCTGGCTCACCCTCAACAAGAGTAGGGTTTGCTAACAAAGAAATATCAACTGAAGTTGGATTTAGGGTTTTACGTTCCCTAACTTTTTCAGCAAAGAAACTGTTTTAGCATGGCTCTGATTTGAGCTACTAGGAATGTTAACTGAAGAATGAATCATCATGAATCAAAGAATTGATTCTGATAATCCAAATACGTAAAGCTTGAAACCCTAAACGTGAAAAAAATGGTTTTCCAAAATCGCCAAAAAAAGAAAAAAACGGACATTCTCTTTCCTCAAAATAATTAACGAATCCCCTCTTTACAAATGTTCATGCCAGTTGCACCACAACCACTGAGACATCACGTTCGAGCCCGACCCACTAGTGGCTGAAGATATATGACATGGCCACTTCCTCCATCACAATTATCTATGGAATGTTATCCTCTTCTTCAAAGCAAAAGAAAACTGCATTTCTTATCAAACAGAGGTCTTGGCTTAGCAACAGTTTTATAGAATGGGAATAGATGATACTGTGATCGAATTTCTGGGAGTTTTTTCATGCGAATCTTCACTACTCTTGGCATCTCGATATGACAACAACAAGGAAGCGTAGATGGACAGTTGCTGGTGGTGTTTGGTGGTCTAAAATTTGGGACTGATCTGAAATTTGAGATGGAAATGAAGAAGGAATTAGGGGGTCTTGTATGCAATCCAAGTCTGGATCAAAATGGTATCTCGTGGTATTCTATTGAGAAGAAATTGGCTCGATCTAAGATGTGAATTAGGTATGAATTTTGGGGCTTTTGAAATTAAATGAAGAAGCACCAGTCTGTAGTGGTTTTTGAGCTCGAGTTAAGGTTGGAATTCCATCAAGAAAACAGGGAGACTTAAACAGATTTGGGGTTTGTTACCCCAACTGAGTTTGGGGGATTAAATGGTGGCGGTACAGGTCATGAGAGTGAATGAAGATGGGTTTGCTGCTGATGAGATGTTCATGACTGCAACACTTTTCTATCTCAATTGATGGTTAATTGAGAGTTGTAAGAAGATAATTGAGACGTCAGTCGACATCAATTCCTGAAGAATGCCATGAAATCAGATCTGGGGATAATTGGTGGCGGTTAAAGCAACATCAAGATATAAATGTACCAATTACAATATTTCAAGGTGTCTGGTATTCAGTCTCAAAAGATTTAGTGTTGAGATTATTAGTCCCGCATTGTCTTGGCAGTCTAAGATCCTGCGATTTATAATCCTTAGGGCCTCTCCACTCATAACCAATTGGTTTTGAGTTGGATGCACGTATTCTAACATGGTATCAGAGCAGGATATTTGCGACGAGTCATCTGACCGCGCCTTTACTCCGCGTCACCCGATTTATTGTCCACGTGTTAGACCCAACGAGGCTACACGTGAGGGGGCGTGTTGAGATTATTAGTCCCACATTGTCTGGGCAATCCAAGATCCTGCGATTTATAATCCTTAGGGCCTCTCCACTCATAGCCAATTGGTTTTGAGTTGGATGCTCGTATTCTAACTGTTAACAGTGGAGTCTTAATGGATGTTCGAACCGAGGACGAGATTGCAGTCAGTTGTGATGTTTCTGTTAGTCGTGTGTATATGGAGGAAGCATGAAATTTCAGTTGAGATGTGGGTGCTATAAAGAAGTGGAGTTTGATGTATGGAGTGTGTCTGAAATTGGGTCGAATTGATTTCAGTTCCCTAAGCTTTGAATTCTCGAACTGATGATGAATAATGGTGGGTGTATGCCGATCTGCAGACATGAATGGGATGGAGAATGAACTGGCAGTATTGTGGTTGCGTCGTTGTATGAGAAGGGACATTGGTCTGGCATCCTGGATGTGGATATTGTTGGCTGGACTGAGCTCATGCCTAGGAGTTGGCTAGTGAAGTTGGAGATGATAATGGACTGGGCTTTGCAGGTGCTAGTATCTGTCACAAGGGAATTCAGATGCATATAAATACTGAGGAGATGAACTAAAAAGAGGAGGTTGTATACAGGGAAGAAAAATATGGTTTGAGCATTTCTACTTGTTTTTCAATTCGATGAGCTTATTGTTTACTTTATCAATTTATATGGCTTTTAAGAAAGCCATGATTTGCTAAACCATTGTTAGGGTGAAAGGATGAACTTGTATGTTGATTTTCTTGTGTTTTCGAACAAGGGTTTCTACCATTTGAACTTAATGCTAAAGTTTTGTCTCTCTATCAATGTTTTATCTTCTAATTATAATTTTTCATGTTCCAAGCCATGTATAGTCCATTGTTAGGTTGTTAGAAGAACTCATTGAACCTTGATAATAATTTACTTATGAGCATTCTCTCACTTTGTATGCCATGTATACCTAGTGGTTAGAAGTTCTACTTTAGGCTGAGAACAAATATATCTTTTTATGAATTCTTGTCTATGAATCTTAAATGCCATATCTTCCATGTATGAGTTGCTAGATTTTCCACTATACATGAGTAAATCCGAGACCTTGGTAAGATAACATAAGTGAACCTAGATTACAACGGATTCCTGAATCCTTAACACCTTCACATCCTGGTTACATCTTTAATTTTAGTTTCGTAATCTTAGTTGACGATCCACAGATCTCTGAATATTGATTTTGATTAGTTAGTTGATTGTATTAGTTAGAAGTAATTTAAAACACTCCTCGTGGGAACGAACCACATTTGCTACTGTTTACAATTTCGACACTGTGCGCTTGCGGTAAAACAAATTCGGTTCTCCGACACATCAGTCATGGCAGCAACCCAAAACCCGTTTTCGACAACGCCATGCAATATATTTCCATCACAAATTCGAACCAATCTTAATCTCCTCAATCAGCCAAACAAACTTGCTCTCCTAACTGAACTCAACCGAACTGGTCATGAACTGGTGATATGTAGCTCGAGCGTGCTTGAAGAAGATAGTGGCCCCTAGTGAAACTGCGGGTGTTGTTATCACTTGAATTCCAGCTTCCCCCAATAAATGACTCGACTTCCTTTAGCAGTTCCTTTGAAACAGTCCACCCCTTAATGTTCAGTGGAGGTTCCAATAGCACTTTTCCTATGAAATGACCATTTTACCCTTTTATACTTCCAAGTTCTTGTTTTGCTCATAACTTCTTCATACGAACTCCGAATGACTTCGTTCTTTCACCATTGGCTTCGTTCTTTCACCATTGGCTTCGTCTTATCATCCTCTACCAAATGGTAACAAGAAATCCTGGACTTGAACGAGTTTCAATTGGTCTTTGGTCGTTCTTCACTTGTAAACTTCACTTTTGTAACTATTTCCACTTCTTTTTGGATGATTCACCTAACAAAAAATAAAAACTAGAAAACAATCATAATACAAGGTAATATGCAAGAATTATAACTAAAACTAGTATGAAATTGACATTCGAAACATGTAAATTAAGCACTTATCAGTCGGCATTGCATCCATAATACATATAATGCCGATTGTCATTGTTTATATTGAATTCATCATGCATACAATGTCGACTGTTATCTTCTAGTGGACTGAGCTTGTCTTTCAGATTTTGGTTTGATTTTCGGTAAAGAAGAGGATCCAGCTTCACTTCACCATAAGTATTCCTAATTTCATTTTAGATTTTATGATATTAAAGTTTATTAAGATAAAGGAAGTATATTGTTTTCATCACTAATATTATTTTTTTTTGTAACAAAAACTAGTAAATGACCCGTGCCGTAATGGTCCGGGCTATGATTTGCTTTCAGTATTATCGACTGTTAGCTAGTTAACTTATTCGGATTAGTCCTATTATACTCAGATTCGAGGGAAGCCTTGTGAAGTGCTTCATTAGGAGTTAAACCTCCATTCGTCCATATTTCTAGAAAAAGTATTTCTTGTTTTTCATTTCCATTCCCATAAGAATGAATACTATGATTCGCATTTCGAACAGGCATGAAACTTAGATTATTCGTGTCGGCACAAAAATAGATGTGGAACAAAAATAAATAAATCAGATGCACGATTTGATCATAATATATGATGATAAGAAGTAAAGTCTTGTCTGACCTTACAAACATACCTATTCGCAGCTGGGTGATTTGAAACCACTAAAAAAAGAAGATGAATTACGTGGAACACGTCCGAGTCTGGAACCACAACTTCCCTAGAAGAGTACTGTTGGATGCAAATTTGACGTAGTTGGTTCTCTTGGCATGCAATTTTCAGAGATCCTGGCAACAACGCTCTTCTTGGAACTGAAAAATATTCTCTATACATTTATAAATGCTCCAGAAGATTTGATTGATTTCTACAAATGAAGCACATGAGTTTTTGTATCGAGGTGCCAACCAACGGGTTCTAACCCGACTCAAAGTGTATAAGTAAAATGATTTGGCTTCTTGTGTAATCCCACTAAAGAGCATCTTAAAGGTCATGACATTTGGTTTACATCCTCTCTCGCCCAACATGATTACAGCGGTATCGTGATTTCACAACACAATAGGAGTACCTAAGGCTGCACAAGACCTGGTCCAAAGTATCCGTACCGGTTAGGAACCGAAAAACCCAGACTTGTACCGTACCGGACCCGAAATTACCGGTACAGACACTGGGAATAGAATATAAGAACCGGTGTAAAGCGGGACATGTACCGGTTCTACTAAGATTCCCGACCAAACCGGTACCCAAAGAACCGGTGTATATAAACCATTGATAAAATCTATATAAATGAATCTGGACCATTGGTTTTAGGGTAAGGATAAATCCCTTTCACCACCTCATATATTTTTCTTATCTCTTCTTCTTCATTACAGAGACGGAAACTATTCTCTCTTATTCTTCGCCATACTCATCATCACAGAGAGGGATACCATCACCACGAATCCAAAATAATCTCCATTTAGTTCTCAATGATCTTCTTTTACATCTTTTATTTCTTTAGTTTTTCTTCTGTTACTTCTTTTTTTCTACAGGTAATTCATATAATTGATTTAGGTTTTTGTTTAATTGCATGTTTGGTTTGAATCAGTTAAATGAGAATTGAAAGGTTTTTTTTAGATGGGATTGAAATTTCATATTGGTTCCATTCATATTTGTATTTGACTGTCTGATTGAGATGTCTGATTTAGGGTTTAATTTGACATTGATTTGGGGATTGATTTAGGGTTTTTTACTTGTGTGCAGATTGAATCTCTGATATTAGAGAATGCATTCACATCCATCCTCGACTAGACAAGAGTAATAAAATTGAAGCTCTGGTATTGACAGTTCTTGATAGAGAAATGAAATTTAAGAAGTGAAATTTTGTGTATTGATGTACTATAATAGTTGTTGTTCATGTAAAATTGCTACCAGAAGGCGAAAATATGCACACATTAATTGAGTTGCAGAAGGGTATTGTTTACTGTTGTTGGTATTGCACAAATTGAATAGTTGTGTGTTTTTAATCAGATGTGCAAATGGATTCAGACGGAGTTCTTGAAGATGATTGCTCGATTTGGGGTTTAATTCTGTTTTATGTCTTTATATGCAAATAATCATTCGATTGTATATCTGCTCAATTGAAGTATGGATAAATTTGTGAGTTGGTTTTAAGGTTAATTTATGATTTGACTTTCTATTCAATTGAAGTATGGATAAAAACCCGGTCCCGGCTAGAACCGAACCTATATAACCGGTACAAGTATAGGTACAAGTACATGTACAGGTACCGGTCCTCAAAATGAAAACCCGATCAACTCCAGGTACAGGTACCGGGTTCATAAGAAACCCGAACTGTACCGTCCCATGTGCAGCCCTAGGAGTACCCAGTAGCACATGCACCAATCTGACATGAAACCGAAATTTTATTCAAAGGAACATGTCATGATGAGGTCTCATATAGCAATCAATGAGTTAGAACAAAAGATGTACTAATAATAAATTATTTTCAGAAATTACACCACTACCCCACTACCCCGGTAAGAATGTTTTGTACAAAATCTTCCCATGCTAACTCATTGTACAGGAGTCTAAGAAAAATGTTAAAAAGAGATGGAAACCTTATATGTGAGAAATGTACATAGCAGGCAATAATACAGGACCAAGCCAAACTGGGTTCCCAACATAAGTGGGCACCAAGCTAAAAGTGGAGTACATAGGAGCAGTATGAACCACTGAAAATACCGGACCTTCTCTGGAGATGGTATCATCTAAGATATGGGTTGCTGATCCCACACTACAGAATACGAAACATCGCCCATCACATCCTTGGGTAAATGCGATGCTTCAGAATTTTCTCCTTCCTGCGCATCTTTGGGTGTCTTCTGCTTGCTGCAACAACTAAAAAGGAAACAATACATGTAAGAAGACTTTCAAATCCAGAACACGTAGCATGTAAAGAGTCAAATACATAAAGCAAAATCAAATGGAGGTCCAGCAAGACACGTTTCGGGCTAATTTTCCACTATATCCGACTCAAATACAACAACTAAAAAAGAAACAATTCATTCAAAATTTGGTGCTACGATACAGATATCCGACTGTAGCTCCCCCATTCACAACTAACAACACGTTTCGCGCTAACTTTCCAATCTATGCAGTATAAAATGTAGTGTATCAGTTAAATACGATGGATTTGACATAGGACATCCACTTGTATAGTCATATATAAGCTTAACGTATTTTTACTGCCACCGGTGAGTAAATTGTAGCCCATTTAATTAGTGTCATCAAAAGACTTCTAAAAGAAAATAAGAGAAAAACATGCATACTGACCTCAAAAAAGGTTCTTCAACAATTACTTCATTTTTTTTTTTTTTGAGGGGATTCTTAAAAAAAATGCAGAGCTCTTTTGAGCATCATGGCCACTAATATAGCTTGACATGTTCAAAACTCAATCCATTAATTTCAAAACTCAGAGAAATGCACCTCTGTTAGCCTCTTCTGTAATGTTATAATTGCATCTTCAAATGCTATCAGACTCCTTCATATGAGTTTAACATCTAATAGTGTGAGAAGGAGCCAACTTAAGAATATCAAGTGAACTCTAATTATTTTATGTGAAGAACAACCAAAAGAGTCTTATGCGAAATTGATGAGCCACATATTTCTTAAACATTTCTAACTAATACGTCAGCGCATACGAATGATCACTTTGATCTCTATGTAAAGCCAAAGTTTTTATTACCATTGATAAACCATCCTCACCTTATCATCAGCATTTCCACCAAGTTGAAAATCAAATATAAGAAACCAACTACCTTACCTGTTGATTTCGTGCTCCAATGGTTCACAATTGTCAGCTTCAAGCAAGGAATCCGGGTGACGAAGTTGAAGCCTTCGAGCATTCAACAACTGCCCACGAACTTTTAGGAGAATTGTCGGAGCAGAAATCCTACATAGTTAGCACAAACTACAGTCTTCAGATACTCGATGCTGAGAACTGTATTCTTGTTGTGCATGCTGCTCTCGGTTGCAAATCCTCTTTTCATCTATTTAAGCATCAGTCATAGAGGCTCGATGTCTTCGCATCAGTGTGGCCAATCCCTCCTTTATTTGAGGAGCAGTTGCCATAGAGGCTCAAATACAGGAGGAGCAAATGATAAACCGCAGATCTCGCACTGGACAATTTTGCAACTCTCGGCTAATATTGTGGTAGGTGATCCACTTCGGGGAAGGTACCTTGTTAGAATCAGTGTTGAGCCCAATTAATAATCTGTTAAAGCTCAGCGAAATGTGCAAATAAGTACCACACGCTAATAGATGAAAACAACTCAAAAGAAGCAAATGGAACTGGAATAAGTTCTACTAAGCTATATAATTTAGCACTTACTTATGATGCTCTCTAAAGCATCTAAACAATGTACCGATTAAAAAAAAAGACAATGTATCGTCATCTAAAAACCATGTAAGTTGTAACAACCCTAATTAATTAGCACCAGTCAATTCCTTCCGCAAATTAAACCTAAAACCACGAAAAAAAATCATAAAGCTGAAACATTACTCAATTACCCAGATTCAAAAACACAAATTCGATGACAATGAATAAAACCCAGATTAAGAAACAAAAAATTAGAACAACAAAGACGGTATTTCAGTATTGTTTAGCTTATTTACCTGAGATGGACGTTGGTTCTTTTCTCAATGTGTCCTCTACCAACAAAAATCTGCCAAAATACATCAAAATTTTCAGAAAAATCAATCGAACAGACCAACTAAATAAAAGAAAAATCTAAGAAAACCTAGCTAACAAATTAAAAACGCTCGAAATCAAACTTACAGGGTGTGAGAAAGCATGGTCTGAAAAGAAATTCAAAACCTTTGGAAGAAACCTCTTGCCTCTTTTGAGGTTTATGTAATTGGAGCTTCAGGGATTGATTAGCAGACTTAATGGAGCCGTTAATAGGGATCTTTTTTATTCGTAACGTATGATGGGAATGGGAGCTTTGATTGTGTAACGCTTGAAAACTGAAGGGAGAAGAAGTCGAGTTAAAACTGTAAATCTGACTAAATGCGGGGAGCAATGAAACCTTGTTTTGTAACTGAAGCAGAGAATAAGTGAAGCAGTGATCTGGGACGTCGGATTAAGGCTTAAAAAGGTGGGCTCGTCCTGGGCCACAATTTATCTTTTGGATTTTCAGACGAATGAGAGTCGTCGACTGCTGGAAAAGGCTCATGCAGAGCCGTCGGATTGACAAAAACACATTTGTTTTTGTAAGATAGATCTAGCTCCATTTAACCGTGAGTATCTTCCAATTTGTCAGATATCCCCAAATGTAGGTTCCTGGACAAAATTGGGGAACATTTCTTAGATTTCATTGGTTTTGGAAGGAAGAAAATGATTGTAATTTATAGTAGTCATTCGTCTTATGCTTTCCGGTATTGTAAGTATTGAGAAGAGTAAAGTCGCTAGACATTCTTCTTTAGGTTTACAGAGTTTTTGATTTCTTCATTGAAAATCTCAGAACAACAAACTGAGATATTTAAACAGCTTTTAGGTGTTACTTGTTTGGCCGGTACAACAACGTACACTTAACTGCCAACTGCCAGTAATCCTCACACGCTCACACACTCAATTCACACACTTACACAAATGCTTACACACTCTAATTACAAGATTAAGCTGATATTCTAACATCCCCCGCAAGATCAGGGTCTGGAGAAGCCAAGGACACTGAGCTTGAGCCGCAATGTAGAGAAGCGAGTTGTGGATAGAGCCTTAGTGAAGATATCAGCAGTTTGATCTTGAGTTGAGAGAAATCTGACATCCAAGGCCTTGGCAGCAACAAGCTCACGCACATAATGAAATGCAATTTCAATGTGTTTCATTCTATTGTGAAAGATAGGGTTGGCAGTTAGGTAAGTGTTACCCATGTTGTCACACCACAAGACTGGAACTCTTGGTATGGAGAAGTGCAACTCAGTAAGAAGTGATTGAACCCATACAACCTCGGATGTTGCATCGGCTAAGGAACGATAATCAGCCTCTGTGCTGGACCTAGAGACAGTCTTTTGCTTTATAGAGCACCAAGAAATCAAATTAGGACCAAGAAAAATTGCCATACCTCCTGTTGATCTCCTATCAGACATATCTCCAGCCCAGTCAACATCAGAATAAACCTGTAATTGTAATGTTGAAGCTCTTTTAAATTGCAGACCAAAGGAAACAGTGCCATTTAGATACCTTAAAATTCTCTTGACAGCTGACCAGTGCTCATTAGTAGGATTCTGCATATGCTGACATGCTCTATTTACTGCAAATGCAATATCAGGCCTAGTGACTGCGGCATATTGCAATGCACCCATTGTACTTCTATAAAGAACTGGATCTTCAAAGATTGTAGTATCACCATCAGTTTTAGAAGGTAATATGGGAGTGGATGTTGGTTTTGCAGCATTCATCTTAGTTTTGATAAGTAAGTTTGTAATATACTGCTCTTGAGAAAGTAATATACCTGCTGAGTTGTGAATGGCCTTAATCCCCAAGAAAAAAATGAAGCAACCCCAAATCTTTGATTGCAAATTCTTGACTCAGTGCAGTAATGAGAGTATCAATATCTTTGGATGAGCTGCCAGTAAACAAAATATCATCAACATATATAAGTATGTAAAGTGTTGAATTGTTGGTTACTCTGTAGAAGAGAGAAGTATCAGTCTTGGAGGGTAGGAATCCATGAGCACATAAGAACTTACTCAACCTCCCAAACCAAGCTTTAGGAGCCTGTTTTAAACCATACAATGATCTCTGAAGCTTACACACATGATTAGAAATTTTTTTATCTTTATATCCAGGTGGTTGAATCATAAATACTTCCTCAGTTAGATGGCCATGTAAAAAGGCATTTTTGACATCCTACTGTCTTACCTGCCAATTCTTGTAGAGAGAAATAGAAAGAATTATCCTGACAGTAGTAGGCTTAACTACAAGACTGAATGTATCTTTATAGTCAATGCCTTCCACTTGATTGTAACCTTTAGCCACCAATCTGGCCTTGTATCTCTCTATAGATCCATCTGCTCTTCTTTTGATCCTAAAAATCCTTTTGCAACCTATAACATTGTAGCCATCTGAAGCTTGAACTAACCTCCAAGTACCATTTTGAAGTAATGTTGTAATTTCTTCATCCATTGCAGCTCTCTATTTTTGGTCCTTACAAGCTTCAGTATAGCAAGTAGGTACAGTAATATCATCACACACACTCTGAACCTCATATGCAAACACTCTTGGTTTTGGTTTAGAAATACCCATTTTGCCTCTTGTCTGCATTGGATGAACATTAGTGACAGATGGAGAAGCTGCAGTAGATGTTGTAGGAGGAGTTGGCAGAGGTACAGAGTCATTTGGTGCAGATGTAGTGGTAGAGGAGGAATCATCAACTTCATTTGAAATAGCTGCTGGTGGAGTTGAAGTAGCAGATATATGTGTGACAGATGGTGTGACAGATACAGTTGTAGAAGTACCAGAAGAAGAAAACAGTGTAGCATAAGGGAATTTATTGTCGTCAAACTTGACATCCCTGGAAATGATAATCTTGTTGGTAATGGGATTGAAACACCTGTAACCTTTATGCATAAGGCTGTAACCAAGGAATATGCATTGAACAAATCTTGGTTCTAATTTGTGATGGTTGAACTTTCTTAAGCATGGATAGCAAGCAGAACCAAATGTGTGTAAGAATAGATAATCAGGTTTGACATGAAATAAACACTCCAAAGGTGATAACTGGTCCAAATTTGGTGTGGGTAATCTGCTAATAAGATAATTGGAAGTTTCAAATGCATATGACCAAAATGATATAGGTAATGAAGCATGATGTAAAAGAGCCAAACCAGTTTCCACAATATGTCTTTGTTTATGCTGTACCATTTTGTGCATGAGCATGAGGACAAGAAACCATGTGTCCTATGCCACAAGAATTCATATAAGTAGAAACATTCTTGTATTCACCACCCCAATCAGATTGAACAAACTTGATTTTTCTATTAAGCTGATTTTCAACAAGATTCTTAAATTTGACAAAAGTTTCAAGAACTTCAGATTTATAAGCAATTGGATACAACCAGGTGAACCTACTGAATGAGTCTATGAAAGAAACATAGTATT
Source organism: Papaver somniferum (assembly GCF_003573695.1). Lineage (NCBI taxonomy): Eukaryota > Viridiplantae > Streptophyta > Magnoliopsida > Ranunculales > Papaveraceae > Papaver > Papaver somniferum. Next base: position 178,396,934 of record NC_039364.1, on the reverse strand, counting down.
TATAACCATTAATAGAGCACATTGGTGATACCCATACATCTGAAAAGACTACATCTAGAGGACCATAGACATTATTAGAGCTTGTACCAGTGGGATAAGGTAGTGCATGACTTTTAGTTGTCTGACAAGAGGAGCAAATTGTTGAGGATAAATGATTGTCAATCACTTCACGAACTGATGAGAGAATATGCTTGAGTGTTTGATATGTTGGATGGCCAAGTTTGTTATGCCATTGTGCCGAGGAAGAGAGACCAGAGGAGAGAGCTTTCTTAAGTTGAGTAGTAGTGAACTCCATGTGATATAAACCATCTCTAACAGGACCATGAAGTAGAACTTTGTGTGTAACCAGATCCTTGATAAGAAATTTGTCAGAATAGAATTCAAAATAGCAATTATTCTCCTTAGTAAATTGAAGAACTGATATTAAATTCTTGGTTATAGATGGGACATGAAGAACATTTGAAATGGTAAATTTAACAGAATCATTATGTAAAATGGAGGATCCAGTATGATTAATATGCAAACCTGATCCATTTCCAACTCTGACTTGATCAGTGCCTTGATATTCAGAGTGTAAATTTAGATTTGACAGATCAAAAGTGATGTGGTGAGTAGCCCCTGAATCTGGTATCCAACCAGAAGAATAAGAGAATGCATAATCATCATTATAAGAAACAAAGGCTTCTGGCTCAGGACACCAATAATCATCATAATCATCACCATAATTGTCATTGGAAGTATAGTAAGCTTGCATTGAATAGTCACTTGGTGCGTATCTGTATCTGCATTCTGGAGCTAAGTGACCAACCTTCTTACAGAGCTGGCATTTGACATAATAAGTGTACCTTGGAGGATAAAAGTTGGAATTGTCCTGTCTGCCACCTCGATTTCCATTTCTTCCACCTCTAAAACCTCCTCTGAAGTTACCACCATTTTTGTTTCCTTTAAAACCAGAATTATTACCTCTTCCAAAGTTACCACGAGTTGGAGGATTTGACCAATGAGAGTTACCAGCATATGATGAATTAGAGTAATGTGAATAATCATTTGGTGGATATGAATTGGGTGGATGTGAATTGTGTGAATAAACATTGGAGATAGTGTATTGTTGATCGGAAGAATTAGGTCATGAGGTAAACCTGTGTTGTTGAGTGACATTGGCATAAGCAGTGTTGAGATCTAGTTTGGATTCGACATTAACTCTAGCTTCTTCTGATAATAGTAAACCTAAGAGCTCAGATGAAGTAATTAGATTTTCATTCTTCAATTGTTGAGCACAAATTGAAGTTTTAAATGCATTGAACTCAGAAGGTAAACCTTGTAGAATGTGAATTTCCAGGTCTTCATCAGAAATCGATTTGAGCTAACTGATGAGAGATAGATCGAGCTTTATTAAAGTAAATTGTCATTGAATCAGAACTTTTCTTCAATCCAATTAAATCAGTTTTGAGTTGCAAAAGACGAGATCTAGTAGTTGAATTATAATTTTTTTCTAGCCGATTCCAGATTTCATGAGAGAAAGTGCAATCTATGACCTGAGAATGAGTTTCCTCAGTACAAGCAGAGAATAACCAAGATAAAAGAGAAGAATCCTGATTCACCCAATATTCATACATAGGATTGAAAATAAATTCATTCGTAGGATCGTTACCAATAAAATCAGGAGCACTTACAATTTCAATACCAGCGGGTGATGTTTTGCGAACATATTTCACTGGACAATGAAATGATTCATCCACAAATCGAAGTAGATTGTAGCTGCGTAATAATGGAGCGATATGAGATTTCCATAAAAGATAATTTGTATCAGATAATTTTGATGGTGGTTTGAATGTTAGTGGAATGTGTTTATCTGATTTTGCCATTGAAGATAAGTTTGTTGATTTGATTTTGAATTTAGATTGTGAATTCGGTATCTGATACCATATTGAGAAGAGTAAAGTCGCTAGACATTCTTCTTTAGGTTTATAGAGTTTTTGATTTCTTCATTGAGAATCTCAGAACAACAAACTGAGATATTTAAAAAGCTTTTAGGTGTTACTTGTTTGGCCTTTACAACAACGTACACTTAACTGCCAACTGCCAGTAACCCTCACATAGGGGTGTAAATTTTGCCCGGCAGGCCGAGGCCCAGTACCGTCCGCCCTGTCCCATGACAGCCCATGGGTGACTGTGGCCCTTTACGGGCTGGCCCGACCTAGCCCATTTAAATAAGAGGGCGGGCATAGGCCACAATTCAAATTTTCTTGCCCGGCCCAATACCCTCCCTATTATCCCGTCAATGCTACCCGCCAGTGTTATCCATTTACCTAGCCTAAGTGACTGTTCCAATTTTGTTTTATCCTAGAATATACTTGGTACATATACTTAATACAGTCAACCCTCATAGTTTTCATATGTATTTCTTAACTTTTATTCCATAGGAGTCTAATTTTGTTAACCATATAGAGAAAATATTGAGCAAAATCTAAGGCACTTTCCTTTTCTGATGATTCAATTCAGGAAAAATTATATGAAGTTTGGTTTATCTTATTCCCATCTCAATTATCTTATTTGATTATTAATGTTAAATAAAACTTGTGTATTATTACTACTTTCTTTTTATTTTTAACAATATATATGTATAATATATATTTGTTTGTAATATTCAAGGCCCTCCCGGCCCTACCCGCCCGAGCCCAAATTACAAAACATGCTTGGGTAGGCCATGGGTACTTACTGTAGATAAATAACCCTGTCCGCCCGGCCCTTTTAATTTCATGGGTAAGAGATGTTCCGTCCCGCCCTATACCGTCCCATTTAATAAATAGGCCGGGCTGCCCGGCCCGGCCCAATTTACACCCCTACCCTCACACGCTCAAGATACACACGTGCTCACACACTCAATTCACACACTTACACAAATGCTTACACACTCTAATTACAAGATTAAGGTGATATTCTAACCGGTCCGCGGGTTATAACCCCAAAGGGGTTATAACCCATCTACAAAAAACCCATCCAAACAAAAGTGATAAAAAAACCCCAAATATCATAAACTGTCTAAACTACCCTCCCCTAATTCAACCCAAAAGAAGCTGAGAAAGAAAACGACCCACTAACGGAAAAAGTTTCTTAAAACCTCCGCTCCTGTTCGTTCAAAATCATTCTGTTCGTTCAAAAATCAATCCGCTCCTGTATTCATTCAAAATCAATCTGCTCATCCCTAAGCCAAAATCGTTCAAAATCAATCTGTATTCGTCATCATCTTCTCGATTTTACCTTCTTCTCTTATTCTAAGGTTGCGTATTTCAACCACTGCTACAAAATCTGACCTAATTTTTCAACCACAAATGGTGAAGAAACAAAATCAACAGGCGAAAAAGAAAGATGAAAAGCTAAAGAAAATAGCGAAACCATCTCCTAAAGGTAAGAAATCGAACTTGCTTTCAAGTTGATTTCGAGTTTGAATTCAAAAGATTATTAGGTTTCATTTGATTTATGGGTTGGTTTTCTGTTTGCTTTTAGGTTTCATTTCTTAGGTTAGGTTCTGTTTTCATTTGGTTACATCGTTTCTTTGGTTTAGGTTTAGGTTTCAGTTTGTTTGATGTAACCAAATGAAAACAGATTTCAATTGTTTGTATACTTGATGCAACCAGATATTTTTTTTCTATTTGATGAAACCATATTTCATTTGTTGTTTATTTGATGAAACCAAAGTATAATCTGTTTTTTTTATGAAACAATTCTGGGTTTCATCACTTTTCATTTGTTAGGTTTAGGTCTGCAAGAATGATGTAACAGATTTGCGATGAAACCAGATATCATTTTCTGTTTCTTAATGAAACCCAAAATTGGTTTCATCATTTTTAGTTATTGGTTTACTTCTAGAGTTGTTATTGGCTGTTGATTTGAATTCAAACTGTGGAGATTGGCGCTATGTTACGTAATCTTATGGTTTCATACAAGTTTCAATTATGCTTATGGTTTCATCACTTTGTTCGTGCTTATGGTTTCATCATTACAAGTTTATGTCTTATGGTTTCATCATTATTATTTATTATTCTCTTATGGTTTAATTTTGGTTTCACAATAGGTAAAAAAAGAGATAAGGAACCATACAGGTGCTCGTTGCATCATTTGTGCGAGCTAGCAGTGAAAATTAAGGAGTTGATAAAAAATAAGCAACTGCATTTGAAAGCTCTTAAATCATGTCCTTTCTGGCGTTTCTTTGAGCCGTTCTATGATGGCGTAATGAGCAAAGATGAGCTCATCAAAAAGACAAAAGCAGTAATAATGTTTTTAAGTACAATTGAAAACAGACTTGATGGTAAGCTCCCGTATTGTTTCAAATTAGCAAGATCAAGGAAAATGATTTTGCGGACAATTCCAGAACATTTTGCTGTGACTTTTGGTTTCCAAATGGTGAATTATGTAGAAGCAGACGACATTGATGAAGATCTGGTTAAAAAGGTTAACGTCTTTGTGGCTAATTATTTTGCTGGAAATAAAAAGACAAAAAAAACCGATATTGAAAAGCGTATGCTGGAAGCCGCAAATGATGAAACCAGAGCGGATGACTTTGTCAAGTTTTTCGTAATGTTTCTGTTGGTTTCAGTATTTGTCCCTAACAAATGTGGGCAGACTCTCGCAGCAAAGTACTTGTATATGGTGTTTGATATGAACAAGGTGTGCTGGCCGGAAGTCTTCCATGACTATGTACTTGATTCGATAATGACAAACAGAACAGACGTAGAAAATGTTGTTGGTTGTGTAATATACCCTCTGGTAAGTTAAGATTTGTTCTTTTTTTTCATAAGTTCAGTATTTTTTTCAATAATGGTTGTTGAATATTAAGCGACTTGTTTTTGATGATTAATTTGAATATTGGTTGTTTTTTTTTTGCAGTATTGGTTGGCAGAGATGACAAAGATCGCACAAAGAAAGCATGGGCTAGACAAGTATCCGAGGTTTGCTAGATGGAACCTTAGCAACATCTGTCAACAAGTATTGTCTAACTTTGAGAATCTTGAAGAAAAAACAGAACTTTGGTCTAAGGTAAATATTTACTTAGAAGATTTACTTTTCTGATGGAACCAATTTTGGTTTCATCAAAAATTCTAGCTGAATTTTTGTTTCTTAGATAACTTCGAGGGTTTTATTTGATATTTTTGTTAGACAATATTCGAAATCTTCGAGGGTTTTATTAGATTATTGCTATGAGTTGTTACCATTACTTGTTACCATTAAAAATGCTATGCTTGGTATGTCGTCTGTTTTATTTTAAACGAATTTTGGTAAATATTTTCTTGTTCAGATTTACTTTTTTGATGAAACCAGTTTTGGATTCATCAAATTTTTTAGCTGAAACCAATTTTTCTTGTGTACTGCAGGAGAATATTGGTCACCGAAAGGGATCATTCTTGCTTCAGTATGACGAATCAGAAATGCGCTTGGCTGATCCCGTAGATGAAGTGGAAATTGTTGTGCCAGATGAAGAAAATGAAGTGCCGGTCAAAGTGCAAGATGAAGAAAATGTTGGTGCTAGCAGTGAAGCTAACTCCTTCAAAGCCAAATACCAATTTGCGCGATCATTGATTGAAAAGCTTAGGACCAATGCTACATATGTTCTTTCTGAAGAAGAAGAATCACTGCTAGCAAAATATGATGCCGAGGACAGGGAACAACAACTGGTACAAAGATAGATTTGATTTTTCTTAGTAACAATTGAATTACTCGCATATATTACAATTTTCTTATACATTTCATCATTTTTTTGATGAAACCAGATTTGGTTTCATCATTTCAAGTTAATGTTTGTTTGATGAATTGGCCAGTTCTTTTTATTCTTTCAGAAGTTTTTGATTTTTACAGCATTAGGTTTTGACACAGGAAGATGAAAAGTAAAATAACTTAGGTATCTTAATATTGCAGGTGATAACAAGGGATGTTAACATGATAAATCAACAAGAATCTGAACAAGAGCAGGTCATATCTTCTTCGTCGAAGACAGTCACCGATGATGAACAAGAAGGAGATGGTACTGAGTTGACTCCAAATAATATCGAGGATATCAAGGTGGCAGAGCGGGTTGAATCTGAAATGGAGAAAGCTACTTCATCGATGCCAGTCACCAATGATGAACAAGAAGGAGAGGGTACTGAGTTGACTCCAAATACCGTTGAGGATATCAAGGTGGCAGAGCGGGTTGAATCTGAAATGGAGAAAGCTACTTCATCGATGCCAGTCACCAATGATGAACAAGAAGGAGAGGGTACTGAGTTGACTCCAAATACCATTGAGGATATCAAGGTGGCAGAGCGGGTGGAATCTGAAATGAGCAAAGCTTCTTCGTCGATGCCAGTCACCAATGATGAACAAGAAGGAGAGGGTACTGAGTTGACTCCAAATACCGTTGAGGATATCAAGGTGGCAGAGCGGGTATCTGAATGAAGCAAATTATTGAACAAGAAGAAAACGAAACTCAATTTGTAATTGATGAAGATGTTATCAGGAAAATGGAATATGAATACAATAAGAAAGGTTGTTCGTCGTCAAAGCCAAATGTTGGAAGCGTATACTACTACTCAGCTGTAAAGATGGCGAATGATTTACTTGAGTTAGAGAATGAACAACCTGGATTTGATTTAGGACTGTCGCAGTGTGACAGTCAAGAGAAAGGACATGGAGAACTCAGTGCTGCGCAAAGGATGAGTAACATGGTTACAAGAATGAGGGAAGACAGAAGGAATTTGGTTCCACCTATCAGAATGCAGGATTACAACACCAGTGTGAAAAAAAGAAGAAAGGTTACAGCTCGTAAGTGCAAGGAGAACAAGAAGGTGCAGGAAGTACAGGGGGTGAAGTTGAAACCAGTTGATAACTTGAAGATCTTGAAAGTACTCAACAGAAATGAGAAACCCCTCGTGACCACTTTTTTCAGAAAGAATAATGAAAGGTAATTGGGAAATAACTGATGTAACCAAGACTGGTTTCATCAAAATTTTGTTCCAAGTTATGCATTGTTTCTCCTTTTTTTATCCATCATTGACTAGCTTTTTAAAAAATAAAATTAACAGGTCAACGGCGTGGGAGCATTTAAATCTTCAATTACATATATCGGGGAAGATGATGGATAATTTGATGAGAGAGGGTGACGTCGCAGGAGACATTATAGAGTTCTACATTTTGAAGCTGCAAAACAACATCAAAAAAAATAAGTTGAAACAAGATGGTTCTCCAAAGTACCAGAGAGCTGTGTTTATAAGCACATTTGCCTATGTAAGTTTACTCCGAAATTGTTTAATGTAAATTTTTTGGCATAAAAAATAGTTGTGGAAAACAAAAAATGATGTTGTTTATATGGTTAATTTTGATGGAACAAAGTTTGGTTTCATCAAACTTGCATGTCTGTAACTAATTAAGGAGCTTTTATCTGGTATTTTGTTTCAGACATGTCACTCATTAGGAAAGAAATGTGGTGCTGTAATAGAAGGCTTCATCGACAAAATGGATTATAGCGTGCGGTTTTTGTTCGTTCCGTTGCTGACATCACTTGGAGATGTAAACCATTGGACATTGCTTACTTTTGATTTTGAAACCGGGGAATTTTATCACTACAACTCCTTGGCTTCCACGGGAGAGGAATGCAGAAAAAGTGCTGAAAGCATGAAACAACGTATAGTATCAGCATTTGCACAGCACGACGCAAAGCTCCCCTGTGATCAGCAGGCAAGTCAGCCAACAACATACTCTTTGCACAACCCTACATGTTGTGAACAAATAGGGTAAGTTATGTTTGGAAGTTTATATTTCACATATGCATATGCTTGAAATCATTACATCACTTGTAACCGAATGCTTTACATATAGATACTAATATCAGAACACTCTCAGCTAGTCACTTTGTAACAATTGAGACATTGTTTTGGTTTTTCAGGAACGATTGTGGCCTGCATGTTTGCTATTACATGAAGAGCCTCTTGAAAGGAAACATGTCTACAGATGATATACGAGAAAAGGTGCATAATATGAGACCAAAGTTGGCGTTGAAGATACTCCTTGACAATATAGAATAATACTCGCATGTCGTGCCAGTCCTATTGAACATTCAGTTTTAGTTGAATTTTAAATTACTTTTGAAATGGTTATTGTAATGATGATACTCCTTGACATACAGTTCTCCTTGCAGATTCAAGTTTTAGTTGAAGTTTAATGTACTTGTGAAATGGTTACAGTTTATATAAAAAACGATTTCGTGCTATTTCAGTTGTATTTCCTTAAAAGCTTATGTCTACAAAAATATGATGTCTCATTTTTATAAAAACTATCCATAAATGATGTGTCATATATTTGCGGCACCAATAAACAGTAGACAAAACATCATCTACTGTGTTGTCAAAAAATATAGAAGAAAAAGTGACAGTAAAACAATGGTTCCACCAAAATAAGATAAAACCCTTTCTGGTTTCATCAAAAAAATGATGAAACCCTTTGTGGTTTCATCAAAAAAATGATGAAACCTGATTCGGTTACACCAAACTATAAAGGCCTGTAAAAATTCTGAAAAACTTAAACTTAATCAAAATTATTATTCTTAGTCAAAATATAAAATGAAAACACCTGCAGCATATTAACTTCTAAAACAAAAAATATGAAATAGTAAATGAAACACATATTGTAGTCTAGCAAACGAAACTAAGAGTAAAATTCGATGACTTGCAGGAACCACATATTGTAGTCTAGTCGAAATGACCCCAAGTTCTCATGAAATCTGACGAGAAGGGCATGTCCGTTTATTATGGGTGGTCAAAACCTTGCAGGAACCACAGGTTCTCATCTTCTTATTGGCAACTGAACCTGTATTAGGAATCCTCTTCTTCTTCGATGGACGTCCTGGTTGTGGTCCATTATTCGGACCAAAAACCATCGATTTCGGCGACACTGTCACGGGCTTTTCGACTGTGGGAACAGGATTGATTGCATGTTTATACGATTCTCGGTAGAACTTTACTGTAAAATAGTGCTCAACATAATTGTAAGGATCTTCTCCATTCACCATGATGCAACGGACAGCATGGGCACACGGGAAACCGTCAATACGCCAACGGTTGCAAGAACATGTTCTTCTTTTCAAATCGACAGTCTGTGTTAATGAAGCATGAACTTCAAACACATATTCCGACGACTTGGTGACTTGGTAGTTACATCCATGCATCTTGTTGTCGTGGAGTAGAGCTTCATATTCTGGACATAGAGTTTGACGCCATTTCATTAAGTTAGCAGAGTCCTCACGACGTTTACACATTTGGTCCATTAGCTTCACCCTGATCTCATCAACCATGATGGCTATAGGCTTCTCTCTCTCTTCAACGACCGAACCATTGAAACTCTCAGCAATATTTGAACACAACCTACCATATCGTCGACCCTTGAAGAAAAAACTTGCCCATTTATCAAGAGGAGCTCTACTTAGATAGTCTTGTAACTTCTGATTTTGAACCTTCCTCAACTTATCCCAATTCTCTGAAAATTCTTTATGAGTAGAAGCATACGCACATTTCTTAAACAGTCCCAATACATATTTGTTATAAACTTTGCAACTCTTTGGTAAGCATGTATTGATATTGCATTCCATATGCCAGTAGCACCAACCATGAAAAGCCTCAGGAAAAACAATAGGAATTTGTGTTACCAATCCAATACCTCGATCACTCACAAAAGTAAGCTTTGGTCGCAAAGGAGAAAGGACTTTCTTCAAATTATCCAAAAACCATTTCCAGTTCGCTTCATTCTCCGATGAAACAACACCATAAGCAAGAGGGAAGATTTCTGTAACATGAACAGAAAGCATAACACAAGCATAAGATGGGATGAAAACCAAACATAAAAAATGATGAAACCAACATAAAAAAATGATGAAACCAACATAAAAAAATGATAAAAACCTTACCATCATTTCCGGTTAGACCTGTTGCTGCCATCATATGACCAAGGTACTTGCTTTTCAAGTGAGCCGCATCAACGAATAATACAGGACGACAGAAATTGAATCCACGACTACAAGCTTCAAAACAGATAAACATCCTCTGAAATTTATGGGTCCCTTCTTCAACTTCCAAAACAACGTGAGAACCAGGATTAGTTTCAATCAACTTGTTTTTATACCAGTTCAAGAACATAAAAGATTTCTCATTCTCTCCCCATGAAGTATTCAGTGCATGCTTCTTACCTGCGTATGCATAATAACGACTAATGTCAAAGCCGAAGTCTCTCGTAAAAGATTCTATAATATGCTTAGTTTTCTTATTAGGATCCTGTTTAATTTCATCAATAATCAAGCTACTAACTAGTTTCTTCGATATCCGTGGCATGTTAACAAATCCACCAACACAAGTATGCTGATTATTTAGTTCCTTGATAATAAAAGGACTTCCTACAACACCATCAACAGACACAGCATATAAATGCCAGTCACATTTCTCCTCTTTGTTCTTATTAGCACAACGTGCACCAATCCTCAACTTCTCATTCCTATATACCATGTATTCATAACCAGCTGCTGCGTGATACTTCTGTAAATCACAACGAACTTGTTCAACACCTCCCGGAAACAACTGTTCAACTCCTTGAAAGAGATGTAACCAGTGAGCAGACTTCAACGGTTCCTTAATTTTATCTGGAACATCATAATCAATTCGTGGCTTCTCAAAAGGTATAATTCCAGAACTTTGTGGCTGGTCATCAAAAGCTATAATTCCTGAACTTATTGAACCAGAAATCTCAGTTTTATGACTAACGAGTAACTCCATAATCCCTTCTTTATTATACATACTAAATAGAGCCAAACATTGAAGATCAAAATCAGAATGAATGACCTTTTGCTGATCATCAACCATGTGAAAAATTTCCATAGAAGGAGGAGAGAATTCACACCAACTTGAGCATATACTAGTGTTCAAATTAGCAAAAGACTCTTGGAGGCCAATACGAAGAGTTAAACAATCTTCTTTGTGACATACAAGTGCGAGAACAGAATCCATAATCTACAGAACAAAATGATGAAACCAAAAACAGTTTCACCAGATGTGAATATCAACAACAATTTTTTTTTTTTGAAAAACAGTTCCAAAGAGATGGAATCCTTCATAAGAACATCAACACAAACATAAAAAAACATATGCTAACATCAATTCAGTTTATTCGACAAGAGTGACTAGCAAATTCACACAAACAAAATCAAAAATCAACACAAAAAAGAGAATTGAATACCTGAAAAGTTGATTGATTCTTTGAAGAAGAAGATGATCAACACGAAGTTGATTGATTGTTCAGCTGGATTCTTCAATTCGAGATTCAATTTCAACTTGAAAAGCGGAAATATGATTTCAGCTAAACTGAATTGCAACCAGATCTCGAATAACGAATTGGATTCTTCTCTTCTTCGAACAACTACGTTTATCTTCTCTTCTTCGAACAACTGAATTGGATTCTTCTACGTATCTCGAATAAACAGATCTCAAAACTTGTAGCTTCTCCTCCGGTTCTTCAATCAAACAAACCTAAAATTGCTCTCTCAATTTTTGAATTGAAATTGGGAGAAGATGATGACGAATCTTTGAATTGAAACGAAAAAAACGAAGAAAACTAGGAAAGAAGAATCACACTTTCATCTGATATGTTCGGTTCAGAGAGGAAATTTTTTTCTTTCTTGTTTCCGCCAAACTTTCCTTTGAAAGTGTTTTTATATGCGGAAGGTTAATTTTGGAATTTAGAAATCAAATAAAAACTGAATTTTAAAATTTTTATTTGAATTGGGGTTTTTGTCCCAGTTTTGTTTGAAACGGTTTTTATTTGTTAAAAATAAAATGACCGGTTTTTTCTTATCACTAGTTTGTTCACCTAGGAGTTTTGTCACTAGTTTTGTATTCTAACAGTAAGAAAAATTAGTGAACGAAAGAACACTCAATTGAGTTTAAGCATTAACTAGAGCGGCTACAACAATCATTAGCACTTGAATAAAATAAAATAATTCATTTGATTCCACCCCAAAAAGAATGATTTTACTTCAACAGCGAATATATTAATAAATTCTCTGAATTACTCTTTCTGTCTCTCTCTTTCTTTCTTTCTTTTCTTTCTTTCATGTTTCTCTGTGTCTCCCTCTTTTATTTCTTTCTAATACTGTATTAAATTTTTTAGACACTTCGAAGTTTTACAGGTTGTTGGAACATCTCTTTGAACTCACTCACCGAGTATCTCAGAAGTTGGTCCAATCACTTCCTCTATCTTCTTCTTCCTTTCTCTGAACAACTTAAGTTTCTACGGGAAACATGTGTTTGAATTTTAGCTTCTTCTTCTATTTGTTATCCATTTGTTAGATGTTGAAGCCTGGTTTTCGAACTACCCACCTTGTTTTTCTCCAATAAAAACTCTAAAGACTGTTAAAGTGCCGCAGAGAAAATGAGATTACTCAGTCCATTTCAGCTTATTTGTGTTATTTTGGGTGCCCTGTTTGTTTCTTCAGATTCCATTGCATCTAATGAAGGTATCTTCTCTTTTCTTAGTTTTTCGGATTTTGCTAAATTTCAGTAAACTTTTTGTAGAAATTATTACTGTTTTAGTTCACCAGTTCTGGTATTTCTGTATAAAATTTAATTTCTCGCCTAAAGCAATTTCATTATTTGTTCTGGAATTTGTACAGTATGGGCACTTACAGCCTTCAAGGAAGCTATATACGATGACCCAAATTTGGTTTTATCAAATTGGGATGCCCTAGATGCAGATCCTTGCAGCTGGGCAGGAATTTCTTGTTCGCCTGGGCGAGATCGTATACTAGCTCTGTAAGACGTATATTTGATTCTTTATTCAGTATAAATTAAGTTTTTTTTTTTTTTAGTTGATTAGTTGTCACTTAGATATCATAAGTAATTCTTATTTTGTCTATCCTTTTTATACATCATGGTTCTGTTTTTCTAGTTTGAACTGGCTATGCTATGACTATTTGTTGATTGGTTAAACTCTTATATAATATTGGATTTGGATTTTTACAGAAACCTTTCCAGTTCATCTCTTAAAGGATTTCTTGCACCAGAATTGGGATTATTGTCATCTTTGGAAAAACTGTATGCTATCCTAAAACAAGTTTCATTATGTTGCACTTGGGTTTCTTATATTTTGGCTTGAGGACAGATGATCATTTTCCATGAAAAAACAGACGAAGCTTGCTATTACAGATTGTCACTTCTATTGTCAATTTACAGGATTTTGCGCAAGAACAATTTTCTTGGGACGATACCAAAAGAAATTGGTATTATGAAAAGCCTTAAGGTCTTAGATTTGGGATTCAATCAGCTTTCAGGGCCTATTCCTCCAGAGATTGGGGGTTTGTCAAGTGCTACAAAAATGTTAGTGTATTTAGGCTATAGGTTTCAGTCTCTGATCCTTCCTTTCATCCTCCGTGATGCTGACAATCTGTGCACCGTTTGTTTTTCCTCCAGACATCTTCAGTCGAATGGATTGACTGGGAGTGTGCCTGTTGAGTTTGGCAATTTGGGGAATCTTGTTGAACTACGGCTGGACCGAAATAAACTTCAAGGAACTATTCCTGGAAATAGCAACTTTCAGTCTGTCCTGAACGGGATGTAAGTGGATTACTCCTTGAATCTTAATGTTGAAATAAGAGTTTATCGTTCAACAATTTCGAATATGGCCTTAGACATAAATATACATATCACTCACTCAAATGACTCGGAGGATAATGTATCTTACAGCAAAAGGACAGACTCCGTGTATTTTTCTATCTTCATTCAAGAGTTCACCTTTGCAAGCGGTTTCAAAATACTCCACTCAGTTTGATATTTGTAACTGGTGTTGCTAAAAATTGGCATTTTATATTGTATGTTAGTTGATAGTGGTATTTCTGCGTCAGGAATGTCTCGGATAGCAATGCCAATGGTTTCTGTCGCACGTCGCAGTTGAAAAGGGCAGATTTCTCGTTCAACTTTTTTGTTGGGGGAACACCCTCATGTCTAAAATTTCTTCGGAGGTACCTTTTCTGTACCATTAATGCAAAAAACGTTCTATTTATTTGCGATCTTATGATTTTCCGCTGGGCAGATCAAGCTTCCAAGGGAATTGCTTCCAGGACAAGAATTCCAAACAGCGTTCCACTCAGCAATGTGGTGTGTATACTCATTACATCCTAAACATGCAAATTGTATGGAAGAAAAAAATCGCATTATTGTTTCAATCATGTAACTTTGACTAATGGCATTATGCAACATAACTGACTCATATTTTTAGTCTCCTTTTGCAAATATACCTTTCCCTGCTGTAAAGATCTAAGGGAGTGAATTCAATGCCTGAATACTGTTCGCTGCAGTCAATTCTCAGCAGAGATCTTCTGCACATATGCTACATTGTACCAGTCCCTAAAAAGTGGTGCCTTTACTAATTTTAATAGGAATTGTGATACTAGGAAGATGTCCATAACTTCATATACACTTCATTATTAGCACTTTATAATCCTGTCAAACAGCATTCGCTATTATGCTTAGGCACCCTTCTTGTTTGTTTGGATATTTTCAGATAACGCCAAATTTAGCTGTTAAACAATTCTGTGTGGTGTAGAGTTTCTTAAGTTTCCATTGGTGCTGTGAATTTGGGTGAATGTTTCAGTATTTTCTTTCAGTTCCACAAGGAGTTTATTCGTCATACTTTATAACCCTGTTTGGTGCACATCCTTATCCATTATTATGTTATCGTCCTTTTGTATTACTTAATTATCTCAGTTGCTGCTTTTTGTTTTATTTTCTTGAAATTCTGAACAAAAAATCTATTGTCTCTAGGCGGTACTTCACATGCAAACTCCCTTCCAGTAGCAAATCCAGAACATCGACATTTCGGGAATGTGTCTAAGCATCTGCATGCATCTAATAAACCTGGATGGCTGTTATCCCTCGAAATTGTAATAGGAATTGCGGCTGGCTTTCTTCTTCTCTTTGCTATTTTAACAGCTGTGAAAAGATGTAAAAATCAGTCTCGTGTTGTAATACCCTGGAAGAAAGCAGCCTCCATGAAGGACCAGAAGATTATATACATCGGTTAGTTTTTTAAATCCTGCCTTTATATAAAGAATTAGCTAAAATTGCACATGGCCACTTTTACTTAGCAATATGTATAACTGCAATGCATAAATTTTAAGGCCTGAGGTCTGTATATTTTGTTCCCAGTTTAGGGCATAATTCTTGCAATCAGTGTTTTTAGTTTGTCCTTCAGCCATAAAATGATTAAATAGTAATAACAAAAATGCGTCCTTCGGGCTAATTCTGTTTCTTGCATATTGATTTCCAATAAATATTAAACAGATGCTTAATTTATATATATGGTTTTTGTTTTCCCAAATAGATTCCGATCTGCTTATGGATGTGGTTAGGTGGAGCAGACAGGAACTTGAAGTAGCCTGCGAAGATTTTAGCAACATTATTGGCTCATCTACGGATAGTCTGGTCTATAAGGGCATCGTAAAAGATGGTCCGGAGATAGCTGTAATATCCCTGTGTGTCAAGGAAGAGAATTGGATTGGCCATCTTGAGCTTTCTTTTCAGAGAGAGGTATTGTGATGTGATACAGATCCTGATCCTGATAGTTAATAACTAAAACATTATTGTTACCTGCATGCATCCTCCGTCAACCCACATTTGGTCATCGTTAGATCATTACTTTGACCGTTAAGTTACTAAATATTTAAGTATGAAGAGTGAAATATGACACACCAAATGCAAAATTCAGAGAAAAATCCAAATGTCTGTTTTTTTATCCTCCAGGTTGCAGATTTGGCAAGATTAAATCACGAGAATATAGAGAAGTTGCTAGGCTATTGCAGAGAGAGCAGCCCATTTTCGAGGATGCTAGTCTTTGGTTATGCCTCAAACGGGACACTAAGCGAGCATCTTCACTGTAAGTGCGCCTCCTTTTAAGTTTTTTAGTGATGAGGTATGTGAGGTTGTTGGCTCTCAAATTATCTGTACCTGACATGACCTTTTCCCCTCATGGTTAGATGGGGAAGGATGTCATTTATCTTGGATCCGGCGAATAAAGATAATTATTGGCATTGCTCGTGGCCTAAGGTATCTGCACACAGAAATTCAGCCTCCATTCACGGTATCTGAGTTAAACTCAAGTGCTGTTTACCTTACAGAAGATTTTTCTCCCAAGGTATGTTCCCCCGTTCTATGTACATAGTTCTTCTCTGAACACCGTTTTATTATCAATCGGCATGGATAAAAAGTATTCTTTTGGGTCATTTTCATGGTGTCCAAGATAGAGTCGTAAAGTAACTTTAAGAAATAGTATTCTTTATAATGCGGGACACAATGAGAACTCTTTGAAGGTTACGTGATGGAGGCGACTTAAATGGCTCAAATGGCTTTGTTAAAAGCCTCTTTAGAAAGGTTGCAGTATTGTTGTTTTATAGGATGAAGCACGCGTATAAGTTGTTGAATCCATCCTTTGCTGAATTAAACAATTTCGCGAGACGAGCTTAACATTATTCTGCTCCTTTTCACTGTATTTGAGTAAAAGAACATTCCTACTGGTTTGGGTTCTGGATAATTTCCCAAGTTAGGTGAACTTGAGCTGAGAGGCTGATACTATAATTTGTGGGGGTTGTTCTGTTTGTTTTTTGTTTTTGTTTTTTTGCTTACGTAAGAATATTGACAGTGCATGTACAATCTGAATCACTATCCTGTGTGGATATCTATATTCCTGAAGATAATGATCATAATGTCACCTCTTGTGCAGCTAGTTGATTTTGAAAATTGGAAGACAGTACTAGCAAGATCGAAGAAGACCACAGGACCAAGTGGAAATATTTCTTGTAAATTTTCAGATTCTGTACAAGCCCGTCAGTTGGATATTCAAGGGAACACATTTTCATTTGGAGTGCTGTTACTTGAAATAATTAGTGGGAGGCCTCCGTATTGTAAAGATAGAGGATATTTGGTAGATTGGGTAAGGAAAACTCAATTAACTGTTGCGCTTTTCTTCTTTTTTTATGGCAGAGAAATTTTGTTTACCTTGCCTTCTGGATTACTATCAGTCATTTGAAATTTAAGCTACGTCAGTTTCATATTTCAGCTAGTCCATTAATATGCATTTCTGCTTCAGCTTTTTTAAAATAAGAAGATAGCTCCCAATTTAATGCATGTGTTATATCAATCGTATTGTTACAATTGTGTGGAGATACAATATAATATAGTCTTAATCCTGTAGTAATAAAGTTTCAGAGCCTGCAACTTATTTAAAATTTCCTTCACAGTACCAATGCATTATTTGACCTTTTAGTTCATCTCAAATGTATATTAATTACGGCATCAACTTCTTGAGCTTCATCCCTAAATTGTCTCTGTTATTGCAGGCTAAGGAGTATCTAACGCAACCCGAAGCAATCTCATATGTGGCAGATCCTGAGTTGAGACATTTCAGATACGATGATCTCAAAGTGTTATGTGAAGTAGTAAACCTCTGTATCCATCCCGAACCTTCAACGAGGCCTTCGATGCATGCAGTGTGCAACATGCTGGAGAGTAGAATTAACACCACAATAACTTCGGAAATGAAGGATTCTCCTTTGGCGTGGGCTGAGCTTGCAATATCATCATAACTACAAATGAAGCTAACAAACTTGTAAATCTAACCTACGTTTACATGTGTAGTTCCTCATAGTTTTTTTCAATTATTTCGTTTGTATTATCATTTGGGTTCATAATAACTAAACAATAAGTATATGGACTACAAAAACACTAAAAAGAAGATATATTTCAGTGTTTACTATGGTTCGACAGGAAAATTGAGATAATTTTCATTTTGTTTGGTTTTACTGTTGAGATCTATCATCTGAAGTGGTTGTTAGCATAATAATAGGGGAAATTATGAACTCAGAACCCTGTGGAGTGAAATTAGAGGAGAAATTTATACAATTTTATGCAACTTTCTGTACAATAATAATGACACATAGGAAATAGATTTGGTGAATATCTTCCACATGAGATGTGGAGATTGAGATCTTCTATTTATATCATTTATATCATCAGAAAACAAGTACACTATTCAAAACTGTAAAACAGAAAGTACAACGAAGATCCTAGATGTTAGTCGGAGCTAGCTTTTTGTTGATGAACAGACTTAGTTTTGGTTTGTTGAACAGCTTCCTGAGTTTGTGGAGATAGTTGAGAGTCTCCTTTTTGTTGATGACCAGACTTAGTTTTGGTTTGTTGAACAGCTTCCTGAGTTTGTGGAGATAGTTGAGAGTCTCCTGTGAGTAGCTGATGACTTGCGCTGACACCCTCCCTCAAGTTGAACCGGAGTTGGCGAATGTTCAACTTGTCTCTGATATGTTGAAATCTGGGTGAAGATAAACCCTTAGTAAATACATCAGCCAGCTGATCTCTAGAGCTGATGAACTTCACATGTAGTTGTTTATGCGCCACTCTCTCACGAAAAAAGTGGTAACCGATCTCTATATGCTTTGTGCGTGCATGGAATATTGGATTGGATGTGAGATAGGTTGCTCCTAGGTTGTCACACCATAGGGAAGGTGTAGGCGTTTGTATACCCAATTCCACCAACAAAGACTGAATCCAAATTAGTTCAGAAGTGAAAATAGCAACACCACGATACTTTGTCTCAGTGCTCGACTTTGAAACTGTTTTCTGCTTTCTGGCACTCCAAGAGATTAGATTACCCCCAAAATAAATGCATTATCCACTAGTAGACCTGCGATCATCCAAACTGCTGGCCCAATCGGCATTTGAATAAGCATGAAGAGAATAATCTTTATTAGGCCTGAAAAACAAACCATAGTCAATTGTTTGCTTCAGATATCTTAAGATACGTTTCACCAATTCTCAGTGTTCTACCATACGACTCATGCATATACTGACAGGCCTTGTTAACAGCCACAGAAATATCAGGTCTTGTGATATGCAAATACTGCAATGCTCGTACAACACTTCTGTAAAGTGTAGAGTCCAAAAACTTTTCAGTGCCCTGTTTTTGAAGCTTCGTATTGGCTGCTAGAGGAGTGCAAACTGGTTTGATGCTATCTAGCTTTGTTCGACGCAGAAAATCAACAATGTATTTTCGTTGTGTGAGTACCGGATTTTCACCTTGTTTAAACACCTCCACTCCCAGGAAAAAAGACAATTCGCCCATGTCTTTGACCGCAAAAGCATTACCTAGATCAGTAATCAGTTTATCAATTATCTGAGAGTTAGGACCTATCACAATTATGGCATCGACGTAAATCAAGACATATGTGATAGAACTGCCAGTTTTCTGCACAAATAATGATGAACCTGCTATAGATGTCGTGAACCCAAGCTGAAGAAGATGCCTGCTGAGACGAGAAAACCAAGCGCGTGGTGCCTGTTTAAGTTCGTACAAAGACTTATGCAACTTGCGCACTTGATTAGGAAAATTTGGATCAACATAGCCGACAGGTTGCTTCATGTACACTTCTTCCTCTAAGACACCATGTAGAAACGCATTTTCCACATCTAGTTGACGCAATGGCCATTGATTCATGACAGCAATTGAAAGAACCAGCCTTATCGTACACGGCTTTATCACCGGAGAAAAGGTTTCTCCATAGTCTATGCCTTCTTGTTGGTTAAATCCGTTTGCCACCAGACGAGCCTTGTAACGCTCTATAGTTCCATCAGGATTTTGCTTTACTCGATAAATCCATTTGGAACCTACCACATTCATCTCATCTTCATACTTAACCAGCGAGTATGTCCATTACGTATCAAGGCATTTATCTGAACATCCATAACGTCTCTCCACTGTGGAATTTTACAGGCCTTGGAGTAGCAGGTAGGTTTCATAAAGTCTTCATCCTGCAATAGATGCTTGGTAGTTGTAAGACACAATTTCTGAATCGGCTTTGTTATGCCAGCCTTTGCTCGAGTTACCATAGTATGACCTGGAAGTTGTTCAGGTTGTAATGACTGTACTTCA
Source organism: Papaver somniferum (assembly GCF_003573695.1). Classification (NCBI taxonomy): domain Eukaryota; kingdom Viridiplantae; phylum Streptophyta; class Magnoliopsida; order Ranunculales; family Papaveraceae; genus Papaver; species Papaver somniferum. The sequence continues at coordinate 178,376,933 of NC_039364.1, read as the reverse complement.
GGAAGACCAGCTGGAGGTGACAGAGCAGGTGAGGGGACCACTGCTGACGAACTGGATGAATGCATAGGTGAATCATCTGGAGCAGGTGTTGTAGAATTGGGCTGCAATAATGTTCGGTCTGCAGGTTGTTGTAGTTGCAAAGGCACAGGCTGTGTTGGCCTGAAAACTGGTGAGCCAAGGAATTCCGTACTTAAATAATGAGTTTGCTGACAAAGCTCAGGAGCTGGCTGTTGAGGAGGAGAGAATGGGAACGAGATCTCTTCAAATCTCACATGTCGTGAGATATACTGTCGGTTTGTTGGTTGATGAACGCAGACATAACCTTTGTGAGCTGCACTGTATCCTATAAATTTTCATTGTATGGGAGAAGACAAGGATAAGCTAGATAACCAAAGAAACATAAAAAAGAGTAATCAGACTGTTTATTAAATAATAGCTCAAAAGGAGTTTTTGTTTCAGAAGTAGATTTGGGAACCCTATTAATAAGATAGCAGGCAGTAGTGAATGCTTCGGACCAAAACTCTTTTGGCATATGTGCATGAAACAAAAGTGCAAGACCACTCTCAGTTATCTTCCTAATGCGACGCTCTGCAAGACCATTCTGAGCTGAGTTATGCGGGCATGAGAATCTATGTTGAATACCTGAATTGTTAAGATAGAATGTGAACTTTTTGTACTCAAGGGAATTGTCAGACTGAAAAATCTTAATCTTATGACCAGTTAAGTTTTCAATTTGTTTGTGAAACTTAAAGATATTTAAAGCATCAGAACGTTGCACTAAAGGAAAGACCCATATATAATGAAAAAATATATCCATTAACAGCATGTAATAACGAAATCCATTTCTAGAAATTTGTGGAGAAACCCAAATATCATAAACAATCAAACTTAACGGTTTATCAAAAGTTGTAGTACTGAGAGAAAAGGAAAGTTTCTTGCTCTTGCTAATATGACAAGAGTGACAGAAATCAAACTTCTTATTTAAAACAGGAAGGGAAAAATTGTTGATTATTTTTGAAATCGTGCTAAGCATTGGATGCCCAAGACGCTGGTGCCAAACAGGTAGACTGGCAGAGAGATAGGACTTTGGAGATATTAATTGGTTTATGTCACCTACACTATCGAATATGTATAGCCCATTCTCATTCCTCCCCTTTAGCGGTGTTGCTCCCATACATTTGTCCTTCACAACAAAGAAGTTGGTGTGAAACTCAAAGTAAACATGATTATCTTTGCAAAATTGATAAACTAAGAGAAGGTTAGTTTTCATCTTTGGTACATGATATACGTTATTTAAATGAAAGCAGCGTGTATTATAAGTAAACGTAGTGTTACCAATATGCGCAATTTGTAGAGCATTACCATTACCAACCCTAACTTGATATGTTCCTTCATACTCATGAGGAATACACAAGTTCTTGACATCAGCAGTTAAATGGTGAGTAGCAACAGAATCAGTCACCCACTGATTTTCAGCTGGACCTCCAGGTAAGGCAATATAAGCCGCAGGTGCTCTGTTCTGATTTGTGCTGCCTTTTTCATATCGAAACCAACAACGATCTGCTGTGTGATTTCGTTTCTTGCATATCTGACAGAGTAGTTCTCCCTGAGTAAAATTTCTATGTGGTTGTTGAGGTCGACGATTGTTATTGTTGTTTTGTTGATACGGTCCTCTTGATTGTTGAACCTTCTTGGTTCATTCCTGCTTGACGAAGCTGAGTTGGAGGTGACGATATTTGCTATGGGATGTTGTATTTGTGCTAGCTGTTGTTCGAGTCTCATCTCAAAAGTGAGAAGATGAGCAGTAAACGTCTCTATATCCAGTTCTTCAATGGTGTTTAATGCAGTTACAATAGGATCATAAGACTGCTTCAATCCATTGCCAATGGATTGCTTCATCTCATCAGCACACACTGTATATCCTGATGCAGCAAGCTGATCAAATAAACTCTTAGCCTCATTCAAATAAGCTTTCAAAGTTTTATTACATTTTTTCATGCAGTGTAGCCGTTTCTTGAGACTCATCTGATGAGCCTTGGTTTTTGGTGCAAGCTCCCTCTCCAAAGTATCCCATACTTGCTTGGTTGTTTCAAGTCCTCCAACCTTGCCAAGGACTTCAGGTGTTAATGTAGAATTCAACCATCCTACAAGGAGTGAATCTTGTGCCTCATAATCTGTAAAAGCAAGATTGATATTTTCTGTATTAGGTAGGTTTCTTGGTGGTTTTTCTAGGGTTCCATTAATAAAGCCTGTTAAACCATATCCTTTTAGGATTGGTTTGAATTGAGTTTTCCATAATAAATGGTTGGTTTCTGTGTGTTTCAGTGTTACAAGGTGATGGGTCTGGATTTGACGGAGGCTATTGGTGTTAGTAGCCATGATATATAAATTTTTGTTTTGTGGTTGTTGTTTTTTTGGAAGAGAAGCGTGGGTTGGATCTAGGCTGATACCAACTTAGGAAATAGATTTGGTGAATATCTTTGACACAAGATATGGAGATTGAGATCTTCTATTTATATCAGAAAACAAGTACATTATTCAAAACTGTAAAACAAAAAGTACAATGAAGATCCTAGATATTATTCGGAGCTTCTTGTTGACGACCAGACTTAGTTTTGGTTTGTTGAACAGCTTCCTGAGTTTGTGAAGATATTTGAGAGTCTCATGTGAGTAGCTGATGACTTGCGCTGACAAAGAAAAACACATAATTGGAGTTGCATACGCATCCAATTTACAAAGTTAAAAGCCATGTATTCCTTGCATACACGTCTAGTAATTGTGTTCAGTCTTCCGCACGAGGAAAGCATAATACTTTGAGATTAGAGTTATTACAAGTAGGTTAATCAGAAGAAGGTTATTTTTTGTGTTCATCTCACCTTGATCGTGATAACTTTCAAAAAAAAATTATCCAAGTAGATTGATCATTCGATCTTTTTTTCTTTTGATCGGTAAAGGAATTTCAGGTAGGTTGTGTTGGAATTTCAGCTTCATAATCATCATTTAGTTAACTTAAATATGATCATATAATTACTCATATGTTGAAATTATTAAACCCTAGTATATTAACATATTCTTATCTAATTTTGGGTATAAGAACATCATGTAAACAACTCTCACTACAATTGATTCTCTCACTATTAGCTAACTAGAATCACTGACAGCAATAGAAAAGAATGATGGAACGATGCACAACATTAATACACAAGTTTAGAAGAAGAAAACATAAATATCATGAATAATCAGATAAGTTCAGTGACTTAGCTTCTAATTCTATTTCCTCTTGCTTAATAAATGGTAAATCAGAAATTCTGGTTATATATGAAAGAGGCTAGAAGAGGGCTTAGTCATTCCTTGTTGTGTGTCATCCAACCTGTCCATCATTAGTTGGATGACATCTCATCAGGTGAGTCATGCTTAGTAAACATGACACCTAAGATGTCCTTAAGCTAATATTAATTCCTTGATTTAACTCTAATCTTTTCTTAATCTGGCATATACTTGATCCATCTTAGATTAGAGCTAATCATAGATTAACTTAAGCTAAGCCTGATTTGTTGTTAAACCAACATAAAGTCTAACATCTCCCACTTTGGTTAGCAACAAATTCTTTACTGAAAACAACAAGATCAAGTTAAAAGCACGCTCGTGTTCGACTATAAAGACCTACACACCATTTAGAAGATGCATACGCCAATTCTATAATCAGAAAACTAGACGTACAACAATCTTAAGTGTAAATTTATGCTTTCATCTGATCTTTACAACAAAGATCCTTAAACCTCGGATATTGGGGATTCTAGATGATCTCTGAAGAGATTGATTGTCTCAATTAAGAGACTTCTTTATAATCATAACGAGATCATTATATCTCATTTTAGAGAATTTCTCATAATCTGAAAAGAGATTTACGGATGAAACCTTTGATAATCTCAACTGAGATTGTATCTTATTCGAGAGATTTCTTTAGGTCTTATTAAAAGACTTCTTTTGCGTCGAAATAGTTGTTTACATCTCTGTTAAGAGATTTCTTTACGACCTTAACTAAGATTTTCTCCAATGTCTCAATTAAGAGACTATACAACAAACATAATTTCTTTACTATCTCAAAAGAGATCTACACCAGTATCTCGATGAAGAGACCACGACAAACAGAAATTTTGTTTGACCTCAAAAAATCTAATTATGTCTCAATCATGAAACTACAGTGAACTCTTTATGAGTTAACTTTAGATCTGTTAATGCCTCACTTAAGAGACTACATTGAGATTCTTTATGATCTCAACTGAGATCTGGTATTGTCTCACTTAAGAGACTACAACAAGATTCTTTATGATCTCAACTGAGATCTGCTAATGTCTCACTTAGGAGACTACAACGATCTCAAATTCCTTATGAGATGTCTCCGAAGAGAATTTATGTGCTCAGTATGACTCAGTATGAGCTATGTCGACTTCTCGTACTCAATATGAGCAGTCTCTAAAGTACTTTTTGTTGTCATTATGACATACGTCTCCAAAGAGACTTTTTTTGTGTTGTTCTCAGTAAAATATAAATAGCAAGAACCATATAAGTGATAATGAAACAAAATTATCATACTCCCACTGCTCTGTGGAATTCTGCCGCTATCTATACTTCATCATTCTATGTTCAGATAGTATGAATTGCTTACAACAGCAACAACTATCTGTTTAGATGATATTAACAACACTAGCATATGAAACTTCATATAATTATAAAAATTATCATAAATCAGAACTAATAAAATTCTGATTTCAGACTCAATACACCACGAATTCACCTTTGGGTAAACTTGTGATATACTAAAGTCCCAACAAAAACAAGACTAATCAGCCTATACATAGTACTCAATGGTTTGGGTTGAAAAGACCTATCATTTACTATGTATAAATAGATCACTTTGCTCCATTACAGACGTTACAAGCATGATTAACCTTTGGGTATCGTCATACGAACAACATCTGAAACGCAAATTTACGTAGTCCTTTCGTAACGAAATATGTAGCTTTTATCATCTCACTAAGTATCACTTTGGGGACACATGGAAACGATAATAGATACATCAATACTGCTGCAATCATCACTTATTCTCATTAAATTTCTTTCATCACTCTCAAAGCATCACTTTAGCAATGCTTAGTCGGGTAATGAAAAAGTACATATTATATTAGAATTACAATTTTCAGAAAACTGAAAATCAAACGACATAGATACAACAAACTAGTATAATATGAAGTTCAAATTTGCACCTTAAAGGAGAACATACCTGACTGCTACCAAAAAGAACAACCTACAAGTTGAGATAATCACACGGAGAAAAGTTTTTCAATGGCCAGTCACCACGTCCACGTGAATATTCAACCTCCAAGAACACATCAGTAGTTGCAACTCCAACACAGCACTAAGCTTAACCAGTCCTCAGCTCTTTTAGCATTGCATCAACACTACAATAAATGCTCAACTCTTCCCATATATGTCGTTGTTTCAACAGGTTTTAATGAAAACCCAGCTGAGAAACAGTCTTCATAAGGAAACTTGTAACCATGATCACCATAGAATTTACGATGTTCTGTTATCAGATGTAATCACCATAGTAGCTAGAGTACATTCCACCGAAATCATTGCCACCATAAGAACTTCGTGGTAATCCGGATTCTGATGACGTAAACCCATGTAAGTCCTGAACGGAAGAAAACTTCTGGTCCCACTGAACCAGGCAGTACTGGTATCAAATACTTTCAGGAATCATCCACGGGAAAGATTAAGAATTAGCAGACCCTTAAACCCTGGAACATTCTGAGGCTGTTGTGTCTTAATAATCTAAGAAATATTTTCCACAGGGGTATCACCAGGTACCTTGTACAAGGATGGATCTTGGTAAAATCGGACCAACACATTCACTGCCAACCCAGGGTACTTGCTCTTCGGTAGAATACACTACCTATGAGATCAACATCCCGAAACAGAACAAGTCCAACAACTTCACTGCTATCTGTGATCTGTTTTGTAGGTTCTGCATTATGCTTCCTCCTTGTAAGTTTGTGAGATGCTCCAGATAACCAAGCTTTTCCAATCATATCTGTTTGTGTTCGACAAACCATAGCCATGGTTCCTCTATTTTCAGAATGATCACAGCACAAGTTGTGCATTTCTTGATAATGACTTTTTACAGCAAAGTTTCACCTTCATCAGTGTGTATTAGATCAGCTCTGCTAGTGGTAACTCTTGCATGCACTCTAGTTGACCATGGTAAGCATAGACATGAGCAATAGTTGAACCGAAACCTTCCCACAACATAGAACTCACAAAATACAACTCCAGAAACATGGAGTCGTGCATCCACAAAGCTGCTGCATGTTGTTATCTATGAGAAGTTGAAACACCAGGATCAATATCCCACTCCCAATAACCATCCTTCGCTAGCATACAAGTAGTGCTTATCCTTAAGCTTTGAAAACGTAACAAACTTCTCGCACCAATTGTTAGAAAGAAAACATCTGTTGAGATTCAAATAAGATAGAGCCAGAAGACCTGCTGCAACGGTCCCTAAAAAGCATGCTCCGGTAACAGACATCCTTCAACAATAAACACTTGCATTTATAATGTTGCAAGGAAGCTGCAACTCTTTCATGTTTGTGAGCCCTTTAAGATGAACAAGTCAGAGATACGACTCAACATATATAGAACGTACATAACGCTTTCATCATTAAGCTGCATTATCAGCTACGACCAAGTCAAATACAAGACACTATACCCATTCAGTGAATTCTCTGATGGATTCTTTGATTTGGTTCAACAGATATTACACTTTAGGCTTGTTATATCCAAACCTTCTCCCCTTGGAAGCTTCTTCAAAGTTACTTGCTTCCAAGTTCCCAATCTCTTGTAACACAATAAACTATGTGCTACTACATGTCAGCACCGGAAGCTCAAGTAACAAACTGTTGATCTAACATCTGTTGGGTATTGGTATCCATATCAAAACTTCGATAAGGCTATTGTCAACCCAATTTTGGTTCTCTTTGAGAGTCCCAACAAACAGATAACTTAAACTCAATCAACAGCTTCAGGTAACTAAACCAAAACTTGATTCTGTATATATACCCTAGTATAAGAACATGTAATTACTGGAAATAGAAGTAGATCTTGGAATTTCAGCTTCATAATCATCATTTAGTTAACTTAAATATGATCATATAGTTACCCATATGCTAAAATTAATAAACCGTAGTATTAACATATTCATATCTAATTTTGGGTATAAGAACATCATGTAAACAACTCTCAATACAACTGATTCTCTCACTATTAGCTAACTAGAATCACTGACACCAATAGAAAAGAATGATGGCACGATGCACAACATTAATACACAAGTTTAGAAGAAGAAAACATAAATATAATGAACAATCAGATAAGTTCAGCGACTTAGCTTCTACTTCTATTTCCTCTTGCTTAATCAATGGTAAATCAGAAATTCTGGTTATATATGAAAGAGGCTAGAAGATGGCTTAGTCATTCCTTAAGTAGTTGTGTGTCATCCAACCTGTCCATCATTAGTTGGATGACAGCTCATCAGGTGAGTCATGCTTAGTCAACATGACACCTAAGATGTCTTTAAACTAATCTTAATTCCTTGATTTTGCTCCAATCTTTCCTTAATCTGGCATATACTTGATCCAGCTTAGATTAGAACTAATCATAGATTAACTTAAGCTAAGTCTGATTTGTTGCTGAACCAACATAAAGTCTAAAAGGCTGATCACTCGAACGTTTTTTTTCCAACGTTTTTTTTTTAATCTTTTTTCTTTTCATCGATAAAGAATTTTGATGCCTAACATAATAATCTATACAGTATATTTTTATGCGATGAGTCATGACAACTTAAATAGGAGGTGCGAATTTCAGTTGTAGTACGTTTTATGCATTGTAATAGAGTAACGATTAGTTAGCTGCTTGCAGAATCTGTTATGTATTTTATGTTCTTGGTTTACTGTTAAGTACAACGGTTATCTCAGCTGTCAGGGACAGCTCTGCAATACGCCTAAAATAAGCTCATACAAAAATCTTAATTAGACACACATTGCCACTTTCATGACATGGACGATGAAAATTTCAATGATGATGATAAATAACATTTGCTGATGGTCGCCCTGGTAGGATGTTGATGACCAAAATCATCAAAAGATTTTGCATAAGATAGAAGTTATAAACTGTTTTCATTCAATTGAAATGAGCCCTATCCTTGTCCAGGCAACCAAAACATTACGGGGTTAAACATCATCAAAACATTTTCCAAGCAAATTTTCTAGAAATATTTGCATAGGAAACCCCTTTTAAAATAACATGATTAATATCTTGGGAAAACCTTATTTTGAACCAATACCAAAGGAGAGTTTTGGCCGTGATTTGTTCTTACCCAACAGCTTCATCTGCTTTGACCGCTCCTCCTCCTCTTCGAGTTTCTTTCTCAACATAGCTTCTTCTTTTTGTCTTTGGATTAGCTCCAATTCCCGGTACCTTTCCTCCTCTTTCCGTTGCTGCTCCAAAGCCTCTCTTCTCTGAGACTCTTCCACTCTCCTTTTGTTCTCCTCGATCATCTTATCCAGTTCTTCTCTCTCTCTCCTAGCTTGCTCCTGTTACAAAGAATATGCCGTTACAATTTTGTTAAGCTAGCAATACAAACAAAATTTTCTTTAGAAAAGCACTAGGACATTCCATTTCAGTTGTAAGTCTTTGAGCAAACTTACACAGACAAAAATTGGAATCATATTAGTTGAATAGATAAAGAAAAGAAGACAAATAGAGTGGAGGTGGTTATCCAATTGTGATCATATAGTTGCTACAAACTTTTGCCATATACATCACAATCGCAAAAGCTGGTTTCATCCAGTTCATAATAAGTTTACCAATGACTCCTATTTTCCTTCGAAGTCACTGTACTGCACATTGAAGCGAAACTAGAAAGACTAGTGTAGGAACTCTTTGTGTTTTTGTTTTCTCTTTTGGTGATACAAGATGGGTTACTAAGAAATCAGTGATGCGCAAGAAGTTACCTCTTTTTGCCTGGCTCCTATTAAAGCAGCTTCCTTTTCTTTTTCAAGTTGAACAGCAACCTCCTCAATCAGTTTCTTCCGCCCTTCATCTATTCTCCTCTGTATTTCCAGCTTTATCTTTTCGGAGTTCAAGCTCTCCTCAACGCGTTTCCTGATTGCTTCTTCTACTCTCCTTGCAGTTTCTTCTTCCAGCAACTTCAATTCTGCCTCACGTTGACGTCTGATATCACAATGGAAAACTTAGCTAGGTAAATTGTCATGGTGTTTATAAGAACAGTACCTTCTTCCCAGGTGACACCTGGAAGGCAGGCAGAGGTAGAACTGAATAGGCGAGTGGCATGGCGAAGGTTAATCCTTGCAGGTTATTTGTTAAAGAACAGCGACAAACCTTATCCCATTCATCCATCAAAATACAAGTTTATGCTTTTAGGCATACCTCTCTAACAGAATCGTGATCGAAACAAATGAGTATTCAAACGAACAGTAGATAAACGAGGCACCAATTTGATCATTAAATATAACAAGTTGAACTACAGCAGTAGCATCCTTCAGAAAAGCCTGTGGAGAAGAATGTCACAGTAACCTGTTGCAGGTTTAAACTAAATCACGAAAACACTTCAATTCTCGCATAACGCAGAGTTGGAAAATTCCTCAAGTTATTCAAATACACAGTAAGCAAGCTGGAGGAACTGAATTTCGAGAACACAACTGTAGCAAATTATAAAAGAAACCAAAAAAAAAAAAAAGGAAAACCTAACTCTACCTACATACATCCATGCAAGAGAAAAGCCAGTACAGGTATAACCACTAAATACATAGCGCTAAACATTGTCTATGAAAAAAACCAATCCCTTCAAGTAGAAAACATATTCCTCTCCAACTCTGTAAGATTAGAAAAAGAAAACTCTTCACTCTTGACATGCTTGAATAGGTGGTGACATAGATGCAATTGTAATATAACAAGCTATAAGGAGGTGCAGCCGACAGGAGACTAGATAAGTAAAGGGTAAGCCAAAAAATTACAGTGATATATCACACGTTAAAAAAGGACTGCCATGTTCCCGTACTACATGATACTGCAACCTGAAGTGCTAAAGAAGGTACACCAACTCAAAGAAATCTCAAGAGAAAGGGACAGTCAAAGCAAGGCGCAGAACAACAGCTACACAACTGAAAGAAAACAAATCTTAAAGGAAATTTACACAGCTTATCTCACATCCGTTACTTCTATACCTACAGGAAGTTTCTTACTACAGCTGCAGCAGCATCAACAAGTGAAACTGCTAGTTTAGCACCAAATTATCACCTTTTTCTCTCTATTTTTTTCCGATCGATAGTATCCTTCCTTTCTCATTGCACAATTTCATTTCGAGTATCTGTGCGAGGCTTGTTCTTAAGTTTTATGCTACAACTCAAGCAAACAACATTGAAGTCTTGGTGGCTACACAGAGAAGACGAGTCTTTCCCAAAGGTCACGCCATATAATTGGACTGAGCCAGAGATCTTGGCGACTCAACCTTCTCAAAGTAAACTGCCACGGTATCTCAATAGTACATATTGAGCTTCGAGCTTCCTTAATTCTCAGCAAGGAAGATACAAACAACAAAGGAACTATAGTGCACTTCACGCGTTCCATCTCAACTCTACCTTTCAATAATATTAACATCCATGTGGAAGGTACCACCCTATCACCAGTCATTCGTCATTCTAGCACGAACAGGATTAAAGTAATATGTGAATAAGTATACATTTAGATTTTTGTGACTGAACCAATTTCACAAATGCCCGACACTTGCACCTGGAACAAGTACAAATTGACCTTCGTCCCCCTTTTTCAGCTTTTTCCTTTACTGAAGATGAACCATTACCATCAAAACTGTATATATTTTCTGTATTTGTTTCAAAGTTTTTTTTTTTTTTCTGTTTTAGGATTTCCTAACTTGTGTCTATCATCTTGAAGTAAAGTTGAATTAATAGATGAACTACTACCAAAGAATCCATAAAGTTGAATCAATAAGATGAACCATTACCAACGAATCAACATTGTTAGGTAGGCTAGTCGTACGAACGATGTCCCTATGCCCCAACATAGTCGGTGCATGTTAAGTTGTAAGATCTTGCAAATCTCAAGAAGTAATGATACTGCACTATTTATGTTCACATTGCATGAAAATGCCCATTATATCAAACATCAGTGGAAATAGTCTCAGGATTCCACATTTGGGACAAAAATATAGTAATCCATAAGATATGCCAAGTACCATTAAGCATTCCCTAACCAATTGGGTGAACAGGTGTTATCCGTAAAAGAAATGAACCCCAAAGACAAAAAACTCAATACGATAAAACAAACCCACTATAACTCTAAGATGGTACTTCCGACGTTAAGCGAAAGTAGATGGATCTCATGAAACTTAGCAACATACTGTAGGATCAGAGAAAGAAAATAAATACTTTGAGTTGGATGTGTCAGATATGAAAAAAGAAAAGCCTCAAAGACCGCAGGAAAAAAAGACAAGATAAGGAGATGCACAAAATAAGCCAAGAAGTACAGGAAGACGATGGTTTACCTTTTCTTTTCCTCTTCATCATTTTTCAACTTCTCAATGGCTTTTTTACGCTCTACTTCTCCAATGCTTGGACTTCGAGACTTTTTTACGGGAGATACTGATGCACTCCTACTTCTTTGTCTCTTAAGACGTCTTGGTGTTGGTGACCTACTCTTACGGCGCCTCGGAGTTGGTGATCGACTTCTGCGGCGACGAGGGGACAAAGAACGACTCCTACGCCTAACAGAAGATAACCGTTTCAGAAAACATTTTGATAAACACAAGTAACACAGATCCTGAAAAATAGACCCACCATCTGTCATGTATACTTTTAAGTATCCTGTGCTTTTACCTCATGCATAATTAAGAAGAATAACCTTTTCTGAGCTCCATCTTTTATAACATAAATTCCATGAAATTCCACTCAAGCAACCAGATCCCATCACCTGTTTAATTCTCATAAGAAGGAAAAACCTAAGAAAACTCTTGAATTTACTCTAACAATGATATGTGCTCCTTTTTGTTCTCAAACCTTGAATTCATTTGTCCTCCAATCTAATGCTCAACATCTCTCAATTGCATTTAAAAGCTAAGACTTCTTTAGAAATCAGATTACATAGGAAGCAATGCCGATCAGATGGATATTGGGCACACTAATTTTGACTACAACGGGAGTAACTAGTAACGCGTAGCTGAAACATCATGGTTACAAGTGTAAACAGGTATACTATTAAGGTGCTTAGAAGAGGTCAAAACTCTGTTGTCAAATATGCTAGAATCAGGAGGTGCAAGGCTAAAAGCAAGCATCAAGTTAGTCACGTAATAGATCAAAATATGTAAACCACGTACGCAGAAGACTTCAACATTGGGTGTCCTTGCCAAAATCAAAATATGCATCACCGTAAATTCAAGTTTGAAGATCTCATAGACAATGACACAATTTAGATGGTGCAAATGAACGACCAACAATTATGTGACCCTAGCCAAGCCAAGATTGTGCCACTATAAATCTACAGAGCAAAGCACTAAAAGCTATCCGACAAAACATACACAAAAAAAAGAAGAGGGGGGATAACCAAATTTTCTGTATAAAGAACATAACCTCCCCTCAACTGTTTAAGCCTAAGAATTGGGTGTGATACCTATCCAAGCCATACAACTATATGGCCCCAAAACAAATTACACTAAAAAAAATGCTTTAGGTTATAATGAACAACAGAAACTCATGAAGAAAGAAGAGAAGAAGAAGATCACCTATAATACGGAGAGCGGCTTCGGTCCCTTCTGTTTCTCCTGCTATGTCTATGAGATGCAACTGGTGATGGAGAGTGTCTTTTTCTAGTAGTAGGAGAACGAGAAATTGCTCGAGGCATTTTCTTCTTCTTCTTCCTAATATATTAAAAAATTAACAAACAAGATCAACCTTAAGAAAACTAATAAGGAACAAATATTTTGACTAGGTTCTATACGTAATAAAATTTTCGACTATATTAGCTAAGCAAAAATAAACCCAATTAATGTACATAGATAAGAACCCTAATTGCATGTGATACCTCGGGAGTCGAGAGAGACGAATTTCCGTTCAAAACCTAAGCTAACTTCCTTCCCTAAGGGATTAAATTGAAACCACGAATAGATTTAACAAACCTAAAAGGAGAAGGTTTTAAACTACTGATACCTTTCTTATATGAGATATGAGATAATATTCAGAGAAGAAGGCTGTGAGGGAGGAGCGATTGGAAAACAAGGTTTCTTTCCCCGTCTTTGTTTTGTTCTTGTTAGAATTTTTATTATTTTACTAGGTATATCAACCCGGCGGCCGGGGCTAACCTTTTTGGATTTGGGAAACAAACGGTTTAGTCTAAAACCGGTTCCAAAATAACGCTTTAGCCCAGACCTATGTTTGTTTACTCCTGACTCATCTGAGTCGTATGGATCTGAGTCATCTGGATCTGAGTGAAATCACCTGACTCATCTGGATCTGACTCAATATGTTTGTTTTGAGTCAGATTTGACTCAAAAATGTGAGTCAGTGGTTTGGTCCCGTGAGTCAGGGGTATTTTGTTACCTGACTTAAATGGGTCCGAGACAGGGGTTATGTCTGAGTCATAGGTCGAGTCAGATCTGACTCAAAATGCAAAACAAACGGTCTGACTGCTGACTCGGCCCGAGTCAGAGGTTGACTCAGATTCAGACGCCGAGTCAGTTGCAAACAAACAAGATGCTAGTTGACTAGGAAAAGTTTAATCCAAGAATTGTGTAATGACGCTGCTATCCTTCCCACGTTTTTAATAAAATACACGTGCAGCGAATGAAATCATTTTTATAACTGACACGATGAACGTGGTTCCAACACGTTTGTTTGAAAAAGAAATTGATTAAAAACTGCGGCGTAATGGACAAAACATTAAATCCAACATTTTGCTTTTGCAGACTAAAACCAGAAGAAAAAAATCAAAAAAACTTCAGAAGAAATTTTGCAGACAAACCCTAGAAATTTCTTCAAATTATTGAAAATATTTAATCAAAACCCTAAAATCTTACTAATCAAAACACCTAGATAGTTGAAGTATCAGTAACATTATGTTGAAAGGAAATAAAGTAGTTTCAAAGAGAAATGCACCAACAGTGGAAGATTCAACATCAACTGAAGAAGAAAATCCATCAGTTGAGGTAGAAGAAATTCAAAAATCAACATATCCTAGTCCGAGACATCACTATAAGTAGACTAGAAACCAAGACTTATAATTTTGATCACTAACATTGACAAACAAGCTTGAGATAGTAACACTTGCGAGTTCGACCAAGCAGTGCTCTAACAATCTCCCCCTTTGTCAATTTTAGTGACAAAACTATCAATACATATGGATTACAAAATAAATAAACTTTGTAGCTTCTCATCCAAATGCTTGATCTCCTTGATTATTCAACATTACTCGAAATCTTCGTCACTTCCAAGTACTCCAATGATTCCAAATGTGTTCAACTCAGCATCATAGTTATTGAAGATCCGTAGCAATCACAATGAGAAAACAGTTGCTCTCAATCATTGTTATACAATGTCATATTATTATTACACAGCTGTAGATGGGGAAAAACGATTTGCTGGTTTTTAAGGAATTGAGGAGACGACCGTACGGAGGAGACTCCTCGAACCGAGCGAAATGTTAAACTTCACACAGATGCACCGCTGCAAAGGGAGTGCTTTAGATTCGAGAGATCAATCTGTAGTACTCTGGCCTAAATCAAGACAATGATCGTTCCAGAGTAAATTCGGTCACAAGAGAAGATGGGTTGATCTGTAGGAGGGAAGCTGAGAAATGTGTGGAATCAATGGTAATCAAAGATTGTGGGTGTGTGAATTCCGAATACGATAAGCTCTGAGTTATTGAAATTGCTCAATTGAGAGTAGTTGTTCAATTGATGAGTTGATGATCTCGTGTTGTCGATGAGACGTGAGATTGATGATACTGATGATGCCGATCATTCAATCATGATTCAGAGACTTATTTATATTGCTGGAATTTTAGACACCATGATTCCATGAAGTGTGACAGTTGATGGAATCAAGGAGTGGGAAACTGGAGATCGTGTTTGAAACCAGTTGCTCAACGTGTGGAGACTTGGTCGATTTTCCACCCACTACCTCGTGAATTCCTTCAACTGATTGCACGACTTGCTCACATTCCATCGTGTGTTTGAACACACGTGCCGTAGACCGCCAGATCAAAACCCTAAGTGATATCCCCCCAAGTGACACGATTGACGTCTCGTGGTATGTTAGTCAATTAATGACTTCGTGGTTTGATGGGACGATGAGTCCATGTAGTTGCTGAGTTGAACATGATGTTCTGAAACTCATGAATTGAACATGTCATGAGACAGAGGTAGAGTTCTTACGATGAAGTGAGCAAGTATTGCTCATTCGATGGATCGTTGAATATTGATTGTTGAACCAATATTCCTTGGTTTGATCAAATATTTATCATCTGAGCAAGTGTTGCTCATGTGATGAATTGTTGAATATTTGATCGTTTGAGCATGTGTTTCTCATCTGATGGATTATTGGCAGCGTACCAAAAATATTAATTGGAATACTGGTGTAGAACCGAGCATAATTAATAAAATTAATGACCATGAGGTCGTCGTAAAATTATTAAGGTTGGAATCTGGAATGATGATGATCCTTGGATTCAGAAACCCTAATTTGATCAATTGATGATCAATTCATGGTTCGTCAGAATTTCAACCATGGGATGAAGGAGGGAGCGACTACATGGGACCGTGGGTCAACCATGTAGTGTTCATATTCTCACGTGAGCAAATACAAAGAACTCATGAAGAGTCGACGATTTGTTGGTGAAAGAATGATCAAATGCTGATTTAATCATTTATTCGAAAATGCTCGTCTGAGCCTTAGGTGAGAAAACCTAATTAATTATGATGAGGAGAGGGACCGACCATGGAGTCATGAAACCATCCCTGGGTTGTCACGTGACCACCTGACGATCAGTTCATGAAAATCCAAAGTGTTTGGAAGAGTTTTGGACCTAATACGAGCAATTGTGCAAATTAGGTCAAAACTGTGAAAATTGATGGGACCGGCTTCCGTGAGCCAAAGAGCCAATCTTGGTCGGTCAAGATAGCGTGCTCGTGTCCCCAAGGCGTCTGCGTCTCAGTCCTAAGAATTTTGAAATTTTTTGGCGTGCAATTGAGCATCCATTCGAGCAAATATGCCAAAATTAGGGTTTCGACGAAACTGAGGAAAACACCATGAGATGATGAAAAATAATTATAAAATATGGGACGAGGAGGCGTGGGACCACCGTGGTCAAGGCATGGTCGGCCGGTCGTGACCACGGTCCCGTGGTGCCTTTTCCTTAATTTTATAATATTTTGATGATTTTATGAAAAATTCATGAATTTTGAGAAATTTGATGAATTTAGGGAGTTTCCATGAATTGAATGAGTTTTCATGAGTTCAAGGAAGCAAAAAATATTAAAATAATAAAAACAAGGGCGTATGGGACCGTGGAAGGCATGGACGGCCGGCTTGGGCCCGGTCCCACGAGTTTCCCTAATTTTTATGTATTTTTTATGTATTTTTGATGAATTGATGGAATTTTTCCTAATTTGAGAGAAATACCATGAAATCAAGGAATTTGATGAATTCAAGGAAAACTAATAATAAAATAATAAAACAAAGGGCCGTGTGGGACCGGCTAGGGCATGGCCGGCCGGCCAAGGCCCTGTCCCACAAGTTTTCATAATTTATTTTTTATTATTATTATTTGATGATTTGTGCAAAATACTATGAAATCAAGGAGTTTTTTCATGAAATTAGAGAAATAATAATAAAATAATAAGGAACCGTGGGGTGTGGGGCGGGTTGGGACCAAGGCATGGCCGGTTGACAAATGGTCACGCCCCACACTCCTTTTCTTAATTTTATATTATTATTTTTTATGGATTTATGGAAGTACCATGAAACCGAGGAGTTTCCTCGAGACGAAGGAGATTTGATAAAATGAGAAAATTTTCATCAAATCATGGAAAATAATAAAAAATGCATTAAAAATATAAAACTGGCGTGGGATTGACCACGACATGGTCGGTCGGTCGTGTGTCTGTGCTCCCAGCACCCTGGTCAATATTTTTAATTATTTATTATTTTCTTCCCTATTTTGCATAGGTTCATCGTTTCGTTGTATTTTTGAAATACTCGTTCGTGCGGTGACTGTTAGTGTATCGTCGTTGAATACACCTTCACCATTTGAATCGGGTCTTACTTAGAGGTAGCTCAGACGCCCGGTTGTTGATTATTTATTACTAATTGTGGAATTCAATGGAGAATAATTCACAAAACTGAGTAATAAGATGTTTATTATTAATTCATAGGATCAGCTGAGGATTCGACTACGAATTCAGAATAATAAAGTGAGCATTACCATTCCATGAGATTGTAGATTCGACCCTAGAATCGGAGTAATTAAGATTTATCTATTACCATTTATGAGACCAGTTGTGGATTCGATCAATGAGATAATATAGTTATTGCTATTCTATGAGATCAAGCCGTGGATTCGATCATAGAATCAGAACAATTGTTATTGCCATTCCATGGGACCAGTCGTGGATTCGACTATGGAATAAGAGCAATTGTAATTAGCAATAATTAACTTTGTGGCTCTATACTAGCAGAGCAAGCTATCTAGGAGCATTAATTATCCCGATACGAGCTTGTCGGTAAGTCATATCCTTTATATAGTCAGGGTAAACTCGTTGTTTGTTCCTGAAGACGTTATCGCTCTATACTAGCAGAGCAAGCTGTCTAGGAGCCGTCCATCTCGTGATACTATATAGAAATAATCACTGAAAGTATTCAGTATTCATGAGATATGCCGTTGTCCAGTCGTGAGACTACATATCCACATGTACTCTGAGAGAAGGTACTCTCCGTTGAGAATTCGATGAGAGACCTGTGTCTCGATACTCACGTCTGATTGCTGAATCAGAGCTTCGTATAATTATGAGTTTATGAATTTAGCCTTTGTCGAAAATCCACCATCTACATTAAGTCCCCTTCTTACTGAGGAAAGTTGTGTTCCTCAGTCAGCATTAAATGGTGATTTTCCGGCCATAAATAATAATACCAGTAATTGAACTTAGTTGTAAGTTGAGACGTTACCGGATTTAGAGAGCATGAGCAAACCACGACTTGATGAAGGCTTCAATGTCATGATTGGAGCGCCGTTTGATGAGCATAAATTGGTGTTGAACCACTGGTTTGGACGACGAGTCCATGGTCGGTTAGGATTCGCGGGTCGGGCCC
This sequence comes from Papaver somniferum, assembly GCF_003573695.1. Taxonomy (NCBI): domain Eukaryota; kingdom Viridiplantae; phylum Streptophyta; class Magnoliopsida; order Ranunculales; family Papaveraceae; genus Papaver; species Papaver somniferum. The sequence goes on along the minus strand of NC_039364.1, from coordinate 178,358,478 downwards.
AATAAGGAAATCCTTAGAAAATTAGGTTTTGGAAATAAAAGGGATTAATCCTCTCTTTTTTTTGTTATTTTTCCTCACACACGACCAGCACCTTCATCACCTTCACGCCATGGAAGGAAAGTTTTCCCGCCGGAGCCGCCAGCCGCCACCGATCGCCAGCGCCATCCGACCGTCGTCCGGCCGAATTCCGGCTGCCGCACGTTAGGTAAATTTTTTATTTTTATTTTTTTCGTTTGTTGATGTTTATGATCCTCATGAGTTGTTCATGCTTTGATCATGATGAAGTTATATACATGTGTGTATATTAGTGTGAGTTTTATGAAAAACCCTCGTTTTTGAAAACGTACGTTCATTCGATCGTTAGTTTTGAAAACTAACTATAATCCCTGATTTAGGAGAGATTTTTTTTTTTAATATGAACCTAGGTCCAGTGATAAAACTTAGTGTATGAGCTTTCATGTATACCAAGGTTTCATCATAAAAGAAGTGAATTTTCATGAAATGGAATAATCCTTCGTTTTAAAGACAAATAATGATGACACGGGAAAATATGTATGATGAACTTGTGTCCAGTGATAAAATTTTGCTTATGAACTTTCATGTAAATACAAAACTTTATCATATGTATGAGATGTGAGCTTTCACAATATTTTTGAAATAAACCTTCGATTTAAAGACAAATAACGATGATACGAAGGAAAAATAATTTTTTTTTATATATATGCAGCCGTGACATATATTGTGTAAAATATGATGGTATATTTCATTCGCATGAATTAGATAAAATTCTTGAGAATTCATGTAAGCAATGTTGCATTAATTGTTGTTTTTTCGAAAAATCAGAAACGTGGGTTTTGAGGAACCTTCGAAGATAGACAATATATTTATGATGAAATATTTTATTGTTGTAAACTTCACAGGTCAGTTGTGTGAATGTTTACATTATGAAAAATATGTCAGTGATTTTATGAAAAATCAGTTTCGAAATTAATAAAGTTTCGTTCATTTTTTACAGTTTTCGAAGAGACGAACGATTTTGAGGTGTTAACTCTACCGTTACTATCACTATTGTTAGTGGAAGTACAAAAGGTAAGAGTTAAGAGTTACCATTTTTTGTCGTATTTCCTTGATTCGTGTCTGGACAACATACTGAAGTAGAATGTAATGTGGACTTTGCAGTTGTTTTAGCAAAATGACCAATTCCTCAGCCGACGATACTTCAAGGGACAAATCGCATTCTGATGATGACATCTCCAGGGATGATGCACGCATGGACGAGACCTCCATTGGTGAAGAAGAGGAGGATGCCACTGGCGTGAAGAACATTCCGAATATAGACGACGCATTCTTTGAAGAGGATCCAAAAGGAGCTGAAGCATATCTCAAGTCCCCAGTATATCGTCTTCTGATCAACCCTAGGACTGTGACTCAGAAGAAATTGGTGACCCCGAAGATGGTAATACGGCTTTGTCTCGAACGAGGGATTTTCCTTGCATCGACCATAGAGTTTAAGCTTTCTCGACGTCCTTTGGAAAAAAATTCTGGATGGGCAAGGCATATGTTGGGTTTCCCTCATGTCAGGGCTATGCTCAACCAGGCGCAAGTGACGAGAGCTATTCAAGCTTCTGGAGACTTGTCTATTAATCATGATGTGAAAAGTATCGTGGCTTTGCTGGCCCGTTGGTGTGTTCCCACTCATACCTTCATATGTATATGGGGAGAATTTACTATTACCTTAGAAGATGTGGCTGCTTTGATGCATCTCCCGATTACAGGTAATTTCTCTGGAGGTCTTTCGGATGAGGAAAAAGTGGTTTTTGACACTCTGACAGCTTCGATGGAAGAAGTGAACAAGGCGTCTGGTAGTAAAGGTTTTTATGCCCATTGGTTGACACGTTGGTGGCCAAGAGATGAAGTTTCTGATAGTCACATCACCGGTATGTTACCTATTGCCACTTTCTTATGCTTATGGTTATCCAGAGACATATTTGAAGACAGTGGACATTTATTGAAGCCTTTCATAATCCATTTTGTTATTAAGATGGCTCAAGGTGAGCAACTCCCAATAGGTAGCTTATTCCTGGGTTCCTTGTATTCTAACTTAGACTCCTTGGTGTTAGATTCCAGCGTGTCGAATGGCTTCATGAAGATTGAGTGTTATGTTAACACGATGTTTCTTCAAGCTTTGACGTGGGAGCACTTTAAGAATTATGCGCCTATCCCACGTAACATCCTGCAAGGACCAAATACTGATGCCCGTCACATCTTCGCCGAGAAAGATAATGCCCGAATCATGCGTTGGTCTACAAAGCAGCCTCGGTCTAAAGCACGCCTCATTGATGTGTTGAATGAAGAATCGGAGTTCGACTTTCGTCCGTGGGTGTCGGTTCCTGATTATGTTTCTCAACCAACGACTTTCAATACTGGAGAGAGCACGACTCTGAAATTTGTTGCTAACCCAAATGATGGTGAGAGATCCTTCATGTTGAGTTGTACTCCTGGTCACTTGTTATCCGTTATGTATGCATAGTGGGCAGTAGAAGAATACAACATTGATAGGGTGGCTCGACAAATGGGTATGGATCAATGTGTTCCAACTACCCGGAGAAGGAAACCATCAGTTGATCAGCTTGCGTCTAGTTTAGATCACACTCACGTGGAAGGGAGTAGTTACCGGTTTCCTGGTTCTGATAGACTTGCATGAATTCGTGACAGTTAGTCAACTTCCAGTGAAGATTCCTCCGTCTGCTGAGATGATCTTTGGTCGACCAAGACTGAAGTACCTTTCTGGTGATAAACGAAAATTATCTCCAGGATGTCCTCAAGTAAGATTCTCCACATGTCTTTTATGAAACCATGGTAACTGTATTCTGATCATGTCATTGAATTCTTTACAGGACGGTCGTAGCGTAAGACCTCGAATCCATGCAGATTTTTCAGATATTGGAGAAGTCGTTCACGGCGGAGAAGGAAGGAACAAAAGTTATAAGCTGTTACCTAATACCATGAAGTCCCCAGTTCGTTCTTTGGTGAGTTCCAAATATTTCTCACCGTGACTTTCATTGCTATTAACATTAGAATCATGAACCCAATGTTATTAATTTTATTGCAGAATTTTACTCCATCAAGGTCTTCAATTTTCTGCTACTGAACAAGCAATCGCTGATTTGAGTGACGAAGAAACTGTAAGTATTTCTTCACATGTTCAAATGTGGTGCTTCATAGATGAAAATATTGATTGTAGAGGACGTGTACAGGAGGATGTCGTCATGGAGATGGAGAATTATGGAACTCAATCATCCTCTGGGAATGGGAATGGAGGTAATTCCCAAGATTCGGAGCCGGATGGAAGTGATGTTCCTCTTGTCGTTGATGTGGACAACTCCAACCCCTTGGACACTTTGGAGACTCCTCAAGTAAGTATATATCCTGTATATTCTTCATAGAAGTATAAATGTGCTGACTTGTGAATGAATGAATGAGAACCCATGTGAATATATGAAAACTTAGTCGAATTTCGTCGTCAGAAAATTCAGAACCCAGCTTTTTAATAGAAACGCTGTAGAATCTTCGTCCGGAGTCGGATTTTGATGATCTACATGTGAAAATTCAAGCCTGGAAAATTTCCAAGCTTTAACATAGAAGCTTTTTAAGTTTTGAGCACGTTCAGAGCATGAAAAAGGCGAAATAGTAAACTTCCAGGAGACTTCCAGAACTTTTTCAGATTGCGCATCACTTGATATTTTGGCCACATCTACTCGCTCGTTCATCAGATTGTCATGCAATTTTTACATATCATAGAGGACATCCATACAAAGAGAATGGAATATGACCCATCCTCAGATTCCTTGTAGATTGATCCCAGTTCGTCTCCTAGTACAGGGAAGAGTTCAGTTTCTTCAGACGGACTCATCGTAAAATGTGTTTTCATGACTTTCATGTTATTTGCTCGTGCCTTGAATGTAGTATGATGAAACTTGATGATATTGCCTTGCTGGTATACTGTGTTTCATAATCTCCTTTGGATTCGTGACTCTAACTTCATGTAATCTTCGTATTAGGTGCTAAATACCGAAGTTGAGGATACTGGAGCCAACGATGATAACTCTAACCATTATGGAGTTATTGATGAAGAGACAACCATCCCTGCATTTCAAGGCCATGATAAGGTCGCTACTGCTGTTATGGAAACCCATATGGTTGTTGCCCCAGTGATAGAAGAAACCGAGACAGCAGCGGAGAATACCGAAGGAACTGTTGCTTTGGTCGTGGGAGCCGCTCCAGTGACCGAGAACCGTATAATAGTGTATGAATATCCAACTGCAGGGGTCTCTTTCGATCCTCCCTTTAACACTTCACTCCCGTATCATGAACTGGTCGGCGGATTCAGCGTTCCCATTAGAAATGCACGCTTGTACGAGACGATATGGAAGAAGTTTGGCCACATGATCGTTGGCAGGAACCCTGGGCGTGCTTATGCTTTAACCAGGAAAGTAGGCGTTATCTTGCGTGTCGTGAGTGATATGCATACGAGACCCAGGAATACCGTGACTCCAGATATACTCTTTGATTGGGAGTTTAACTTGGAGAATTCAGAAAGACTTGGTCTCAACGTGAAATGACTTCGTAAGCAAATAAACATTATCAAGTATTCATGTGAGAATAACATACCCTTTCCCAATGATGCTGTGAAGGAGAAGGAGGACAAGATTTCCAAGTTGACCGAGGAGTTGAACAAGGAGAGGGAGGCTTTACAAATCTTGAAGAATGTTGATGAGCGAAAGCCTTTTCTTGCTGATCTCTTGAACTTCTGAACTTCTGAGAGATGTGAGGTTTATACTTGGGTTTTGATATTTAGATGGTTTTGGATTGACTGATGGTTAAGGATTTTCTTGTAGATTTGATAGAGATTTTCTTTTACGAAATATGAACTGAATTTTGATAAATTACTGAATTCAAATACTGATTGCAAGTATTGCAAATGTTTTGGAGGAATTGAAATACAAATGAAAGAAAATCCTAAATGTTAAATCCCAATGCCATGAGTGCTTCAAACGCCCAATACCTTAAATGTCCAATAATTTCAGATAAACACCTTGAGCCAATTTTCGCGAATTACTGGTAGGGTTCTGCCATCTGTGTTGGTCAATTTGTAGTATCCTCCGGCCACGGACTCAGCGACCTTGAATGGTCCTTCCCAATTGGAGTTCCTTGTATAATGAAGACCGCGCTGAACTGCTTTGAGAACCAGGTCCCCTTCATGAAACTTGTTAGGCTTGGTCGATCGTGCCTTGAATATCTTTCGCTGATTCGGAATTTCCTGTTTGATGGAATTCCACGATTGTGTCCCATATGGACACTCGCGCGGAAGAGAGTATCCAGCATAGTGTTGATCATGCTTAGCCAAGTCTTCAGCAATAAACCTCTCGATGGAGTGACCGATTTGAAGAAGTTCTGAACCCAACCATTGAGTGTAATATTGCTGAGGTGAAGTTACCCACTCGTAGCTTTTGATGAATGATAAATTGTTCATGGGGAGAAGTCCCTGGACCATAGTAGCGTATTTGAACATTGGTAATATTGGAGCATGAGGATGAATAAGACTTGCCTGAGCTCGAACCCTTCTGACAAAGGTGTGCGGATTTTCTCCAAGTTCCTGCGTAAGTCCCATCAGAGCTGTTACTTCTTTCAGATGATCAAACGGTGGTGCGTCCTCTGCTTCGTCTTTCGACTCGGAATCCTCGTCGATGACAGGATGTGTTGAAGGCATCGTTATCCTTACGGCATGAATCCAAGTTCTTCCAAGGACCATGTCGTACCCAGGGTCTTCCTGTATTATGAAAAACTTGGCCTCATTGCAGATCAATCTCTCCGTATCTTTGAGAGTGATGAAGCCGTATGCGTCTCTGGAGATTCCTTCGTGGTCCCTAATTGCTATGGGAGCATGGGGGGCTTCCTGTCGAGTAATACCGGCAGCTCTGAGAGTTTTCAAAGGGATGATGTTGACAGCGGTACCAACATCGAGGAACGCTCTCTTGAACTCATTTCCTTTAATGTTCACTGTAGTGAGGAGTCCCCAGTCATACATTTCTTTGTCGGTGGCTGACAGTTCGGTGGTGGTTTCTTGGATCAGCATACGATGTGGTTCAGCGCAGCAAACATGTCTTTTCTTTGAGCTTTCGAAAGATACAAAAACTCGCAGACACGTTCGATCAGAGATTGGAACGTTTCCTTGACAAGAGGTTCAGAGATGGTAAAAGTTCTGACTGGGAGGGGTTTTTTTGTGCACCCCCTCAGTCCCCAGGTTGATCTCTCCTGATTCGACGTTTTCTTTGAATATGCACTTCAAAATTTTGCAATCACTCGTGGGATGGCTGACGTATCTATGGAAGTGACAATACCGAGGATTTTCCATGGCCTCTTCAGTTGGTTCCTTCTTGACATAAGGCATTTTGATTGCGCCGTCTTGAATCCAGGCATCGAGTAGTTCATTAACTTCTTCCATTGAACAGGGAAAATCAGGTGCTTCTGGATCTTCCGTATGCTGAGGAGGGATTTTCGAATTCTCCTTCTTGTGTGTCTTTTAAGGGGTGGAGGAAGTCTGCTTGTGTTGTGGTTCTTCTTTTCGCTTACTCCCTTCCGCGACAGCATTTGTTGAAGGTTGCAGGTTTTACTGCTTGTTGATTAAATGCATGCTTCCTCGAGTGTCTTTTGAATCTTCAGTCTTTGTAGACTTTGTTCTTTCCAAAAGAGCGGGTGCAGTGGTTTCCGACCTCTTCGCAGCTTCGTGAAGCTCTGAGAAAGTCTGGAATCGAAGGTTTTCTAGCAAGGCCCTGTAAACCGGGAGCATTCCATTGATGCACAAGTCCACCAGTTGTTGCTCCGTGACGTTTGGGTCATGACAATCCAGGGCTTGGACTCTGAATCTTTTCACATAATCATTGGGATTTTCACTGACCCTCTGAAACATTCTTCCAATATCGGAGAGGGTGACTTGTTCTGACACGAAGAAGTATTTCTTGTAGAATGCGTTAACCATTTCTCCCCAATTGTTGATAGTTCCTGGTGCAATGTTGTTATACCAGGTGTATGCTCTGCCTTTCAGAGATTTTGAGAATTCCTTGAGACGAACGACATGATTATGTTCATGTTCTCACAGGGCTTCGAGAAAACGAGAGACATGTTACCGAGCATTGCCAGTTCCATCATATAAGGTGAAGGTTGGAGAAACGTAACCTTTGGGGAGTGGAATCCTCTGCGTAGCGGAAAGATAAGGAGGTTGATGACGATGGTCATGCGATGTTTTGTCTTTTCCACGGTTCTCCAAAAGGTGCTCCAGATCCTCGCGAGTGATGAAATTCAATGATCCCTTCGCTGATTTGTTGTCTGCGGCAGTTTTGTGGACTTCGTCGTCTTCTACTGTATGGATTGGAATTACTTCAGGACCGTCGTCTGAGGATTTCTCCTTCTCCTTTCCCTTCTCTTGAGTCAGCTCCGACATCTTGTTAGTAAGAGTTTTGAGATAATTACACAGCTCCTTCTGTGTAGCAGCCATGTCAGTCTGGTTCTTTGCAGGAGTCTTCTGCGCTTTGATAAGATCCGCAATGGTAGGCGGTGGATCTCCTCTGACTTCTTCAGGGTGTCGTCCGGACAGTGGATGACCTTCGGCGTGAGGAGGAGTAATGTCACCACCATCAGTGTTGGAGGTCGGAATTGTCTCCGGGATATTCTGATTGTTGTTGTTGCTAGTGCTAGCACGGTTTGTGTTAGGATTCGTAACTGAACCTGACCTGAGATCAACCATCTTGTGAAATGAGATTGCAACCGAGAGATAATCTCCCACTGTGGTCGCCAATCTGTAGATGGGGAAAAACGATTTGCTGGTTTTTAAGGAATTGAGGAGACGACCGTACGGAGGAGACTCCTCGAACCGAGCGAAATGTTAAACCTCACACAGATGCACCGCTGCAAAGGGGGTGCTTTAGATTCGAGAGATCAATCTGTAGTACTCCGGCCTAAATCAAGACAATGACCGTTCCAGAGTAAATTCGGTCACAAGAGAGGATGGGTTGATCTGTAGGAGGGAAGCTGAGAAATGTGTGGAATCAATGGTAATCAAAGATTGTGGGTGTGTGAATTCTGAATACGATAAGCTCTGAGTGATTGAAATTGCTCAATTGAGAGTAGTTGCTCAATTGATGAGTTGATGATCTCGTGTTGTCGATGAGACGTGAGATTGATGATACTGATGATGCGATATTCAATCATGATTCAGAGACTTATTTATATTGCTGGAATTTTAGACACCATGATTCCATGAAGTGTGACAGTTGATGGAATCAAGGAGTGGGGAAGTGGAGATCGTGTTTGAAACCAGTTGCTCAACGTGTGGAGACTTGGTCGATTTTCCACCCACTACCTCGTGAATTCCTTCAACTGATTGCACGACTTGCTCACATTCCATCGTGTGTTTGAACACACGTGCCGTAGACCGCCAGACCAAAACCCTAAGTGATATCCCCCCAAGTGACACGATTGACGTCTCGTGGTTTTTAGTCAATTGATGACTTCGTGGTTTGATGGACGATGAGTCCATGTAGTTGCTGAGTTGAACATGATGTTCTGAAACTCATGAATTGAACATGTCATGAGACAGAGGTATAGTTCTTACGATGAAGTGAGCAAGTATTGCTCATTCGATGGATCGTTGAATATTGATTGTTGAACCAATATTCCTTGGTTTGAGCAAATATTATCATCTGAGCAAGTGTTGCTCATGTGATGAATTGTTGAATATTTGATCGTCTGAGCATGTGTTGCTCATCTGATGGATTATTGGCAGCGTACCAAAAATATTAATTAGAATACTGGTGTTGAACCGAGCATAATTAATAAAATTAATGACCATGAGGTCGTCGTAAAATTATTAAGGTTGGAATCTGGAATGATGATCCTTGGATTCAGAAACCCTAATTTGATCAATTGATGATCAATTCATGGTTCGTCAGAATTTAACCATGGGACGAAGGAGGGAGCGACTACATGGGACCGTGGATCAACCATGTAGTGTCCATATGCTCACGTGAGCAAATACGAAGAACTCCTGAAGAGTTGACGATTTGTTGGTGAAGAATGATTAAATGCTTTAATCATTTATTCAAAAATGCTCGTCTGAGCCTTAGGTGAGAAAACCTAATTAATTATGACGAGGCGAGGGACCGACCATGGAGTCATGAAACCGGCCCTGGGTTGTCACGTGACCGCCTGACGATCACTTCATGAAAATCCAAAGTGTTTGGAAGAGTTTTGGACCTAATACGAGCAATTGTGCAAATTAGGTCAAAACTGTGAAAATTGATGGGACCGGCTTCCGTGAGCCAAAGAGCCAATCTTGGTCGGTCAAGATAGCGTGCTCGTGTCCCCAAGGCGTCCGCGTCTCAGTCCTGAGAATTTTGATATTTTCTGGCGTGCAATTGAGCATCCATTCGAGAAAATATGCCAAAATTAGGGTTTCGACGAAACTGAGGAAAACACCATGAGATGATGAAAAATAATTATAAAATAAGGAATGAGGGAGGCGTGGGACCGCCGTGGTCAAGGCATGGTCGGCCGGTCGTGACCACGGTCCCGTGGTGCCTTTTCCTTAATTTTATAATATTTTGATGATTTTATGAAAAATTCATGAATTTTGAGAAATTTGATGAATTTAGGGAGTTTCCATGAATTGAAGGAGTTTTCATGAGTTCAAGGAAGCAAAAAATATTAAAATAATAAAAACAAGGGCGTGTGGGACCGTGGAAGGCATGGCCAGCCGGCTTGGGCCCGGTCCCACGAGTTTCCCTAATTTTTATGTATTTTTGATGAATTGAGGGAATTTTTCCTAATTTGAGAGAAATACCATGAAATCAAGGAATTTGATGAATTCAAGGAAAACTAATAATAAAATAATAAAACAAAGGACCGTGTGGGACCGGCTAGGGCATGGCCGTCCGGCCAAATCCCGGTCCCACAAGTTTTCATAATTTATTTTTTATTATTATTTGATGATTTGTGCAAAATACCATGAAATCAAGGAGTTTTTTCATGAAATTAGAGAAATAATAATAAAATAATAAGGAATCATGAGGTGTGGGGCCGGTTGGGACCAAGGCATGGCCGGTTGGCCAATGGTCACGCCCCACACTCCTTTCCTTAATTTTATATTATTATTTTTTATGGATTTATGGAAGTACCATGAAACCGAGGAGTTTCCTCGAGACGAAGGAGATTTGATAAAATGAGAGAATTTTCACTAAATCATGAAAAATAATAAAAATGCATTAAAAATATAAAACTGGCGTGGGATTGACTACGACACGGTCGGTCGGTCGTGTGTCCGTGCTCCCAGCACCCTGGTCAATATTTTTAATTATTTATTATTTTCTTCCCTATTTTGCATAGGTTTATCGTTTCGTTGTATTTTTGAAATACTCGTTCATGCGGTGACTGTTAGTGTATCATCGTTGAATACACCTTCACCATTTGAATCGAGGCTTACTTAGAGGTAGCTCAGACGCCTGGTTGTTGATTATTTATTACTAATTGTGGAATTCAGTGGAGAATAATTCACAAAACTGAGTAATAAGATGTTTATTATTAATTCATAGGATCAGGTGAGGATTCGACTACGAATTCAGAATAATAAAGTGAGAAATTACCATTCTATGGGATCATAGATTCGACCATAGAATCGGAGTAATTAAGATTTATCTATTACCATTTATGAGACCAGTTTTGGATTCGATCATGAAATCCGAGTAATGATATAATATAGTTATTGCTATTCTATGAGATCAAGCCGTGGATTCGATCATAGAATCAGAACAATTGTTATTTCCATTCCATGGGACCAGTCGTGGATTCGACCATGGAATAAGAGCAATTGTAATTAGGAATAATTAACTTTGTGGCTCTATACTAGCAGAACAAGCTATCTAGGAGCATTAATTATCCCGATACGATCTTGTCGGTAAGTCATATCCTTTATATAGTCAGGGTAAACTCGTTGTTTGTTCCTGAAGACGTTATCGCTCTATACTAGCAGAGCAAGCTGTCTAGGAGCCGTCCATCTCGTGATACTATATAGAAATAATAACTGAAAGTATTCAGTATTCATGAGATATGCCGTTGTCCAGTCGTGAGACTACATATCCACATGTACTCTGAGAGAAGGTACTCTCCGTTGAGAATTCGATCAGAGACCCGTGTCTCGATACTCACGTCTGATTGCTGAATCAGAGCTTCGTATAATTATGAGTTTATGAATTTAGCCTTTGTCGAAAATCCACCATCTACAACAGCATCAAAGTTCAATTGTATCACAACTTTGACAATAATACTATGGTGATATGTACCACTCTCCCTTAGTCAATACTTCATCTCACAATGAAAACCACTCCCCCGTACATAATAATTCGTAAACCATATGTATTTGTAGTGTGAACTACACATTATTTTCCCCATATTTGTCAATATAAATTAGCAAAGGTACGAAAACTAGTGGGATCCTCATGAAATTTTCATAGAGATACTTCATGACCAAAAGAGAACAACATACCAACTTTTTTCGATGATTTCACATAGTCGAAACTTAGTGTATTCATCAAGGAGTTTATAAAGACACAAGATAACTCCTACAATATTCCACAGCCGCACTCCCCACAAAGATTTGGCAATTAAGCACAAGTTCAATTAAGAACTCTCCCCCATAAAATGTCATTCCCGAAAGAACAACAAGAGCAACCTTACTTTTACAAGAAAAGAAGGATTTCTTTGGACATTAAAAAATCACATGAAACTTGAATTTGTATCCAAAAATCTCAATTGAATTAACCACAAGTAAATGATCAATTCAATTGGCCATGCTCAACATAAGGGAACTTATGGAGCAACACAATACATACACAAAGATGTGGATCAGGGAAAGACCAATACTGGAGAATAATCAAAGATTCATTATATTTTTCATCACTATTTGCACAATGACATATAATATACTTAATCTTTGTAAACAAAAGTTCATCCTTTCTTCCATCAATACTTGCATAATGACATAAAAGGCTTAACTTTTGTAGTCAAAAGTTCATTCTATCTTTTATCAATACTTTCATACCAACATATAATAGAGTTAACTTTTGAACAAATATGGAACACTCAAGGTTCACGGACGTAAACAACATATCCCATAACAATTTGCAGTATATAAAACCATAAAGATTAGTACTGCAAAAATCATCTTCCAAATAACTTAGAATTTAAATAAATAAATCTAAAAACATGGCAAGATGAAAACGTTGGAAATAGCTATGTGTACTCACAATAATGGCTATTCCAAACCCTAGTTATCCTTCTTAAAAACACAAGAATAAGCTCTCATAAGAAGTTTCCTACATAATAAACAGAAGAACAAAAACAACTCTAAAAGAGAGAAAACCAGTCATAAACTAAAATCAGTGTTCATGTACGGAAGCTTCATGAGTTTCAAGATCTTCAATCTTGTGACAGATGGTATCGACTGCATCTTTGGACAAGATATTCTTCTTGAGACTATACTTAACATGTGTTTTCATGAGAGAAAGGTCATATTAACCCTTTTCAACTCAGTTCTTAACATATCAATGTTTTTTAAGGTATCAACAAGAAGCAGTTTTGCATCGTTAAACTGACCGATAAAATCTTGAACAACTTCAGTAGAAATCTCTTCATCATCCTCACTGTCTGAATAATTATCAGGAGATTGAGGAGAGGTGTCATTAACTTCCACAAGAGTTATTTTCTCCTCTTCTTCGAAACCACAACCCTTATCAAGAAAACCTTTTGCAAAGTTACAAGTTCCCAAAGGAGATGCCATTTTTGACAAAATAACCTGGAGTATGCGTACTCAAGCAAAAATATTTTGGTATTTAAATGGATTCACAAGGAACCAATTTTTAGGGTTTTCAAAGATGGTCCATGACATGTAACTTGGGTACCCGTACGAACGAGACTTTCGCCCATAAGAAAAGAACCATAGTAACGACGGATGCAATCCAAGGATACAATTTGCAAAGTAGTGTTTTGCTGAGTGAAAACAATTCACAAGCTAGCCTTAGATCAATAAATTTTATATTCTCACAGGAGAAAAATTTAGAGCATAAGAATAGAAATTTTTGACAAAAAAATAAAAGACAAATACTTGACAAAACAAATGCACACACATACTTGTGCAAAAAAATGTTTGTGAATGATAATCCGTCTATGAACGATAAGAAAATAGCTAGAAAATCAGAAAACACTTTGTCAACAAGTATACCTGACCATATCTCACTCAACCAGGATTTTTGTGAGTGAGATTTCAACCTTGTGATTAATTAGCACAAGTATGAGCCTTGAGCTCATCAAATGAACGTTGTTTTCGGTTAAACCTCTTTCTCCTGATCTTCGTAGGAAAACCGTTATGATGTAAAAAGTTATCATAAAACTTACTATCATCAAAATACGACGCATAGTTACCTGAAGAATTTTGACTAAAGGGAATAAACAACCTGTTAATAATCTCTTAATAACCTTCAATTATCATTTTTAGGTTGTCTTCCTGGACATCCTGGTACCTTTTTCACATCCTGAACAACATTATCTCCCTTTTTGATAAAAGAAAACCCATGGGTTCTTCTTGAATGAAATGGTTTAGGAAGAATGTTTCGCATCTGAACATTTGAGGAACACATCGAACTGACTTTCCTGGTGGGCTACACAGGGTGAGTACTAAAACCAATTGGTTTAGACATACGAATGTCAGTTACACCTTTGAGAATTAAATCTAAGGTGTGTTGAAGACGATCAGTAGAAATGTCATTCAACCTAGATTTCCTCTTTTGTTCACCATGTCCTTTTGAATCACAAAAGAGACACATTTTCTGATCACCTGAGTGATTAGACAGAACAGTCTTAATACTATCATTGGGAGGTATCTTCCTTCCAAGTGATGTGGATATTCCTTGATTAGAGGAAGACATAGTCACACTTTTCCAACAGTAAGGGATTTCAATTTTGCTTATGGAACAAAAGAATTTCCAGTTAAATCAGAAGCAGTTGGTACAGTGGACTCTTTGGAACATTCTTGAATAGAGAGTTTTCAGTTTCCAAAGCATCCTCTTTGAGTTTTCCCTTAAGCTGAGTTCGTGAAGAACAGACTGAGGCGTTTTCCTCACGAAGTACCTTTAGAAGAGAGTCACGCTCATTTACCATATCAATAAGGATATTGACTTTGTGTTTCAACCGGTTGACATCATCAGCCTGGATCCTAACAAGTTTTAGAATCACTGCACTCTCTTTGGCTGCTTGCCTACTACCCTTTCAACTTTAGAGTCAGACTCGTCAGTAAGGTAATCCTGGTAACACTTGTTAATGGAAGTTTGTTTCGTCGGAACACCAGGTTCGTCTATATTCGAGATTGACAAATCTTTCTCTTTAATAGATTTCATAGAAATGGAACTTTTGTTTCTGGTAATGCGTTTATCAGAGATAGCACTTCTGTCCATATTCAGATCGCTACAAACACAGACTTATTAGGTCTTAAACATGTTTGCCTGATCTGACACCAATTGAAAAAGCGGGGGTACAACAACCATACCCAATATTTCGTTTCGCAATCTGAATAGACAAACTCCAGTATACTTTCAAGAGAATCAACTAGACAGTCAAACTCAATCTAGAGAAACGTATATCAAAGAGTTTTATATCTCTATCTCTCAATTCAATCTGCAATCAACAAATATGAATTTGCGAGCCCGACTGTGTTAGAGCACTGCTCGGTCAAACTCGCATGCGTTGCTATCTCAAGCATGTTTGTAAATGTTAGTGATCAAAACTATAAGTCTTGATTTCTAGACTATTTATAGATGTCTCGGACTAGGACATAGATTGTGTAATTGAGCTTAGACTTCACGGCGTTCATCATTTGAAGATGAAGAACTACTAAGGGGAGCTTCTGGAACTTCATCGACAAAAGTTATGTGGAGACTGAAACTCATCTATCACTTGGAAAGTCTATTTCTACTCTATATCCTATATTGAGACATAAATCGTATTACGATATAGTTTTCTATATACACATTTGATATTTCGAGCTAAGTTTATCTCGCTTACATATTTCTCGAAATATGTGTTGGCAAGATTTCGCTTCGACCAAGTTCATCTTATATCATGAGAAAATTTCCGAGTAAGATATTACATGGTTTGTGTGATACAATCATTTGGTGTAATCTTGGAATGTTTCGTTAATGATTATTTCAATATCTTGAAAATTGCTTTGATGCTAATAGTGTGTGAAAACGGCTATTATCATCCTCTAAGAAAGTTTCAATGATCGAAATAAAGAGCTTAAAATCATGTAACCATGTTTGGATATAAACATAGTGTGTTATCACATTTGTGTGTAAGTCCAAAACCGGGAACCTGAAGTATGTGTACCCGCACGCGTACTGGCGGTTGTTGGATGTCTGTGCAAGTATGTGTACCCGTACGTATACTTGCGAAAGTCTAACGTCCATCAATTTCTGCTGGAGTTTGGAATGTAAATTGGTATTCGCACCCATACGCCTAATGACGTAACCAAACTCGGTCTGGCTACTTAACTATGCGTACCCATTTGCATACTTGAGTTGGTTACTTTCTAAAATCGGTTATGTACATGAACCTAAACATTTATAAAATAAGGAATGCAATCTTTGCAAACCGTGGCTATAATGTTCATGTATTGATTCGAGTGAATTTAACCGATTTTGCTTCAATGGTGTTCTTGTATACTTCTATGAGAATATAACGACTCTTTAACTAGTTTCATTTGAGTCATTTGAACTAGTTATGGTTAAGATGAATAAGGTTGATATGAGAGTAATAACATGGCTAACTTCGGTTAACTATTGTCGAGCCAACATGGTGTACACGTTTGGGCACGGTTACATAAACCTAAATGAGCGTACATTGCATTTGTGTGTAACAAGCTAAGTTCGATCTATCAGTTGAAAGATATTAGCTTGGTTGAATCAGGTTTTTCATCTAACGGTGAATATTGAATGCTTTATTACCAAGGTAACTTGGATTGCAAACCCTGATTTGAAAACTATATATAGGAGAACTCCAGCAACTGGGAACCTAATCCCCACACCTCCTGTGTGTTAATAGTTGCATCTACTAGAGTCGATTCTCCTTTAATCTTAGGTTTCTTCGAGACCCTGTAGGTTAACGACTTCAAATACTTCATTGGGATTGTGAAGCCAGACACAACTATTTTCTTTGTAGTTGCGTGTTCTGATCTTTCCCGATTCTATCGTTTTGAGTACAATTGAAATAATTGACTCGAGATTAATTTATCTGATAGGAAAGATAAAAGTAATTACAAACATCTTCATCTCATTGTTTGTGATTCCGCAATATCTTGCTTCGCTAGTCGATTAAGATTATTGTGAGGTGATTGATAATACTAGGCTGTTCTTCGGGAATATAAGTCCGGTTTATCAATTGGTTCCTGTTCACCTTGATTTATCAGAAGATAAAACAAAATTTTTTGGGTATTCCTGTGGGAGACAGATTTATTCAATCTATAGACTTTTTTGTGTGATACAGATATGTTTATCAAGTCTTCGACTTTGGGTCGTAGCAACTCTTGGTTGTGGGTGAGATCAGCTAAGGGAATCAAGTGCGTAGTATCCTGCTGGTATCAGAGAGAAGTAAGGAATGCAACTGTACCTTGAATCAGTGTGATATTGATTAGGGTTCAACTACAGTCCAGTCCGAAGTTAATTGGTAGTAGGCTAGAGTCTGTAGCGGCTTAATACAGTGTGGTGTTCAAATCTGGACTAGGTCCCGGGATTTTTCTGCATTTGCGGTTTCCTCATTAACAAAACCTATGGTGTCTATATTATTTCTTTTCCGCATTATATCAATTCTTTATTATATAAAGGGAAATAGAATGTCTGACGTGGCCGCGCCAGATTTCCTCTCACAATTATTGGAAAAATTAGAACGCCACGTGGCAAACAATTACATGGCCGCCTCCGAAAAGATATGACATTTTGTGAAGGTTATCATTAGTTTGCGGTGCTTCAGGTAGGCCTAAGAAAAATCAAAACTACAGAGTAAAAGTTGTTGGAGAGGTGCCTTTTGGAACACGCCCTTTGGAACAGTTTGTTTCAAGTTTCCCTTAATATTTAGTGGACACGTGTTTTCTAATAGTAATGTGAGTTTAAAGTGTTCTCACGTGTGTCTGCTTGTGTGAGAAATGTCTTTCATTGGATGAGTGTGAGTTGTCTACAGCCTTTCCTGTACTAACATCTCTTATCTTAGTCAAGTCTTGTATAAATACAGGTCTGTCTTGTCTTTGGTTTGTAATGAAAATCAGTTTCTTGTTTTATCATCTTATGGAATGATACTATGGTATCAGATGAATACTGCTTCCGCAACCGCCATTAATGGCATTCTAAAATTTTCAGATCTAATTTCTTCAATTCAATCAAAACTTTAATCACTCATCTTACTTCAATTCAATCTTTCAATCTATTTTCTTCTCTTTTCTACACAATTTTCTTGTTTCTTCTTTCAATGGCAGCATATGAATCACGAATTTCTCAAGTTCCTCTTAATCAAATCTCACAAATTCTCAGTTACAAACTCAAGGATGACAACTTCCTCACCTGGAAATCACTTCTTCTACCACTTCTTCGTCGATACAGAGTCAATGGTTTTCTTGATGGATCTTTACCATGTCCACCTTATCTACTTAATAATGGTGTCAATCCTGGTTATACAGCTTGGCATGATGATGATACTACTCTTGTGCTCTGGATTCAGATGTCTATCTCTGAATCTGTAATTCCATATGTTGTTGGAGCTGATTCTTCAAAAGATTTATGGGACAATATTGATTCCAGGTATGCAAGAAGCTCTTCTACACATTCAATTCAGCTTCGTCTCAAACTTCAATCCACAAAACTTGGATCAGGTACTGTTTCTACCTTCCTAAGTGAAATCAAGAAAATAACAGATGAATTGTTTGTTGCTGGTTCACAAATTCATGATGATGAATTGGTAGTTATGATACTCAATGGGTTAGGACAAGATTATAGTTCTTTCTGTACATCTATTCGTATTCGCAATCCACCAATCTCATCAAAAGAACTTCATAATCTTCTTCTCACTGAAGAAATAGTTGTCACAAATAAGCAAAAGAACTTACTTACTGAGGCCAATTCAAAGGCTTTTGCTGCTACAAGACCTTTTGTTCAAAACTATAGAGGCAGTGCTAGAGGTTATCATTACTCTTCAAGATCTGCAGTTCCTTACTCTGGATACATCAGACCACCTCCACCTTTTTATCCAAGAGGTTATTCTAAATTTCAGATGCATCCTACTTCATCAACACCATCACCTTATTTCAGTCCAAGACCTCACTATGGTTCAGCTCCTTCTTCTTCTGCTCCACCACCAATAACTGACAATATTTGTCAGATCTGCAACAAAACTGGTCATCTTGCTTTGGAATACAGACACAGATTGAATTTTGCCTATCAGAACAACTATACTCCTCACAATCCCAGTGTCATGCTTGCTACTGCCAATATCATGGGTGAAAATCCTTGGTATGCTGACTCTGGAGCAAATATCCATATCACTAATGATAAATCTGAATTACCTGAAGAAACATCTTTTGAAGGCGCGGATGAGATTCAAGCTGCTAATGGAGAAGGTATGCCAATTACTCATATTGGCCATGTGTCTAAGACAGCTTCCTCTCATTCTTTTAATCTAAACAATGTGCTTCTTGTTTCAAAGTCATCTCAAAACTTATTGTCAGTACATAAATTCACTAGTGATAACAACTGTTCTATCACTTTTGATTCTACTGGTTTTGTTGTTAAGGATTACTCAACTGGGAGGATCATTATACAAGGACCACATAAAGGAGGACTATATCCAGTTAATTTTTCCAAGTCTACTAAGAATAAAGCTTTCTTTAGCAACAATAATTCAGCTTCAGTTTGGCATCAAAGGTTGGCTCATCCATCTTTTCAAGTACTTCAAAAAGTGTGCAGAGATATGCAACTGTCTAGTTTAGTCAGAACACCACTATTTTGTAATGACTGTCATCTAGGGAAAAGTCATCATTTACTTTGTCTTCACATAGGGCTCAATCTCCACTAGAACTAGTGCATATGGACTTATGGGGTCCTAGTCCTGTAATCTCTTCAAGTGGTTTCAGATATTATGTCAATCTCATAGATGACTATTCAAGATTTTGTTGGATATTTCCTTTGTCTGAAAAGTCTTAATTCAAAGATATTTTTCTACATTTCAAATCTATGACTGAAAAGTTACTGCATACTTCAATTGTTAAAATCAGAACTGATGGAGGAGGGGAATTCTTAAACAATGCACTCCAAGAATTTCTTAATATACATGGGATCATTCATGAAGTTTCTTTCCCTCATACTCAAGAACACAATGGACTGGCTGAGTTCAAACATAGACATCTTGTAGACACAGGGAGAACCTTTTTAATTCAATCAGGTCTCTCAGAAAAAATTTGGGTTGATTCTTTTCATACAGCCAATTATGTTATTAATAGACTGCCTGTTAGAAGTTTGGATTATCTATCTCCTTTTGAAAAGTTGTTTAGTCAAAAACCAGATTATTCCTTCTTCAGATCCTTTGGTTCATCATGCTTTCCATGGATAAGGCCTTACACTACACATAAACTCCAACCAAGGAGTGTACACTGTGTTTTTATTGGCTACAGTTCTATGCACAAAGGATACAGATGTTTAGATATTAAAACAGGGAAAGTATATATCTCCAGACATGTAGTTTTTAATGAGACTTTCTTCCCATTGAGATCTCCAGATACATTACTTCCTGGCATTGCAAGTTCTTCAGCACCAACTGATATTGCTTCTACAGCTTCCTATGTCAAGATTTCTGCACCAACACCTGCAACATCAACCTCACCAGCTGCATCCATTGATATTTCATCTACTGATGCTTCACACATTGTTCAGTCCTCTGATGCTTCCACTACAACAATTTCTGAAAATACTTCAGCTTCTGGTATTTCTTCATTGACTAATTCACACTCCATGGTAACAAGGGGTAAAAGAGGTATTTTTAAACCCAAAGTCTTTAATACAAAGTATGTTCTATCAGCCAATCTTACTTCTGCTATTCCACCACCCACACCTACTTGTTATTCTAAGGCAATTAGAATACCTCAATGGAAACATTCTATGGAAGAAGAACATACAGCTCTTAAGGATGCAGGCACATATACACTTGTTGCACCAAATCCATCTTATAATGTTGTAGGTTGTAAGTGGGTGTTTAGAATCAAATATGAGGCTGATGGTTCTTTAGATAAATGTAAATCTAGACTGGTGGCCAAAGGGTTTCATCAACAAGAAGGAATTGACTACACAGAAACCTTTAGTCCTGTAGCCAAACCAACAACTATTAGACTAATCCTTTCATTGGCAGTTCACTTCAACTGGGAAATGAAACAATTAGATGTTAGTAATGCCTTTTTACATGGGGATTTAGCTGAAGATGTCTATATGCAACAACCTCCAGGCTTTGTTGATCAAACCAAGCCTCATTATGTATGTAAACTTCATAAATCAATATATGGCCTGAAGCAAGCTCCCAGAGCTTGGTATGATAAATTGTTACAAATTCTTATCTCTCATGACTTCAAACCCTCCTAAGCAGATGCTTCCTTATTTGTTCAAAAGTCTGGCTCAAGGATTACAGTTCTTCTGGTCTATGTAGATGACATTATAATCACTGGGAATTCAACTGAGTATATTTCTCAGTTTATCAATCACCTTAAGACATAATTTCCCATCAAAGACTTGGGTTCTCTTCATTATTTCCTTGGTCTTCAGGTAAAAAGAAGTTCAGACAATCTTTTTCTTAGTCAAACTAAGTATGCCTTGGACTTATTGGAGAAATTCAACATGACTGGTGCTATCCCTGTAGTACACCAGTCTCCCTCTCTACTCCACTCACTGCTTCAGCTGGTACTCCATTAGCAGACCCAAGTGAATACAGATCATTAGTGGGTGCTCTACAATATCTTACTTGGACAAGGCCTGAGATTGGTTTTGCTGTGAATCAGGTATGTCTTTATATGCAAGCTCCCACTGATCAACACTTTATTGCAGCCAAGAGAATTCTAAGATACATCAAAGGCACCCTAGATTATGGTATACTGTTTTCCAAAGGTCTTCTTACATTACATTGCTTTAGTGATGTTGACTGGGCAGGATCAATTGATACAAGAAGATCTACAGGAGGCTTTTGTATATTTTTTGGTCCCAATCCAATTTCATGGTCTAGCAAAAGACAAGATGGTGTTTCAAGAAGTTCTACTGAATCAGAATACAGGTCTCTATCCAATACCACAACTGAAATTGTTTGGGTTTGTCAGCTACTCAAAGATCTTCATCTCTTGCTTCCTGCTCCACCATTGATTTCTTGTGACAATCAAAGTGCGGTTTCTCTGTCATTTAATCCAGTATTTCATAGTAAAATGAAACACCTGGCCATTGATTATCATTTTGTCAGAGAGCTTGTCCAGAACAAAAATATTCAGGTCACATACATTTCAACTTGGGATCAAATTGCTGATATTCTCACCAAGGGATTGGCAGGACCAAGGTTTTCTACACTCAGAGACAAGCTGAAGGTAATCTCTAGTAGCAACCTCCAGCTTGAGGGGGGCTAATATTACTGTGAGTTTAAAGTGTTCTCACGTGTGTCTGCTTGTGTGAGAAATGTCTTTCATTGGTTGAGTGTGAGTTGTCTACAGCATGTCCTGTACTAACATCTCTTGTCTTAGTCAGGTCTTGTATAAATACAGGTCTGTCTTGTCTTTGGTTTGTAATGAAAATCAGTTTCTTGTTTTATCATCTTATGGAATGATACTATTTTCGTTTCCTATTTACTTATTTTCGTGTCTTCAAGAAAACCGGCCATATAGACTAACGTTAATTTCTCTAGAAATCATCATCTTTACAAATAAAATCAATCGGAAGAAAAACTCAAGTATCCATGATCAGTACAGGTATATAAATGCAAAAGCCCATTTTCAAAGCTATTTCTGATTCGCATCACCTAACGACATATTTGGATCCTGTTATGGTCTTTACATGTTCTGTTGCGTCTGATTTCCTAATTGAATTAATTTTCTCAGTTTTTGAGTTTTCTTTGAAAATGCCCATACAGTTCTGATAATGGAGAAGAGGATGGATGTTGTTCTAAGGGCAACTCCTATGGTATGAATGTTGTTCTTTGAAAATACCCATCAGATAATTATGGAGACTCTTTCTACTATGGAAAAATCCATTTAAATCTCCACAAATCTATATGTGGGTCCATTTTACCAATTAAAATATTTAAAAACAAATAAAAATAGAATTTATCCGGCCACCTAATGACTGGATAACAAAATTTAAAAAGGAAAAAAAAAATATCCGAACACTTAGTGTCCGTACGACACATCTGGTCATCCAATGACCAGATGGACTACTCCACAACCTATTCCATACATCAGTGGGGTACCATCTGGATTTCAGAAAGATATGGACCTAAATTCTGCTCATAGTGACATTTTTTATCCATAAAATGTGGATTATCACAAAAATACGGATTTATTTTTACTCCATAGGAGTTGCCCCAAGTTCAAAAAAGTACAGTATATCTTCATTGAATTCCTTACAGTTAATCAAACTACTGGGATGAGGTTTACTCATACATATCAACGTTAGAAAGCAACGTAAAGAAAGTAAGAAGAAAAGCAAAAACGTGAATATGTATCAAACTATTTCCAGGTATGATATTTAAGTCGTTTAATTTCTTCTCAATATGTCGTGTGATAGAAGTGTGTGGGCTTCCAACTCAAAACCAATTGGCAATGAGTGGAATGGATCCACACCTTATATATTAGGATCTAGACTAAAAAATTAGCTATGTGGGATTATATTTAGTTCTCCAACATGCCCCTCCACGTGTAGGGCTCTGTGAGTCCGCTACATCGTGGACCTGTTGTATGGTTGCCATGCCTTCTTGGGTCTTACTGGGTCTTACGTCTCATACAGGGCCGAGATCTGATACCATGATAGAAGTGTGTGGGCTTCCAACTCAAAACCAATTGACAATGAGTGGAGTGGCTCCACACCTTATATATTAGGATCTAGACTAAAAAGTTAGCTATGTGGGACTATATTTAGTTCTTTCCTGAAGTTGCCTTGAAGATAATCGGGTCACTAAATGTTGTTTAATGAAATTAGAATGGGACGACCCTTTACTATTTTGTTGACCTAAAATCAAATCTATCTTGATCTCCTTAATTAACTAGTTAGCCTTCTTACTAAAAAGAGAAATGTTGTTCAAATTCTATAGCAACATGATTCACGACGTTAGATTACAGTGATTTTTATATTTATTACATAGATTTGGTTGTTCAGTGCATGGTTTATTAATCTTTGTGGTTCAATTAGTCGTTCATCATTAAAAAGATCCAATATGCTTAAGTCACGAAGACAAAAATAATAGGGTTCAAGAGCATAGCTGAGTGTATCCCATCAACTCCAGTAAGAGGATGCCGTAAAAGTTTGTAATAGATTAGTTGCAAGGCTTAATTGGGGGCCCCGAAAAATAATTAGGGGCCTCACACTAGAGGATAAAAAAGGTCACTAAAACCTATTTTGAGTCACCCCTTATCCAAAAATTTAAATGGCTAAATTGCCCTTAATTGGTTAGTGTTAATAGGTAATTTACTTAAGTTAATAGTATGGTTAGATTAAAGTCAGACTTTAGAATTAAATAATTTTGTGTTTTTTTGAATAGAGAAGAAGAGGAGGTTTAAGAGGGATCATAAACACTATGTCAAAATTCAGAGAAAGAGTCGTTAATGTCGGAATCTATTCCCTGCCGACTCCGAAATGTCATCACTATATTGGCGCAAAAGTTGGCGACTCAAACCTGCAACTTTTACAGGTTATGAAAAATCATCAAGATACTATTTTATACCATGACGATTCTAATTATCATTTTATTTTTTTGACAAAAGGATCGTTATCATTTTGTCAAATAAGGAAAGGTCTTTATATAACAAACTTGAAAAAGAGTACAAAGATCAAAGGATCGTTGCAGAACGCTTTGTGCGTTAACATTTTTGTCATTAGTGGATAACTAATGTACAAGAGTCGTTATCAGTTTTCTCCCCACGTAAACGACTCACATATTTGTCGTTTAGTGGGTAAGTAATGTACAAGAGTCGTTAACGACTCAGCCAATAGTCGTTATCATTTTTCGTTATACTATAACGACCCTTCCATTTTAAGATGACGAACCTACCATTTTAAGACGACGACCCTTCCATTTTTCGGTCAGAGTGCTGATTTTTGGTCATATAGAGTCGTTAGTGTATAAAAAGAGGCTGTCATATTAGGGTCGTTAATTGGTTCTATTATATATTGACGACTCTATTATGGGGAAAAAATCTTAAACCTAGAAAAAGGATCGTTATCTCCTACCCCTTAGACATTAACGATTTTTCATACAAATTACATGAAGATGAAAATCGTTAGGGAATATAACTATCGAGGTTGACGACCCTAATTCTGTAATTGCTATTTTTCAGTTAAAAACCGATTTATTTATTTATTTATTTGGGGAGAAGAGGACTGATTATTTTTTGGGGTTTAAAATGAAAATGAGCTTAAAGTTAAGGGTTAATAGAATTTTAAGATTTAGGTTTAGTGAAGGGTAAAATAGTATTTTCGCTATATTTTGGGGTGGGAATAATTATTTGGGGTGGGAATAAAATGGCTGAGGCCCCTAATTATTTTTCGGGGCCCTCAATTAAGCCTTGATTAGTTGTATACTGGATTTAGCGGTATTGAGTCTGACAGTGGGACCAGTCCTGGATTCGGGTAGGGGTCTGGATCCGGTTTTGGTTTTTAAATAAAAAAAAATGAAAATAATAATTTGACTCGGTTGGGTACACTTGAGAACAGATTCGCAAGATTTTTTAAATCATCCAGAATATAGTATACGTATAAGAATGGAAATGCGATGGCTCATGCGATTTATTTTAACTTTATTAGAATGGAACTCCGGATTTTGTTCAAGGCGTTGACTTGGTAAAAGAGGGGTGAATTCGGTTGGAATGCTGTGAAACATTTATGTGAAGTGGATTTTTAAAACAGATGCGATTCATTACAAGGAATTATGGATAACCAAAAGAACTTATAATAGATTTCAGTAAAACTGTCATTGCCTTTTATCTTTTAATGGGGTTTGTGGAAATTAATGTTGTGCCGTTTTAAAACTCAAGATCCTACCACTTTAAGAGGTTAGAAGCATATTATGTTTTCCTAAAAGGAAAATGGATCTCCACTATCAACTCCATACTTTCAATTTTTGATATTTTTAGGTTCAGAAATTTTATTTTTGGGGCAAGGTTTTGAATTCTTCTGGATTGCCGACGTCAGCACCTTTTTTTAATAAATCTGAAAATACCAAAATTAACCTCCAGTATTTATAGTCGTTTTATACAGTAACAGAAACAAAAAATCAAATCAATTAGTTTTTCAGCTCTCTCTTCTCTCTGCTCTCGATAACTTTTTCTTCAAAAACAGAATTAGATTTTTTCTTCACACGAAATCGTTGCATTGAAGAACAAGAATTCGTTAGTTTGTTACTATGTTGAAGACGAGAGGAAGAACAAGGATTCGTTATTTTTTTCTCAATTTGTTGATGTTATTCACTGGATTTCAGATCTGACGAGATTGAGACAAGCATTGAAGAACAACAAATAGGTTTGTATCAATTTATCTTTTCTGTTTGTATCAAATAGGTTTGATTCATTAGTTTTTCTGATCAATTTGTTTGATTTCCATCTTCTACTGATTTTGGATTTTTTGTTTTGTTTAGATTTTGTTGAGTCTGAGAAGAGGAAGAAGACAGGTTGGAATAGAAGAAATCAACATAGGTACGAATTTTATTTTCGATCTAGTTTTCAGTTCCATTGATTTCGATTTTTATGATTGGATCTAGTTTTTTAATTTTTTGATTTGGTTTGATACTGAGTATGTGTTTGTTTGATACTTACAACAGGATTGGTTGATACTGAGAAGCGGAATAGAAAAAACATTGTTTCAGAAGAAAGAAAACAACAAATCTAAGTACGAATTTTATTTTTGTTTGATTTGAAATCTTTTTTCAATTTTTTTTATTATTTGTTGTTCTTGCATGTTCGATCTGAGAATTTGTTGTTTACTTTTTGTTGATACTGAGAGGAGTATGAAGAAACAATTTTGTTTCAGAAGAACAAATGTTTACAAATAATTGATTTAGGCATGTTGTTTTTTTGTTACAGTATGTGTAACTTGAGGTTACACATATATATCCTGTTGTATTTTAAGCATGTGTAAGAAAGATGCAGATACAGTTTTGTTTCAGAAGAACAACAATTGATATAGAGATCACATTTTTTAGTTACAACATGTGTGACTTTAGTTTACACATATATATCATGTTGTATTGTAAGCATGTGTAACTTGAAGTTACATATATATATATGTCTTGTAGCATGTTTTATTTTGTAAACAGTTGTATCATTTTTATCTTTTACTCATATTTCTATTGTTGAGTTTGTTGATTGCTCATTGTATTATTTAGCTTGCCGCATAGAATATACTTCTCACGAGGGGGCAATGTCTCTGAGTGAATTGCGTTCGTTTTTTTATTTTGATATTTTTATTGTATGTTTGTAGTTTCCAGGTTGTCATGGATCATGTTGGTTACATTGTTGTTGTTCGCTATTTTTCAGATTTCATTACCATCCGTGTTAATGTTGAAACTAAACTTGATGAGTTTAAGGAACAAGTTTGCAAGGAATGGAAGCAATTTACTCCACTTGGTATTTGTTTCTTCTTCCGAGAAGGCGGGAAAGAATTTCCGGTTGACTGTGATTATTCGTTGCAATCTCTTGCATCCATCTCACATAGTAAAAAGAAGACCAGTGTCGATATTTTCTTGCAAAATGTTACTCATGTAGCCTCTTCATCTAGCTCTAGGGAAGATTCTTCTATTTCTAATGGTTCTACTACGTCTTCATCGAGAAACAATCGTTCTGTTTCAATGTATTTGGAGGACAAAAGAAAGCCTGCAAAACCTTTGTTATCGAATGGTTGGCCCAAGGTCCTTGGTGAGATTGGTCATATATTTATTGAAGGAGTTAAGCAAGTCAGGGTTGCTTACACCAAGTATCGTCTTCGCACTGGTTTCAAGATGGTTGTAACACACAATGAGCGTTCTAGGTTCACGGCTAAGTGTGCAGTAAAAGAATACGGCTGGAAATTTCATGCATCTTCTATTGATGAAAGGAACGAAATGTTTCAGGTAGCTGTTCTGTGTTCTGTCATCTTATGCTTAGCATATGTTATGTTTTGTTACAGTATGTGTAACTTTGGGTTATACATGATGATTTTTGCACCATATTGTTTTTGGTTGATTTGTTTATATTTTGTATGAACTTCTTCAGGTCAGGACTTATAACTCTGAGCACATTTGTGGTGCTGGTGGGCGCAACTTGAATCAAAAATACTCCACCAGCTTCACATCTAGTTTGATTGAGGAAGAAGTTCGGAAAAATCCTCACAAGAAGCCTAAGAAAATTGCATCTGATTTACATACCAACTATGGGATTACCATGGAGTACTATCATGCCTATAATGGTAGGGAAAAGGTCTATGAGACCATTTATGGAGACGATGTGAAGTCCTACTCGCACTTGGTATGGTATATTGATGCTATAAGGGAAACCAACCCTGGTAGTGTGATAAAGTTTGAATTTGATTCTGCAAAGAAACAGTTCCAACGGATTTTCATTGCGTTTGATGCATGCATCAAAGGGTACCGATTTTGTCGGCCAATGGTATACTTGGATGCTACTTTCCTTACTGGTAGATTCAGAGGTTGCTTGATGGCAGCTACTGGTATCAATGGTAGTAAAGGTATGTTTTTTTATGTTTTTTTTTGAATAACTTCAGTTGACAAATAACTGAGAGTTACACATTTGTTTACTCAGTGTGTAACTAAGGGAATAGCATCTGTAACTTTAAGTTACACATTTGTTTTTAGGATGTGTAACTTGTATTTACACATTGTTTTCTGTTTTTGTGAAACTTATGACTTTTTCAATTCTGTTTACTTTTTTTTTTGTAGGATTTTTCCCATTTGTTGCGGCACTAGTCGATTCTGAGAATGTCAACAACTGGGAGTGGTTTTTAAGGAATTTGACTGAAGTTGTTGGTGATGGGAGGCCAATCACCTTCCTTCCGAATCGCCATGAAGGACCCTTGCAGGGTGTTCCACTTGTCTATCCAGATCCGTTCGACAACTTCTGCTACTATCATTTGAAAAATAATCTGCACATCAATGGCTCAGATACTAGGTACACGCTTGTGTTGAACCTTTTCCAAGAGGCGACATACGCACTCTCACCTGAAAACCATGCTAAGGCCATACAGAAAATTAGAGATTTGAACTATGATTGGGTGGTTGATTACATCGATACCATCCCACCTGAAGCATATGTGAATGCCTATTTCAAAGGTTGTCGGTATGGACACACATCTAGTACTCTAGCAGAAGCGCTCAATAACTGGATTCTGGTTCACAAGAAGATGCCTGCATCTGATCTTCTTGATCAAGTTAATAGAGTGCTTTTTTATTTTTTGTTTTTGTCGTCTTTTATTTCTTGTTTTGTCACTTTTTATATTCATACGTATTTTTCCTTTTCAGATTAGGAGGAAAATAATGGTAATGATGGCAGACCGTCGTGAAATTGGCGCTAGTATGATGACTCCATTAACCCCAGAGTATGAGCAAAAGCTTGAGGCTCTTCAAGATGAAGGTTTGGCTTGGGAAGTATTGGTTGCTAGTCTTACCGTGTTTGAAGTTTTTAGCGAAAGGACTCACATAGTGGACCTCGAACACCGGACTTGCACCTGTCAAAGGTTTTGTTTCTTATGCTTTTTTTCTTTTTGTATCTTCATTTTTTGAAAGTTTACAAGATGTGTAACTTCTAGTTACACTAGACATATGGATATGTAACTACTAGTTACACATCTTATTTTGCATGTGTATCTGGAAGATACATATCCTGTATATGCATGTGTTACTAGCTAATTTTTTTGTGTTTTATGATTTCCTTGTGTAACTAGCTGAGTGTTTATATTCTTGTTTTTGTTTTTTTTGAAGGTGGCGTGTATACGGTTTCCCTTGTGCTCATGCTCTTGCAGCCATACAGAAGATTAAACGTGAGGCTATTAATTTCATTTCACCTTATTTTACGAGCGACTATTTTAGGAAGACTTATTTGCATGCCATCCATCCAATTCCCAACTACAACAGGCCTGTTAAAATTAAAGAAGATGACACCATAAACCCGCCTATCGTAAAGAAGCAACCAGGTAGACCCCCAGGAAAAAGGATTCTAAGTAAAGGTGAGAAGAAGTTAAAGAGGAAAGTTCATTGCAGTAATTGCAAGGAAGCAGGTCACAACAGGGCAGGTTGCAAGAATCCTCCGAAGTACACACCCCCTAGCTTGAGTCTACCAAAGTTCATTTCTGCAATTATTGATTTTATGTGTGGTTTCTTATTTGTCTTGGATTATTTATTTTTTAGTTTTCTTCATTTCGGTTCGCATGGACCAAACGTTTTTATTTTTCTGCAACGTTGATTATGTGCAAGGATCATTTATTCAGATTTAATATTTTGTGAGTTCACAGGTGAAGTGTGTGTCTTCTCAACACAGGGGAAATTCATGTGTAACTCTGGTTTACACATATAAAATATGGATGTGTAACTCTTAATTAAACATTGTTTTTTTTAACAATTTAGCATGGTGTAACTATGATTTACTTAACTTATTTTTTCAGCATTTGACACTGTTACACATCCCACTATCCTGTCTTACCTGTTGACCTGAAACTGTTATTTTTTTATAGCATACGTAAATTGAATTTACACATATTAACTTGATGTGTAACTTCAAGTTACATCAGGTTACTTGTAACCTTTTGGACACTTTTGAAACTTCAGCTTACCCATTCCACTATAAAATTCACAACCTATTTATAGCAAGAATTATTGAACCTTTGCAAATAGCAAAAAAGTTCCAACAAGATATTTTCGCAATCTAATAACAACTTGTATGGAAAAGTATAAAAGTTATAAATTCAAGAAATTTCAATCCAAAAGTATAGAAGTTTGCAAATCAAAGAATTGCTTAAATCTAGTAACTGATGAAGAACTGACGAAGTTTAGAAGTTTTAACAACATATTTGCAAGTATAAGAAAAGTATAGAAGTTTTTTTAATCCAAAGAACTGCTTCACATAACTCTCAAAGGATCTGAAATAATCTTGTAAAGCATGCTTGCCCTCATTTTGTTCACCTTCTTAATCATTATTGTCACCATTAGTTTAGCTAGTTTTGTTTCAAGTGCCCAATTCTTCATCCTTGTCTTCATGTAATAGCATACAAATAGAAGACAGTCGGGAAATGAACCTTGTTTGGGAGAACCGACATTTTTCACAGTTGGTTTCATCCCAACAGGAATGCGGAATTTTAGTAGTTCAGTTATTTCAGCTGCATATTCCTTGGCTTGCCTGAAGTGATTTTTCCTGTTGTCCTTATCGTCTGACGAGTTCATGTGGGACCAACATTGACCTTGCCTCAAGTCGAACTCCAGTATCTTGTAGTGTGTGTTTCCATTACACATTGGTGTGAAAATTCTTATTGGGTTGCGACACTCATTGAAGTCCTTATGCAGCTTGGGAATCCAATTTCTCGAAATCACCATCCTTGTTCACAAAAGATTGCTGCACAAACCATTTGGAATATCAACCACACATTTTAACTTGAAAACCAAAAAGTTACAAATGCAGCAATGAATTTCTTATATTCACACAGTATTGGGTGTTACACTTGAAAAATATGGATGTGTAACCACAAATTACACATTATAAATGCATATGTAACCACAGGTTACACAATGTGTAAACCCAACATATTCACATTCCACTATCATGTGTAACTTTAAGTTACATAAACTTTTTGAAGTTACATACAACAAGATTTTTAAATTAAGATGTCTACTTACATATGCTTTCGGTGAGAGGAATATTGCTTTTTCATACTTCGGTTTTGAGTTCATCTTTGTCCTTAACCTGCTGATGTAGAAATCAATGAATTCTGACTCCAAGTATGATTCTTTGCTTGTAAGTTAAAGCAAAAGTTCTCCACTTATATCAAAGAGTGGGCTACCATCATTTTTGTATTCGACCCAAGGAATGTCTCTACATTGGAAAGAAGAAATAATTAAACAACACAACATAATCAAGTAGTATGATACAATGTTTTAATATTAAAATGATATATCACAACACCATAACAGAAGAATCAAGCTTTGGTTTGGGTTATATATACTTACGTTTTGGGATGTGTATTAAAATATGCAAGTACTTGCTCCTTTTGATCGGCATCCAACATTTCAATTACTAGGGAACCTTTAACATCCTTTCTCATTGTCCCATCGTCATCTTCTGGAACTGCATCCATTGTTTCTTCTACTTCTGGAACTGCAGCCATTGTTTCTACTTCTTCTCGTGGAACTTAATCCATTGTTTCTTCATTAGGAGTCTTCTTAATCTTCTTAGGATTTCTTTCATAAAGTTTCAGATCTTGTTTTTAAATTGTTCTATTCCTCAAAACTCGTTGTTGTATTTGGTTGTTCTCAGCTTCCTTAATTAGTTCTCCGACGGTTTTTGGAGTTCTATCTAGGCCAAGGCTAAAAATCCTTTCAGTACTATCAATTTTCTCCTGAGTTTGAGCTGTGCAACAACAAAAATAAGCAGAATCAAAAAAAAAAAAGTTGCACATGCTCAACTTGTGTAACCTGAAGTTACACTTGCCTTGCATAGGATGTCTAACAGAAAGCTACACTTGCATTACACACGTGTAGCCTTAAGTTACACATGCCTATACAATGTGTAACTTGAAGTTACACTTGCATTATGAACAACATAAGAAGGAAAAAAATTATAAGAAGTTACAAAAGGAAGACATGTTACCGCTGGAGCTAATTTCTGGATTCTCCATCTATGCAGGTCCGTGTTCATAAATTCCTTTACCTTGGTCAATGTCGCTTAGAACCACAACAAGTATATCAGTTACTTCAACATCCGCCATCTCAGGATTGTCACCTGGATGGGTTGTAGCAGTTATCACCATAGAGTCATGAAACATTGTTGGATGAGTTGAAACGAAACTATCATCAAAAGTTTCAGGTGTTGGCTGAGTTGGAGCAGTCATAACCAAACCGTCACCAACAGTTGCAGGTGTATCTTCTTCGACATTTGCAGTTACATTATCACATGCGGCTTTCTCCTGCCTCCCATCCACAACTCCACCTTCTGCAGCTTTCTTCTGCGCCTCATCCGCAAACAGGTGTCTCTTCATCAGCTTTCTTTTGCTCCTCATCAACAAGATTTGAAGGAGTGGGATTTTGCTTTCCAACTGGCTTTTTCTTTGTAGGAGGAGCCTTGCATGTTGTCACACTCTTCATACTCGAACTGTATGTCCTGAGAGGCGTTTTGCGTCCCTCTGCAGTAGTTTGAGCTTGCAGAATTGTTGGCGTATTTCCAGATGCAAGACTTATATATGAAAATGCACAAGGATTGAAATGAGAAACTTTGTGTATTTAGGATGATGATGATGATGTTAAATTTTTTTAAAAAAATTTCAAGAAGAATATGTCAAGTGTAATCGACAGCTACACATGCATATGACTTGGATACCTAGCATGTGTATTTTTTTGGTTGAAAATTTTAGCATTTATAACTCCATGTTACACATGCATATGACTTGGATACCTAGCATGTGTAACTCCATGTTATACATGCATCTAACTAGTGTAACCAGAAGTTACACATGCATATAACATGTGTAACTAGGGATTGCACATCCATATGATTTGTGTACTCAACAATTACTAAGTCTAATTTGGTACCTCCAGAAAAAAAAATTCACCAAAGTATGAAACTAAAAAGGTTCAAAGACCTTAGTGTGAACTAATTGGGTACTTCTACACATGTCAACTAATATATCATTATCACTATCAAGTTAAAGCATATTAAAAATGAACAACTACTTACATTCTTTTTGGAAGGAAGTTTCTGTGTCATCTTTCTCTTTCTCTTGCTCATTCTCTTTCTCGGACTCTTCTTCTTCATGCTCAGTAGCTCCATGCTCAGTACCTCCATGTCCTTGATGCATATACTCTTCCTGATGCTCAGTACCTCCATGTCCTTATCCACCATCTTCTTGTTGCATAAACTCTTCTCGGGTCACTTTATAAGGTTCAATACATATTTCTCTCATAATTTTTCAACTAAAGTGTGAATCTTGTATTCTGGTGTTCCTGAAAGGTCCCCTTATGATATCCCTTCTCTGGAAATTCCATACACTGCATCAAACATTTCTTGCGTTGCTTGCAGTTGCTCTTTCAGCCACCTTTGCAGGTCGTCCTTGCTTGGTACCACGGTTGATATACCAAGATGCTTTTCAAGCTGTGAAAACTCATCCACATAGCTAGGAGTTGGCTGCAATTAACAGATGGAGAGGTTAAAAAGAGATAGAAAAAACAGGGTTTGCAATCTAAGTTACCTTGGTAACAAAGCATTCAATATTCATCGTTAGATGAAAAACTGATTAGATTCAAGCTAATATCTTTCAACCGTTAGATCGAACTTAGCTTGTTATACACAAATGAAATGTACCTTTTGTAGATGGGAAAAACGATTTGCTGGTTTTTACGGAATTGAGGAGACGTCCGTGTGGAGACTCCTTGAATCGAGCGAAATCTTGAACCTCACACAGATGCACTGCAAGAAGGGAGTGCTTTAAGTTCGAGAGATCAATATGTAGGACTCCGGCCTAAACCAAGAACAATGGTCGTTCCAGAGTCAATTCGGTCACAAGAGAGGATGGGTTGATCTGTAGGAGGGAAGCTGAGAAATGTGTGGGATCAATGGTGATCTGAGATTGTAGGTGTGCTGTGAATTCAGCGTAAGAACACTCTGAATGATTGAATTTTACTCAATTGAGAGTGATTTCTCAGACGATGAGTTCGTGTAGACGAAGGATTGTCTATATGAACTTGCAGAGAAATTGCTTGTTTAGACGAATGTTCCAGTATTCGAATCTTGTCCTTTCAATCAGGATTCAGAGACATTTTATAATACCGACGTTGAAAACACCATGATCCTTTGAAGTGTGACAGTTGCTGGAATCAGAGAGTGGGGAAGTGGGAAATCGTGTTAAAACCAGTTGCTCATCGTGCGAAGACTTGGTCAATTTTCCACCCACTACTTTGTTGACTCCTCCAACTGATTGCACGACTTGCTCACATTCTCATTGTGGGTGAACACACGTGTCGTAGACCGCCAGACCAAAACTCTAGTTAATATCCCCCCATGTGACACGATTGATATCTCGTGATTGTGGAGTCAGTTGCTGAATTTATGGGACGATGAGTCCATGTATTGCTGAGTTGAACATGATTTGCAAATGTTCTGAAACTCATGAATTAAATATGTCTGCTGAGACGAGGTATTATTATGTTGATTACCTAAGACGAGCAAACTGTGTTGCTGAATTGTTGAATATTGATAGTTGAACCAATATTCTTGAATCTGAGCAAATATTGCTGGTTCGAGCAAATATTGCTAATTCGAGCAAATATTGCCGGTTTGAGCGAATACTGCTCATTTGATGAATTGTTGGTAGCATGACCAAATAAAATATTAATTTAATATATTGTTGGGGAGTACAATAAATAAAATTGTTGATCACGAGATCAACATAAAATTATTAGTATTTGAATCTGCTAAGAATTAAGTTTTTGCAGAGTTCTGGATTCAAAACCCTAATTTTAATGAAATGATGATTTATTGAAAATCAACCGCAGAGTGAAGCAGGGACCGGCTACATGGGATGATGACTCCACCATGTAACGCCCAAATGCTCTAATGAGCAAAATACCAAAGTCTCTTGAGGACCAGTTGGTGAAAGAATGATTAAATGCTGGTTTAATCATTTATTAAAATAATGCTCGTGTGAGCGATAGACAACAAGACCTAGCCATGAAAAGATGAGGGACCGACCAATAGGTCATGGGACCGGCTCTTGGTGGTCGTGGGACCAATAGATGGTCGTTTTAGCAAACTCTCGATTGTTCGGAAAGAGTTTGAACCTAATATGAGCAGTTGAGCAAATTAGGTTAAAAATAGTTAAAACATGTGGGACCGGTCACTTACAAGCCTCGGGGCCACCCTTGGTCGGTCAATGGGATGCCCCCGTGTCACCATGTTGTTCGTGTCTTAGTCCTGAGAGTTTTGATATTTTCCGGTGCGCGTTTGAGCAACATTTTGGGAAAATATGCAGAATCCATGATTTTGCTGAAACTAGGAAAAATACATGAGATGATGGAAAATAATAAATAAAACAGGGAATTGCAGGGTGTGGGACCGACCAGGGCTAGGACACGGCCGACCGGCTAGCAAGCGGTCCCACAATATTTTCCCAGTTTTATGTAATTTTATGTATTTTCTCTGAATTGAGGGAAATCCCATGAAACTGGAGAGTTTTATGAAATTAGGGAACTTCCATGAGATGAGGGAAATAAAATAATAATAAAACAGGGAATGATGGAGTGTGGGACCGGAAATGGCCAAGGCATGGCCGGCCGGCCAAGGGGCACGGTCCCAACACTCTTCCCAATTTTATGTAATTTTTCATGATTTTAGGGAATCTTCATAAAATCAAATAGATTTGTTGAAACCAACGTATTTTGTTGAAATCAGGGAGTTTCCATGGAATGAGGAAAACAAAACAAAACAAATAATAAAATAATAGGCGTGTGGGACCGGCTAGGGCCCAGTCCCACAAGTTTTTCTTAATTTTATAATATTTTTCATGGTTTTAGGAAAAATTCGTGAAATCAGGGAATTTTCATGGTTTGAGAGAAATAATAAAATAATGGGGACGTGACGTGCGGGACCTGCCACGGCTAGGGCATGGATGGCCGGTTGGTGCTCGGTCCCGTGACACCTTTCCCTAATTTTATTATTTTCTTAACATAAAGAAATATCATGAGATTAGAGAATTTCCTTGAATCGAAGGAGATTTGCTCGAACAAGAGAATTTTCATGAGAACAGGAAAAATAATAAAATATGATAAAAATATAAAATCGGGCGTGGGACTGGTCACGGCATGACCAGGCGGCTGGTGAGCCCAGTCCCTGGCGCCTTTGCTAATATTTTATTATTATATTTTTCCTTCATATTTTGCATAGGTTCATCGTTCATTCGTATTTTTGAAATGCTCGTTTATGCATTCAAATGCTGGTCTGTGCATTATTGCTAAGTACACTTGCACCATTTAATCAGGGCTTATCCGATGCTCAGATGCATGTTTCGTTGAATATTTATCACTAACCCGTGAAATTCTGCTGGGAAGAACCACGAATTGAAGTGACGAAATATAACGAAGAATCGTAGAATATTGCTGGATATTCTGGCGATTAGAGATAATTAACTGATGGCTCTATACTAGCAGGGCTTCCTATCTAGGAGCATTAATTATATGAGAGTTGAGCAATATGAACTTGCTGGAGTATCATATTTCTCCTATATAGTCAGGGAAAACCTGGTTGCATCCTGAATACGTTGTCGCTCTATACTAGCAGGCATGCTGTCTAGGAGCCGCCCAATCTTTCGATTCTATATAGAAATAATTACTGAAATTGCTCAGTACTCATGAGATGTACCGTGGTCTCAGCTGGGAGACTACACATCTACAGATACTCTGAGAGACAACCTTCTGAGTCAGAGGTTTTATGGCATGAGCTTTCATTCGAGACATGAATCTCCATACTCGTCCGATTGCCGGATCAAGAGCATGTATAATTACTGAAATTGCTCAGTATTCATGAGATGTGCCGTAGTCTCAGCCGGGATACTATACATCTACATATACTCTGAGAGACAACCTTCTCAGTCAAAGATTTATGACATGAGCTTTCATGCTTTAAATAAGAGACATGAGTCTCAATACTCATCCGATTGCCGGATCTGGAGTGTGGTCTTATAATGTTACCCTTGTCGAAAATCCACCATCTATATTAAGTCCCCTGCTTAGTGAGGGACAATTATGTTCCTCGGTCAGCATTGAATGGTGATTTTCCAGGTACAAACAAAAATAAGTAATTGAACATATAAGATAAAATGTTACCGAATTTAGACTGAATGAGAAAACCATGGTTTGAGCGCAAACCCCAGTGGCATAATAGAGCGTCATCCAGCGAGCATAAATTGGTGTAGAACCGTTGATTTGATGATGGAACCTTGGTAGGTTTAGGATTCATGGATCCAGGCCTAAGAAAGGAATCCGTTTTAGCGCGGATGTTCGTTCGTCCGTTCGTTAGTTTAAGAAACAAACAAAATAGACCTGAGTCTAATGATAAAAATTTTGTCTATGAGCTTTCACGAATTTTTTTTTTATATTTTTAAATATGTGAGATTTCAGAAAGTGGAATAAACTCTCATTTCAAAGGTGGATGCTCGTACGAGAGAATTTTTTTGAACAAACGTGCGTCTGTTAGTAATAAAATTTTATTTATGAGCTTTCATGAAAATTTTATCTTGGAGCTTTCAGAAATCTTTGAAAATATATACTCTCGCTTCAAAGACAGATGCTCGCGCGAGGGAGCAAATATATATATATTCAAACTTACGTGAGTTTCACGTTAAATATATATATTTTGTAAAACCAATGTTTTGATTTTGAACAACTGTTGAAAGTAGACAATTATACATGGTGAAATAATGTCCATATGTAAGTTTTCACAATTGTAGAATGGACGTCTGTCCAATTATTGA
This sequence comes from Papaver somniferum, assembly GCF_003573695.1. Taxonomy (NCBI): domain Eukaryota; kingdom Viridiplantae; phylum Streptophyta; class Magnoliopsida; order Ranunculales; family Papaveraceae; genus Papaver; species Papaver somniferum. The sequence continues at coordinate 178,320,394 of NC_039364.1, read as the reverse complement.
AAACCAGTGGATGTTAAAATTCACGTGAGTTGTTCACGGTTTTATGAACATCAAGTCATGATTTTGAATAATGAATTTTGCTCGTCTTTGCAGGTTTGAAGGAACGAGCAAGTTTTCGAAATTCTGACGTTATAATCACTACAACTAGTGAAATCGTAAATAGGTAAGAGTTGGATTGTTACCATTTTGTTACCGTTTGTTATTGGTATATCCATGACTCCATGTCTTTTGCCTCGGATAGTGGTGACTTCTAGTTACAACCACTCTTCTGGCCCTTCTGAGGAACGCTCCAGAAATATCAAGTCAAAGATGAAGACTTCTGCAGATGTTCATGCCGAAGTGAATCAACCTTTCAGAGACACTGGAAAGATGATACATTGTATGTATTTCGATCATCTGGGAGTCATCCGTGGTGGAATCAACGCTTTCTTAGCCTTAGCGAATGCAGAAGAGAAGCAAGGAAGAGATGAGTTATTACTGAAAAGCAAAGCTGAAGATGAAAGGCTTGCAGCTTATCAGCAAAACGTCGTCGGCTTCAGCAAATGAGACTAGCGTCTGAAGACGAAGTCTGATCTTGTGCGGAAGGTGTAGCTTCTGATTCAGATGTAGATGAATGAAGAATTTCGTCATAATTCGTCATCAGAAAATTCAGAAGCCAGGTCTTCATTGAAAATGCTGTAGAATCTTCGTCCGATATCGGATTTTCGTGATCTACCCATGTTTCTTCATCCTCAAAATTTTTCCAAGCTTTAGTGAAGAAGATTTTTGAGTTTTGAGCATGTTTAGGGCCTAAAAAAGGCGAAACAGTAAACTTCCAGGAGATTTTCAGAAATTTTTCAGATTGTATGTTGTCCAATGTTTTGGCCACATCTCCTTGCCCGTGTCTTCAATTGCTGTGAATGTTGGATATGTTGTAGAGAACATCCATACAAAGAGAATGGTATATTACCCATACCTATCTTCTTCACCAATTGCTCCCAGCTCGTCGGTTTTTACAGGACAGTGTAAAATCATCTCAGACGAGCTTGCAGCAAAACACTCATGTTGTGTCTTTAGACCATTCGCTTGTGTCTTGAACGGTTGGTGAAGGATTTTAATGTCATTGATTCATTTGAGACCAGGACCCCTTGATTTATACATGAGCATGGTGCTTGCAGTGCCATCTTGCTTCTGTTAGTCGTAGAAACATCACTTCTGAAACCCTGGTCACGGGACCATAGCTGAGGTTGCTCTCGAGAGGGGATGATGTAATAACCATGGTTTCATGTCCCGGTGGTAGCATTACTTTTATGATGAATGATTAGCACATAAGAGTCTGGTGCCACGAGTCTTGGACTGTGAAACTGATCATTATGATCAGTGGACCGTCAGTCCCCAATATCTTGTTAAATCTCTCTTTTTGTTTTCCCTTCTTCTGGCAAGACCTAGATAGATGACCCAGGTAGAAAAATTGATGTAAAGACCTAGGTGGTCGAATTTGGAGGTACCTTGATGAAGGACTTAGCGGAATGACCTGGTGGACACTGATCGACTGTGGAAGTTATGAATCCCATCTAAGAATTGCTGCTTGCATGTTGTACGCTCTTGAAGCTGTAGGAACCTCATACGATTTCGGAATTCGATGATTGACCCCAACTTTTGAAGCTAAGAGACTGAGTCATCACATGAGAAAAGAATCTCTCAATTCGGAGTTATAGAGGTCATCCAACGAAGTATGCACATTTGTAATTTGTAATCCCGTACAAGTTTTTCAGATTTCGTAGACCTGACGGTAAAGGCCATATCTTTCAGCTCGTATGATTGATGCACCCTTTTGGTATGTTGTAGTAGAGACATAAACGAACATCTTTTGTTGAGGAAGCATTGTCCCATTCCTCACACATTGGTACGTTTTTGTAAACCCATGGCCTGAAGCATGTTGTATCTCATTTGTAGAGGTGATGAGAACATCTTGTAGAAGACTTTGGTTTGTGTCTGTCCGTCGTGCAAGCTTTGGGAAGACTTTGATGGTGATATGTTTTCATGTCCACACGTCTTGATATGAGTCATTAGTGCTTGGAGAAGTATGATCCATCGAGTAACACTTCCAGACTTAGGTTGTAGAGAATGGACAGTTGATGGACTTTTGTCATGAGGATGTTGCTCTTGAGACCGTTGTTAATGCTGAGATCTCGATTGAATTTTGTCCATACATTCTTGTTGATGCTGAGACCATGGACATAGTTCCTCCAAATATCCTTGTTGATGCTGATACCATGGTTGGAGTTGCTCCAGAAACCAAGAAGGCTAGAACCATGATTATCAACATAGTGTTGCTCCTCCATCCAGTGAGCCGCGAAGTGCCTTTGTCTGGGAATTGATGATGTTCCGGAAAATAACAACAACGTACTTTATTCAATAAGATCAAGTCCCCAGTGTGTTGAAAGAGTTTGTGCCAACGTTGCATCTGCTCCAGAAGTATTATCACGGGATAATGAAGACCTATCGATTGAACTTTGATCGTGTCGGTGTTGAATCAGTGTGTCACCGTAGAGATATTGTGCTGAAGATAGAGGAGCTATTATCGAAGGTGTACTCTTTGATTGGAAGTACAGTTTGAAGGCTTCTGAAGAAGGTAGCATTCAGAGATGAGATGTTTTTTGACTTTCAGTTGGCCTTGGAGAAGTAGGTGATTGACAGCTGTTGTAAGGATTTTCTTAGATGCTCGAGTATTGAGGCTTTACACCCTTTAAGGGTCCGATGTCATAGGCTTGATCGTCTCGGCCTCGAGTATCCTCTGTTGATTCAGCATTCCTTTCGTTGCGGTAGTGGGATTCAACACTTGTGCGGACATCAGAGCTTTCTGATTTTGTGGTACACAAGGACACTTGTACAAGGCTATGGAGAAACGCCCAAATTGTTCTTTTCCGTGCTTGAACACCAACTCAATAATGTATGTCCCAGTGAGATGCTCGATTCGGAGAAATGTCAGATTCAACCACTTGGTAAAATATTGCTGAAGTGAGATTACCCACTTATAGCGTCTTGCAATAGCAGAGATGCTAGCAGAATTGAGTCCCCATGCTAGAATAGCATGCGAGGAAATAAATGACATAGACATGGAGGAATGAGACTTGCCTGAGTGCAGGACCTTTGGGTGAATGTCTATGCATCTTTTGCAGGTTCTTGTTTAAACCTAGTCAAAGTTCGAAATTCCTCCAAGTGCTCTGATGATGGAACGTCCGCCAAATATTCTGGATCAGAACTTTCTTCTTTGGAGAAATATGTAACCAAAGGTGCTTTGTAAGTACCCATATTTTCAGCGTGGATCCATGCTCGTCTGAAGGACATGTCATATTCTGGATTTTCCTGATTATGTAAAACTTGGCTTCCGTCCAGGTCGAACTTATGTTCACTTTGAGAGTGATGCAGCCATAAGTATTTCCGAGCGTTCCTTCAAGGTCTCTGATTGAGATGGGAGCATGAGTATCTCCTTGTCGAGTGATGCCTGTGGATCTGATGGTTTTCAGTGGAATGTTGTTGATGGTGGTGCCAACATCGATCAACATTCTTCCAAATTCGTTTCTTCTGAGATTGACCGTGGTAAGCAGTCCCCAGTCGCACATCTCTTGGTCTATGGCTGGAGGCTCAAGAAGTATTTCCGGAATGTACTTCTTGACACGATGTAGTTCAGTGTTGTGAACATGTCTCTCCTTTGTGCCTTCGACAGATATAGCAATCCACGTTCGACCAAGGATTGAACTGACTCTTTGATAGTTTGTTTAGAAATTTTAAAGATTCTGATTGGGAGAAGATTCTTGTGTACTCCTTCAATCCCCAGTTGAAGATCTCCTGATTCAACCTTCTCCCTGAATATGCGCTTCAAAACTCTGCAGTTGCTTGTGGGATGATTGACGAACCTGTGAAAGCGGCAGTAACGAGGACTTTCCATGTCTTCTTCAGTTAGTTCTTTCATGACATATGGCAACTTGATTGCACCATGTTGGATCCAGACATCCAAGAGTTCGATCACTTCTTCAATGGAAAAGGGAAATTCAGGTGCTTCTTGATCAGAAACTCTTGTGTGTTGGTCAGAGGCTTGTGCATATTGCTTATCCTTCCTTTATGCTTTTGAAGGGGATGAGGTATACTTGCGCGTTGGTTCGGATTTCCGTTTGCTCCCTTCTGCAGCAGCGTTTGTGGAAGGATAGAGGTTGTACTTCTTGTTAATCATACGTCTGCTACCTCAAGTATCTGTTGTAGTAATTCGATTGCGGTAAATACGGATTCGTTGCTCGGACTTGAATAGATTTAAAAACAAAAATATGTACAAAATTGTCACAAGATCAAGAGGAACCAGGACTCAGGATTCCAATGTGTTTCATATTCAAGTGGCTCAGAAAATAATCCTAGGCGATTATAGCTCAAAATAAAACAAGTATTAACTCTATGTTTGCCAAATTAGATTCCATAAAATATTACTTGTATATTATAAGCATGGCACATCAAGAATCCCTAGGACTAAGCATGTTCCATCAAACAAAATCACAAGTAATTAATTGAAATCATAAATCAATTAAAATCGGTGCAAAAAGTGAATTAAGAATTATTTAAATAACCACATGGCTGAAAAACAACTTCCTCCATCATCCCAGTATTGGGGTTTAGCTACTCATGATAATCATGTTCTCAAAATACATACTTGATGCTCAAAATATGATTAAAAGAGTGAAAAATATAATACAGTGAAACTACGACCCTCTTTAAGCGTCCATAAAAGAACGATACCTTACTGCTGCTGTTGATAAGCGACGCTGGTATTCTGCTGTTAAGAACGACGCAGGTCTACTGCTGCTAGCACTGTTGAAGAACGACGGTCCTGGAGGGTCCGTTCTTCGTCTTCTTCTTCCTCCTCGAGCAGCAGCAGGAAGCTTTCCTGCAGCTTCCTGTTCTTCGTCTTCCAGCCTCTCTGCTGCGTCTCTGTGGTCTCTAAACTTTCCCAAACTCTTTGATAAAACTTTCTCTCACTTCCCACCAGCCTTTATATACCAATAGGGTCCAAATAACTCGATTAAATCCGAGTTTATCTCCCTTTTTTCTTCACGTGCAGTTGAGAGAGAAATCTCTTTTCTGTTGCTTTGTACGCGTCTTCTGGCAATTTCTTACGCTCCAAACTTCTCCTAATCCTTAAACAAGACTAGATACACTTTACTTCAACGTAAAACTCTCCCAGAATCTCTAAAAATATATTTGAAAACTTCACAGAGAACACGTATTCTGTTTGGACTTTGATCGCTTCTCCCAGCCATTCCAGCCCAAGTTGATCGATAAAATCACTTGCATACGATCTGTTTATTCTTAACAGGCCTAGCCCAATTGATTTCAGGGATTTAATCTCCCTCAAAACTGCCCAGAAATCCAACAGAGAATTATCAGACGTGAACTTAGTTTTCCCGCCAAATTCCATTATTTGAACTTTGAATGTGGTGTCCCCTTAACCAGACCTGGTGTCCCTTTAGCAGCTGCTTGGAAATGGGTCACCCCTTAGTAATTAGGTTACCCCTTATCCAAAATCAAGGGTCCATATAGCAAGTTTCCTCTGGGGCATTTTCCGCACTTTTTTCGGGGTTCCTCCGGGGTATTTCTGGGGCACTTCCGGCACTCTATCAATGGAGGTTCAAACGCCGCATTGTCAGCCAATTTCGCCGCAAATCCTTATTCTTCTGAAAACACCTACAAATATATAAAATAACCAAATAAGTACAAAAATGGGTGCTAACACTATATACAATTGAGATATATTAGACACATAAATGCGTCTATCAAATACCCCCAAACTTATTATTTGCTAGTCCCGAGCAAATCAAAACTACAAAATAAAATCCTAACTCACTGTCGCAGGCATCGTCGATTGCATTTAGCGTATGCAATAAGCCTTTAAACCCCTAGGTGGCCCTAGTGGCCGAGTTATAGTCTCGGGAGGGCTTACCAGAGATATACCCACAAAACCTGTACTCCAGACCTTAGCTATCTACGCAGAACCTTGGAAGGCACTAAAGAATCTCCTTGGTTGGCATACTTATTGACTACAGGAAGAAGTACCCTGATGCGAAATTCCAATTGCTGTACACGAGTTTGCACTCAAGCATACTAAAATTCATATAAAGTGACAGAGCTCTACTCAGATAGTTGCACTATGGACATCATATTCGGAGTCAAAACTAATCACATGGAGATCAAGAAGATGGATATAGAAAAACATAGATGGTTTTGATGTTTACTAAGTGAACGGCGTTTCCCATATCTGTCTGAAGGCCTCCGCCAAAATGAACCTATCCTAATGGATTGAGATACTAGTCTGACTAATATCAACACATGGCATATACAAGGGTACCAGTGGTCGATAACCTAACTCTAGGTCAACACAACTGGCATATACAAGGGTACCAGTGGTCGACTTTATTGAATTTATTCCTTTTGGTCAAATGGTCTGGTCTCAATTTCTTTCTTCTCTTTTTTTTTTCTTTTTTTTTTTTTTTTTTTTTTTTTTTTTTTTCAAGGTATCTCAATCACTCTAATTCACCCTAGCATTGGTAACAACTTGAATCGTGGGCCCCACCTATTACTTAGAGAAACATAGTTTAAAAAAAAATAAAATAAAAATAGAAGTGAAAAGGACTCAACGAGATATGGTGAAACTATCATGTTATTTCTAACACCTGAGCTCTGTGCTTTTATGAATAGACTCTTTAGATGTTTCCATCTAATCAGATTGGTTCCTCAAACTCCTACAATCAAAATGCTTCCATCCACTTAGATTAGTTAGTGCAATCCTCAATAGGCATAATTTCTAAGCTCTGGAGTTTATTTATTGCAACTAAAAAGTTTCTCCCATACCCCCAAACTTAAACCTAGCATTGTCCTCAATGTTCTAAAGATAAAATTAAAAACATGAACAAGGAGAAACTATTACCATTCGAAGCAAAAGAGTTAAGGAAAGATATTACCTGGTTGCATGAGTTTGGGTTACCTCCCAAGAAGTGCTAAGTTTAAAGTCTTCAGCCAGACATAGAAAAGGTTTAGTCAACTCGAACCGTATAACAATAGCCGGAATAACTGTGGGTCTTTAAAACCAAAAAGAGCTGACAAAAGGAAACTGCAGTGAACCAAGAAAATGTACAAGACTAGCATGCCCTTACCTAGTTTCTGGATAACTATCGCTAATTGCGGTTCAGGTTCAGGTTCTATGAAGGGGTCTAAATAGACTATTTTCCTCGGATGATTTCCTCATAGGTAGGATTCAAATTATTAGGTCCTAGAGTCTGGAAAAACTCAGATAAGAACCTGGAATCACAAAATAACCTAAATAATTTAGGATCCTCTAAGTCAATTAGGTATGACTTACATAGTTGACCACAGTCAGAGTAGTGGTCATTCTGAAACAAATGTGTCGATTCTAATTTCCTAAAGTACTTAGGCTTAGTCTCAACTTAATAAGTAACACATTTGAAATCTATACGTTCCCACAATTGGAAGAAAACTATTTGGTGGGAAAACAAAGTCAATCTGGGTATCATAGCCTGGGCAAACCACATCAACCAGAGGATGGGTTTCTAACGACTGAACTTTTTTCATGACATCATTAGGTTCGGGAAACCTAGTATGAAGATAATCTTGTAAGATGGTTGAGGCATGGATATCACGTCCTATGTGAGGGGACTTTCTGAGAGTTAAAGGTAAAGCACTAGGAAAGTGATAATCACCCCCAAACTTAGAGTTTTCAGTGTCTCTAGTTAGACTAGCCACAATCTCCCTAATTTCTAGGTCATCAGATTCCTGAAAATGGGCAATTGATTCTTCTAAGTTGTAATATTGCAGTGTATCCTCATTAATCTCTACGAGTTCATCTAAGACTATTGTTTCTAAATCGTACGACTCTGAAACAGTATTCTCAGGGTAAAACCGTTCCTCGAAACCATCATCGATTACAGTTTCTAAATCGTTCGACTCGAAAACAGTAGTCTCAAGATAAACCGGTTCCTCTAAACCTTTATCGGATTCGTAAACAGGACATACTACATCGTCTAAAACGGTGGAATCCCTAATCAAATCCTCGTCCTTTTGAATAGGTGAATAATCATAATAATTATTTGGATTTGAACTAGAAATAATATAATCATTATAAAGCTCAATTGGATTACTAGATTCCTGATTACTATGCCTACATATTTCAGATTCTTCATCACTACTATCCTCATCATCATAATAGTACGAAGATGATTGAACCTTATCTAAATAAGTAGTGTTACCAATTATAACCTCGTTATCTTGATTATGTGAAAAAGTATCTTCATTCTCAAGGGTATTATTGGATACACTATATTGGCAATTCAAGTTATTTCGAGCAATACTTTCGTTCGTCTCTAACTCAAGTCTACGTGTCGACTCAGCTATCCTCTCAAGGGTCTCTTCCAAAGAAAGTTCCCTTAGTGTAGGATCTAAGTTTTGAGTTAATCTATTGAGGATATCTTCTACAGATTCAGTTGTTGTTGCAGTTCTTTCGTCCATATCTACGTTATTCACCTCATCTAATTTATACGTCGATTCAGCTAACTGACGTGATGACTCAGCTAAATTCCTAAGAGTCTCTTCTAGAGAAGGAATAGGAACTGAAGGATCATAATAAGGACTACTTTTCAATAGTTTGATTGTATCCTCTAGAGACGAAGAACTAGTACTATAATCTTCTTGCTCGTATGACTGATGCGCGTGCGGATAGTAATTGGGATCACCATGGTATGAACCATAACCTTGAAAAGGTTGGCGTCCCCAACCACTATTCTCACTATGGTCATAATACTGATGATGTCCATATTCAAATTCAGGTCGATATTCATTGTATTGGCTTCTATCATACCAGTTCGACATTCTTAATTGCAGGGGAATTCTACACAATCACAAACAAGGCCGACTCGACTCCACCAAAACAAACCTAAATATTTCTAGCAAACAAAAAGCATGATGGCTCCACTTAGATTGTTTTCTAGACCAGCTTCTATTCCTTCGAAAAGGAATTCGTTACAATTTGAGCACACCCCTCTGGAATCAATCCGAGCTAATGTAAGTTGAATCGAGGCGAGGGAAGCTCAGTGGAGCTTTGATACCCAAGGCCTCACCGCTATCACAAGGCGGCGCAGTCACGCATTCAACTCACAGAAACCATCATGAACTTTGAAATGTGCTTAAAGAGCAACCAATATTTTTCGAACGAGTTTCCTATTAAGCTCGTTACCCTATTGGTCTCGTTCTATTCAATATTTTAGGCTTAGGTTCGCGTTTGGTTTCGTTTTCCTAAGGCGGGCAAGAAGGAAACGGTGATGAAATCCGAGTCCTTATCTTGTTTAGGCCAGGCCTTGCCCTTTACTAGGAAATAAACAGTCCGGTTCGTCCTCAAACAATTATCACCTTAAGGCAGACAGTAACCCGCTTGCAGGAGATTCGCGGGTGTTTCGATTGGACTTACCTCCCGTACCAGACGGGCGATGAACCGTTGTCGTCGACTCGGGCCACGACTCCTATGACGTGTGCGAACCCGAGGGGCCGAGACGATATAGTAATCGTCGTCCTTCCCTGCAAACAGTTTGTATTTAATTTTTTTTTAATTTATAACCCTTCCGTAGGGTTTTAAAAATAATGTCCAAAGTCCAGAATAAAGTCCAAATAAAAAGTCCAAAAATTACAAAAATTATGAAAAATAAAGCCTATTTACAAATTCTAAAAAAAATATATAAAAGCTATATACAAAAAAAAATAATAATAAATAAAATAAATTAAATTAAATCCTAAAAAAAAACATGTCTTTTTTTTCTTCTCTTTTAGCTTTTAGCTTTTAACTTTAAGCTTTTTGTTCCCAAGTCCTTAGTATTCCACTTCGAACCTGTAAATCAAAGACACAAAAAGAAACGTAAAAAGGAACAAATAATAATAAATAAAAAAATTAAACCTAAAAACAAATCTATATACAAGTCCGCGTCGGCGGCCATTTTGTTGTAGTAATTCGATTGCGGTAAATACGGATTCGTTGCTCGGACTTGAATAGATTTAAAAACAAAAATATGTACAAAATTGTCACAAGATCAAGAGGAACCAGGACTCAGGATTCCAATGTGTTTCATATTCAAGTGGCTCAGAAAATAATCCTAGGCGATTATAGCTCAAAATAAAACAAGTATTAACTCTATGTTTGCCAAATTAGATTCCATAAAATATTACTTGTATATTATAAGCATGGCACATCAAGAATCCCTAGGACTAAGCATGTTCCATCAAACAAAATCACAAGTAATTAATTGAAATCATAAATCAATTAAAATCGGTGCAAAAAGTGAATTAAGAATTATTTAAATAACCACATGGCTGAAAAACAACTTCCTCCATCATCCCAGTATTGGGGTTTAGCTACTCATGATAATCATGTTCTCAAAATACATACTTGATGCTCAAAATATGATTAAAAGAGTGAAAATATAATACAGTGAAACTACGACCCTCTTTAAGCGTCCATAAAAGAACGATACCTTATGCTGCTGTTGATAAGCGACGCTGGTATTCTGCTGTTGAAGAACGACAGGTCTACTGCTGCTAGCACTGTTGAAGAACGACGGTCCTGGAGGGTCCGTTCTTCGTCTTCTTCTTCCTCCTCGAGCAGCAGCAGGAAGCTTTCCTGCAGCTTCCTGTTCTTCGTCTTCCAGCCTCTCTGCTGCGTCTCTGTGGTCTCTAAACTTTCCCAAACTCTTGATAAAACTTTCTCTCACTTCCCACCAGCCTTTATATACCAATAGGGTCCAAATAACTCGATTAAATCCGAGTTTATCTCCCTTTTTTCTTCACGTGCAGTTGAGAGAGAAATCTCTTTTCTGTTGCTTTGTACGCGTCTTCTGGCAATTTCTTACGCTCCAAACTTCTCCTAATCCTTAAACAAGACTAGATACACTTTACTTCAACGTAAAACTCTCCCAGAATCTCTAAAAATATATTTGAAAACTTCACAGAGAACACGTATTCTGTTTGGACTTTGATCGCTTCTCCCAGCCATTCCAGCCCAAGTTGATCGATAAAATCACTTGCATACGATCTGTTTATTCTTAACAGGCCTAGCCCAATTGATTTCAGGGATTTAATCTCCCTCAAAACTGCCCAGAAATCCAACAGAGAATTATCAGACGTGAACTTAGTTTTCCCGCCAAATTCCATTATTTGAACTTTGAATGTGGTGTCCCCTTAACCAGACCTGGTGTCCCTTTAGCAGCTGCTTGGAAATGGGTCACCCCTTAGTAATTAGGTTACCCCTTATCCAAAATCAAGGGTCCATATAGCAAGTTTCCTCTGGGGCATTTTCCGCACTTTTTTCGGGGTTCCTCCGGGGTATTTCTGGGGCGCTTCCGGCACTCTATCAATGGAGGTTCAAACGCCGCATTGTCAGCCAATTTCGCCGCAAATCCTTATTCTTCTGAAAACACCTACAAATATATAAAATAACCAAATAAGTACAAAAATGGGTGCTAACACTATATACAATTGAGATATATTAGACACATAAATGCGTCTATCAGTATCTCGCAATTCTTCAGCCTTTGTCGCTTTTGTTCTTTCTAGTAAAGCGGGTGCAGTAGTTTCCGATCTCTTCGCCGCTTCATGAAGCTCTGAGAATGTCTGGAAACGAAGATTTTCCAATAAAGCTTTGTAGACCGGGATCATGCCGTTGATGCACAAGTCTACCAGTTGTTGCTCCGTCACGTTTGGATCATGACAGTCCAGGGCCTGGACTCTGGATCTTTTTACGTAGTCATTGGGATGTTCATTGCTCCTCTGAAACATTCTTCCAAGATCAGAGAGAGTAATTTTCTCTGACACAAAGAAGTACTTTCTGTAGAAGGCGTTAATCATTTCTCCCCAATTATTGATAGTTCCTGGTGCGATGTTGTTGTACCAGGTGTATGCCCTTCCTTTCAAGGATTTTGAAAATTCTTTGAGGCAAACAACATGGTTATGTTCATGTTCACCCAAGGCTTCCAGGAACCGAGAAACATGTTCCCAAGAATTGCCTGTTCCGTCATACAAAGTGAAGGTTGGAGAGGTATAACCTTTTGGAAGAGGAATCCTTTGCGTAGCAGCAGGGTACGGAGGCTGGTGACGATGGACATGTGATGTCTTGTCTTTTCCATGGTTCTCCAAGATGCGTTCCAAATCTTCCCGAGTAATGAAATTTGATGATTCCTTAGCCGATGGATCGTCTGCAGCTTTGCGGACTTCGTCGTCATCCACTGTATAAATTGGAATCACCTAAGGGTCAGCATCTGAGGATTTCTCCTTCTCTTTTCCCTTTCCTTGAGTTTTCTCTGACATCTTATCAGTGAGAGTTTTAATATAATTACACAGCTCTTTCTGTGTAGAAGCCATGTCAGTCTGATTCTTGGCAAGAGTTTCTTGCACCTTCATGAGATCGCCTTTGGTAGGCGGATTTTCTCTGATTTCTTCGGGATGCCGGCCGAAGAGGGGATGTGCTCCAGAATTGGTCTGACGACCACCGCCATCGTTGGAAGCAGGAATAGTTTCTGGAATATGATCGCTAGTGTTGTTGCTAGTGCTAACATCATTTGTGTTAGGCTCTGCGATCGTACGTGACCTAAGATCAACCATCTTGTGAAAGCTTGAGATTGCAACTGAGAGATTAATCTCCCACTGTGGTCGCCAATCTGTAGATGGGAAAAACGATTTGCTGGTTTTTACAGAATTGAGGAGACGTCCGTGTGGAGACTCCTTGAACCAAGCGAAATGTTGAACCTCACACAGATGCACTGCAAGAAAGGAGTGCTTTAAGTTCGAGATATCAATCTGTAGGACTCCGGCCTAAACCAAGAACAATGGTCGTTCCAGAGTCAATTCGGTTACAAGAGAGGATGGGTTGATCTGTATGAGGGAAGCTGAGAAATGTGTGGGATCAATGGTGATATGAGATTGTAGGTGTGCTGTGAATTGAGCATAAGAACGCTCTGAATGATTGAATTTTGCTCAACTGGGAGTGATTGCTCAGACGAAGGATTGTCTGTGTGAACTTGCCGAAAAATTGCTTGTTTAGACGAATGTTCGAGTATTCGAATCTTATCCTTTCAATCAGGATTCAAAGACATTTTATAATGCCGGAGTTGAAAAAACCATGATCCCATGAAGTGTGACAGTTGCTGGAATCAGAGAGTGGGGAAGTGGGAAATCGTGTTAAAACCAGTTGCTCATCGTGCGAAGACTTGGTTAATTTTCCACCCACTACTTTGCTGACTCCTCCAACTTATTGCACGACTTTCTCACATTCTCATCGTGGGTGAACACACGTGCCGTAGACCGCCAGACCAAAACCCTAGTTAATATCCCCCCATGTGACACGATTGATATCTCGTGATTGTGGAGTCAGTTGCTGAATTTATGGGACGATGAGTCCATGTATTGTTGAGTTGAACATGATTTGCAAATGTTCTGAAACTCATGAATTAAATATGCCTGCTGAGACGAGGTATTATTATGTTGATTACCTAAGACGAGCAAACTGTGTTGCTGAATTGTTGAATATTGATAGTTGAACCAATATTCTTGAATCTGAGCAAATATTGCTGGTTCGAGCAAATATTGCTAATTCGAGCAAATATTGCCGGTTTGAGCGAATATTGCTCGTTTGATGAATTGTTGGTAGCAGGACCAAATAAAATATTAATTTAAGATACTGACTGCTGGGGAGTATAATAAATAAAATTGTTGATCACAGGATCAACATAAAATTATTAGTATTTGAATCTGCTCAGAATCAAGTTTTTGCAGAGTTCTGGATTCAAAACCCTAATTTTAATGAAATGATGATTTATTGAAAATCAACCGCAGAGTGAAGCAGGGACCGGCTACATGGGATGATGACTCCACCATGTAACGCCCAGATGCTCGAGTGAGCAAAATACCAAAGTCTCTTGAGGACCAGTTGGTGAAAAAATGATTAAATGCTGGTTTAATCATTTATTAAAATAATGCTCGTGTGAGCGACAGACAACAAGACCTAGCCATGAAAAGATGAGGGACCGACCAATAGGTCATGGGACCGGCTCTTGGTGGTCGTGGGACCAATAGATGGTCGTTTTAGCAAACTCTCGATTGTTCGGAAAGAGTTTGAACCTAATATGAGCAGTTGAGCAAATTAGGTTAAAAATAGTTAAAACATGTGGGACCGGCCACTTACAAGCCTCGGGGACACCCTTGGTCGGTCAAGGGGATGCGCCCGTGTCACCATGTTGTTCGTGTCTTAGTCCTGAGAGTTTTGATATTTTCCGGTGCGCGTTTGAGCAACATTTTAGGAAAATACGCAGAATCCAGGATTTTGCTGAAACTAGGAAAAATACATGAGATGATGAAAAATAATAAATAAAACAGGGAATTGCAGGGTGTGGGACCGGCCAAGGCTAGGACACAGCCGGCTGGCTTGCAAGCGGTCCCACAATATTTTCCCTGTTTTATGTAATTTTATGTATTTTCTCTGAATTAAGGGAAATCCCATGAAACTGGAGAGTTTTATGAAATTAGGGAACTTCCATGAGATGAGGGGAATAAAATAATAATAAAACAGAGAATGATGGAGTGTGGGACCGGCAATGGCCAAGGCATGGCCGTCCGGCCAAGGGGCACGGTCCCAACACTCTTCCCAATTTTATGTAATTTTTTCATGATTTTAGGGAATCTTCATAAAATCAAAGAGATTTGTTGAAAGCAAGGTATTTTGTTGATATCAGGGAGTTTCCATGGAATGAGGAAAACAAAACAAATAATAATAATAAAATAATAGGCGTGTGGGACCGGCTAGGGCGCGGTCCCAAGAGTTTTTCTTAATTTTATAATATTTTTCATGGTTTTAAGGAAAATTCATGAAATCAAGGAATTTTCATGGTTTGAGAGAAATAATAAAATAATGGGTACGTAAGGTGCGGGACCGGCCACGGCTAAGGCATGGCCGGCCGATTGGTGCTCGGTCCCGTGACACCTTTCCCTAATTTTATTATTTTCTTAACATAAAGAAATATCATTAGATTAGAGAATTTCCTTGAATCGAAGAAGATTTGCTCGAACGAGAGAATTTTCATGAGATCAGGAAAAATAATAAAATATGATAAGAATATAAAATTGGGCGTGGGACTGGTCACGGCATGACCGGCTGGCTGGTGAGCCCAGTCCCTGGCGCCTTTGCTAATATTTTTTATTATGATTTTTCCTTCATATTTTGCATAGGTTCATCGTTCATTCGTATTTTTGAAATGCTCGTTTGCGCATTCAAATGCTGGTCTGTGCATTATTGCTAAGTACACTTGCACTATACTAGCAGGGCTTCCTATCTAGGAGCATTAATTATCTGAGATTTGAGCAATATGAACTTGCTGGAGTATCATATTTCTCCTATATAGTCAGGGAAAACCTGGTTGCATCCTGAAGACGTTGTCGCTCTATACTAGCAGGCATGTTGTCTAGGAGCCGCCCAATCTTTCGATTCTATATATAAATAATTACTGAAATTGCTCAGTACTCATGAGATGTGTCGTGGTCTCAGCTGGAAGACTACACATCTACAGATACTCTGAGAGACAGCCTTCTCAGTCAGAGGTTTTATGGCATGAGATTTCATGCGAGACATGAATCTCCATACTTGTCCGATTGCCGGATCAGGAGCATGTATAATTACTGAAATTGCTCAGTATTCATGAGATGTGCCGTGGTCTCAGCCGGGAGACTACACATCTACATATACTCTGAGAGACATCCTTCTCAGTCAGAGATTTATGGCATGAGATTTCATGCTTTAAATAAGAGACATGAGTCTCAATACTCATCCGATTGCCGGATCTGGAGCGTGGTATTACAATTTTACCCTTGTCGAAAATCCACCATCTACACCTTCATTTAGGTTTAAGTAACCACACCTAAACGTGTACACCATGTTGGATCAACAGTAGTTAACCGATGTTAGCTATATGAACACTCTCATATCAACCTTATTCATCTTAACCATAACTAGTTCAAATGACTCAAATGAAACTAGTTAAAGAGTTGTTCAATTGCTATATTCTCATAGAAGTATACAAGAACACAATTGAAGCAAAATCGGTTTGATTCACTCGAATCAATTCATGAACATTATAGCCACGGTTTGCAAAGAATGCATTCCTTAATATATAAATGTATTAGTTCATGAACAAATCGATTTTAGAACTTTAATCACTCAAGTACGCAAACGAGTACGCATACTTAAGTAGCCGGTTTGAGTTTGGGTTCGCCAGTGTGCGAACGGGTACGCATACCTTAGTACATTTCCAAATCCCAGCAGAAATTCTCGGGCCTATACCTTACGCAAGTATGCGTACCGGTATATGTACTTGGTACACGGAATTTCACAACCACAAGTACGCATTCGTGTATGCATACTCTAGTTCCGGTCATGGATCGCATACATGCAAGAATGCACACTATGTTCATAATCCAATAGTTCTAAACTATATTTTAATCATAGAAACTTTCTTATAGGATGACAATAGCCGTTTTCACACACTATTAGCATCAAAGCAATTTTCAAGTTATTGAAATAATTACAACGAAACATTCCAAGTCTACACCAAATGATTGTATCACACAAACCTTGTAAGATGTTACTCGGCAATTTTCACATGATCATCTTTTGATTTTCGTCAAGAATATAAGATGAACTTGGTTGAAGCGAAAGCTTACCAACACATATTTCGGGAAATATGTAAGCGAGTTAATCTCAGCTCGAAATCTCAAATGTGTATAATCGAATACTATATAGTAATTCGACTTTTGTCTCAATATATGAGATAGAGTAGAAATAGACTTTCCAAGTGATAGATGAGTTTTAGTCTCCACATATATTTTGTTGATGAAGTTCCACAAACTCTCCTTAGTAGTTCTTCATCTTCAATTGATGAACGTCGTGAAGTCTAATGCTCAACTACACAATCTATCCTAGTCCGAGACATCACTATAAGTAGACTAGAAATCAAGACTTATAGTTTTGATCACTAACATTGACAAACAAGCTTGAGATAGCAACGCTTGCGAGTTCGACCGAGCAGTGTTCTAATAGTAGGAAATACTCTAGATGAGGATGCCGATGATCTAGTCTTCATTGCAGGAACTAAAAAAGCTGCAAAAATAATTCCTCAATGCTACACAAAAGAGAGAACTAAACCACCAAATTAGAACTCAAGGAATGGGAAAGTAAGAGTTCAAATTAGGTAAACAAGGCACCTGTTAGATCATAGATCGGTTGAACTCAACAAGCGTTGGTACGTCAAATTTGGTTGTCATATTTTAGTGTGTCAAAACTCATCTAAAGTTGTTTGATTATATACTAGAGTCAACTTCGTTTAGGTTAGAATAGAAAGTATAGGAATGTTGAGACATACAAGTATTACTCCGAAGACCTGAAGAATGTGAAGAACTAGCAAACTACAACGACAACGTCATCCTTCCACTTGAGGTTAGTAATATTGACTTGAACTATTTTATTTCTAACGTATCTTTCAAGTCGTGCTATATTGAAAACATAACTGTGAAGCTGTATATACTATACATATTGTATAATACTCTAGTGATGTGATATGGTCATAATTGTATGATCATTGTATTAGGGAATTAGACTACGAAGTATAACGCTTATCTTTTGAACTTCGTAGATATGACATCTATATAATCTTGTATATACTGTTATGATGAGTTATGATGAAGATTTCATCCTAGGAAATAATGTTTTACACTTGTTTAAAGGAAGTACATTTATGAACTCGTTTCATGAATCGAAAGGAAATCATTAGGCTTATCGGTCCGGCTATTCATTGCAAATCTTTGGATGACCAATATGTGTGAGATGGTAGAACCGATCGTAACTATGTTATAATCTTGGTATAACTAATCACAATGCCTGACGTATGATTTGGTATGAATGGTTTTTATTAATCGGTGTAACCGATCCTAAGTAATCACCATGAGATGGTATGATCGGTATTTGTAATTGGTGTGACCGATCCTAGTAATTGGTGTAACCGATCCTAGTAATTAGTGTGACCGATCACAGAGTGTTGTCTAACCGATCCTTGTAATTGGTAACGGGTCCTGGTAACTGGTGTGACCGATCACAAGCAATACAATGGGAATATGGAACCTATCCTGGTAACTGATGTAACCGGTCCTGGTAACTTGTGTGACCGATCACAAGTATTTCCATATTAAGGTATAACTGATCCTAGTGATTGGTAGAACCTATTGAACATAGTATGTGATTTGATTTGATCAATCACATAGTTATCTTGGAATACAGGGCAACCAATTCTAAACTTGTTTGGAAGTGTGATATAACCAATTCAAAGAATGTAAATCCATGTAAATATTAATAAGGATTTACAGTGAAGAGATGTCAACATACTTTGAACGCATACAGTAACTCTTATCATTTATTGTTCAAAGATATTCCTTAGTACTCAAGTAGATCCAGTGCCGAAATAAATTAAGAATCTTTTAATTAAGGTTTTTAGTTTTATATGCTTTAATTACCAGCAATTAAATGCATACCTATAGAGAATAAAAATTAGTAATGTGCATTTACTAATTGAAGATTTTCTATCGAGGGATTTCGAAAATTTTGGACAAGCATTTATTGGAATTAGGAAAACCGAATTTTACCATTCATTACAAATCTTGAGAATATTTTCGGTTTTGGAAATCCCTTGATGTCCAAACATCCTTGGTCTATAAATACCCAAGTTTGCACTTCTAGCAAACTATCCTAAGAATCAGGAAAACTTCATTTCTTGTTGTTTCTAGTGGAGCCGTCTATTCGGAGAGGAAAGTATCCTAATTAGGTGAAATCTCTTACGAACATCGTTTAAAGACTTCGGTGGGATCAAGAAGCTC
The DNA here is from genome assembly GCF_003573695.1 of Papaver somniferum. Lineage (NCBI taxonomy): Eukaryota > Viridiplantae > Streptophyta > Magnoliopsida > Ranunculales > Papaveraceae > Papaver > Papaver somniferum. The sequence continues at coordinate 178,301,407 of NC_039364.1, read as the reverse complement.
TACGAGTACCGTTGGTGGGAAACTAGATAATTGCAGTGTTATTAGTTTTCGATTGATTTGATTGATTAACGGTTATTTAAACTTTGATTGCATCTAGTTAGTTTATTCTTGAGAATCTTTTCTTCTGATATAAGATTCACTCAAACTATATCAAAGTATCAACGGGATCTTTAGAACTGTTGTTAGATCTAAAGACATCTTGTGATAATCCATTGTTAACAAACTCTGTGTGTGATTGATGACAATAGATTCAAGTGGTGTTATGCAGGTTATTATTGAAGATTAAAGAATATTTGAAGGCGAAGAAGGTTTCTTATTAGTTCTCATATCGTTGTGTGTGCACAAACCTCGATCGACTGGGATCCGACAAGAATCAGATTTATTCGATTAATTAGTTGCGTGAGATCGGCATCACTTTATAGTTTCTCATTGAGATCTATACTGATTGATTGTGAATCTAAACTTAACTGCTTTGGTAGTTATTGGATAGATTGATCTAACCAGGAAAAAGAGTTTATTAGATTATACGGAAGAGCCTTTGCGTATGACTTCAGATATCTTTATCGTGAAAAGAACCAATAGAGTTGTTACCAAACAAATTTGTTGTTCCTTTGTTGTTTAGTATACGATCCAAAGGAATTGTACCAGTGCGTGACTTTCGAAGTCGGAAGCGCAGGGATACTGAGGAAACTAAGTGAACTAGGGGTAGTTGTTTGGTATCAACTATACGAAGTTGGTTTAGATTTTGTATAGCGGATTAATTCTGAGAGTATTCAATTCTGGACTAGGTCCCGGGGTTTTTCTGCACTTGCAGTTTTCCTTGTTAACAAAATCTTGTTGTGTGTACTTTTGTTTTTCGCAATTATATTTGTTTATATAATTTAAAGTAAATTGCACTTTACGTTATCTCCGATATACTTGATAGTGATCCTATAGAGTTTGGTTAAGTTCGAACCTATAATTAAGTATCACAATTTGGTAGTCGTATTTTCTCGATCTCGTATCCTTATTGTCTCGACTCTGTCCATAGACGATCACACTTGGTAAGAGGACTTATAGGTTGAAACAAAAGGATTTTGGTGTATTTGGGTACCCTCATCTTTTCAATTGGTATCAGAGCAGGAAAACACAAAAAGATCTAACAATCTGTGTTTGGTGCGATCCAACCTATAAGAAATGAATCTAATGGGTGATTTAGTTAACTTATTATCAAGATTAGTGATTCAAAGTTGTTTGAAACAAATACAAACAGTGAAACTATTGATTCTCTACGATCCAAAGAAATCTGGTCTGTAGAAGATTGTCAATTGTATCTCAGACTCACCGAAGATCCTAAAGACAAAATGAGTCGAAAACCATTGAGTTCGCTGAAACTGAAAAACAAATCAGTGATCTATCTTTAGAACTTGAACTCTACGAGTTAAAGGAGGAGGAGTCTTTTAAAAAGACCTGCAAAATTCTCAGTGATAGTCAACAATTACAAGATGATGAGGATAATTTTCTTTTGGAACTTGAATCTATAAAACAAGCTCGTAAAGAGCCAATATCTGAACGAAGTCAATATCTACATGACTATTGCATGAATTTTTCTCTTGATAACATTAATTTGGATTTTTGTCCAAATATAGTTCATATCAACTCTAATGTCTGTATAAACAAGGATGTATCATATGCAAATACTGATAATGGAGAAAAACAAATGGCCAACATTGATGGATTATCCAAAATTCTCATTGAAAATACAACACACTTCAAGCCCATGAGTATTTTCAAATATGAGATAACTAATCCAATTGAAGAATGGGTTTCGGATCCATGGTCTAACTCTAGAACCAATCCATGTGAAACCGACACATTATTTGGTGATAATAACGAAGAGCAGAAATTCTTCTCTTATTATCTGTTCTTCGAACTGTTAGAGCATAGCTCGGTTGAACCCACCAAGCGTTGGTATGTCAAGTTTGGTTTTCATATTCTAGTGAATCAAAACTCATGTTAAGAGTCACTTGATTATATACTAGAGTCAACTTCATATAGGTTAGCTTGAAAGTATTAGGATAATGAGACTTTACAAGTATTGCGAAGACTTGAAGATATGAAGAAGCAAGGAGCTACAATGACAACAATCATCCTTCCACTTGAGGTTAGTGATATTTGACTTGAACTGTTTCATTACCTAACGTATCTTTCAAGTTGTGCATATTGAAAACAAAACTGCGAAGCATATTTGAACTCTAGATAGACATAATATTAAGGAATACAATACGAGGTTTATTGCGTAACCATTAAACTTTGTAGATAAGACGTCTCCATAATCATTTGAATGCTATTGTGATTATGTATGGGTATGAGGTGAGGATTTCATCCTAGGGAACAATGTTTTACATGTGTTCTGAGGAAGTAAGTTCATACACTTATTTGTGAATCGAAAAGGAAATCGCCAGGCGTTATTGGTTTTGTTATTCATTGCACATCTTATGAACAACCAATATGTGTGATTGAGTATAACCGTTCACGACTTGTTGTGTTCTTGGTAGAACTATTCACAAAGGCCTGACTTATGTATTGGTATGACTTTTATTAGTGAAACCGATCTTAAGTAATCACCTGAGATGGTATGATCGGGTTTGTGATTTTATGTCTGACCAAATATGGGAAAGAGGAACCGATCCTAGTAAGAGGTGCAGTACATCACAAAAGGGAACCGATCCTTTTATGAGGTGCAGCAAGGTTTATAGCAGAAAGGGGAACCGATCCTATGAACATGTGCAACACGTTTTTAGGCAAAGGGGAACCGATCCTATGGACATGTGCAACACATATAAGTTAGATACCATATATATGTGGGGAACCAATCCTAGTAACTAGTCAACCGAATTTTGGAAAGCTAGTGTGACCATGCACAGTACTCACATGGAAGGTAGAACCGAAACTTGTTTTGGTAGAACCGTTAAACCCATGATTGTGATTGAATGTTATTTGATCAATCGCATAGTTCTTGAAAGTCAGATGAACCAATTCTAAACTTGTTTGGAAGTGTGGAAAATCGGGTTTCAAGGTTGTAAGTGTGAAAGAGAACTTACAAAGCTAAGATGTCGACATACTTTGAACATGTGCTATGAATGTTTATTTCTTTAATTGTTCAAAGTTATTCCTTAATAGCTAAGGGAAGAGAATCCAGGATCGAAACATAAATAAGTTAAGAATCTTTTAGTTAAGGTAATTAACTTAATTTTTAGGAAAATAAGAATTAGTAATGTGCATTTACTAATTAGAGATTTTCTAAGAGATTTCGATCATTATTTTTGGACAGAGCATTTCCAGGAATTATGAAAACCGAATTTGTGCTTTAATGAATATCGTGAGAATATTTTTGGTTTTGGAAATTCCTTGGTGTCCAAACTTCCTTGTCTATAAATACTTGAAGTTTGCCTTTCTTGCAAACTAATCCTTCGTAACAACAAACTTCCTCTTTGTTGTGTTGTTACTGGTGTAGTTGCCTATTCGGAGAGGAGAGTAACCTAATTAGGCGAAATCTCTTACGGCCGCTCAGTATAAAGTCTTCTTTGTGATTGAGAATCTCTACGAGTACCATTGGTGGGAAACTAGATAATTGTGGTTTATCTTTTGTTTTCATTGATTTGATTGACTAACGGTGGTTGAACTTTGATTGCACCTAGTTTTTTTATGCTTGAGAATCTTCTCTTCTGATATAAGATTCACTCAAACTAGTTCAGAGTTTCGACAGGGATCTTTAGACTGTTGTTAGTTCTAAAGACGATATTGTTATAATCCATTGTTAACAGACTCCGTTCTGTGCGTGATTGATCACAAGATATTCAAGTGATTGTGTGCACGTTTTTATTGAAGATCTAAGAAGATTTGAAGACGAAGAAGATATTGAAGATTTCTGATTTTTCGGTTCATAATCTTTGGTATGCACAATACTTGTTTCGGTAAAAGAGGATCCAATTAATAATCGGTTTATCCTTGTGATAGATTGGATTTATTAATTGAGTAGATCGGCATCAACACAATTCTTTGGATTAATAGTGTTGTTGGCTTTATATTAAACGATTACTTTGGTAATTGAACATAAGATATATCTAAGGACCTGACGAAGGAGTTTATGTTAAGATAAACAGAAGAGCCTTTGTCCGACTCATATCACTTGGTTGAGTAGAGTTGATACCAAACAGATTTGTTGTTCCATTAATGTTTGGAATACGAACCAAAGGAATTGTTCCAAGTACGTGAATTTTTCATAGGTCGGAGGCGTGGTAATACATACGGGAACTAGGTGAACTATAGGTTTAGTTACTTGCTCTCAACTATACGAAGTTGGGTGTAATTTTGTGTAGCGGCTTAATCCTGAGAGTATTTAATTCTGGACAAGGTCTCGGGGTTTTTCTGCATTTACGGTTTCCTCATTAACAAATTCTTGTTGTGTCATTTACTTTACATTTCCGCATTATAATTGTTTTATTATAATTAAAGAAAATCACACAAACGTTAATTCCTATTTACTTGATAAGTGAATCCTATTGTGTTTGGTTAAGTATGAACCTTTTTATCAAGTAACATACTTCGTTGTTGTATTGTCTCGATCTTGTATCCATAGACGATCACACGAAGTGTGAACCGATTAGTTGCATTGTCTCGACTCAGTCCATAGACAATCACTTTCGGAGAAAGGACTTATAGGTAGGAATTTTTTTAGCTTGAGGTATATTTGGGTGCCCTCGCCTTTTCACGAACAGTCCGAAAGAAAGAGAAACAATTGATTCAAAATCAAAAATCAATAAGTGTTTTAATTTTCTCTTGAATTCGAAACAAAAATTCGATTCATTCCCACTCAATCTTCAAGGGGTACTTGCAATTTCCATCAACTTCATTTCAAAATAAGAAGTTCGAACATCAACAAACAATTCCGATTGCAAGTTTTTTCTACACTTATTCGAATTTCTAAGTTCTTACAGAAAATCTAGTAACATACACAATAAGAATTTCACTAGAGGAGAAGGTTCGAACCAAACCCATAGAAGAGATACACCAAATTTCACTTTCTCTGATGAAACTATTGATTCTCTGCCAACAATGATTTTCGATATCAGCTCCGAACTTTACTTTGTTAATCAAGATTGCTTTGATAAATATGTATCAATTCATGATAAGAAGATTATTGTGGAGAAGAAATTTGTGCATGTTGATATTCCACAATATGTGAGTCTATATCAGAGCTATGATGATTGGGGTGACATTCACACCGGTAACTTTACTGGTTCTCCTAGTCTTGTTAAGGAATTTTATGGCAATATGTATACTATGGATGCTCAAAGATGCAAGTTTTACACTATGGTCAAAAGACGATGCTTTGAAGTAAATAGAAACGTCATTGCCTATCTTCTGGGTTGCAACCCTTGAAATACGTTTCTTCCTCGAAGTAATGATTTCAACAAAGAGCTTATTACAGAGGTACTTGGTGGAAAAAACTGGAAAGGAAACAACCTTTGTATTAGTGGTATTCCTGAACATCTCAAGTTCTTTGGAAAACTTAGTGTACTAAATTTGGCTCATAGCGAGCACAAAGTAATGTGGAGTCGTGACATGACAGAATTAATCTATCATATGGTAATATGTACTCCTAAATTTGACTTTTGTGGTTTTATTGTCAGACAAATGATAAGAATCTGGAATAGTGGAAAAAGCATGGGTTTCCCATGTCTTATCACTAGAATTTGCAGTGTCTTTGAAATTGGTGGCAATGATTCTCAGAGACTTGTACCAAAACCACATAACCATTCAATTATCAATAGAATGAGAGGACAAAGTCATGCTGGAAAAAACACAAGTGCTGATCCTAGTTCTCCTATGCAAGGTTTTTACCTTGAAACCTTTTATCGAAGGCTAGGTAGGAAAAATGACTGTCTCGAGCATCAAGTTACTTTTGCATCAAACAAGTTTCCAGAACTTGCTGAAGATCTTACAAAGATTGCTCAGGATTACAAAGACACAAAATCTGAAGAAGATTTTGGTCTAAGTGACACCAGCTCAAGCTCTTAGATTTCTTTGTCCTAAATTGTTGAATCTTGTGTACAATCTTAGGACTAGTCTTTCTTCTGAACTTTTATGTTTAAGGCATTGTAAAACTTTTAAGTTTGTTTTTGTTGAACTTATTTAACATGATGTGCTTCTTTTAATGATACAGTTTAATCTTTGTTCATCCATTTTTCTTTAGCCTTAAAGGTTATTCAAAAAATGAAAAATAGTTTCAAAAGCTATTCGGTTTATGAGATGTCTGATTTCGGTTTTCATCAACCTTAATATTCGATCTCATATGTTGTGACTTTATGGTTTGTGTGGCCTTTTGATTTAACATGATTAAGTTCTAGCCCATGTTGGTAGGATTTATCAAAGGATCATAAGGTGTTCTGACTGAAACTCATATGTGAAAAGTCACAATATGTTGAATCAATTTATTTTTACATGAGTTGTGTTTAGCATAACATATGTGTTTCGGATTTTCAACTTTTGCTATAGGCACGCATTAGTTAAAACCGATTCAACCTTTCTCTGGCAAAGGTTTTTTTTGTTGTTGTTCTTTTGTTCTTGCGAGAGGATGACAACACACTGGGGGAGAGTTCTTACTTGAACTTGCGATTAATGATATATCTTTCTGGGGAGAAGAGGCTGCGGAATTTGAGGTAATGAATTTATTAGTTAAATCGTTTTCCTGTTTAAGAAAAGCCTGCTTATATTGCATATATTTTTCTTTTGCTTAACAAAATTTCGTTACAATTGATATGTTCCATATTATGTATGGATGTATGTCCGTATGACTCAATTGTTTCCGATTAAGAAAAACTGTGTCAATTTATCTTGGCTTATTGTTAAGTATCTTCTTTGTTGTTGGGTATCAAGTGTTTTTGCTTAACGAAATTCGGTGCAATTGCAGTGCTATAATGTCTATGTTTGTTTCAATTGCTTCCAGTTAAGAAAATAATTGTGCAAGTCAATTTATTTTGGTTTGTATGTATTGTTTATGGCTTAACGAAATACAAGATCATTTGTTTAGTCCAATTTTATTCCGGATAAGAGAAACTAAGTTTATTATGATCTTAGTTAGACTTATCAAATGGGAGGATTCGGTTATTCAAGTCTAATCGAATGCCTTGACCAAAAAAAAACTAGTTAACTAACCAAGTATTTGTCTTGTCTAAAGAGGAAGGTCTAATTAATTGTCTAAATAATTAGAGCCTCATGAGAGAAATAAAGTTAATTCTGATCTTTATTTTGGTCTTATCAAAATAAGAGATTGTGCATATGCAACCGGTTTAACAAGGGAATTAAGTTTCTTAGTCGATTTGTTAAACTATTAGGGAAAATTGCTTTGGGCAATTGTTTCCTTGATACCATATTAAAACTAAATTACTTGTAGCTTCAGTTTTAATATTGATTATCTAAAGTGGTATGTGAAACCTTCTTACTTAACTCTTATAGGTTCTTTACAAGTCTTTTAGATTTGTAAGATCCTTTCGGTTTATCCTTTATTTGCTCGAACCTTTTGTCATTTCGTGACAAAAAGGGGGAGAAATATATGGAGTAAACAAGTTATTTGCAATCACTAAGGAAAGGACAATTGTGCTTAAATGTTATATCTAATGAAAGAGTTAAGCATTGACTAAGGGGGAGAAACATAACATATTGTTGTTGTAGTATACTGACTACAAAAAGGGAAATAAAAAAGATGTTCGGATTGAATATTTACCTAGCTTAACTTTAGGGGGAGAAAAAACTTTTGTTATTCAAATGTCAACATCGGCATTTATTGATTGAATGTATGCAGGTTATTGTGTTGTTGAAACTTGGAATCAAGCGTATGTAAAATGAATTCTCTTGTAATTTATTTATCGAGTTTTTCACTAAAATTGACAAAGATGGAGATTGTTAGAGCATAGCTTGCTTGAACTCACCAAGTGTTGGTGTGTCAAGTTTGGTTATCATATTTTAGTGTGTCAAACCTCATCTAAAGTCGCTTGATTATATACTAGAGTCAACTTCGTTTAGGTTAGACTAGAAAGTCTAGGAATGTTGAGACATACAAGTATTACTCCGAAGACCTGAAGAATGTGAAGAACTAGCGAACTACAACGACGACATCATCCTTCCACTTGAGATTAGTAATATTGACTTGAATTATTTCATTCCTAACGTGTCTCTCAAGTCGTGCTATATTGAAAACATAAATGCAAAGATTTATATACTGTACATATTGTATAATACTCTAGTGATGTGACATGGTCATAATTGTATGATCACAGTATTAGGGAATTAGACTATGAAGTATAACGCTTATCTTTTGAACTTCGTAGATATGACATCAACGTAATCTTATATATACTGTTATGATTATGTGAATGGGTTATCGTGAAGATTTCATCCTAGGGAATAAGTTTTTACATTTGTTTATGGTGAAGATTTCATCCTAAGATTTCGTCCAAGTCTGAGACTCATGGGTTGAGCATAAGGTGTCTGCTGGGACACGCTCACACGTTGATTCTTGATGAATTGTGATGTATCATTTTATCAGTCGAGGTAATAATGATATTTTTGTGGATTTGGATGGTCGTCTGATGAGGTTGCTCAATCAAAGACTTATTCTGATATGTTCAGTAGGAATCATAAATATTGAATGGTCGTCCGTTCGAACCACGTTTCTCGGTCGAGCAAAATGTTGGTATCAGGACCAAACGTTAAATTAGAATATTGATTGCTCGAATGTTGCGAATTGTAACATTTCGATGTCCATTTTTTCTTCTTCTTCCGGTTTTTATTGTTTAATCTTATAATATAACACTTAATTTGAATGCTAAAATTGTTCCATTTGCTTCTCTCTCTAGTAAAGAAGAAATTCATTTGATGCCCATATGTTATGGGTGTTGATAAAGCGCAAAATTTTTGTGGTTTTATACAAATCAGCAAGGAGTAAAGACTTATGTGGTTCTACTCAAGGTTCTTGGTTACAATTGTACCATGAAAAAAGTGTTGAAAACACTAGTCACCAATCGAAAAACATGTGTAAAGGACCATCACAGCGGGAAGGAGGAAATATAGTACCATCAAATTAAATATATGCAATGCGATATATCATGGGCATATTTTGTGCAAAACATTTCACATATACTCTCGAAATGCGTATGCGAATCGATATATAGAAGAACTATTACCTGTTGCATGGGGCATTTGATTAAAATTTAACATTCAAATTAATAGAACTCTCGAATGTTGATAGTTGAGTCAACATGAAGACTATTGCTCGCTCGAGAAATTGATAGTTGAATCAATGAATTCTGGACCCAGTTGAATGAGCAAAATAAATATTGCGAGTTTAAGCAAATATTGCTCGTTTGAGCAATATTGCTCAATTCATGAATTATTGGTAGCGGACCAAATAATATAATTAAAATACTGGAAACTGACCGAATATTATTAATTAGGATGTTGATTGCTAGATCAACATAATATTATTAGGGTTTGAACGTGTTCAGAATTATGCTTTGCAGAGCATTTAATTTGAAACCCTAATTTTGGTCAAGTGTTGATCAATTGATGATTTACTGAAAATCAACCAATGAGCGAGAGAGGGATCGACTATATGATATGATGGTCGACCATGTAGCGCCCAGGTGCTCGAGTGAGCATGCACCAAAGTCGTTTGTAGGCCCGTTGGTGGAAGGATGATTAAATGCTCGTTTAATCATTATTGAGATAGTGCTCGTCTGACCATTAGGTGATAAAACCTAATTATGGAGAGAGGAGGACCGACCAAGGGGTATGAGACTGTCCTTTGGTGGTCTTCAGACCGGATAGTGGTCCTTTATCAAGTTCCAAGTTGGTTGGAAAGAGTTTGAACCCAATATGAAATGTAGAAGATTAATTAGGTCAAAATCATTAATAGGATGTGGGACCGGATTCTGTAAGCCTAAGGGCCGACCTTGGCCGGTCAAGGTTGCATGCCCGTGTCACCACATTGTCCGTGAATCAATCCTGAGAATTTTGGTATTTTCTGGTGCGCGTTTGAGCAATATTTTGGATTTTCAGAACAATTTGATCTTAACTGAAACTCTCGATTTTGCTTGAGTGAGAAAGTAAAATTTTGCTTGCGCGACAAATATTTTAAAAATATTAAAATAAATGATATTTTGATATTTGTCGTGGAAATCCTGGATGGTCGTGTGACCATTTGACTTTTTGGCTTTTGGTAGTTTGAACAATATTTGGGAAAATATGGAAAAACTAGGGTTTTTGCTCAAACGAAAGAGTTTCATGAGATGAAGGAAGGAATAATAATAATAAAATAAGGAATTGGGAGGTGTGGGACCGGCCACATCTAGGGCATGGCCGTCCTCCCCATGTGTTCGGTCCCGTACTCTTTCCTATTTTATATTATTATTTTTCATCACTTGAGGAAATATGGAGAAACTAGGAGTTTTGCTCGAACGAGGAAGTTCGCTCAAACAAGGAGTTTTCAAGAGACAAGGAAAAATAATAAAATAAGTTAAAAATAAAAGGAAGAGGCATAGGACCGGCCATGGCGGCATGGCTGGCAGGCTGGTGGGCCCGGTCCCGTACACGCCTTTTTATTATTTTTAAATTATTTTCCTTCTCTGATTTTGCACAGGTTTCCTCGTTCGTCCATATTTTTGAATGCTCGTTTATTCATTTGGGTGATCGTTCGTGCATTATTGTTAAGTACACTCGCGCCATTTTCTCGGGGCTTACTCGGTGGTGGCTCAGATGCCCGAGCAGTGAATTTTTATCACTAATTCGTGGAATTCAGCTGAGAATAAGCCACAAAAAGGAGTAATAAAATATATTAATTATCTATTACTAATTCATGGAATTCAGCCGGGAATAAGCCATAAAACGGAGTAATGACATAGATTAATTATCTATTACTAATTCATGGAATTCAGTCGGAAATAAGCAATGAAACGGAGTAATGAGATAAAATATGTCTAGGAGTGAGTTTATTCGATAATGAAGTATGAGATGATGGAAGCATCATATTCATTTTTAATATTGATTACGCGTATTCGGGGAACAATGTGGCATCCCGAAGACGTTAGTGCTCTACACTAGCATGCAATATGTCTAGGAGCCGTCCAATCGTTAAGAGATTCTATACATATTCTCTTCTACATAGTCAGGGAACAGTGTGGCATCCCGAAGTCGTTAACACTCTATATTAGCATGCAATATGTCTAGGAGCCGTCCAATCATTTCGATTCTATATAGAGGTGTTGATGAAATCTGCGAAGTGACGAAAAACTCATCCCGGGAGGCTTTACGAATAACATATTCATACAAGGCTCTGAGAGGGTGTACGCTCAGTCATATATTGTGAAATGAGCTTTCACGAATCCTAAAATATGAGTTTCACATACATTCCTGAAGCCGTGTCAGAAACATGCAAGATCATGATTTTACGATTTTAGCCTTTGTTGAAAATCCGCCATCAACATTAAGTCCCATGCTTAGTGAGGACAATCATGTTCCGCAGTAAGAAATGGATGTTGATTTTCCTATAAACGAAATAAGTGGTCGCACTTAATCGTAATAGACGTTACAAGAATCCTCGATTTGTTCTAATGATGTCATGTACGAGCGATGTCTCGAATAAGAACTCTGGTAGTATGGTAGAGCGTCGTCCAGGGAGCGTGGAGAGGTGATGCATCGCTGATTTGTTCGGGCGGACCTTCAATTTTGGTCGGTTTAGGAATCACGAGCCCGACCCAAAAGGGAATCTTTGTTTAATTAGGTTTTTGAAAAAAAAAAGTGTTATTAAACGGAAGAAACTCTAAAAAAAATATTTTTTCTCCAACTGACCGACCAGCCTCTCATGTCTCTGATCTCCCTCACGCTAGATTTTTTTTTGTTCGTAAGCCGGAGCTGAACTATAGCCGACTGCTGCCGGCCGAATTCCGGCCAACTCCGCGCCGACAAGGTAAGCAATTTTTTTTTATGTTCGAAGTTCAAATATTGTTCATAAAACAAAATACCATATGTACACATGCATGCGTAAATTTTTATGAAAATTTGTTTTGGGAAACGAACGTGCGTCCGTCCGTTAGTTTAAGAAACGAGCAATAATCCTTACCATACGAGAGATATATTTTTGAATGGACATGATATAATTGCAATGAATAAAATTTTGTATATGAACCTTCATGAAACAAAGTTTTATTTTGAATATGCGTACTTTCGTAAAAATAGAAAAGACCCTCGTTCCATAAACGGACGCTCGTTCGAGCAAAAGAATAATTATTTTTATGAAACTGACATGAATTGTTTACGTCAAAAAGTTTTTTTTTTTTTAACGTGAGTTTGCTCACGGTTTTTTTGTAAAAATTAAAACTTAATTTTGAACAATTGTTGAAAATAGATAATTGTTTGCGATGAAATAATATTTATGATTAGTGTATGCTCACACATAATTTTCATGATTTGATAGTGGATGCTCACACAGTAAAACATTAGTGTATATTCACACGGTAGAGTGTTACATGAGTCGTTCATGGTTTTATGAAAAATCAAGTTTTGATTTTTAAAGAATAAGTTTTGCTCATTTTCGCAGGTTTGAAGAAACGAGCAAGTCCTCAAAGTTTTGCGTTATAGTCACTACTGCTAGTGAAATTGTAAACATGTAAGAGTTGGATTGTTACCATTTTTTGCTGCGTGTTTGTTATTGACGTATCCATGACTTCATATTTCTCGCCTAGATAATGGTGACTTCCAATTGCGACTATTCTTCTGACTCTTCTGGGGAACATTCCAACACTACCAATCCAAAGATGGAAATTTCTGCAGCAAATGCGCGTGCCAAGGCAGGTCAGTCTTTGAGAAATGCTGGAAAGCTTATACATGGTATGTCTCTTGATCATCTGAGAGACGTTCGTGATAAATTTTCAAAGAAAAAATCCGAAGATGAAAAGCTTGCAGCTTATCGGCAAAAACGGCGTCGACTTCAGCAGGTAAGGTTAGCAGCTGAGGATGAAGTTCGACCTCGTGCTGATGGCTTAGCTTCTGATTCAGACGCCGAGGAGGTTGAATCTTCCTAGAAACCTCTTGAGCGCAAGATTAGACCGTTTGCTCCCGGTATGAGATCTGAGCGGTTGGCCAAGGACCCCCGAGCCGAACACGAAGAAGATGAATATTTAGACGCAATGTATGATGATCCTGAAGACCAATTGGAAGAAGTTCCCAGTAAAGATTCTGATGATTCTGAGGAAGATATTGAAGAAGATTCCATGGATAATGATCGCGAAGACGATGATGAATCTGATGATTAGTCTTGCTTGCGATCTTCCTGGGTAGTTGATCATTTTATCCCTCGTTGAAGTAAATGTTATTTTGATCATTTGAGCAACTTGACTGTATAGACATTGCATCATCAATTATTTTTTGATTGGTAATCCTTCATTATATCTTCTGCTTAATTTTCTTATGCATTCAATTGAATGAGGTGGACTAATGTCCATGCGTGCAAAATTGATCATGATTCTCTGAAGTGTAATTGCACGAGCGGGCTGGGAAAACATATGATATGCGCGAACGATCAATTCCTAGTCAAAGTATTGATTGTTGAACGCATCTGGTCATGGTTATGGACTTTCAGTCCCCAGTTTCATCACTTTTCTTCCGCGTCACCGACAAAATCTCATTTGATATTTAGGGTTTCGGTAGAAATCGTAACCGATTTGACCATTTGTAAAGGATAAGTATCCATCGTGTATTGTGTATTGACCTTCAAGACGTTAGGTTTTCCATTTACACGTATACATCTTCTTTCATTATTGAGTCTAACTGCATAGAAGGAATTTCGAGCATCATCATACCTCATAATAACATGTCTGACAGCAGTTCATCTTCCCAAAGTTTATTTCCGTCGAAACGAGTAAGCAAAACTCTTAATCTGGTATGAAATATTCTTTCTCTTTCTTTCTTTTGTGCGCTCAATAGATGATTATGAATATTTGTTGCAGACGAATCATGATGACCGACTTTGCTCTGCTCCTTATAGCTTAAGACCTAAATGGACTGTGAAAGCACCTGCTCGTTTCAAATCCGCTCATACGAATGCTGGAACATCCTTAAGTTTTTTTTCCAATCAAAGATTTATTTGATCAATTCTCCAAACCCATATTGAACTTAGAGGTCGTTGCAGGTTAATGTTCACGTTGTTGGCGTTGAGAAGAGAAAAGGTGGAAAGTCCGCGGTTGTAGTTGATGATGAATATCATACTGGTAATGATTCGTCCTCTGTAGATGTTGATCTCAGATCTCCTATTGGTGAGTATCCGACGGCTGGACTCCTATTTGACATCCCCATGGAAAAATCTTACTTGGACAATCAACTCGTTGGTGGCTTCATCGTTCCCAAGTTTTATGCATCTCTCTACACCAGGATTTGGAGGAAGTACGAACATATTGCCACTATTGAAGTGTGAAGGAACTTTCTGCCAACTCTTCTGACTACTGTTGCTGGACTGTTGCCGATCATTGATGAGATTAACAAGAAGAACTTATGTGATGTCGAGAATAAAGAGCTTCATCGATGGGATGACATGATCTCGAATTGTGAGACTTTGAGATTCAATGTAGGTTGGCTCTGTGTTAGAGCAAAGCTCGGTTGAACCCACCAAGCGTTTGTATGTCAAGTTTGGTTATCATATTTTGGTGAATCAAAACTCATTTAAGAGTCGCTTGATTATGTACTAGAGTCAACTTCGTATAGATTAGCTTGAAAGTATTAGGATATGAGACATTACAAGTATTGCGAAGACTTGAAGAAGTGAAGAAGTAAGAAGCTACAATGACAACATCATCCTTCCACTTGAGGTTACTGATACTTGACTTGAACTGTTTCATTCCCTAACGTATCTTTCAAGTCGTGCATATTGAAAACAAAACTTTGAAGCATGAACACTCTAGATAGACATAGTATTAAGGAATACAATATGAAGTTTATTGCTTAACCATTAAAATTTGTAGATAAGACATCGACATAATCGTTTAAATGCTATTGTGATTATGTATGGGTATGAGGTGAGGATTTTATCCTAGGAAACAATGTTTTACATCTGTTCTAAGGAATTTAGTTCATAAACTTGTTTATGAATCGTAAAGGAAATCGTCAGGTGTTATTGGGATTGTTATTCATTGCATATCTTGTGAACATCCAATATGTGTGATTTAGTATAACCGCTCACGACTTGTTTGTGTTCTTGGTAAAACTATTCACAAAGGCCCGACTTATGTATTGGTATGACTTTTATTAGTGAAACCGATCTTAAGTAATCACCTGAGATGATATGATCGAGTTTGTGATTTATTTGACCGAATATGGGTAAAGGGGAACCGATCCTATGAAGAGGTGCAACACATCACAAAGGGGAATCGATCCTTGTATGAGGTGCAGCAAGTTTATAGCAGAAAGGGGAACCGATCCTATGGACATGTACAACACGTTTTTAGGAAAAGGGGAACCGATCCTATGTACATGTGCAACACATATAAGTTAGATACCATATATATGTGGGGAACCGATCCTAGTACCTAGTCAACCAAATTTTGGAAATCTAGTGTGACTATGCACAATACTTACATGGATGTAGAACCGAAACTTGTTTTGGTAGAACCGTTAAACCCATGATTTTTGATTGAGTGTTTCTTAATCAATCACATAGTTCTTGAAAGTCAGATGAACCAATTCTAAACTTGTTTGGAAGTGCGGCAAATCGGTTTCAAGGTTGTAAGTATGAAAGAGGACTTACAAAGTAAAGATGTCGGCATACTTTGAACATGTACAGTAATGTGTATCTTTTATTTCAAAGTTATTCCTTAATAGCTACAAGAAGAAAATACCAGGATCGAAATTTAAATAATTTAAGAATCTTTTAATTAAGGTTGTTAATTTTATTTTAGGAAAATGAGAATTAGTAATGTGCATTTACTAGTTGAGATTTCCCAAAGAGATTTTTGGTCATTATTTTGGACAGAGCATTTCCAGGAATTATGGAAACTGAATTTGGAATATATTGAATATCTTTGAGAATATTTTCGGTTTTGGAAATTCCTTGGTGTCCAAACTTCCTTGTCTATAAATACTTGAAGTTTGCATTTCTAGCAAACTAATCCTTCGTGACAGCAAATTCCTCGGTTGTGTTGTTACTGGTGTAGCCGCCTATTCGGAGAGGAGAGTAACCTA
The DNA here is from genome assembly GCF_003573695.1 of Papaver somniferum. Taxonomy (NCBI): domain Eukaryota; kingdom Viridiplantae; phylum Streptophyta; class Magnoliopsida; order Ranunculales; family Papaveraceae; genus Papaver; species Papaver somniferum. The sequence goes on along the minus strand of NC_039364.1, from coordinate 178,285,138 downwards.
ATTAGGCGAAATCTCTTACGGCTGCTCAGTTTAAAGTCTTCTTTGGGATTGAGAAGCTCTACGAGTACCGTTGGTGAGAAACTAGATAATTGCGGTTTATCTTGTGTTTTCGATTGATTTGATTGACCAATGGTGGTTGAACTTTGATTGCACCTAGTTTGTTTATGCTTGAGAATCTTCTCTTCTGATATAAGATTCACTCAAACTAGACCGAAGTTTCGACAGGGATTTTTAGACTGTTGTTAGTTCTAAAGACGATCTTGTGATAATCCATTGTTAACGTTCTGTGCGTGATTGATCACAAGAGATTCAAGTTGTTGTGCGCAGGTGTTTATTGAAGATCTAAGAAGATTTGAAGACAAAGAAGATATTGAAGATTTCTGATTTGGGGTTCATAATCTTTGGTGTGCACAATACTTGTTTCGGTATAAGAGGATCAAACTATAATCGGTTTATCCTTGTGGTAGATTGGATTGATTAGTTGTGTACATCGGCATCAATACAATTCTTTATGATTAAAAGTATTGATTGAAAAATCTTAACAATTACCTTTGGTAGTTGAACATAAGATAGATCTAAGAACCTGACGAAGGAGTTTATGTTAAGATAAACAGAAGAGCCTTTGTCCGACTCACATCACTTGGTTGAATAGAGTTGATACCAAACAGATTTGTTGTTCCTTTACTGTTTGGAATACGAACCAAAGGAATTGTTCCAAGTACGTGACTTATTCATAAGTCGGAGGCGTGGGAATACAAACGAAACTAGGCGAGCTATAGGTTTAGTTGCTTGGTCTCAACTATACGAAGTTAGGTTTAATTTTGTGTAGCGGCTTAATCCTGAGAGTATTCAATTATGTACAAGGTCCCGGGGTTTTTCTGCATTCGCGGTTTCCTCGTTAACAAAATCTTGCTGTGTCATTTACTTTATATTTCCGCATTATAATTGTTTTATTATAGTTTAAGTAAATTACACAAACGTTAATTCATATTTACTTGATAACCAATCCTATTGTGTTTGGTTAAGTCCAAACCTTTTTATCAAGTAAACGTACTTCGTTGTTGTATTATCTCGATCTCGTATCCATAGACGATCACACGAAGTGTGAACCGATTAGTTGCATTGTCTCGACTCAGTCCACAGACAATCACTTTCGGAGAAAGGACTTATAGGTAGGAAAAGGTTTAGCTTGAGGTATATTTGGGTACCCTCGCCTTTTCACTCTATCGTCGGATTGAGGTCATCAAGATTGATAGAGCGTCTGTTGCTGTTAATATGATTTCTCCTTCAACTGCTATCATGGAAGAGGAGAAAGCGCTCGCACTGGAGTCGATAAGGGTTGAGAGAGCTATCCAGGACTTGAGATTGAAGACTGAAAACTTTCAAAAGAGGCTTGAAATGGCCTTTAGTAAGAATTATTTGTTGTTAGACGGTTTATTCTAGGTGAGCGTTTGAAGTTGCTGCCTCTGTAGGTTTAGGTTTGGTTTTGGATAAAGTAGAATGATTGGTTGATGAAGGAACTTTCTCTGTTAGATCAATGAAATGTATTTTGAATTTTGAACGAATGAGCATATTGCATACTCTTTGAAGGAATATAAATTACATTTTAAAATTAAAGTAAATGTTCACTGATCATTCAAGCATAATATGCTTTGAGCCACTTATCGTTGTTATGTTTCCTTCCACTCCTCCATTCACAACCAAGATTTTGTAATATCCACTGGGTACTGCCTTGATGATTACATACGGCCTTCCCATTTTGGGGAGAACTTGGGAGCAGACATATCTTGTTGAATATGCTTTGCTGTTTTTAGAACCAAATCTCCTACTTGAAACGTTCGAGGTCTTACCATTTTATTGTATGCTCTGGAGATCCTCTGTTTGTAAGCCTCCACATATTTTTCCATTTTAAATCTCCTTGACTTGAGCATGTTCAGTTCAGCGATTCTTGAATATAGCATGTCCATTTTAGTTGTTACCAAACAAATTTGTTGTTCCTTTGTTGTTTAATATACGATCCAAAGGAATTGTATCGGTGTGTGACTTTCGAAGTCGGATGCGCAGAGATACTGAGGAAACCAAATGAACTAGGGTATTTTCTTGGTCTCAACTATACGAAGTTGGTTTAGATTTTGTATAACGGCTTAATTCTGAGAGTATTCAATTCTGGACTAGGTCCCGTGTTTTTTTTGCACTTGCAGTTTTCCTCGTTAACAAAGTCTTGTTGTGTGATTTTACTTTTGTTTTCTGTAATTATATTTGTTTATATAATTTAAAGTAAATTTCACTTTACGTTAACTCCGATATACTTGATAGTGATCCTATAGAGTTTGGTTAAGTCCGAACCTATAATCAAGTATCACAATTTGGTAGTCGTATTGTCTCGATCTCGTATCCTTATTGTCTCGACTCTGTCCATAGACGATCACACTTGGTAATAGGACTTATATATTGAAACAAAAAGATTGTGGTGTATTTGGGTACCCTCATCTTTTCAATTGGTATCAGAGCAGGCAAACACGATAAGATCTAACAATCTGTGTTTGGTGCGATCCAACCTATAAGAAATGAACCTAATGGGTGATTTAGTTAACATATTATCAAGATTAGATGATTCAAAGTTGTTTGAAAAAAATACAAACAATGAAATTGCTGAGTCTCTACGATCCAAAGAAATCTGGTCTGTAGAAGGTTGTCAATTGTATCTTAGACTCACTGAAGGTCCTAAAGACAAAATGAGTTGAAAACTCATTGAGTTCGCTGAAACTGAAAAACAAATCAGTGATCTATCTTTAGAACTTGAACTCTACGAGTTAAAGGAAAAGGAGTTTTTTAAAAAGACCTGCAAAATTCTCAGTGATAGTCAACAATTACAAGATGATCTGGATAATTTTCTTTTGGAACTTGAATCTATAAAATAAGCTCCTAAAGAGCCAATATCTGAATGAAGTCAATATCTACACGACTACTACATGAATTTTTCTCTTGATAACATTAATTTGGATTTTGTCCAAATACAGTTCATATCAACTCTAATGTCTATATAAACAAGGATGTATCATATACAAATAGTGATTCTGGAGAAAAACACATGGCCAACAATGATGGATTATCCAAAATTCTCATTGAAAATACAACATACTTCAAGCCCATGAGTATTTTCGGATACGGGCTAACTAATACAATTGAAGAATGGGTTTCGGATCCATGGTCTAACTCTAGAACTAATCCATGTGAAACCGAATTGGAACCGACATATTGTTCGGTGATAATAACGAAGAGCGAAAATTCTTCTCTTATTATATCTTCTTTGAACAGTCCGAAAGAAAAAGAAACAATTGATTCAAAATCAAAAATCAATAGGTGTTTTGATTTTCTCTTGAATTCGAAACAAAAATTCGATTCATTCCCACTCAATCTTCAAGGGGTACTTGCAATTTCCATCAACTTCATTTCAAAAGAAGAAGTTCGAACATCAACAGACAATTCCGATTGTAGATTTTTTCTACTATTGTTAGAATTTCTAAGTTCGTACAAAAAATCTAGTAACATACATAATAAGAATTTCACTAGAGGAGAAGGTTCGAACCAAACCCATAGAAGAGATACACCAAATTTCACTTTCTCTGATGAAACTATTGATTCTCTGCCAACAATGATTTTCGATATCAGCTCCGAACTTTACTTTGTTAATCAAGATTTCTTTGATAAATATGTATCAATTCATGATAAGAATATTATTATGGAGAAGAAATTTGTGCATGTTGATCTTCCACAATATGTGAGTCTGTATCACAGCCATGATGATTGGGGTGACATTCACACCGGTAACTTTACTGGTTCTCCTAGTCTTGTTAAGGAATTTCATGGCAATATGTATGCTCAAAGATGTAAGTTTTACACTATGGTCAAAAGATGATGCTTTGAAGTAAATAGAAACGTGATTGCCTATCTTCTGGGTTGCAACCCTGGAAATGCGTTTCTTCCTCGAAGTAATGATTTCAACAAAGAGCTTATTACAGAGGTACTTGGTGGAAAAAACTGGAAAGGAAACAGCCTTTGTATTAGTGGTATTCCTGAACATCTCAAGTTCTTTGGAAAACTTACTGTACCAAATTTGGCTCCTAGCGAGCACAAAGTAATGTGGAGTCGTGACATGACAGAATTAATCTATCATATGGTAATATGTACTCCTAACTTTGACTTTTGTGGTTTTATTATCAGACAGATGATAAGAATCTGGAATAATGGAAAAAGCATGGGTTTCCCATGTCTTATCACTAGAATTTACAGTGTCTATGGAATTGGTGACAATGATTCTCAGAGACTTGTACCAAAACCACATAACCATTCTATTATCAATAGAATGAGAGGACAAAGTCATGCTGGAAAAAACACAAGTGCTTCTCCTAGTTCTCCTATGCAAGGTTTTTACCTTGAAACCTTTTATCGAAGGCTAGGTAGGAGAAATGACTGTCTCGAGCATCAAGTTACTTTTGCATCAGACAATTTTCCAGAACTTGTTGAAGATCTTACAAAAATTGCTCAGGATTACAAAGACACGGAATCTGAAGAAGATTTTGGTTTAAGTGACACCAGCTCAAGCTCTTAGATTTCTTTGTCCTAAATTGTTGAATTTTGTGTACAATCTTAAGACTAATCTTTCTTCTGAACTTTTATGTTTAAGGTATTGTAAAACTTTTAAGTTTGTTTTTGTTGAACTTATTTAACATGACGTGCTTCTGTTATTGATGCAGTTTAATCTTTGTTCATCCAATTTTTCTTTAACCTTAAAGGTTATTCAAAAAATGAAAAATAGTTTCAAAAGCTATTCGGTTTATGGGATGTCTGATTTCGGTTTTCATTAACCTTAATACTCGATCTCATATGGTGTGACCTTATGGTTTGTGTAGCCTTTTGATTTAGCATGATTAAGTTCTAGCCCATGTTGGTAGGATTTATCAAAGGATCATAAGGTGTTCTGATTGAAACTCATATGTGAAAAGTCACAATATGTTGAATCAATTTATGTTTACATGAGTTGTGTTTAGCATAACATATGTGTTTCGGGTTTTCAACTTTTTCTATCGACACACATTAGTTAAAACCGATTCAACCTTTCTCTGGAAAAGGTTGTTTTTGTTGTTGTTCTTTTGTTCTTGCGAGAGGATGACAACACACTGGGGGAGAGTTCTTACTTGAACTTGCGCTTAATGATATATCTTTTTGGGGAGAAGAGGCTGCGGAATTTGAGGTAACGAATTTATTAGTTAATCGTTTTCTTGTTTAAGAAAAGCCTGCTTATATTGCATATATTTTGCTTTTGCTTAACAAAATTTCGTTACAATTGATATGTTCCATTATTATGTATGGATGTATGTCTGTATGACTCAATTATTTCCGGTTAAGAAAAACTGTTTCAATTTATTTTGGCCTATTGTTTGGTATCTTCTTTATTGTTGGGTATCAAGTGTTTTTGCTTAACGAAATTCGGTGCAATTACGGTGCTATAATGTCTATGTTTGTTTCAATTGCTTCCAGTTAAGAAAATAATTGTGCAAGTCAATTTATTTTGGTTTGTACGTATTGTTTATGGCTTAACGAAATACGAGATCATTTTTTTAGTCCAATTTGATTCCGGATAAGAGAAACTAAGTTAATTATGATCTTAGTTAGACTTATCAAATGTGAGGATTCGGTTATTCAAGTCTAATCGAACGCCTTGACCAAAAAAACTAGTTAACTAACCTAGTGTTTGTCTTGTCTAAAGAAAGAGGTCTAAGTTATTGTCTAAATAATTAGATCCTCATGAGAGTAATAAAGTTAATTCTGATCTTTATTTTGGTCTTATCAAAATAAGCGATTGTGCATATGCAATCGGTTTAACAAGGGAATTAAGTTTCTTAGTCGATTTGTTAAACTATTAGGGAAAATTGCTTTGGGCAATTGTTTCCTTGATAACATATTAAAACTAAATTACTTGTAGTTTCGGTTTTGATTATCTAAAGTGGTATGTGAAACCTTCTTACTTAACTCTTATAGGTTGTTTACAAGTCTTTTAGATTTGTAAGATCCTTTCGGTTTGTCCTTTATTTGCTCGAACCTTTTGTCATTTCGTGACTAAAATGGGGAGAAATATATGGAGTAAACAAGTGATTTGCAATCACTAAGGAAAGGACAATTGTGCTTAAACGTTATATCTAACGAAAGAGTAAAGCATTGACTAAGGGGGAGAAACATAACATATTGTTGTTGTAGTATACTGGCTACAAAAAGGGGAATAACAAAGATGTTCGGATTGAATATTTACCTAGATTAACTTAGGCGGGGTAAAATCTTTTGTTATTCAAATGTCAATAACGGCATTTATTGATTGAATATATGCAGGTTATTGTGTTGTTGAAACTTGGAATCAAGCGTATGTAAAATGAATTCTCTTGTAATTTGTTTATCGAGTTTTTTACTAAAATTGACAAAGGGGGAGATTGTTAGAGCATAGCTTGGTTGAACTCACCAAGCGTTGGTGTGTCAAGTTTGGTTATCATATTTTAGTGTGTCAAAACTCATCTACAGTCGCTTGATTATACATTAGAGTCAACTTCGTTTAGGTTAGACTAGAAAGTCTAGAAATGTTGAGACATACAAGTATTACTCTGAAGACCTGAATAATGTGAAGAACTAGCGAACTACAACGACGACATCATCCTTCCACTTGAGATTAGTAATATTGACTTGAACTGTTTCATTCCTAACGTATCTTTCAAGTCGTGCTATATTGAAAACATAACTGCAAAGTTGTATATACTGTACATATTGTATAATACTCTAGTGATGTAACATGGTCATAATTGTATGATCATAATATTAGGGAATTAGACTACGAAGTATAACGCTTATCTTTTGAACTTCGTAGATATGACATCGACATAATCTTATATATATTGTTATGATTATGTGAATGGGTTATGGTGAAGATTTCATCCTAGGAAACAATTTTTTACATTTGTTTATGGTGAAGATTTCATCCTAAGACTTCATCCAAGTCAGGGACTCATGGGTTGAACATAAGGTGTCTGCTGGGACACACTCACACGTTGAGTCTTGATGAATTGTGAGGTATAATTTTATCAGTCGAGGTAATAATGATATTTTTGTGGATTTGGACGGTCGTCTGATGAGGTTGCCGAATCAAAGACTTATTCTGATATGTTCAGTAGGAATCAGAAATATTGAACGGTCGTCCGTTCGAACCACGTTTCCCGGTCGAGCAAAATGTTGGTATCAGGACCAAACGCTAAATTAGAATATTGATTGCTTGATTAATATAATTCTCGAATGTTTATAGTTGAGTCAACATGAAGACTATTGCTCGGTCGAGCAATTGATAGTTGAATCAATGAATTCTGGACCCAGTTGAATGAGCAAAGTAAATATTGCGAGTTTAAGCAAATATTGCTCGTTTGAGCAATATTGCTCAATTCATGAATTATTGGTAGCGGACCAAATAATATAATTAAAATACTGGCAATTGACCGAATATTATTAATTAGGATGTTGATTGCTAGATCAACATAATATTATTAGGGTTTGAACGTGTTCAGAATTATGCTTTGCAGAGCATTTAATTTGAAACCCTAATTTTGGTCAAGTGTTGATCAATTGATGATTTACTGAAAATCAACCAATGAGCGAGAGAGGGACCGACTATATGATATGATGGTCGACCATGTAGCGCCCAGGTGCTCGAGTGAGCATGCACCAAAGTCGTTTGTAGGCCCGTTGGTGGAAGGATGATTAAATGCTCGTTTAATCATTATTGAGATAGTGCTCGTCTGACCATTAGGTGATAAAACCTAATTATGGAGAGAGGAGAACCGACCAAGGGGTATGAAACTTTCCCTTGGTGGTCTTCAGACCGGATAGTGGTCGATTGATCAAGTTCCAAGTTGGTTGGAAAGAGTTTGAACCCAATATGAACTATAGAAAATTAATTAGGTCAAAATCATTAATAGGATGTGAGACCGGCTTCAGTAATCCTAAAGGGCCGACCTTGGCCGGTCAAGGTGGCATGCCCGTGTCACCACATTCTCCGTGAATCAAACCTGAGAATTTTGGTATTTTCTGGTGCGCGTTTGAGCAATATTTTGGATTTTCAGAAGAGTTTGATCTTAACTGAAACTCTCGATTTTTCCTGAGTGAGCAAGTAAAATTTTTCTCGCGCGACCAATATTTTAAGAATATTAAAAAAAATGATATTTTGATATTTGTCGTGGAAAGTCTGGATGGTCATGTGACCATTTGACTTTTTGGCTTTTGGTAGTTTGAACAATATTTGAGAAAATATGGAAAAACTAGGGTTTTTGCTCAAACGAAGGAGTTTCATGAGATGAAGGAAGGAATAATAATAATAATAAAATAAGGAATTGAGAGCTGTGGGACCGGCCACGGCTAGGGCATGACCGGCCTGCCCATGTGTTCGGTCCCGTGCCCCTTTTTATTTTATATTATTATTTTTCATCACTTGAGGAAATATGGAGAAACTTGGAGTTTTGCTCGAACGAGGAAGTTCGCTCAAACAAGGAGTTTTCAAGAGACAAGGAAAAATAATAAAATAAGTTAAAAATAAAAGGAAGAGGCGTAGGACCGGCCATGGAGACATGGCCGGCAGGCTGGTGGGTCTGGTCCCGTACACACCTCTTTATTATTTTTAAATTTTTTTCCTTCTCTGATTTTGCATAGGTTTCCTCGTTCGTCCATATTTTTGAATGCTCGTTTATGCATTTGGGTGCTCGTTCGTGCATTATTGTTAAGTACACTCGCACCATTTTCTCGGGGCTTACTCGGTGGTGGCTCAGATGCCCGAACAGTGAATATTTATCACTAATTCGTGGAATTCAGCTGAGAATAAGCCAAGAAAATGAGTAATAAAATATATTGATTATCTATTACTAATTCATGGAATTCAGCCGGGAATAATCCATAAAACGGAGTAATGAGATAGATTAATTATCTATTACGAATTCATGGAATTCAGTCGGGAATAAGCAATGAAACAGAGTAATGAGATAAAATAGATTATTTTTCTAGGAATTCGATTGATGAATGTTGCGCTACAATTTAATGCATGAATTACTCTATACTAGCATGCAATATGTCTAGGAGCAAGTTTATTCGATAATGAAGTATGAGATGATGGAAGCATCATATTCATTTTGAATATTGATTACGCGTCGTCGGGGAACAATGTGGCATCCCGAAAATGTTAGTGCTCTACACTAGCATGCAATATGTCTAGGATCCGTCCAATCGTTAAGAGATTCTATACATATTCTCTATACATAGTCAGGGAACAATGTGGCATTCCGAAGTCGTTAAAGCTCTATACTAGCATGCAATATGTCTAGGAGCCGTCCAATCATTTCTATTCTATATAGAGGTGATGAAATATGTGAAGTGTCGAAAAACTCATCCGCGGAGGCTTTACGAATAACATATTCATACAAGGCTCTGAGAGGGTGTACATTCAGTCAGATATTGTGAAATGAGCTTTCACGAATCCTAAAATATGAGTTTCACATACATTCCTGAAGCCGTGTCAGAAACATGCAAGATCATGATTTTACGATTTTAGACTTTGTAGAAAATCCACCATCAACATTAAGTCCCCTGCTTAGTGAGGACAATCATGTTCCGCAGTAAGAAATGGATGTTGATTTTCCTATAAACGAAATAAGTGGTCGCACTTAATCGTAAAAGACGTTACAAGAATCCTCGATTTGTTCTAATGATGTCATGTACGAGCGATGACTCGAATAAGAACTCTGGTAGTATGGTAGAGCGTCGTCCAGGGAGCGTGGAGAGGTGATGCATCGCTGATTTGTTTGGGTGGACGTTCAATTTTGGTCGGTTTAGGAATCACAGGCACGGCCCAAAAGGGAATCTTTGTTTAATTAGGTTTTTGGAAAAAAAAGTGTTATTAAACGGAAGAAACTCTAAAAAAAATTATTTTTTCTCCAACTGAACGACTAGCCTCTCATGTCTATGATCTCCCTCACGCTAGAATTTTTTTTTTTTGTTCGTAAGCCGGAGCTGAACTATAGCCGACTGCTGCCGGCCGAATTCCGGCGCCGACAAGGTAAGCATTTTTTTTTTGTTCGAAGTTCATAAATTGTTCATAAAACAAAACCCCATTTGTACACATGCATGCGTAAATTTTTACGAAATTTTATTCTAGGAAACGAACGTGTGTCCGTCCGTTAGTTTAAGAAACGAGCAATAATCCTTAGCATACGAGAGATATATTTTTGAATGGACATGATATAATTGCAATGAATAAAATTTTGTATATGAACTTTCATGAAACAAAGTTTTATTTTGAATATGCGGACTTTAATAAAAATAGAAAAGTCGCTCGTTTCATAAACGGACGCTCGTTCGAGCACAAATTTTTTGTTTATGAAACTGGCGTGAATTATTTACGTCAATTTTTTTTTACGTGAGTTTGCTCATGTTTTTTTTTGTAAAAATTAAAACTTAATTTTGAACAATCGTTGAAAATAGATAATTGTTTGCGATGAAATAATATTTATGATTATTGTATGCTCACACATGATTAGTGTATGCTCATGGTTTTTTTGTAAAAATTAAAACTTATTTTGAACAATTGTTGAAAATAGATAATTGTTTGCGATGAAATAATATTTATGATTAGTGTACGCTCACACATGAATTTTCATGATTTGATAGTGGATGCTCACATAGTAAAAAATTAGTGTATATTCACACGGTAGAGTGTTACGTGAGTCGTTCACGGTTTTATGAAAAATCAAGTTTTGATTTAAAAAAAATAAGTTTTGCTCATTTTTGCAGGTTTGAAGAAACGAGCAAGTCCTCAAAGTTTTGCGTTATAGTCACTACTGCTAGTGAAATTGTAAACAGGTAAGAGTTGTATTGTTACCATTTTTTGCTTCGTGTTTGTTATTGACGTATCCATGACTTCATATTTCTCGCCTAGATAATGGTGACTTCCAGTTGCGACCATTCTTCTGACTCTCCTGGGAACATTCCAACACTACCAATCCAAAGATGGAAATTTCTGCAGCAAATGAGCATGCCAAGGCAGGTCAGTCTTTGAGAAATGCTTGAAAGCTTATACATGGTATGTTTCTTGATCATCTGCAAGCCGTTCGTGATAAATTTTCAAAGAGAAAATCCGAAGATGAAAAGCTTGCACCTTATCGGCAAAAACGGCGTCGACTTCAGCAGGTAAGTTTAGCAGCTGAGGATGAAGTTCGACCTCGTGCTGATGGCATAACTTCTGATTCAGGCGCTGAGGAGGTTGAATCTTCCTGGAAACCTCTTGAGCACAAGATTAGACCGTTTTCTCCCGGTATGAGATCTGAGCGGTTGGCCAAGGCTGACCTCTGAGCCGAACACGAAGAAGATGAATATTTAGACGCAATGTATGATGATCCTGAAGACCAATTGGAAGAAGTTCCCAGTAAAGATTCGGATGATTCTGAGGAAGAGATTGAAGAAGATTCCATGGATGATGATCGCGAAGACGATGATGAATCTGATGATTAGTCTTGCTTGCAATCTTCCTGAGTAGTTGATCATTTTATCCCTCGTTGAAGTAGATGTTATTTTGATCGTTTGAGCAACTTGAATGTAAAGATATTGCATCAGGAACTATTTTTGATTGATAATCCTTCATTATATCTTCTGCTTAACTTTCTTATGCCTTCAATTGAATGAGGTGGACCAATGTCCATGTGTGCAAAAATTGATCATGATTCTCTGAAGTGTAATTGCACGAGCGGGCTGGGAAAACATATGATATGCGCGAAAGATCAATTCCTAGTCAAAGTACTGATTGTTGAACGCATCTGGTCATGGTTATGGATTTTCAGTCCCCAGTTTCATCACTTTTATCCCGCTTCACCAACATAATCTCATTTGATATTTAGGGTTTCAGTAGAAATCGTAGCCGATTTGACCATTTGTAGAGGATAAGTATCCATCGTGTCTTGTGTATTGACCTTAAAGACTTTGGGTTTTCCATTTACATGAATATATCTTCTTTCATTATTGAGTCTAACTTCATAGAAGGAATTTTGATCATCATCATACCTCATAACAACATGTCTGACAGAAGTTCATCTTCCCAAAGTTTATTTCCGTCGAAACGAGTAAGCAAAACTCCTAATCTGGTATGGAATATTCTTTCTCTTTCTTTCTTTTGTGCGCTCAATAGCTGATTATGAATATTTGTTGCAGACGAATCATGATGACCGACTTTGATCTGCTCCTTATAACTTAAGACCTAAACGGACTGTGAAAGCACCAGCTCGTTTCAAATCCGCTCATACGAACGCTGGAACATCTGTAAGTTTTTTTCCAATCAGAGATTTATTTGATCAATTATCAAAACCCTTATTGAACCTAGAGGTCGTTGCAAGTTAATTTTCACGTTATTGGCGTTGAGAAGAGAAAATGTGGAAAGTCTTCGGTTGTAGTTGATGATGAATATCATATTGGTAATGATTCTTCCTCTATAAATGTTGATCTCAGAGCTCCTATTGGTGAGTACCCGACAGCTGGACTCCTATTTGACATCCCCATGTAAAAATCTTGCTTGGACAATCAACTCGTTGGTGGCTTCATCGTGCCCAAGTGTTATGCATCTCTCTACAACAGGATTTGGAGAAAGTACGGACATAATGCCACTATTGAAGTTTGGAAGAACTTTCTGCCAACTCTTCTGACTACTATTGCTGGAATGTTACAGATCATTGATGAGATTAACAAGAAAAACTTATGTGATGTCAAAAATAAAGAGCTTCATCGATGGGATGACATGATCTCGAATTGTAGACTTTGAGATTCAACGTAGGTTGGCTCTGTGTTAGAGCATAGCTCGGTTGAACCCACCAAGCGTTGATATGTCAAGTTTGGTTGTCATATTTTAGTGAATCAAAACTCATTTAAGAGTCGCTTGATTATGTACTAGATTCAACTTCGTATAGGTTAGCTTGAAAGTATTAGGATATGAGACATTACAAGTATTACGAAGACTTGAAGAAGTGAAAAAGTAAGAAGCTACAACGACAACATCATCTTCCACTTGAGGTTAGTAATATTTGACTTGAACTGTTTCATTCCCTAACATATCTTTCAATTCGTGCATATTGAAAACAAAACTGCGAAGCATGAACACTCTAGATAGATATAGTATTAAGGAATGCAGTATGAAGTTTATTGCTTAACCATTAAACTTTGTAGATATGACATCGACATAATCGTTTAAATGCTATTGCGATTATGTATGGGTATGAGGTGAGGATTTCATCCTAGGAAACAATGTTTTACATGTATTTTAAGGAAGTAAGTTCATAAACTCGTTTATGAATCGAAAAGGAAATCGCCAGGCGTTATTGGGATTGTTATTCATTGCATATCTTGTGAACATCCAATATGTGTGATTTAGTATGACCGCTCACATATTGGCGTGGCGGAGTGGCATGTTGGCATGTCGTTCAGTCTATTGGCGCAACATGGCACGTTTGGCATGTTGGCGCGGTTTTTGGAAAACCAATGGCTTTGTGACCATTTGGCGTAGTTTGCATCTTTTAACACTGTGGCAAGTTTGGAGCAACCTGATTGGTTAATATAAAAGAGGCCGGCCAAGCATGGGCGTGGCCACACTTCTGGTATGTGTGTGGCGGAGCGACCTGATTGGTTGATGGGAAATAGGGCCGACAAGTATCCAGCATGTGGAGGGTTTAAGGAAACCTGATTGGTCGAAGGCAAATAGGGCCGGTTGGTCAACATGGGGTGTGCCTAAAGAATGGCCACACCTCCCTTTGCTGCTGCTCCTATTCCGCGGCTCCTTTCTGATTTTGGGTAGCATTTTGCACCTACTAATCCATGGCGGATTAATTGTTTAGTTCGCCTAAGCTTAATTTCGACCAACGGGGTCTAATATATTGCGCAAGGCGCAAAACCCTAATTTTTGCAAATTAGTCAGGGTAACATTCGCATCTTGTGAATTATCACAAAATTGATTGAATTCTATGTGTTGACATAGAGTTCTTTAAGTTTATTGCTAGAGAGCAGTATGCTTTCTGATTTAGTACTTTATGCAAGGACCTTAACCTTGATACTTGGAAATTCGTGTTACTCTTCTGCGAGTGAACACAAATTGTCATGCCATATCAATATTAAGGGTTCAGCCGGGGAACATAGCACAGAAAGCATTCAAAGAAACTTATAATAAAGGCAAGGAAAGGTGTTGAAATCTACAAAATCTCTGGGATTGTTGCTACATGCACCATTCTGGATAAATTTCATATAAAAATATTGAATTGCTCAATAAATGCGCCAGTGAAGAGGTTGAATCACTCATCACTTTTATATGGCTCTGTTTCTTTACAGAGTGACGGCATATTAAATGCAAGGTTTGTAATTTTAACCCTGAACTAAAAACCACCATCAATATTAAGTCCCCTGCTTAGATCGTAATAGTGGCATTGTTGCGGGGTAAGCATGAGATGGTGGCATACAAGGATAAAATCAAAAGGTATAAAACATGCGGAGATTGTCAGGAAAAATTCGACTGACCTTTGACAAGAGGCATGGGTGGTCCATGATCTTTGGAGTACTTCTGTCTTGGCCATAGGGTACTGATGTTGGCGCTGCGACTTCGGCCACGGAGTGCTGATGCTGGTGCTACAACTTTGGCCAAGGAGTGTTGATGCTGGCGCTGCAACTTTGGCCACGGAGTGCTGATGCTGGCGCTGCAACTTTGGCCACAGAGCGCTGCAGGTTGAGCGGCTGGCTTGGCTACGGAGTATTGCAAGTTGTGCGGGTGGTGCCCCTCGTGCTGGCGCGTTGCTGGTTCGGTCATGGAGCTTCGTATCCTGGAGCATTGGCACTTATTTGGGTGTGGCTGAATCCAAAATGGATTCCTTTTCCTACACAAACTCTCAAGGTGCCATACATTAAAAAGGGGTTACCCTCTCTTCTACTCTTGTTTTGTTGGCTTTGCTTCCGTAGCGGCGAGCTTCCTTCCATCAGCAACCCAGGTGAGCCAATTATCTCAGATAGATAATTATCTAATCCAGTTGACATCGCGTATCCCGAGCCTTCATATACGGCAGGTGAAAGAGTTTCTCTTTTTCAGGTTTCGTCAATATTGACAAGAGGCATGAGTAGTCTATGATCTTTGCATTGACGGCTTGGCCACAAGGTGCTGGCGCTTGGCGTATCTCTGGCTTTGCTACGGTACTGGCGCCTGGAGTACTTATGGCTTGGCCAAAGGATGTTGGTGTTGTGGAGCATTACAAGTCTGAGTGGATGGTAATCTTGGCACGCTGCTAGTTAGGTCGTGGAGAAGAGATCTTCGTGCAC
Organism: Papaver somniferum; assembly: GCF_003573695.1. Taxonomy (NCBI): domain Eukaryota; kingdom Viridiplantae; phylum Streptophyta; class Magnoliopsida; order Ranunculales; family Papaveraceae; genus Papaver; species Papaver somniferum. Next base: position 178,269,727 of record NC_039364.1, on the reverse strand, counting down.
TGCTTGTTCGGATATGGAGCGGTGATCTTGGCGCGCTGCTTTTTCGGATATGGAGCATGAGTGTGGTGCGCCTGGTCATTTATTCATGTTCATGGAGCAAGGAGGAATATTTCTTCTGTTCAAACTCTAGAAACTCAGTTCGTATGAAAAGGGGTATCGACCCACTTCTGTTTTTGTTGCTCGTCTGGCTCCATGCTTTCGTCTGCAGCGTCTGGCTCCTCTTTGTCATTTGTTTAGCGGTGGTAGAGCGATCATTAACGGCAACAAAGAAATATCCAATAGTTATAATTAGCAGCAAGGCGAGCCAGGAGAACTCAAGGTAGGTGTTCTTTTCTATTTTGCGCATGTAGCCACCCAACAGTACCATCGATCTTCTCCAGAATGTGTAATAAGGTTCTGACTCCAGAAGAATGAGTATCTAACCTCTTCAGTGGATTTCAACATTTACCAAACTCCATTGCACTCTTGGGATAGATGGATGAAATATGTGCTCGACAACGATCATGTCAGGGATAATCTTGGAGATAGTGGTCGCGTTGTTGGTCCATCCTTGACTTTAGGTTATTTGGTGATTGGACTTTCTGATTGCGACGATGATCAGTTGTGGATGCTTGTATGGTCGAAATCTTCCGGAGTCATTGGGTAAAATAGATGAGTTGAGAGGCGTTCTGTTGGATGTGCTGCTATCAAGTCTTCAAGGACTTCGTTCCAAGCGACATCCTTTGAACCATATTCTGAATCTTGGACTATTGTATGGAATATGATGCGATGAGAAGTTTCCAGTTACACTTCTGTCTGGTCATAGATCCGATGGGGTGGCCGGATATGTGAATATCTTTGTGGCATGCTTTTGGAGTCTTTGATGCACGTGTACGGCTTCATGTTGAGAAATTCCCGCGGCTCGTAAAGCTTCGGCAGTGATGATGTTGAAATCAGGAATAACCTAGTTGAGGGAAGTGAAGGCATCCCATGCTGGTAGTCCCCATGTGTGATTATCCTGAGCCTATTTTCTCGTGGAAAATGTGTTTCTACTGCATTTACTGGTAAGGTGGTGATTGCGTTTAAAATTCTAAACTTGAAGGAGGCTTCAGTACCCAAGTGTAGCCTACTTTAATTGCATCGCCTTGAATCCACACCTATGGGAATTGATACAAGCTTATTGTACTCTCCTGGATGTGATGCTGGGATGCTTGGAACATCACATGGACGAAACATTCTAGACAACGAAGAGGTAGAAATGAGAGAGTTATGCCGTTAATCGTGGCTCCCTCTGTCTTTTCAAGAAAAATGTTTCAGACGCGTCTCTGGAGCTGTCTCATGAATGCTTGATTGTTTTCGGGGATGGACCGCGGTGAGCAGTCCCCAGTCGCACTTCTCTTCTCGCACTTCTCTTTGGTTACTGAAGTTGTTTTCTCTGAGTAGGCTTGGGATCCGGGCCTCGTAAAGTGTTGCAGGCGCCTTCTAGACGGAGAGGTGATGATATCCTTACGTTACACCTTTGAAGAATATATGACCTTGTCGTGGCTATGACTTTTGGGTTGACCGTGCCTCCCGAGCTTTGACAGTGAAGGGATTCCATGTAGAGCCTCAGTCCCCAAGTTTGGTTTACATGTTTCTATCTTGTATGGTCGGTGAGTTGACCATGATAAAGATGTCATCCTGCATCCGTATTGGTGACTCTATCACTTCTTCCATGTGAAACTAAAATATGGAGAAGTATGGATTACCTTTGTAGTGGATGTTTCTCTGGTAAAGCTCTGGCTGGTATCAACAAACGAACAACAACAGTTCTTGGCAGCAGAAGAGACTACATTGTCGTGGGAACCCAAAATAGGTTGGCTGGAATTGCATGGACGTCCATGGAAGCAAAGGGATTGGATGGATTCGTAGGCGAGTAAACTATCCACGACCACGAGCTTTGGCGATATGGATCAAAAAGTGGCCGAAACTACGAAACTTGGCTGGCTGTGATCACGATCCTTGACAGGGAGGAGTGTGGCGGCTACGACACGATCCTTGGCAGGGAGGAGTGTGGCGGCTACGGCACGATCCTTCGCAGGGAGGAGTGTGGCGGATACAACACGATCCTTGGCAGGGAGGAGTAGCGACTTCTGGAGAGAATGTTGAAGCGGGGCGGCTCCTGGAGCGAAACGTTAAAGCGGACCCTGGAGCGAAACGTTGAAGCGGAGCGGCTTCTGGAGCGAAATGTTGAAGCGTCCCCTGGATCGAAACGTTGAAGCGAGCGTCTCCTGGAGCGAAACGTTGAAGCATCCCCTTCTGAGTTGTGGCCATGTCCGTCTGAATTTTGGCAAGAACTTCATGTCTCTCTATTAAATCGATATTGGTAATGGGAAAGTTGGTTTCCTATGGCTCCTCCAGTCTCTCGTCCTGACGAAGAAGTGGTGGCAGTCCTGGTGATGATTGGAGGCGTCATGCTCGAAGAAATATTAGGAGTAGCAGCGGCTCTGTCTCTGGTAATAAGAGGCGTCACGTCAGAGGGGATGTTTTCGGTGCTGCTGGTGTTGGTGGTAGAGGATGTAACTCCATGGGACGTGTTGCCTGCGCTTGCGGATGGTACATTGGTGTTGGCCATTACCCTTTTGCTCTCATCCGATACGACCACATACTCTATTCGCTTAGGGGTCTCTCCACAAAACTGAATTTTCAGGTTGCAAATCCGAGTTTATTGTGTGACACAATCCTGGCCGCGAGAAGTCCCCGGTCATCCTTTATTGTCTTTGTAACATCTCTATGTCGATCCGCGGCAAGGCGGAGAACCTCCAATCCCCATGCGTAATTCCCCTGAATCAATCTTTTCCTGGACAATGCGCTTCAGAGCGTTGCATTCGTTGGTAGGATGATGAATAAACCTGTGATAGTGGCAATATCTTGAATCTAGCATCTCCTGATCAGTTGGTGGACGCCCTACCGGGGATAGTTGGACTACTCCCTCTGGTACCCAAATTTCCAATAACTCTATAACTCTTCTGATAGGCAACGAGAAGCGTGGATATTTTGAGTCTGGCTTCTCCCGCATCAGTAGTTGCTGTGGCGGAAATTCTTGCAGGCTTTGGCATGAAGCTCTCTTTGAGGGAGGAACTGACCCTTGATCAATCATTGATTCATGAGCGGACCATTTACTTCTACCGTATTGCTGAAAGGTAATTTCTCTTGAGGGGCATGCGTCAGCGGCGGAGACACGTGGTGACTGAGCTGGATATTGTTCATTGGCGCAGTGTTCGTTTCCATAAGCGTCTTGGTAGTTTTCCCCCTCTTCAGGTGCTTCTCTTTTCAGCAAAGCAGTCGTGGTTGCGGACTGTTGGACAACTCTTTGAACTTCTGCGAAGGTTTGAAGATAAATGTTTTCCAGCAAGGATTCATAGGAAGGCTCTTTACCTTTGTCTTGCAGATTTTGTGGCGCAGCTGGAAAGTCTCCTCCCCCGGTCTTGTGAAATTGTCCTGGCTCTCTATGTTGGCAGAATCTAATTGGACGCTCTTCTGCTGCTCCTTTATGATGTGGCTACGTGCTCCGTCAGCATCCTCATTGGTAGAGTCGCAGGCTTTAGCCGCTAAATATTTAACATACTTTGTATTACTCTTGAAATTGGCAGGATCTTTCGGATAAGCCTTTGTTGATTCTTCCCACAATCGGCTTATTATACTCTTCAGGATACGAAGCGTCTCGTTTTGCCGCCTGATAATATCGACTTGGCTGGCAACCATATCCTCTAGCATTTTTTTCATGTTTCCCATGGTAGTTGGCTTCTAGCTATTCACTGCTTCTACAAGGTTCGAATGAACCGAATACATCTGGGAAGAATCTTTGACTGAAATGGGTTTCAATTAACGATTGAATTGGGCCTAAGAACAATTGGTATGGAAATGAAATTGAGAATTGAATTTGCAACCGAGAGATTTAATCTCCCACTGTGGTCGCCAATTGTTTGTGGGTAAAAACTGTTTCTGCTGGTTTTGGTCAATTTGGGTGTGTGGATGAGAAACGAGCCTAAACCTTAAACAAATGCACTGCACGGGAGTACTTTAGATTCGAGAGATCAATCTATGTAATCTTGGATTAAACCAAGAAAAGGCTGTTCCAGACTTGCTTCGGTCACAAAGTGAAGGAGAAGGGTTGGTCTTAGGGAGGGAAGCGAAAAAGGTTTTAAGACCAGAATGGTTAATTCTGAAGGTGTGGCTATTTTATGACTTGTATCAGAATGTGGAACTGGCTTGTGAAATGTAAGCTATCAGTTCTTTGGTGTTTTCTGGATACTGTGTTGTTGTTAACCAAACTATTGTCGTTTGGTTGAAATAGGTAGAACCGATTTATACAAGTTATATTGAATGCACCCTGATCTCGTAGAAAGTGGGAATGATTGAGTGATGGAGAAGTGGGGTCATATGTAAATGCCAGAGTACCACGTACCCATTATGAAGGAGACGAGTTAGTTTACACCCACTACTTCTTGCCTCCACTAACTGCCCTGCTTCCTGACACTTTCTTATAATGGGCGTGTTGCACGCCGCACGCTGTAAACCGCCAGACCAATACCCTGATGAGTATCCCCCACTTTGTGACATGTTTGATGTCTCGAGTGTTTTCGTGGAAAACGTGTAGCAGGTTTCTATGTGTGGCAAGTCAAAGTCAGGAGACTTGCCGCAGGAGAATAACATGTGATACTATTAGGCTTGTCTTGGCTTGTCGCCTAAGACTTGCCACAGGCCTGCCAATTCTGTGGTGAAATTTGGACGGATAAGATTGTGACCCATGAAAAAGGGTGGCCATTGATTATGGGCACATTCTGTTGGCGCCTGATAATGACACAATGGCATGGTTGGCATAGTTTGTGCATGCCAGTGGCACGGTGGTGCAAGTAGCGCCTGGCGTAGCCATGGCCGCTAGATTTTGGCATATTGGTGCTAGACCCAAATATGGTTTGGCAACATTAGTTCTAGTTTCCATATCAATCCCAATGCTCTGGGTAGCATGATTTGGCTTGGTTGGCGTAGCAACTTCGCCTAAATTAGGGTTTGGCATGCGGAAACCCTAATTAGTGCGTATGGCATGCGGCCGCGACATGGTAACGTTTTTGTGCAAACGGCGCCATAGTCATGCCAAAGGAACTATAGTAAGGCCATAATGTGGAAACGGCCACATGAGCAAGAATTGCTATGAGTGACTATGATATGGCGCCATTCCTAGGGTTTTCTGGGTCCCGCATGGCTCGTGGCATGTTGTGGGACCCAAAGTGGCGTAACTTGAGCCACAACTGGAAATTAGGGTTTTTGTTAATGCGCCTAAAGCAGAGTCGTGCTTCTGACTAGATGATGAGTGCTAAAAAGTGCATATTTCTATATATTTTTGTTGGCATTTAACTCATCTTTTGTGCATTAATTCTACATTTTATCCCATATTCTGTATTTTCATTGTTTTCAAGAATAAATATTTTTATTAATTAATTTTGCATTTTTAGGTAATAAATAAAGTTAGATGAATTGCGGAGCGGAAAAGAGCTGAAGAGTAATGAAAAGCCGGAAGAATTACGCAAGGAAGCCGCAAAGAATGGAGCGCAAGACCAAAAAGCTAGGAATGGGCTCAAGAAGGAAGAATTGTTCTTAAAGAAGATATGGGCTTGGCATACCCAAGGCCCAAAACCCTTACCCAAACCCATTTTCTATATCCATACCCGCCTCCATTCTCAGCCGTTAGATCGGATCCATCTCATTATCCAATGGTCGCTTCTTCATCGTTCATCAAAATCTGAAGTCCCTGAAAAACACCATAGTACCTAAATTCCAAGCCTTCAGATTAGATCACATTTAGATCCTACGGTCGCTTCTTTGCCTGCTCATCAAATCTCGATACTTCCTCTTAACACTACAACACCTAACCTCGATCTTCGCCGTCAGTTTTGATGTATCTCGTCATCCAACGGTCTCCCCTCATCCATTTCAATCGCGCCGTTGGATCATTCCATCATCCTATAATCCTACGGTCCAGCTTTGCGAAACATCAAAATCCTCTACACCTTCTCAACACCCTAGTACCTAATATCTATACCCGCAAAACAAACAGCCCCTTCCTCAAACCCCATCGACTCCATCTTCTCTTCCCCCCCTCTCTGCAACAGAACCACCATCCCCTGCCGTACCACCACCTACTCCACTTCCACAACCACCACTACCTACTCCTCTACCACCACCACACCTCCACCATCATCACCCCTACCTTCCTACAGCTATTACCCATCTTTATAGCCCCCTAATTCGTCAATTTCTCCCCTGCCGAAACCCTAGGTGAGTGGTTGACGAATTAGTGAAGCTAGAAAAGCAATTGAAGGCATGGAGAGGAGCAGGAGACCGAGGAGAGGAATGGGTTGAAGAGGGAAGCGTCAAATCGCAGGTTTGGTAAGAAAAATCCCTAACCCTAATTTTTCTGATTTGGGAACTTTTGGGGGAAATCAATTGTACGTCTAATTGAAGCATGGGTTGGTTGATTGGGTTGTTATCAGTGTGTTAGGTGAGTGAATTTTGGATTTTTGGGTACACCCTAGCTTCACTGATTTTTGGGGATTTTTCTTATATGTAACTATAAATAGAGTTGTGATGTGTGTGAAAGGGGTTATGCCTGGATTAGCCAGAGCACCACCTCAGAGGCCTGGACTAGCCAGTGCCCTCAATTATCCATGTTCTGTGAATTTCTATTATAGTTCTTAATTCAGTTAATTTCCATTTCAAATGTTAATTATGTTTATCATGTTTTTGTAATTGCTCACCATGTGTGTTGTTTGAATTAGCTTGTATGATGTTTATTGTTGTTCACAAGATTAGCATGAGCTAAGTTGCACTGGCTAAGGCTCAGATGAAGCCTAGTGCACTGTTAAATGATGAATTGCTAGGATAGTCGTCTTAATGCTTGTCTTGCTTGAGTAATGGGAAGAAGTCAGTGCTCTGATATGCCTGTGATTGGCTGTGCTGTCAAAAGACAGTCAATACTAGGGGCATATCAGTGAGCAAGTGATTCTCCTCCCATTCTAATGTATGCTTAAGATCCTAATTTCAACCTAGAATTGCATTGCTTGATTAGGACACAAGGTGGATTCTAAGCCCTTATCTTAACCACAAATCCCTTTTACAGTCACTTATAAATTCAATTCTGTTTTGCTCCCTGCTCAGCTAAATTTCTTAGCTATCTTGCTGTTTATTTCTTGTATTTTGAAGCTTGCTGTGCACTGAAATCAGTGCACTGCCTTCCCTGCCCTTGGCTCATAGCCTTGGTTCCTTGCTGTTTTACCATCTCTGTTTCACTGTCACTGCAACCTTGTGACCTTGCATTTAGTTTTGCATCAATTATCAGAATAGTGAAACTTCATAACACCCCAAGTCCATGTGGAATGACCCTGTTCTTGCACACAAGCTACAACTGACCCTGTGCACTTGCAGGTATCACTGTAGGCTGTCTTTTGCTCTTATTTTATACATATCCCAAAGCCTACCAAGTTTTTGGCGCCGCTGCCGGGGACTTGGCGCTGTGTGTTGATTTGTTCTTTGCTGTTTTGTTGCATTCACTTTCATCTTCATATTTGCATCATAGTTCATTGCATTTGCATCTTTCCCTGCATTGCATACTCATTTGCATATTGTTCACTTACATTCCTGCATCATAGCTTGGATCTTTACTCACTTTTTGTTTTGAGCCAACAGGTGTTGCTGCTGCTGCTGCTTCCTGTTGCTGCTGCCAGCCTCTGCAGCTGTGCTGCTGCTGTTGAGCTTGCCACTTACTGCTGCCTGCTGTGCTCCTGAACTGTGGAGCTGTTGCTGAGCCTCTGGTGCTCTTGTTGTTGTTGCTGCAGCTGTGCTGCTGCTTTCTTCTTCTCCCTGCTGCTGCTGCTACTTCTTCCTGCTGCTGCTGGTGCTTGGGCCATTGCTACAGCCAGCCTCTGGTGCTGCTGTTGTTTCTTGCTGGTCTGAGCTTGTGCTGAGAGCCAAAGCCCAACTGGGCTGTAAGCTGCAGAAGGAGAGGAAATTGAACCAAGCCCAACTGGGCCTTGAGTGTTGAAGCCAAAGCTTAGGATGATCCAAAGCCCAACTGGGCTTTTGCAACCAAACTGAGCAGCTGGGCTGTGCTTCAAAGGTAGGCCTAAACCCATTAAGAGAACCCAACCTGTGGGCTTCCATTTTTAATCTGTGGGCTTGTAATAATTTTTTTTTATTTTAATTTTATTTCTTTCTTTATTTGGAATTGTAATAATTTTAGTTTTATTTTTATTTTCTTTTTTTTTGTGGGTTTGTAATAATTAGTTTTATTTTTATTTCTTTCTTTATTTGGGCTTGTAATTTAGTTGTTTGTTAGGCTTGTAGTTTCTTTTAAACTAAAATTTGGGCTTCAAAACCCAACCCAAAAAAAAAAAAAAAAAAAAAAAATATTTGCTCCTTATTTCAAAAATCAAAATTTTCCCAAAAATCCAAACCCATTAAAACCAAATATTTTCCCCAAAAAATCCAAACCCATTAAAACCAAATAGTGGGCTTTGTGTCTTTTCAATATGGGCCAACCTCGTGCTCTCCATGAATACATGTATCCGACAATAAAAATTCCATTATCATGTATTGTATTACCTCAAACCAATAACCCTTTTAAAATAAATGCAAGCATGATACAAATACTTCCTATATTTCGAGGGTTCGATTCTGAGAACCCCTATACTCATGTAAGAGAGTTTGAACAAATTTGTCGGACTATGCAACCTGATCATATGTCCGAAGACTCTTTGAAATTGCGTTTGTTTACATTTTCTCTAAAGGAAAGGGCCAAAACATGGTTTTACGGTTTGAGACCACAATCAATCAACACTTGGGACCAACTCACAGATCTATTTTTCAAAAAATTCTTTCCACATCATAGGACCATCGCTATTCGTCAAAGTATCAATTGTTTTGTCCAATTGGATGAGGAAACTGTTTTTGACTATTTTGAACGTTTTAATGATTTGTTGAGCGAATGTCCACACCATGGATTTGAGAAGTGGAGACTTGTCACTATCCTCTATGAGGGACTAGACTTTAAATCTCGAGCCATGGTTGAGTGTATGTGTAATGGTGAATTTCTTGATAAAACTGTGGATGATGCATGTAAATTTTTAGCTGAGATTGCAGAGAAAACCCGTCACTGGGAATCCATTAGGGAAACTGAGACACTGTCACATGATATAGGTGGTAATGAATTGAACTTTGGAAATATCATGTCTAGTCCTTCTCATGTGTATGATATTGAATATGAACCTAATCTAGAGGAACATGAGTTGACTAATGACACCATAACTGCTAATAGGGACAAGTATGCATATTACTGATGATGTGATGATGATGATTATGTTAGAAGAACATGTCTATACTGAAAATGTTGTGGAACCTTTGGTTTCAAATACATTAGGCTTTTCTGCCCCGACCTTCATGAATGATATTTCTTCTAGTATTTCATATGCATGTGATGTTGATACTGATTTAGATATTGTGCAATTATCCTGTGAAGAGCATGACTTAGGTAAATCTTCTGTTGACACTAATGATCCTATGCATGAAAACATAGTTGATGTGTCTGATTCCATACTTAAGCCACAATATATTGCTTCTGTTGATGATAATTTGAATATATTGGATAACCATGATTCTGAATTAGGACTTGTGCAAATTTTTGTGATGATGAGCATGCTACACATCTTGAGTGTGACTCAGATAATGCTGATGTGACTGATAATATTGATACTCTTGATCTCATGCATGTGAGACGCTTAGATGTCACTTTCTTGCCTAAGTCACAATCTGATAGCCTTGCATCCTACCTAGATTTAGTTTGTCACAATATTGTCAAACCAATTTTCATGAGAATACCTAATCTAGGTCTGGAACTGTGTGCTTCCCAAGTCCTTTTGGACTATTTTGCTTCTAAGTATAATACATTTGAGGAACCACAGTTGGAATTAGCATGTGTACCCGTCCCTAGCAAAGTTCATTTCGAGTTAGACCTTGTGCATGATGAACCCCCAAAACTGCGAGATTTTGTTTCCAAAATTTTACCGTTGAAAAATCCAGGTTTGGGGGTAGCTCATTTTGTTTCACAGCTTCACTTGCATGCCTATCATATTATTATTGTGTGAAGCTGTTGAAACCTCTACACTTTGTCTTTTGGGTTGATCCTCAACTCTTTAGATTGTTAGTGTATGGTGAATTTTTGTATATAATCCAGTAGATAAAATTTCTTAAAAACCTTTTTGTTCCTTTTGTACATATTTTGCTAATCCAATATGATCTCGGCTGACATATGTTGGATTCTTGCCTTGAATAACGGAGTTCTAATATTGCTTTCGCCGAAATCGGGTATTCTCTTTCCTTTTTCTCTACTCAACATGATCCTCTTCATATGTTGTATTATAATTTTGTTCATATTTTGAAACATTGAGGACAATGTTTAGTTTAGGTTTGGGGGTGAAAAGTAGATACTTTGATAATATGCCATAGTTGAAAACAAGAACTCCTTCTTTTTGAAAAAATGAAAAAATCAAAAAAAATTAAAAATTGAAAAAAAAAAAAAAAAAAATGGAGCTCATTTACCTTGAAATGTTGACTCTTGTGCAAATATGTAATTATTAGGAGTCTTAGTCTAGATATTTAGGCACCCTGATTCTAGCACAATTCACATAGTGATAAGAAACTTGCACGCGCACGATCTACCAATACATGTATAGCCTCGATCTTCAAGGTGTTTGATAGGAAGACGATTGCCAATCACTTTAGAATACTGAACGAAACTTGACTAGCTTGTTCTTTGGTTGGTTGGGATAGAAGGTGGAGGTTACATTAAGAAAAACAACCATCGAATTTAACTGGGTGCATCAAAAGGGCTACCTCTTGCAAAGTGTCATGTAATTTTTGTTTCCTTTTGTATATGTATCAAAACGTTTCCTTATCAAAAAAAAAAAAGCGATGTATATATTCAAAAAAAATCAAATATATCAGAAAAAAAAAAAAAAAAAAAAAATCAAGTATTTATCAATTCCATCCTCTTTGTTCCAAAAATAAAAGAGAGTAGTCAATATAAATAAGAGTCATGTAAAGAGTCATTTTGTTGTTTCATTGTAATAAGCAAGGAAGGGTGTATGCCATTGATGTACAACGCGAGTAATTGTGAAATACCTCCAACTCATTCACAATTCTCGTAAAGTCCGGACAGCTAGCTAGATTTCGACCTTGGTTCTTAGCCTGAGAAACTATCTCTGGTGATAGTAGTCATAACATCCGATCTTTCTTTACACATGTGTAGATACACTTTACACTCTTATCACATGTCTTTATTTGTTATCAGTGCTAGGATTGTGCCTTTGATAGCTAGATTGACATCTCCATTTTGCTGTGAGCTTAAACTATCTTGCACATGTCACATTTGATGGAATCTGAGCTTATATTTTGACCTAGAACTTTGTAGGTACGTTCTAAGCAAACCTTCACGAGACTTCAACTCGTCCACTAGGGACACTTAGTGGTTTAAAAGGCTTAGTGCATACGCTAAATGCATTCGAGAGACCAGCGACAGTGGTATAGGTAGGATTTCCTTAGTTTTGTTTTACTTGAGGACAAGTAAAATTCAGGTTTGGGGGTATTTGATGAGTGCTAAAAAGTGCATATTTCTATATATTTTTGTTGGCATTTAACTCATCTTTTGTGCATTAATTCTACATTTTATCCCATATTCTGTATTTTCATTGTTTTCAAGAATAAATATTTTATTAATTAATTTTGCATTTTTAGGTAATAAATAAAGTTAGATGAATTGCGGAGCGGAAAAGAGCTGAAGAGTAATGAAAAGCCGGAAGAATTACGCAAGGAAGCCGCAAAGAATGGAGCGCAAGACCAAAAAGCTAGGAATGGGCTCAAGAAGGAAGAATTGTTCTTAAAGAAGATATGGGCTTGGCATACCCAAGGCCCAAAACCCTTACCCAAACCCATTTTCTATATCCATACCCGCCTCCATTCTCAGCCGTTAGATCGGATCCATCTCATCATCCAATGGTCGCTTCTTCATCGTTCATCAAAATCTGAAGTCCCTGAAAAACACCATAGTACCTAAATTCCAAGCCTTCAGATTAGATCACATTTAGATCCTACGGTCGCTTCTTTGCCTGCTCATCAAATCTCGATACTTCCTCTTAACACTACAACACCTAACCTCGATCTTCGCCGTCAGTTTTGATGTATCTCGTCATCCAACGGTCTCCCCTCATCCATTTCAATCGCGCCGTTGGATCATTCCATCATCCTATAATCCTACGGTCCAGCTTCGCGAAACATCAAAATCCTCTACACCTGCTCAACACCCTAGTACCTAATATCTATACCCGCAAAACAAACATCCCCTTCCTCAAACCCCATCGACTCCATCTTCTCTTCCCCCCCTCTCTGCAACAGAACCACCATCCCCTGCCGTACCACCACCTACTCCACTTCCACAACCACCACTACCTACTCCTCTACCACCACCACACCTCCACCATCATCACCCCTACCTTCCTACAGCTATTACCCATCTTTATAGCCCCCTAATTCGTCAATTTCTCCCCTGCCGAAACCCTAGGTGAGTGGTTGACGAATTAGTGAAGCTAGAAAAGCAATTGAAGGCATGGAGAGGAGCAGGAGACCGAGGAGAGGAATGGGTTGAAGAGGGAAGCGTCAAATCGCAGGTTTGGTAAGAAAAATCCCTAACCCTAATTTTTCTGATTTGGGAACTTTTGGGGGGAAATCAATTGTACGTCTAATTGAAGCATGGGTTGGTTGATTGGGTTGTTATCAGTGTGTTAGGTGAGTGAATTTTGGATTTTTGGGTACACCCTAGCTTCACTGATTTTTGGGGATTTTTCTTATATGTAACTATAAATAGAGTTGTGATGTGTGTGAAAGGGGTTATGCCTGGATTAGCCAGAGCACCACCTCAGAGGCCTGGACTAGCCAGTGCCCTCAATTATCCATGTTCTGTGAATTTCTATTATAGTTCTTAATTCAGTTAATTTCCATTTCAAATGTTAATTATGTTTATCATGTTTTTGTAATTGCTCACCATGTGTGTGTTGTTTGAATTAGCTTGTATGATGTTTATTGTTGTTCACAAGATTAGCATGAGCTAAGTTGCACTGGCTAAGGCTCAGATGAAGCCTAGTGCACTGTTAAATGATGAATTGCTAGGATAGTCGTCTTAATGCTTGTCTTGCTTGAGTAATGGGAAGAAGTCAGTGCTCTGATATGCCTGTGATTGGCTGTGCTGTCAAAAGACAGTCAATACTAGGGGCATATCAGTGAGCAAGTTGATTCTCCTCCCATTCTAATGTATGCTTAAGATCCTAATTTCAACCTAGAATTGCATTGCTTGATTAGGACACAAGGTGGATTCTAAGCCCTTAGCTTAACCACAAATCCCTTTTACAGTCACTTATAAATTCAATTCTGTTTTGCTCCCTGCTCAGCTAAATTTCTTAGCTATCTTGCTGTTTATTTCTTGTATTTTGAAGCTTGCTGTGCACTGAAATCAGTGCACTGCCTTCCCTGCCCTTGGCTCATAGCCTTGGTTCCTTGCTGTTTTACCATCTCTGTTTCACTGTCACTGCAACCTTGTGACCTTGCATTTAGTTTTGCATCAATTATCAGCATAGTGAAACTTCATAACACCCCAAGTCCCTGTGGAATGACCCTGTTCTTGCACACAAGCTACAACTGACCCTGTGCACTTGCAGGTATCACTGTAGGCTGTCTTTTGCTCTTATTTTATACATATCCCAAAGCCTACTACTAGAAAACCCTAATTTAAGCACATCATGGCGCTGGCCACGAATATGAGGTAGGTTAGCACGCAGGGCGCTATTTAAAGCACGTTGGCATGCTGCACGTTTGGCGTGGCGGAGTGGCATGTTGGCATTCCGTTCAGCCTATTGGCGCAACATGGCACATTTGGCATGTTGGCGCGGTTTTTGGAAAACCAATGGCTTTGTGACCATTTGGCGTAGTTTGCCTCTTTTCACACTGTGGCAAGTTAGGAGCAACCTGATTGGGTAATATAAGAGAGGTCGGCCAAGCATGGGCGTGGCCACACTTCTGGTATGTGTGTGGCGGATTTAAAGCGACCTGATTGTTCGATGGGAAATAAGGCCGGCAAGTATGGGCCCAGCCAACGTGTGGTGGGTTTAAGGCGACCTGATTGGTCGAAGGAAAATAGGGCCGGTTGTATGGGGCGTGCCTAAAGCATGTCCACACCTCCCTTTGCTGCTGCTCCTATTCCGCGGCTCCTTTCTGAATTTGGGTAGGATTTTGCACTTACTAATCCATGGAGGATTAATTGCTTAGTTCGCCTAAGCTTAATTTCGACCAACGGGGTATAATATATTGCGCAAGGCACAAAACCCTAATTTTTGCAAATTAGTCAGGGTAATATTTGAATCTTGTGAATTATCACAAAATTGATTGAATTATATGTGTTGACACAGAGTTCTTTAAGTTTATTTCTAGAGAACAGTATGCTTTCTGATTGAGTACTTTATGCAAGGACCTTAACCTTGATACTTGGAAATTCGTGTTATTCTGCTGCGAGTGAACACAAATTGTCATGCCATATCAATATAAAGGGTTCGGCCGGGGAACATAGCACATAAAGCATTCAAAGAAACTTATAATAAAGGCAAGGCAAGGTGCCGAAATTTACAGAATCTCTGGGATTGTTGCTACATGCACCGTTCTGGATAAATTTCATATGAAAATATTGAATTGCTCAATAAATGCGCCAGTGAAGAGGTTGAATCACTCATCACTTTTATATGGCTTTGTTTCTTTGCAGAGTGACGGCATATTAAATGCAAGGTTTGCAATTTAACCGTGAACTAAAAACCACCATCAACAGTATGGGTATGAGATTAGGATTTCATCCTAGGAAACAATGTTTTACATGTTTTTTAAGGAAGTAAGTTCATAAAATCTTTTATGAATCGAAAAGGAAATCGCCATGCGTTATTGGGATTGTTATTCATTGCATATCTTGTGAACATCCAATATGTGTGACTTAGTATAACCGCTCACGACTTGTTTGTGTTCTTGGTAAAACTATTCACAAAGGCCTGACTTATGTATTGGTATGACTTTTATTAGTGAAACCGATCTTAAGTAATCATCTGAGATGGTATGACCGAGTTTGTGATTTTTTTGACCGAATCTGGGTAAAGAGGAACCGATCCTATGAAGAGGTGCTACACATTACAAAGGGGAATCAATCCTTGTATGAGGTGCAGCAAGTTTGTAGCAGAAAGGGAAACCGATCCTATGGACATGTGCAATACATATAAGTTAGATACCATATATATGTGGGGAACCGATCCTAGTACCTAGTCAACCGAATTTTGGAAAGCTAGTTTGACTATGCACAATACTCACATGGAGGTAGAACCAAACTTGTTTTGGTAGAACCGTTAAACCCATGATTTATGATTGAGTGTTTCTTAATCAATCGCATAGTTCTTGAAAGTCATATGAACCAATTCTAAACTTGTTTGTAAGTGTGGAAAATCGGGTTCAAGGTTGTAAGTATGAAAGAGGACTTACAAAGTAAGGATGTCGGCATACTTTAAACACGTACAATAATGTTTATCTTTTATTGTTCAAAGTTATTCCTTAATAGCTACAGGAAGAAAATCCGAGGATCCAAATTTAAATAAGTTAAGAATCTTTTAATTAAGGTTGTTAATTTTATTTTAGAAAATTAAATTAGTAATGTGCATTTACTAGTTGAGATTTTCCAAAGAGATTTTCGGTCATTATTTTGGACAGAGCATTTCCAGGAATTATGGAAACCGAATTTGGAATATATTGAATATCTTTGAGAATATTTTCGGTTTTGGAAATTCCTTGGTGTCCAAACTTCCTCGTCTATAAATATATGAAGTTTGCATTTCTAGCAAACTAATCCTTCGTGACAGCAAACTTCCTCGGTTGTGTTTTTACTGGTGTAGCCGCCTATTCGGAGAGGAGAGTAACCTAATTAGGCGAAATCTCTTACGGCCGCTCAGTTTAAAGTCTTCTTTGGGATTGAGAAGCTCTACGAGTAACGTTGGTGGGAAACTAGATAATTGCGGTTTATCTTGTGTTTTCGATTGATTTAATTGACTAATGGTGGTTGAACTTTGATTGCATCTAGTTTGTTTATGCTTGAGAATCTTCTCTTTTGATATAAGATTCACTCAAACTAGATTGAAGTTTCGACAGGGATCTGTAGACTGTTGTTAGTTCTAAAGACGACCTTGTGATAATCCATTGTTAACAGACTCCTTTCTGTGCGTGATTGATCACAAGAGATTCAAGTTGTTTTGTGCAGGTGTTTATTGAAGATCTAAGAAGATTTGAAGACAAAGAAGATATTGAAGATTTCTTATTTGGGGTTCATAATCTTTGGTGTGCACAATAATTGTTTTTTTACAAGAGGATACAACTATAATCGGTTTATCCTTGTGGTAGATTGGATTGATTAGTTGTGTAGATCAGAATCAATACAATTATTTGTGATTAAAAGTATTGATTGCAAAATCTTAACAATTACCTTTGGTAGTTGAACATAAGATATATCTAAGAACCTGACGAAGGAGTTTATGTTAAGATAAACAGAAGAGCCTTTGTTCGACTCACACACTTGGTTGAATAGAGTTGATACCAAACAGATTTGTTGTTCCTTTACTGTTTGGAGTACGAACCAAAGGAATTGTTCCAAGTACGTGACTTATTCATAAGTTGGAGGCGTGGGAATACAGACGGAACTAGGTGAACTATAGGTTTAGTTGCTTGGTCTCAACTATACGAAGTTAGGTTTAATTTTGTGTAGCGGCTTAATCCTGAGAGTATTCAATTCTGGACAAGGTCCCGGGGTTTTTCTGCATTTGCGGTTTCCTCGTTAACAAAATCTTGCTGTGTCATTTACTTTATATTTCCGTATTATAATTGTTTTATTATAGTTAAAGTAAATTACACAAACGTTAATTCCTATTTACTTGATAAGCAATCTTATTGTGTTTGGTTAAGTCCGAACCTTTTTATCAAGTAAACATACTTCGTTGTTGTATTGTCTCGATCTCGTATCCATAGACGATCACACGAAGTGTGAACCGATTAGTTGCGTTGTCTCGACTCAGTCCATAGACAATCACTTTCGGTTAAAGGACTTATAGGTAGGAAAAGTTTAGCTTGAGGTATATTTGGGTACCCTCGCCTTTTCAATTGGTATCAAAGCAGGCAAACACGAAAAGATCTAACAATCTGTGTTTGGTGCGATCCAACCTATAAGAATGAACTCGATTTCTCATGAATCGACTTCAATTAACGTACCGCCAAGATTTGACGGAACAAACTATCTATGGTGGAAATCTACTATGAAATCTTTTCTTCAATCACGAGACTTTAATACATGGTTATTAGTCGTCGATGGTTACAATTACCCAATGGTTGAAAATTCGGAAACTGAGGTTAAACGCTTAGTTGAGTTTTCAAACAAAGAAAAAGCACTTGCAAAGCAGAATTCATACGGTTTGAATGTTATAATACATGTAAGTCGTGATCTAAAACATCATGCATCAACATGTCAAACTTCGAAAGAAGCTTGGGATAACCTTCAGATCGTTTTCGAAGGAAACACTTCAGAGAAAGAAGCTAGACTTAAAACTCTTACGTCCGATTGGGAAAACCTTCGAATGGATGACAACGACACCTTTGAAGAGTTTCATCTTAAACTCTCTGTGATAACTAATGCCTCTTTTTGTCTTGGAAAGACTATCCCTGAAAAGGATATAGTATGCAAAATTCTCAGATCGTTGCCATCTAGATACAATACTAAAAAACATGCAATCATTGAAGCTAATGATCTTTCGTCCCTATCTAGAAGTTTCCTAGTTGGAAAACTGAAGATATTTGATCAAGAAAATTTGTCTAAACAAAAGGACAATCTGTCCTATAAAGCCACAAAAGGGGTTTCGGCTCAATACTCGGAAGATTCCTAAGATCGGGAAGATCTAACTGCTGAAGATGAAGATGAACTAAATCATCATTTGTCTCTTATTACTCAACGATTCAAGAAACTGTTGAGATATCGAAAAAGAGAATCATCTTTGTCAAAAGGAAAAACTATTCCTCCACATAAACGCGAAGACACCTGGAGTGAAGATGATATTATTCCTCAATGCTACAAATGTAGAGGGTTCAGCCATATCTCTCCAGACTGTCCGACCAAGGACACACAGTGGAAAAGAAATGCTTATACTGCCACACTTGATTATTTTCCTAATGAGAATGATCAAGTTGATAAGATAGATCACCATGCAACTATTGCAGAAGTCTATGACTCTGAAGTCCTTACGACTCTAGATACTGAAGAAGAGTTTACTCCATTGAATTTCGAAGAATTATTTCCATGTAAAGACAAAATAACTCACCTTCTTGAATCTGACATCATTGAAATAAAATCATTGCTTGATCAAATCAAACTGAGTCTTCTAAATGATAAAGAAAAATGTAATAAGCGACCAAAGAAAATCAAGGTTACTCAATGCTCTGAAAAGGTACAAGTATCTAAACTCATTCTCGATATTAAGTCTTGTCAAGATGAGATAAGGAAGTTCAAAGCAGAAAATCAGAAAATGAGAAATAGACTCAATCGCTTTGATAAATCTTCATCTGGTATGAATGTATAAAGAGACAAGGAGGTAAGACTAAATAAGTCTGTGAAATCTAGATCCAGAAAACGCAATAATTCTGGTGTGTGCTTCTTGTGCATGCAAAAAGGTCATTTTCAAAGGTAATGTCCTGATACTAAGCAGAGAGAGAGACTGTATAAAACCGAAAAATCAAGATCTAAGTGCAGATCAAAGATCTCTTCAAAACGGGAGAATAAGTTCTTCGAACATCATGATCTTACATCAAGATTAAAAGTTGAACCTAAAAGTTCAAACATAATGTCTCCTCAACCATGTAAGAATGTTGAAATCTTCAAGGGAAGAAATTCTGTTAGAGCATTGCTCGGTCGAACTCGCATGCGTTTCTATCTCAAGCAGGTTTGTCAATATTAGTGATCAAAACTATATGTCTTGATTTCTAGTATACTTATGACTAAGTCTCGGTCTAGGATAGTTAGGAATAGTTGAGCTCCAGACTCCAAGGCGATTATCTTGCAAAGACGAAGAACTACTCAAGGAACCAGTGGAACTTCATCCGACCAAAACATATGTGGAGACTTGAACTCATCTTGTCACTCAAAAGTCTATCTACTCTATCTCCTACTCTTGAGACAAAAGTCGTATAAGTATGATAGCTTTCATACATACACATTTGTTATTTCGAGCCAAGTTTACTCGCCTATCTTTTTCTCGAAATACGTGTTGGTAAGCTTTTTCTTTAACCATCTTCATCTTTACCCGTGACGGAAGTCATGACGACGTTTCAATCTTGAAAATAGCTTTGATGACGATAGTCGATTCTTTATGTCTTATAACATTATAGAAGAATGTTTCAAAGATTGAAATGTAAAGTTGAGAATATGTAACCACCTATGGATGTAAGCATATAGTGTGTTCGCACATTAGTGTATAAATCCATGTGCCGGAAACCAAGTGCGTGCATATGTGTGCATGCGGTATTGGTGAAGGAGACAGGTTGGGTACGCGTACCGGCGGAAATTCACGCCCGTGAAATTCTGTTGAGTTTGAAGTTTACGAACTCAAAAAATTGTGTTGTCTCGATGACAACCTAAGATTGATTATTGAGGGATATAAGGATATCATCAACAAATTTTTCTCTCCATCGAGACAACACTCTTCAGGTAAAAATCCTCACTATGTGTCATATTATGATGATAGTAAATTCTATGATAATTTTTCACATCATAACAGTCTTCTTTCAAAGTACAGAGGAAAGGGGTTTAACCATTTACATTTGATGAGCTGAAAGCTCATACTTGTGCCAATTAATCACAAGGTTGAAATCTCTCACACAAAAATCTTGGTTGAGAGATATGTTCAGGTATACTTGTTGTCAAGGTATTTTTCGGATTCCATGCTGACTTCTTATCATCTTTACCATGTGTATCCTGCAAAAATGCTTGCACAAGTATTTGTTTGTTATGATCAAAATTTCTATTTGTTTGATTGGTTAAATAATGTGCTACTCTTGTACTCTAAAAGGTTGTTTCTCTATGAGTTTGTTTTTTTTTTTGAGTCATTTTGATTGCAAGAGCCTTCAACAAGGTTGTGTACGCACGACTTTTTGTCTTGAATTGAGATTGTTCTCGTACAGGTTCCCATGTAACTGGCACGAGTCAATTAAGGAAACCCTAAAAATCCCTTCCCTAAGAAACCCTTTAAATGCCCGACCTATTGAGTTACGCATCTTGTACGCATACTCTAGGTTATTCTCTGGGTTATCAAGAATGTCTTCTTCTTCATCTAGCAATGGTGATTTTGCAAAGGGATTTCTTGAAAAAGGTTTTGGTGTTGAATCGAAAGGGAGGAAGAAAAGAACTCTCGTAGAAGAAGGTGCACCTAATGCTTCGTGCTACTATGCCTACTCACACCAAGATGTTGAGAATGTGGATATGGTTTCGGCTGAAGTGGTTCATGACTTTCTTAAGTATTTTGAGGAAGCAAAACTGTAACTTGTTGATACAATGAAGGATCTTGATGTGATCAGAACTGGGGTGAAAAAGGTTACTACTGACCTTGGTCTGATAAAGTCACATGCTAAAGAACTTCTCAACAAGGATATCTTTTCTGAAGACGCAGTTGATAATATGAATCACAAGCTCAAAAGCCTCGAAACCCGCAAAGCTCCCGAACGCGAACTTTGATTTAGCTTGTGATCGGGTATAAAGTAGATGTTTTACTTTATTAATGTCTAGAAAGTCTTCTTATGAGAATTTATTTCTTATGTCTTAGGAAGAATAACTAGAGTTTGGAATAGCCATTATTGTGAGTACACATAGCTATGTCCAACGTTTTTTCATCTTTATTTTTTTTTAGGTTTATTTATTTAAATTCTAAAAATTATTTGGAAGATGATTTTTGCAGTATTAATCTTTATGGTTTTATATATTGCAATATGTTATGGG
Source organism: Papaver somniferum (assembly GCF_003573695.1). Classification (NCBI taxonomy): domain Eukaryota; kingdom Viridiplantae; phylum Streptophyta; class Magnoliopsida; order Ranunculales; family Papaveraceae; genus Papaver; species Papaver somniferum. Next base: position 178,248,561 of record NC_039364.1, on the reverse strand, counting down.
ATATGTGTGTTTGCGTCCGTGAACTATTATTGTCCCATATGATGTCAAAAGTTATCTCTTTTATATGTTGGTATGCGAGTATTGATACAAGATCGATGAACTTTTGACAAACAAAAGTTAAGCCTATTATGTCAATTATTGATGGAAGATAGGTTAAAATCTTTTGTTTACAAGGATTATGTCTATTGTATGTCATTATGCAAATAGTGATGGAAAATAGAATGAATCCTTGTATATGTCGCAGTATTGATCATTCCCTGATCCATATTTTATGTGTATACTGCAATGCTCCATAAGTTTTTCTTGTGTTGAACATAAGACGATTGAGTTAATCATTCTTTTATGCTGAACTTAGTCGTAGCTCCGTAAGCTCTCTTATGTCGAGCATTTCCAACTAGATTAATCATGGAATCGTTTGTGGTTATTTTGGTTGTGTATTCCAATTAAATTAATCATGGGTTCTCTTGTGGTTAGTTTAATTGAGAATTTTGGATATAGAAAATCATTTCTTTATGGTTTTCGGTGTCCAATAAAATCCTTCTTTTCTTGTAAAAGTAAGGTCGCTCTTGTTGTTCTCTTGGGAATGACATCAAATGGGAGAGAGTTCTTTTGAACTTCCGCTTAATTTCCATATCTTTGTGGGGAGTGCAACCGTGGAATTATTTAGGGGTTATCTTGTATCTTTATAAACTCCTTGATGAATGCATTCAGCCTCGGCTTTATGATTGCTTCTAAAAAAGTTGATATGTACTTTTCTTTGGTCTTGAAGCATCTTCGTGGAAATTTTATTAGGATCCCGTTTTCGTACCTTTCCCAATTTTATTGACAAAAAGGGGGAGAATTAATGTGTAGTTCACACTACATATACATATGATTTACGTGCTTTACGAGTCATTATGTAAGGGGGAGTGGTTTTCATGTTGAGGCGAAAGTATTGACTAAGGGGGAGTGATACATATCACCATAGTATTGTTGTCGAAGTTGTGATATGAGAACTTTGATGTTGTGTAATAATACTATGACACTGTATAACAATGATCGAGAGCTTTTGTTTTCTCATTGTTATGGCTACGGAACTTCAAGAACTATGATGTTGAATTGAACATCTTTGGAATCATGGGATTACTTGTAAAAGACGAAGTTTTCAAGTAATGTTGAAGTACCAAGGAGATCAAGCATGTGGACGAGAAACTACAAGGTTTTATTTATTTTGTAATCCATATGTATTGATAGTTTTGTCACTAAAATTGACAAAGGGGGAGATTGTTAGAGCATTGCTCGGTCGAACTCGCATGCGTTGCTATCTCAAGCATGTTTGTCAATATTAGTGATCAAAACTATATGTCTTGATTTCTAGTGTACTTATGACTAAGTCTCGGTCTAGGATAGTTAGGAATAGTTGAGCTCCAGACTCCATGACGATTATCTTGCAAAGACGAAGAACTACTCAAGGAACCAGTGGAACTTCATCCGAACAAAAGGTATGTGGAGACTTGAACTCATCTTGTCACTCAAAAGTCTATCTACTCTATCTCATACTCTTGAGACAAAATTCGTATAAGTACGATAGTTTTCATACATACACATTTGCTATTTCGAGCCGAGTTTACTCGCCTATCTTTTTCTCGAAATACGTGTTGGTAAGCTTTTGCTTTAACCATCTTCATATTTACCCGTGACAAAAGTCATGATGACGTTTCAATCTTGAAACTAGCTTTGATGACGATAGTCGATTCTTTATGTCTAACGACTGTTATAACATTATAGAAGAATGTTTCAACGATTGAAATGTAAAGTTGAGAATATGTAACCATCTGTGGATGTAAGCATATAGTGTGTTCGCACATTAGTGTATAAATCCATGTGCCGGAAGCCAAGTGCGTGCATATGTGTGAATGCAGTATTGGTGAAGGAGACAGGTGGGGTACGCGTACCCGTACGCGTAGTGGCGGAAATTCACATCCGTGAAATTCTGCTGAGTTTGAAGTTTAAGAACTCAAAAAATCTTAGGTACGCGTACCCGTACGCATACTGGCATAACTTTTTCACCCGAAAAAGTCTGTTGAGTTTGGAAACTAAAACCAACTCAAAATCCGGTAGCTAAGGTACGCATACCCGTACGCATACCCAAGCTAGTTATTTCTGAAATCGGTAGTTCATGGACTTAAAACAATAAATTATAAGGAATGCAATCTTTGTAAACCCTGAGTATATTGTTCATGAATTGATTCAAATAAATCAAACCGATCATGTTTCAATTGTGTCTATGTATAAATACCTAAGCAATTGAACAACTCTTGAACTAGTTCTTATGAGTCATTTGAACTAGTTATGAGAAAGATGAATACGGTTAATATGAAAGCACTCATATGGCTAATCATTGGTCAACCATTTGTGAACCAACCAATATACACGTTTAGGTACGATTACTGTCACGACCACAAAAATTCGGGCTTCTATTTAGCCGGATTTGACCCAATGGATCAAGTCCAACCCAACTAGCAAGACCGGATTCTTGAGTCATGACTATGGAACAGGATAATTTATTTATTTTTAAGAATAATAATAAAAGAAAATAAAAGTACGAAATGAATTAAGACTGCATAATCTAATTTCTTTCCAAATTGAAGTCCAATAAAAAGGTTCCAAATAATAATTATTAAAGATGTTCCAAAATTCATAGAATAAAATAATGGTTTGAAAACTAAACAATGTCTCTTAATAAAATAATTAAAAAGGAAACCAGAAATGATAAAATGATTACCAACAAAAAATGCCCAACATCCCTGTGATATCATATAGTAGTGTCTTGCGAGAATACTAACATCTGAGTACTATGCCGTAAGCTTCCAAGTCCGCTTACTGCGCTAACTGCTCCTCAAAATCTGTGGGGAGAGGAAAAGGAATTTTGGGTGAGCAAACCACAACTCAATAGGAATTTCAAAAAATAATATAGTGCACCGAAAATTAAACCATGCAGCGAATAAAATAATAAAACCCATACAAGTCAAAATCTTCTGAAATTACTTACTCATTTTACTCACATAAACCAACCTATAATTGTAGGTTCCTAATCTAGTGTCAGATTTATTCCGGTAACAAACCATATTGTTCCCCAAACAGTCTTCCCTGGGTAGCCACCAGTGGTGGGATGCCATAAAGGCCTGACATTTCAGCAACAACAGAGATTGTATATCCAAAATTCATTTCTTACAAGTACACTCAATTACGTACAAAAACTCAAACACATCCATAATCCCATAAAATCTGATCAATGCATTTATATAATATTTATAATAATAAGAAAAATGCATTCACTTCAAAACAAAGACCATCTACATGCCCAGACCATTACATGAACCTAGTTTCCAATTAAACAGACTCCACTGACTGACAAACCGCCCCGCCTCACATCTCTCACTCCACATGGATTGATTAAAATCATTTAACAAAGCGATGAAAACGAGACAGAATTTGACTATGTATAAAATAACTTGCTGCTAATGAATAAAAACGGGAGAAGGCGTGGAATCAGTGGATATAATTCCCATTTGGTATTTAATTTAAAGAGGGACCCAACAATTAATCAAAAGAAAGAAGTATAAATGATCAGTTCCACAAAGTAATTGAATTCTTTTTGTTTTGTTGTTAAAAGAAAAACAAGTAAGCAAATGAGACAAAAATCATTTCAGAAACAAAAAGAAGTCATGTGTTGTGCACCTCCCAAGGAATGGTCCAAGTACTGAACTTTTTTTTAAAATAAGGAATGAGATTAAAAAGATATAGAGCAGGACAAAAAGATGGTAGTAATGAAGGAGTAGTATTGTCACGGTTTTCGAAACTGAGATGTTGTTCAAAAGTGGTAGCAAACAATAGTAATTATGTACATTTCCAAAAGAAATTAGAGTCCACTTCTCTGACACATTTATTTAAAATACAGGTTATTGTGTCAGTGATAAAATTGAAGCAAGTTTACTATTTTCTAAAAGACGTCTCCTTTTTTTTCTTTCCTTCTCTTTTTTTTTTAAAACCTCCTGGTTACACGTTTAGATCCGTAGATGAAAAGAAAAATAGGTGCATGTAGAGGTAGACATAGTGTATAAAGAATCTTCTTCTTTTTTTTTTAAATATTTTCTTCCATAAACCAGTGGACCAAATGATTATCATTTTTTTTAAAAAGGTTTAAACGTCAAATCATTGACTGGGTTCAGGAAATTATGAAGCTCGTTTATAAATCGGGCTTACAAGACAAACCTATGGACATCTGACATGTACAAGATGATAATGATGATAGACATAATTTAAAAATATTATACAATCATGAAAAATAGTTTAGTTTTTAGTATTACGAGAAACCCCTACCTCTTACACAATTTCAAAAAAAATTCTGAAATCCTTGTCAATCCAAACCAATCAGTAGTCCAATCAGGTACAATAATAAATCAGATTTTTTTTTTCTTTTTGTAAAGTAGTAGAGATGAAAAGAGGGAGAAAGAGATGGTTTCTTTTTCTTTTCTAGGGTTCTGGGAAAATGACAAAACAATATATAATATTAATAACCCTAAAAGTAGATGCAAAAAGAGAGAAAGACTTATTCTCTTTCCCACACGTATTACCAACCATAAAAAATCATGTGCTCTACTAGGTAGTGACCCCATCATCCCATGTGCTAACCATTTCTTTTAGTCACCCACTAATTTGAGCTGTATGCACCCCAAAAACCATCACAAAATTACAATAAATGAACTAGGATTTGTACATCCACATATATACAAATCACTATGTCAACTCTTATGAGTTGGAACGGGCTTTAAGCCCGGGTTCAAAAATACCAGGTGTTATACTATTAACCTCTAAAAGAAAGAATTTCTCCGAAAATTCGAAGCGTAGCTAAGTTTAAGAATTACCTTTTAGTAATTCCGGATATTTGTCTCGTAGCTCAGACTCCAGCTCCCAAGTTTCCTCTTCAGAACCATGATGTTGCCAGAGAACCTTCACGGTTTTGATGGTTTACCTCCGAAGGACTTGTTCCTTTGAGTCGATTACGCGCAACGGTTTTTCTTCACAAGAAATATTGTCGTTTAGTTGCAAGTATCGCCATTCGATGATGTGGGACGGATCAACATTGTATTTACGAAGCATGGATACATGAAACACATTATGTATGTCTGCAAATTGAGTCGGTAAAGCTAGTCGATATGCTACTTTTCCAATTCGTTGAAGAATTTCAAATGGACCGATATAGCGCGGTGCCAATTTACTTTTCTTCCCGAACCGCTTAATGCCCGGTCTAGGACTAACTCTTAGAAACACATTCTCCCCAACCTGGAATTCCAATGGTCTTATTCTTACATCTGCATAACTCTTCTGGCGATTTTGTGCCGTCCTCAAACGATCTTGGATAATTCATATCTTTTCTGTCATTTCTTGAACCATCTGAGGTCCTATGACACTTCTTTCACTAACCTCGTCCCACAACATATCCCTAACAACGGTGTACGACATGGTCTTACATACAACGCCTCATAAGGTGCCATACCGATGCTGGACTGATAATTGTTGTTGTATGCGAACTCGATAAGGGGTAAGTGATCACTCCAATTACCTTTGAAGTCGATCGCACATGCTCGTAACGTATCTTCTAAAATTTGAATTGTTCGCTCGGACTGACCATCAGTCTGAGGGTGGTAAGCAGTACTCATATCCAATCTTGTTCCCATCGATTGATGAAAACTCCCCCAAAACTTGGATGTAAAAAGAGGATCTCTGTCGGAAACGATAGACAGTGGAATTCCGTGCAACCTAACTATCTCCTTGATGTACAAGTTACATAAAATAGGAACAGTATCTATCTGCTTTACTGGAAGAAAATGTGCCGATTTGGTGAGACGATCAATGATCACCCATACACCATCCTTTCCCTGCTGGGTCTTAGGTAATCCTCTGGAAAAATTCATGGCAATGAAGTCCCATTTCCACTCGGCTATTGACAAAGGCTGAAGTGGTCCCGCTGGTCGTTGGTGTTCAGCCTTCACTTGCTGACAAGTAAGACACCTTGAGACAAACAGTGCAACATCTCTTTTCATACCTTTCCACCAGAACTGGCTCTTCAAATCTTGATACATCTTCGTGCTTCCCAGATGAACTGTCAGTACAGACTTATGAGCCATCGTCAAAATTTCCTTTCGCAATTCCTCAACATCTGGTACACATAACCGCCCATTATAGCGAATAGACCCATTGACTCTCAGTGTCCATCCTTCCTGTTGATCCGTGGTACCCATCTTTAATTTTACTTCTTGCAAACCGTCGTCTAACGTCTGCGCCTGAATGACCTTATTCACAATCTCAGGTACTGTAACAACATGCGCCAAGTATTCCCTCTCATTGTTCCACTCAACAACGAAATCATATTTTTCCACAACCTTGATCATTCTCAATAAAGCTATGGATCCAGATTGTTTCCTACTGAGTGCATCCGCTACCATATTCGCCTTCCCAGGATGGTACTCCAATTTAAACTCATAATCCGTAAGAAGCTCGAGCCATCTTCTCTGTCTCAAGTTCAAATCCTTTTGAGTGAAGATGTACTTTAGACTTTTGTGGTCCGAAAATACCATAAAGTTTTCTCTATAGAGATAGTGCCTCCAAAGCTTTAGCACAAACACTACAACTGCTAATTCCAGATCATGAGTTGGGTAGTTCTTTTCATGATTATTTAACTGTCGAGAAGCATAAGCTACCACTCTCCCTTTCTGCATAGAACTCCACCCAAACCACTTCCTGAAGCATCACAATAAATATCATAACCCAATCCTGTCTCCGGAGTAACCAAGATGGGTGATGTAGTCAATCGTCGCTTCAGCTCCTCAAATGCTTTATCACACTCAGTAGTCCACTCAAACTTCACCCCCTTTTTTGTCAAACGAGTAAGAGGGACTGCTATCTTCGAGAAATTCTCAACAAATCTTCGATAATAGCCTGCCAAACCCAAAAAGCTACAAATCTCAAAAACACTCTTTGGGGGTTCCCATTTTGTCACATCCGATATCTTTTCGGGATCCACAAATATACCTTCCTTAGAGATAACATGTCCGAGAAATAAGACTTTCGTCATCCAGAATTCACACTTGCTCCTCTTTGCATACAACTTATGCTCTCTTAGAGTTTGTAAAACCATCCGCAAATGTTCCTCATGGTCTTCCTTAGTCTTGGAATAAATGAGGATGTCGTCAATGAACACTACTACAAACTTGTTCACAAAAGGTCGAAGAACTCGGTTCATCAGATCCATGAACACTGCAGGTGCATTTGTTAACCCAAACGGCATCACGAGAAATTCATAATGACCGTAATAAGTTCCAAATGCGGTTTTACGAATGTCCTCCTCTCTGAACCGTATTTGATGGTACCCATATCGAAGGTCAATCTTTGATAAATAACATGCTCCCTTCAATTGGTCAAACAGGTCATCAATTCTCGGAAAGGGGTACTTATTATTGATTGTAACTTGGTTCAGTCATCGGTAATCGATGCACATCCTCATTGATCCATCCTTTTTTAGCACGAACAGAACAAGAGCTCTCCATGGTGACGTACTTGGTCGAATAAATCCCAGTTCTTCCAACTCATCAAGTTGTTTCCTTAACTCCTTCATCTCTTTGGGTGCCATACGATATGGGTGAATCGATATTGGCATGGTTCCCGGTTGCACTTCTATCTCAAAATAAATCTCCCTCTTTGGTGGTAATCCAGGTAATGCCTCTGGAAAAACATCGGGAAAATCTCGAACTACCGGTAACTCTTCATCTACCATAATGCTATCCTCTTCTTCACTCAGGTGAGCAAGATAAGCTATATGCTCTTCGGTTTCGTCCCGCCTCTTCATCCCTGGTAAGGACGGATTTATAACTTTCCACCTTTCTCCTTATATAGACATTCGACTTCCATCAGATGATTGGAAAGAGACCTTCTTCTCAAAACATTCCAGGATAGCTTGGTTTTGTGACAAACAATTCATACCAATAATGACATCATAATCTTGGAGCCTCATCGGTATCAAGTCTATTTTCACTCTATAGTCACCAAAAGTTATTTTACAATCCTTGCAAAATTTACTAAGGGAAACTACATTTCCTAGCGGTGAAGAGACATTCAAAGTAAACCCCATGGGTACTGGTTTCAAACCAAGATAAGCAGCTAAATGTAATGATATGAACGAATGAGTAGCTCCAGAATCAAACAAAACTTTAGCACAAGAACTAAAGATCGGGAAGTTACCCTCAATTGCGGAGTTTTATGTCCTCTTCTCAATAATAGCAATATGGTTCAGCTGCCCCGGAACATTTGGCTAGCGTCTTGGCTGGAAGGCTGGTGCATTGTTTCGCGGCTGGTATGGTTGTCGTGCTTGGAAATTCGGCCTTGGGGCATTCTGAAACTGATTCTGATTTGGAGGCCTAGGTGGTCCAGGTAAAGGACAATCCCTCGCGAAGTGACCCACAACTCCACAGTGAAAACAAGGTTTTGGTGCAACGACTTTCCCAATGTTATCTGTTCGTGGACGTTTTTGATGATTCGATGGGTCTGTCTTCTGGTTCCTCTTGGGATCTCTCGGCTCCCTTTCCTTTTGGTTTTTGATCCAATCCGCTTCTATAGCTAATGCAGTTTCAAGAACATCATCATAAGTGGTGAGGCGACATGGTACTAACCTAGCACGGATGGCAGGTTTCAGTGCATCCTGAAGTTTTCTTGCTCTTCGTAACGGCGTATTGACCAAGTTATCCCCAAAACGTTCCAATTCACTGAATTTCTTGTCCAATTGAGAAACCGTCATGTCTTCTTAAGTTAAGGTTGAAAATTCGGCACACAACTGAGCTTTGACGGTCTCGGGAAAATACTTGTCAAAGAACAACGTTTCAAACTTTGCCGAAACTGTAACATTTTGGACTCGTTTTATCGAATCCCACCAAAAATCAGCAGCTCCAGTGAAAAGGTACGTAGCAAAACGGATATTGTCATTCTCTTCCACTCTTAAGGCTAAGAACTCTTTTTGTATCCCCATTAACCACCTTTCAGCTTCAAGAGGTTCTTCAGTCCCCTTAAATTCTTTCCTTCCAACCACTTTTAGGAACTTCTCTAAGTCCACTCTACCCTGGCGTTGGGTCTCAACAACTTGTACCAGTGTTCCCAATGTCCCAACAACTCGGTCTAGGGTAGCTTCCATGTGTTCCCTTCTGTCATCTCCCTCTTCTCCATTTGGTGGAGGACTGTTGGTGGCATCACGACGAGGCGACATCTTCTAAATAAAGAGAAACGCGCACTAATGTTAATATCTACGTCGAAAATCTAATTTAGCTAATACACGCAACATTTTATTTTATAAGGCTTTTAGTTATTTACCCCAACCCCAAAGTAAATTAAATATGAAAGAAAATCATTTCAGATCATAAGTCGATATAAATAAATAAAAATAATCAGAGTGTAAGCTTTTTTTTTTTTGTAAACCAAACTAAGTCCACACGCACGGTCCAAATAAATCGGAACCATGCTCTGATACCAAACTGTCACGAGCGCAAAAATTCGGGCTTCTATTGAGCCGGATTTGACCCAATGGATCAAGTCCAACCCAACTAACAAGACCGGATTCTTGAGTCATGAACATGGAACTGGCTAAATTTTTTTTTTTTAAGAATAATAATAAAAGAAAATAAAAGTACGAAATCAATAAAGACTGCATAATCTAATTTATTTCCAAGTTGAAGTCCAATAAAAAGGGTTCCAAATAATAATTACTAAAGATGTTCCAAAAGTCATAAAATAAAATAATGGTTTGAAAACTAAACAATGTCTCTTAATAAAATAATTAAAAAGGAAAACAGAAATGATAAAATGATAACCAACAAAAAATACCCAATATCCCTATGATATCGTATAGTAGTGTCTTGCGAGAATACTAACATCCGAGTACTATGCCGTAAGCTTCCAAGTCCGCTTTCTGCACTAACTGCTCCTCAAAATCTATGGGGAGAGGAAAAGGAATTTCGGGTGAGCAAACCACAGCTCAGTAGGAATTTCAAAAAATAATATAGTGCACCGAAAATTAAACCATGCAGCGAATAAAATAATAAAACCCATACAAGTCAAAATCTTCTGAAATTACTTACTCATTTTACTCACATAAACCAACCTATAATTGTAGGTTCCTAATCTAGTGTCAGAGTTATTCCGGTAACAAACCATATTGTTCCCCGAACAGTCTTCCCTGGGTAGCCACCAGTGGTGGGATGCCATAAAGTCCTGACATTTCAGCAACAAGAGAGATTGTATATCCAAAATTCATTTTTTACAAGTACACTCAATTACGTACAAAAACTCAAACACATCCATAATCCCATAAAATCTGATCAATATATTTATATAATATTTATGATAATAAGAAAAATGCATTCACTTCAAAACAGAGACCATCTACATGCCCAGACCATTACATGAACCTAGTTTCCAATTAAACAGACTCCACTGACTGACAAACCGCCCCGCCTCACATCTCTCACTCAACATGGATTGATTAAAATCATTTACAAAGCGATGAAAATGAGACAGAATTTGACTATGTATAAAATAACTTGTTGCTGGTGAATAAAAACGGGAGAAGGCGTGGAATCAGTGGATATAGTTCCCATTTGGTATTTAATTTAAAGAGGGACACAACAGTTAATCAAAAGAAAGAAGTATAAATGATCAGTTCCACAAAGTAATTGAATTCTTTTTGTTTTGTTGTTAAAAGAAAAACAAGTAAGCAAATGAGACAAAAATCATTTCAGAAACAAAAAGAAGTCATATGTTGTGCACCTCCCAAGGAATGGTCCAAGTACTGAATTTTTCTTAAAAATAAGGAATGAGATTAAAAAGATATAGAGCAGGACAAAAAAATGGTAGTAATGAAGGAATAGTATTGTCACGGTTTTCGAAACTGAGATGTTGTTCAAAAGTGGTAGCAAACAATAGTAATTATTTCATTTCCAAAAGAATTAGAGTCCACTTCTCTGACACATTTATTTAAAATACAAGTTATTGTACCAGTGATAAAATTGAAGCAAGTGTACAATTTTCTAAAAGACGTCTCCTTTTTTTCTTTCCTTTTTTTTAAAAACCTCTGGGTTACTGATAGGTGTCTAAAACACCTAGATTTATATCTATTGTTTATACTTTCTTTGCGATTTTTCTTGTAAACTATGTATCTTATGTTTACTTTTGAGTTGTCAGGTGCAATGGAGTCATTATGAACAAAAGATGGAAAATCGTCTATTTGGAGCATAAAAGGCAAAAAGATTAATTCACATGCGAGTTACATTTGGAGCCGGCAAGGTTGTGCAAGGAGGTGAAGAATGAACTGTCAGTTCCCCATAACTGATAGTTGAGCACGAGATCGAATAGGCAGTCAGTTCTACGAAACTGACAGGCCAAATGACAGTTGCATAGCCCTTATCCGAGTTCTGGGTGCTTGAAGCAATTCTCATCATTACCTAAACCTAAAATTGAGAGAAATGTCTTCTCAATCATTTTTGTGCGGCTGTGTTTTCTGAGTGTCTGAAAGTTAGAGAAAATCACAGAAAGAAGATGAAGATTTGCAGGGTTAAGGTTCAGATTCTAGGATGAAATTGATGAATCATAACGAGAAGAGCTGTTACTAAGCTTGAGAAGGAGAATAGTTGGAGTTGAGATCGGTGGGGAGAAATCAGACAGAGATTGGAAATCGGGGTTTCATAAGACCTGAGTTTGGTAACTAAATGAAGAATCCACGAAGTTTCAGATAATAGATGGATGGGTACTCAAGGAATTGGGAGAAACAGTAGTGATGTTGGTTGAATTAAACAACCAAATGAAGAAATTAGTCGATTAGGGTTTGTTGCTCTGGAACTGCTGATGGTGGATGTGAACTTGGAGTATGGAAGAAGATGATGAATCTGTTGAATCTGTGTTTCCGTGCAGAGAAATTGCAGATGAAGTGTTGGTGGTTGTCAAGAAGATGGTTTCAGTGGATTTAAGTCACTACAGGAACTACAGATAATGGGTTGAGGCTTAGTTGGTGCTGAATGGAACTGAAGTAGGATGTGCAGTGGTGATATTGCAGTTGCAGGTATGGAGTTGATGCTCAGATGGCAATAGAGAAAGAAGAGGAGATTCAAGGGTTTTAGGTTGAGAAGAATGGGGAGATGCTGCAATGCTGAGTGCACATCTGTAGGTACTGTTGCTGCCAGGGATTTCATGGGTTAGTGTTGAGACTGTTAAGGAGAACATGGAAGTCAGGTGGAATGAATAGCTTGGAGCAGTGATTGCTGGAAGGAGTTTGTTGATAATTCTGCTGCTTCCATGATCGATAAGGAGGTGCTCGGGATGAAGGGAGTTCAGTGATGGAAGCTCAATAGTTTTTGGCAGTAAATGGCAGTAAATAAGATATGATGACGAGAAGCTGATGGCAGCGATGAAGGAGTGAATTACCTGGCTGAGTTTGTGGTTTGATTGTTTGTTGCCAATAAGTTAAAGAATGAGAAGAAAGCAAGGAACTTAGGAGGAGTTCACGAGAATGTTGGCAATGATGGAAAAGGCATTGAAGTGTGCTGCAAAGTTGTGAGCTGTTGGTTCGATACAGCTGAGATGGTTGGTATTGGTGCTTGCTGCCAGGGAAGAGATGGCTCGAGTATGGTGATGTGCATTGCAGTACTACTTAATTGTGCTGCAGGAAGAACCGAAGATGCAGCTGTTAGGAGTCCAAGTGCAGCTGAGTTCGATGGCAATCTAAGAAGTGTATGCTACTGATGCATATGGAAAAGTAGTCGCAACTGCAATTTCTGGAGGCAGTAGTGCAGTTGAGGAGCTGAAGCTGCAGGCGTTTGAATGGTTGTTATACAGGGAAGTGGTGATGTGAATGAGAATAAATGAATGCTAGGATTGAGTTGTGCAGGGAAGTGCCGAAATTTGGCTAGGAAAGCAATCAAAAACAGCTGGGACTCTGGTGGATTTTCTTGCAACTGAGTCGACTCAGTGATTACCGATCCAACTCAGATGGACTTGGACCTGTTGGGCTTGACTTATGGGCTGTTGCAGGGACTGATTTTGGCAGAAGGGAGCAACATACTTATGGACGTAAAGGCAGAGACGGCATATAAAAAGGAGAGAGTTTTCTCCAACTTGGGGATATCTCCGTGAAGATCTATTATCTTTATCTACTATTTTTGCCTAGGGTTTAGAAACATGATAGGTTTTCTTTTCCTTCTTGTTATGAATTCCACTCACATGTTTAGATAATTCTCTTTTGGTTAAGGAATAAGTTGGAGTTCCAACCATGATATTTATGCAATGAATTAGTTTTGTCTCCATATTTTGTTGCTTATATTCACTTTTAATATTGTTATATGATTTGAATGCATGTTTAGTCGAGTCGCGAATCGATTGAATTAGTTTTCATATCTATTGCTAGATTAGGGTTATTATACGCAAAAGTGATAATTCCTGATTGCAAGTAGCATAATTGTGAGTATTGCTTGTAGTGATACATCCTAGTAGTCACAAGTGGATCATAACCTTTGTTAAAACGGATTAGTGCTTTTACACGTTCGTTTGCATTGATTAGTCTTATTTCATAGATCTTAGTGTTCTTAGGGAGTTAAACTTAATTGTGCTTTTACACTTTAGGTTGCTTTCTAGGTAGAATTCACATTCACATCTTTTAATGTGTTTGTTGATGACAAGAGGAAATTAGCGGGATATTCTTGCGATCAAGGTATCTTAGGACTTTTAATAAATTGGGATTAAATATCAATTCTAGTTATTGTTTCAAATACATGTTTGTGAATGAAAACCAATCCTTGACCAATATTATAATCTTATTGATTTTGCTTTATTTATTTGTTTTGCTATTATTTTATTTTAGTATATAAAAATCAGAAAATCCCCCTGGCTTTACATAAGAAATCCGAACATATTGGCAACCTAAGACCTCTCTGTGGGAACGATCCTTTTTTGCCCTTGCTTCGTAATATATTTTGAGTAGTAAGAAAGTGTAATTATTTTTGACGTCTACGACAGCGATCAGTTACACGTTTAGATCCGTAGATGAAAAGAAAAATAGGTGCAGGTAGAGGCTGACATAGTGTATAAAGAATCTTTTTTTTTAAATGTTTTCTTCCATAAACCAGTGGACCAAATGATTATCATTTTTTTAAAACGTTTAAACATCAAATCACTGACTGGGTTCTGCAGGAAATTATAAAGTTCGTTTATAAATCAGGCTTACAAGACAAACCTATGGACATCTGACATGTACGAGATGATAATGATGATAGACATAATTTAAAAATATTATACAATAATGAGAATTTAGTTTTTAGTATTACGAGAAACCCTACCTCTTACGCAATCCCAAGAAAAAATTCTGAAATCCTTGTCAATCCAAACCAATCAGTAGTCCAATCAGGTACAATAATAAATCAAATTATTTTTTTTCTCTTTTCTTTTTGTAAAGTAGCATTGATGAAAAGAGGGAGAAAAAGATGGTTTCTTTTTCTTTTCTAGGATTCTGGGAAAATGACAAAATAATATATAATATTAATAACCCTAAAAGTAGATGCAAAAAGAGAGAAAGACTTATTCTCTTTCCCACACGTATTACCAACCATAAAAAATCATGTGCTCTACTAGGTAGTGACCCCATCATCCCATGTGCTAACCATTTCTTTTAGCCACCCACTAATTTGAGCTATAGGCACCCCAAAAACCATCACAAAATTATAATAAATGAACTAGGATTTGTACATCCACACATATACAAATCACTATGTCAACTCTTATGAGTTGGAACGGGCTTTAAGCCCTGGTTCAAAAATACCAGGTGTTATAGTTACTCAAACCTAAATAAATACATTTTATTTGTGTGTGACAAGCTAAGTTTCGATCTAACGGTTGAAAGATATTAGCTTGGATAAATCAGGTTTTTCATCTAACGGTGATTATTGCATGCTTTCTTACCAAGGTAACTTAGATTGCAAACCCTGATTTGAATTTTTTTTACAAAAGAATTAGCAGTACAGATGGTTGAAGGATGGAAGGTGAAACCTACAGGTCATGAGATCGATTCCTCCCTCCTGAACATATGTTTTTCAGATTTTGCACAAGAGAACCAACACAGTTGGCTGAGAGCGATGACAAGGAGTTTGATTTCGCACGCTAGATTCTCCACAAACTCATTATTTTTACCTTTTTAAGCGAATGCTCGTACAGATGGTTCGAGGTTGAGAGTACAAACAATAGGTTATGGGTTCGAATTCGCACATATACATATTTTCACGCGATCAATTCTCACCACACTAATATTTGTGGCTGGTAATGCTAAAAACAATGCACTGTCAGGTAGCAAAAGTGTGAATGATAATCTCTCCTAAAAATTTCCCCCCTCTGGCGATTTTTTTAGGGTTTCAAATTTTCCATTTCTTTCATCTCTTATCTCGATCGTCCTTGGGTGATTTGAGATGGGGGATTCTCCTGATCCGCCTCAAACTAAAGTTTTAACATATGCCGAGAAAGTGATAGGTAAAAAACAGCTCCCAGCTACTACTATTGATTTATCCAAGCTACCAAACCCTAATGTGAAGGAGGGGAAGCCTGCTGTTGTTATTCCAGATGATTTTTACAATGAAGGATGTGAACTTTGGAGGTTCAGTCTCATTTTTTTTTTATAAGTCAAAAGTGTATTAATGAATATCAATATGTACAAGAGTTATTTACAAGAAAAGAGGTCAGAAAAACCCCAAAAACTTGTAAACTAATTAAAACGATAATAAACAACATTAGTAGATTCAACATTAATTAAGAAACTTGGTCTTCCATCATAATGCATTCCCACTTCATTATCAAGATGACAACCTCGCTTAGCCATATTATCTGCTGAAAAGTTTGCCTCCCTATAAGTATGATAAATCTTATGGAATCATAATTTCTACACACTTCTACCCACCTTCGTCTTGAAAACCAAGATAAATTAGAACTAGAAAAAGCCTCCACCACACTATAAGAATCTGAACGAATACATATACGTCTGATTCCCCATCTTGTTCCCCATTCCATCCCAATAATAATTGCATATAATTCTGCCAGATAATTAGTAGTAACTCCCAAGCCTATATAGCCAAAGCACCAATTACATTACAAGAAGAATCCCTAGATACTACACCAGCACCAACTCTACCCGGATTCCCTCGCGATGCACCATCACAACATAACTGGATCTCATCGCTTTCAGGGGGCTTCCAAAAACATTCAATCGGATGTTGAAACTTCACACGCCCGTGCTGAACTCTGAAGTAGTCCAAAATAACAATATCTTCCACACAATTCCTCATGTGACCTTTATGCCGCACCGAATAATCATGTATCATCTTCAAAACTCTTTTAAAAAAACATGTTCCAGTTAGGCTTATTTCTCTCAAATACGCCCATGTTCCTAACATCCCACAATTCAGATTTAATCACAAGGTTAGCAAGCAACCATAGATCACGCACCATCTGGCTTCTACCTTTAGTTGCCTTATAAGAAGTAACCAAATTGTTGTCAGGCGTTACACCAAGAATTTGAGATAACCAGGACCAAGCTCTAGCTGCAAAACTACAACTAAATAACACATGATCAAGAGCTTCTTCAGAGTTACCACACATGCAACACTTGTTTGCTAAAGGAATTTTGAACCGAGATTTTATCAGCTCATAAGTAGCACATACACCTCGTAGAAACTTCCAGTTTTGGGCTGGTAAAACTGGATGAATTTCAGTCTTCCAAATCAGCGACGTCCCCTCTAGAATAGGATACTTTTGGCGCACTAACTCCTTGGCTGAACTGACACTGAAAAACACCCTTAAGGTCTGGCATCCAAATACGGTTGTCCTCCCCTCCTTGTGGCGTAGGCAGTTGATCAATATTAACACCAGCAGCAACAAAATGATCCAGTTGAGCATCAATGAAAATCCAATGGTCCACAAACCAGTGATCGCTGACCATGATATTTCTATCCAGGATAGAGTCATTTAGAATGTCTGCAATACATATATCAGTACACCAAATATCAAAATAAATGGAAGTGGACCTACCATCACCAAGCAAGACTTTAATGTTGTTTTCCACAATCTTGTAAACACATCGAATTCCTGGCAGAATTGTGGACTTAACTCCACAAGTTTTGATGCAACCATTCCTTCCAAAGAACTTAGATCTAAGAAAACCAGCCCACTTCTTCTTCGAATTCCTAATTTTCCATCACAACTTCATAAGAAGAGCCTTGTTCATTGTAGACATACGAGTTAAGCCAAGTCCTCCCTCCTTAAAAGGACAACAAATTTTATCATATGCTACAGCCATAGCTCGCCTTATATTTGAATCACCTGCCCAAATAAAATTCCTAATTGCACGCTCTCATTGCAAAATGAATTTGTTAGGCCATTTACAAACTACCATGTTATGCAAAGAATAGCTAGCAATAACAGATTTAACCAGCACAATACGGTCATGAAAAGATAACAATCTCCCCTTCCACCCAACAAGTTGCGCCTTGATCTTCTCAATCACATTAGAAATGTGGTGATATCTTACCATGTCAGGCATAATTTGAACTCCCAAGTACCTATCTGGAAACGTGGCCACACTCATTACCAACAAATCAGCAAGGAAAGTTCTCCTACTCAAAGAACCTCCACCATAATAAATCTTACTTTTATGATGACATACCGTTTGTCCAGACGCAACTTGATATTTACCCAACAATTCCACCAAATTATGCACACTTTTAAGATTGCCCTTACAGAAAATCATAATGTCATCAGCAAAAAAGAGATGAGTAGGAGAATAACCATTTCTAGTAACCATTGGAGACATCTTCTTATCTCGAAAGAGTTTCGAAATATTTCTGCTAAGAAAATCTTCAATCAAAACAAAAATCAAGGGAGAAAGGGGATCACCTTGACGCAAACCTCTATTAATCTTGAAATAGCCCTCCGGATTACCATTCAAGAGAATAGAAATTCTAGCAGAATTCAAAATATCAAACAACCAAGCACACCACCTCTCAGAGTAGCCATACTTACGAAAAACTTCTAAGAAAAATGACCAACTCACCGTGTCAAATGCTTGAGAGATATCAAGTTTAAGACCAATATTACCATCTTTCCGCTTGATGTGAAGTTCATCCACCATTTCTGAAGCAAGACTGATATTACACCAGCACCAGCTCTACCCGGATTCCCTCGCGCTGCACCATCACAACATAACTGGATCTCATCGCTTTCAGGGGGCTTCCAAAAACATTTAATCTGATGTTGAAACTTCACACGCCTGTGTTGAACTCTGAAGTAGTCCAAAATAACAATATCTTCCACACAATTCCTCATGTGACCTTTAAGCCGCACCGAATAATCATGTATCAGCTTCAAAACTCTTTTAGAAAAACATGTTCCAGTTAGGCTTATTTCTCTCAAAGATGCCCATGTTCCTAACATCCCACAATTCAGATTTAATCACAAGGTTAGCAAGCAACCACAGATCACGCACCATCTGGCTTCTACCTTTAGTTGCCTTATAAGAAGTAACCAGATTGTTGTCAGGCGTTACACCAAAAATCTGAGATAACCAGGACCAAGCTCTAGCTGCAAAACTACAACTAAATAACACATGATCAAGAGTTTCTTCAACGTTACCACACATGCAACACTTGTTTGCTAAAGGAATTTTGAACCGAGATTTTATCAGCTCATAAGTAGCACATACACCTCGTTGGGCTGCTAAAACTGGATGAACTTCAGTCTTCCAAATCAGAGACGTCCCCTCCAGAATAGGATACTTTTGGCGCACTAACTCCTTGGCTGAACTGACACTGAAAACACCCTTAAGGTCTGGCATCCAAATACGGTTGTCCTCCCCTCCTTGTGGCGTAGGCAGTTGATCAATATTAACACCAGCAGCAATAAAATGATCCAATTGAGCATCAATGAAAGTCCAATGGTCCACAAACCAGTGATCGCTGACCATGATATTTCTATCCAGGCTAGAGTCATTTAGAATGTCTGCAAGACATATATCAGTACACCAAATATCAAAATAAAGAGAAGTGGACCTACCATCACCAAGCAAGACTTTAGTGTTGTTTTCCACAATCTTGTAAACACATCGAATTCCTGGCAGAATTGTGGACTTAACTCCACAAGTTTTGATGCAACCAATCCTTCCAAAGAACTTAGATCTAATAAAACCAGCCCACTTCTTCTTGGAATTCCTAATTTTCCACCACAACTTCATAAGAAGAGCCTTGTTCATTGTAGACATACGAGTTAAGCCAAGTCCTCCCTCCTTAAAAGGACAACAAATTTTATCATATGCTACAAGCCATAGATCGCCTTTATATTTGAATCACCAGCCCAAATAAAATTCCTAATTGCACGCTCGCATTGCAAAATGAATTTGTTAGGCCATATACAAACTGCCATGTTATGCAAAGAATAGCTAGCAATAACAGATTTAACAAGCACAATACGGTCATGAAAAGATAACAATCTCCCCTTCCACCCAGCAAGTTGCGCCTTGATCTTCTCAATCACATTAGAAATGTGGTGATATCTTACCATGCCAGGCATAATTTGAACTCCCAAGTACCTATCTGGATACGTGGCCACACTCATTACCAACAAATCAGCAAGGAAAGTTCTCCTACTCAAAGAACCTCCACCATAATAAATCTTACTTTTATGACGACATACCGTTTGTCCAGACGCAACTTGATATTTACCCAACAATTCCACCAAATTATGCACACTTTTAAGATTGCCCTTACAGAAAATCATAATGTCATCAGCAAAAAAGAGATGAGTAGGAGAATAACCATTTCTAGTAACCATTGGAGAAATCTTCTTATCTCGAAAGAGTTTCGAAATATTTCTGCTAAGAACATCTCCAATCAAAACAAAAATCAAGGGAGAAAGGGGATCAACTTGACGCAAACCTCTATTAATCTTGAAATAGCCCTCCGGATTACCATTCAAGAGAATAAAAATTCTAGCAGAATTCAAAATATCAAACAACCAAGCACACCACCTCTCAGAGTAGCCATACCTACGAAAAACTTCTAAGAAAAATGACCAACTCACCGTGTCAAATGCTTGAGAGATATCAAGTTTAAGACCAATATTACCATCTTTCCGCTTGATGTGAAGTTCATCCACCATTTCTGAAGCAAGACTGATATTTTCATGAATATTACGGACCTTCATGAAAGCTACCTGCTCCTCGAAAACAAGCTTGTCCAAAACACGGCTAAGTCGAGTACCTAGAATCTTAGTAAAAATTTTGAACAAAAAATTACTAAGACCAATAGGACCAAAGTTAGGAAGAGTATTAGCACCTCTTACCTTGGCCCGCAAAATAATCAAGGAAGAATTGACATCATTAGGAATAGGACCAGTATTCCAACAATAAATAATGGCCTTTGTCAAATCATCTTGGATAATATCCCAGCAGTGTCTGTAGAAGCAATCAGAAAACCCGTCCGGACCTGGAGCACTATCAGAATCTAACTCCAAGGCAGCTTGCTTGATTTCCTCCGAAGATGGAATTCTACCCATATCACAACTTTCCTCCATTGTGATGGAAGGGTGCTCAAAATTGAATAAATCTTCATCGAACTCCAACTCCTGGCCATTGAATATGTCTTCATAAAACTGCACTACATTATTTCTCAATTGATCATAATCAGTAATAGTAGTACCACTAGAACCAACCAACTCCGAAATAGTGTTATTACTCCTCCTAATACGAATGCTATTATGAAAGAAACTTGTGTTGCTTGAGCCATCAACTAACCATTGGTTTCTAGACTTTTGTTTTAGTAAAGTAACTTGATGTGAACGAGTCTCAGAAAGGATTTCCATAGCATCTTTCATAACATTCAACTTAGTTATATTACCTGGATCCTCATCTGAATTTCTAGCAGCCGTCTCGAAACGAAGTTGGTCTTGCTTGAGTCGAGAATAAATATTGCCAAAAATCCGAAGATTCCAATCCTTCATTGTCACCTTTAGCCTTTTCATCTTGTATGGAAAAATAAAATATGGCGACCCATGAGCAGGAGCGTTCCAACTGTCACAAACCATCTGGAGAAAATCATTATGCAAGAACCACATTTTTTGAACTCTAAAAGGAGCTCTCTTTGGTCTTGGCACCACAAAAGGATAACCAAGAAGAGTAGAATGGTCGGAAACTTCCCTAGGAAGAGCTTTACACCGCCAATTCTCAAACTTAGCTAACCAAGCACTATTAATAACCGCCCTATCAAGTTTACTGATAATTCTACTAGAACCTGATTGCCTGTTTGACCAAGTGAACTTAGTTCCCAAAGAATCAGCTTCGAAAAGGTCGTTATCATCCATCCAGTCGCTAAATTCGTTTATGACTGAAGTTCTAGGTTCCAGCCCTCCTTTTTTCTCATCTAAGCGCAAAACACAGTTAAAGTCGCCCATTACCAACCAAGGCGTAACCGAATCTTGCATATCAAGCTGCTGCCATAATCTACGTCTTGTCACTTGAACATAGCTCGCACGAACAAAAGAGATGTGCACACCATCAACTGCCACTTCAATATCCTGTTTACTCCTATTTACCACCATAGGAGTGATACCATCTACATAACAAATCCAAATATTAGCAATCCCAGAAAAAGAAGCATTATGAATAACATCCGGAGAATAACCTGCATTCTGAAGAACTCTACGAAATTTAGTAGAACAAGCTACTTTCGGCTCAGAAATACAAAAAATCTCCGGTTTAAAATCTCTAACCAAATCTGTAAGTTTTGTTTGTGCAGCTTCACGAGCCACACCATTAATATTCCAGTATAGAACCCGCATAACTAAACCCTGGAATTGGTGTTTTTGGACAACTGAACTTGGTTAGCAGACTTTGAGGAGGCTTTAATACCAGGGGAAGAACCTTTGCGAGCACGGATTCCTAATTCATATTCATCATCAGTGTCGGACATAGAGTCTTGATCCTTCAGAGAGTTTATTTTATCTTGTAAGGCTATTAGCTGCTGGTGTTTAGCCTGTCTTGCAGTTTCATCGACTTTCCCCAGCACCACAAGTTCATTACTATTATCGCCTAGTACATGAAACTTGTTACGATAAACATACTCCGAGCTGCTTTCAAGAGCATCACACATGGGTGTAGACATAGATGTAACAACAATCCTATCAGGTAAGGGAAGTCTAGTTCTTGCTAATTCGACTTAGTATTTAGAGTAGAAGTACTCATCGAATTTACCCTAGTAACTAATACTGAATGCGCTAGAGCAGTCTTGTTTTTTTCAAACTCAGCAGACGATAATCGCAAAGCAGCTTCAGATTTAGCTAACTCATCCATCAACTGTTGGTTCGACTCAACAGTGTCTTCAATGCTCAATAATTCAGTACATGCCATAGAAGTTGGAGGGCCATTCCAAACTTGGTTAACTTTTTCTAGCACAAAAGAAATAACAGGAGCAGATTTGCCTTTCTTCTTCCTTTTCGCTTCTTTCCATTCGTTACCAGCATTTTGTTCACCGTGATTCCGTGTATTAGCTACTGTTAAAAATGCTTGTTGTGGATCAGAAGGAACTACAACAAATTGTTGCTGAACATTGTCAGCATTCTTTTTTGTCTTCTTTCTACATTCCGAATCACTGTGGCCAACGATACAACATTTAGAACAGGACTTTGGTCTTTTCAGAATTTTGAAAGGCTGGTCGAATTCTAAACCTCCAACAACAACATGTATATCATCAGATTTAAGTTCAGCAAAATCAACATCAATGAGTACTGAAGCAAAATGGCCATATTCATGAGCCAAAGTTCTCTTATCAACCACAATAGGTGTACCTAATGCTTTACCCATAGAAAGGAGAGTCTTCTCAATCCAAAACTCTATTGGTAACCCTGGAAATTTAACCTAAGATGTAGCTCGTGATGATTTCTGTTTATCTTCGTCAAAACTTGGAAACCATTCCATTATATTCAATTTTTTCTGAGCAACAACCCACTTTTCAGCTTCTAAAATCCTAGTTTTGTCAGCCTTCGAAAGTAACTTGATGATGAAGAAACCTCTGTTCAACGGAACAAATTGGACACACCCTTCACCAAGCTGCCACTGTAGCTCTAGGTTTTTCTTCACATCTGAAAAATTAAGATCCTTGAAATCTAACCTACCAATGAGGCTAAACTTCCATATAGCACACCCTTCCATATAGAAAACATCTGGAATCACAATAGATGGTTTGCATTCCTTAGTGGTAGGGTTTGGCAGAGAGGACAGATCCATAGCAGATTTGGGTAGCTCCTTATTACCCTTGAAACGATCAGCATAGGTTCATTACCTTAGTTGGTTGAGGAGGATCAGTAGGATCCACCATCTTGAATCACCCTAGATGATCCAAGTTGAAGGCGCAAAATTTTTTTTTTTTGGAAAAATCCTAAAATCGCCAGAGAGACTTTAGGAGAGAGAAGTAGAAATACAGGTTCAGTCTCATAGGTCGTTTAGACATGAAAGGGATTAACTTTTTAGACGTGAAGAACAATTTTGAGCAACAATGGCAATTAGGTCAAGGTCGTGTGCAGTTTGTTCCCATGAATAGAGGATTCTTTATTATAAAGTTACAATCGCAGGAAGATAAATACAAGTTACTCAACGTTGTAGCCTGGTTGTTTGATCAACAAAAACTCAAACTCATGGAATGGTTTCCAGGGTTTGATGTTGATAAACACAAAACCTCACATGCTACCGTATGGGTCAAGTTTCCCGGTCTGCCTGTGGAGTTTTGGATTGAAAAGACATTGCTAGCTTTAGGTAAAACCCTAGGAACTCCCATTTGTGGTGCATCAACGTACGCTTGCTCATGAGTATGGCCACTTCGCTTCTGTTTTGATTGATATTAATTTTGCTGAGTTAATCACTAACGCTATTCACATAATAGTTGGGGGTTTGGATTTCTGGCAGAGCTTTGAGATTCAAAAGAAGCCTAAGTTTTGTTCTAAGTGCAAACTTATTGGCCATTCTGACTCAGAGTGTTGTAATAAGACAAAGAACAATACAATCAGTTTGCAAATTTCGAGTTCTTCTCAAGAAAAAAAAACCCAGGGTAACAATAATGCTTCTACTACTAACGGGAACAATAATGCATCTAATGCATCTAATGCTAGCAATGAATGGCAGGAGGCTGGTCGCAGGAGGAAGGGGAAAAAAGCACCATTAATTCCTTTCGTTCCTGAGATAGCTAATAATATTCCCAATGAGACGCAATTTACTTCTTTGCATGGCCAACATGGCAAAACTGCGGACGTAGTTTCTCCGGCTGCAAATTTAGAAGAAGGGGAAGTTGGGATAGAGAGTGTTATTGAAATTGTTGATATACAATTGTAGGATGAATTAACTAGGTCTGAAGCTGCTGCGAACACTTCCTTGGATGAATTGGCAAGAACTAAGCTTAAGGTAGCTGAACATGCAGCATTGGTATCAAGGGCTCCGGTGAGTGAGTCTATTAAAACCAAGTCAATTTCGGGTTCTGAAATGGGAGAGAGTAGGAATCCTGGAGTTGATAGGACTGGGGTTCTTTTATCAAGCACTCCTTTAACTGACAATTTGTTTAATCGTGAATGTGTGGTATCGCCGAATCAATTTGATGCTTTGCATATGGAATTAGGTTTAGGTGAAAACAATAATGCTGTCTTGGAGACTCTGGATACAAGTTCAGATAAAGGGAATAATCAGGTTCCTAAAATACTTTCGCGTTATGTTTCTTCATCTATTCCACCAAGGTCTGGTACTCCTAGTCAGACTACTTCTGGGATTGGTGTGGCTGGTAATGCTAAAAACAACGCACCTTCAGGTAGCAAAAGTGTGAATGATAGAAGTATTAAGCACGGTGAATCTCTCTAGAAAAAAGATTTGGGAAGACAAGCTCAGCGTGTTAAGCTAAATAGCCCCAAAAAACCTGGTTTTTAATGCGTGTGCTGTTTTGGAATATTAATGGGATTGTGCGTGATGAGGCACAATGTAAACTTCAAGAATTAGTTAGAGTTCATAAGCCTGATATTATTGGCATTTCTGAGCCTAGAGTGTCTTTCTCCTCTAGATCTATGCGACGCTTTAAGATTGAAGGTTTTCATAATTCAATAATTCATAATTCTACTGATTCTTCTGTTGGGAATTTGTGGGTTATGTGGTCTCTGAATCTTTCAGAACCAGCGGTGTTAAATATGTCAAGGCAAGCTATTTTTATTTCAGTTGATGGAGTGTATATTTCTTTGGTCCATGCGAGCTCGGTTCAAACTACCAGGACAAATCTTTGGCAACAATTGAATATGGGATCACAACAGGTTCCGTGGTTAGTTTTGGGTGACTTCAATTGTGTCTTACGTAATGAAGAAAAAAAGGGTGGTGCTACTCCAAGAATATCAGTTGTTAATGAATTCAGTGACTGGATTGATGACAATAGTATCTTTGAAGCTGAAGCTTTGGGGTGTAAGTTCACTTGGTGCAATAGACAGTCTGGAGCTCATAGAATTGTGAGAAAGTTAGACCATGGTGTGATCAACGAATATTGGATGGAACGTTTTGAGAATTGGCGGCGTGAAGCTCTTCCCAGGGAAGTTTCTGACCATTCCCCTCTTATTGGTTATCCTTTTGTGAATACTAGACCTAGAAGAGCTCCTTTTCAGGTCCAGAAGATGTGGTTTTTACATCATGATTTTATGAGAATGGTGCGTGATAGCTGGAATGCTCCTTTGGTTGGATCTCCGGCTTTTATTTTTCCTCAAAAATTGAAGCGGCTTAAGGTTGAGATGAAGTTGTGGAATCAATTGGTTTTCGGCAATGTCCATGTTAGATTAAAACAAGCGCAACTCAGGCTTGAAGAGGCTATTAGGGTGATGGATGATGACCCTTCAGATGTTCATAAGAAAAATGTAATGAAGGATGCTCAGGTTTAAGTTAATGATGTCCGGATGCAATTGGCTACAATGCTTAAAAAAAAGTCTAGGAATCAATGGTTGGTTGAAGGGTCCAGTAACACTAGCTTCTTCCACAAAAGTATTCGTATGAGGAGGAGTTGTAACACAATTTCGGAGCTAGTGGATGATATGGGAAATACTGTTACGAATTGTGACACTATAAGGGACATGATTGTGGATTACTATCAGGCAAAATTCAATGGGGTAATTCAGTTCTGGTGGATTCTCTCTTTGATTATGAGCATGAGAGTATTTCTATGGAGGAGAGTATTTTTATGGATCGTTTGCCAACTGGAGATGAAATTCGTGAAGCTGTCTTTGACTCGGGTGCGGATAGTGCGCCAGGGCCTGATGGGTTTGCGGTTTTTTTTTATCGACACTGTTGGGAAGTAATTTGTGATGATCTTATAAAGGCCGTTTTATTTTGTTGGAAAAATAAATTCATTTCGCATGGAGTGAATTTTAGCTTGTTGTTGCTTTTGACCAAGGAGAGGGGTGCTAATACTCTAAGGAACTTTAGATCAATTGGTCTTAGTAATTTCTTTTTCAAGATTTTTACTAAGATTCTTGCTACTCGGTTAGGAAGTGTCCTAGGTAATATAGTTTCAGAGGAACAAGTGGCTTTTATGAAGGGTCGTAATATCCATGAGAATATTAGTCTAGCTTCGGAAATGGTGAATGAGTTGCAAATTAAGCGCAAGGAAGGTAATGTTGTCTTAAATCTTGATATCATGCAGGCTTTTGATACTGTTAGCTGGTCTTTCATCATGGTTGTTTTTCGGCATTATGGTTTTTCGGATAGTTGGTGTGATTGGATTTTGCAGATCTTAAAGTTTGCAAGAATCTCTGTGCTTGTCAATGGTAGACCGGAAGGTTTTTCAGTATTGATCGAGGTTTGAGGCAGGGGGATCCTTTATCGCCTTTGATTTTTGTGTTGATTGAAGATGTTCTGAGCCGTAATATCACGAAATTATTTCATGAGAAAAAGATGACAACTCATGTTACTAGAAAAGGTATCTCTCCTACTCATTTATTTTTTGCCGATGATATCGTGATTTTTTGTAAAGGGAATATGAAGAGTTTGGAAAACTTGGTTAATCTTCTTGGTTCTTATCAACGTGATTCGGGTCAAACTGTTAGCCGTGAAAAGAGAAAAATCTATTATGGAGGAGGTTCTCTGAATAGGAGAACAACTATTGCTGAATTTTTAGGCATGCCAATTGCCACTTTTCCTGATAGATACTTGCGGGTGAAGGTTATGCCATGGGCGGTCAAATATCACCATATTAGTAATGAGGTTGAGAAGATTAAAAATCAGCTGGCAGGTTGGAATGGGAGGATGCTATCTTTTCAAGACAGGGTGGTGCTGGTCAAGTCGGTGATAGCAAGTTATTCAATTCATAATATGGTTGTTTACAAGTGGCCTAGAAAATTTGTTCATCAATGTGAAGTTGTTATTCGTAATTTCTTATGGTCTGGGGATTCTCAGGTGAGTAGACGTTTTGTGGTTGCCTATGATAAGATTTGTGCTCCTTACAATGAAGGGGGTCTTGGGATTACTCAAATGGTGGTTATGAACAAAGCCATGCTCATGAAATTGTGCTGGAATATTTGTAACTCGAAAAAGGCTTGGGCAAGATATCTTCGCGCTAAGTTCTTTGGTCACAATGGTAAGCTGGTAGGTTACATTAAATCTTCCATTTTCCCAGGTTTTAAATGGGTGCATGGTGAAGTTCAGTTTAATTCCAAGAGGCTGATTGGAGATGGTCGGAGTACTTCTTTGTATTTTGATGCCTGGTGTGGAGAGGTTTGTATTGCGGATACTATTGGGCATGCTAATTTGAAAATCGCAACATTCTTGTCAGTGAATGTATTCATGATGGGGCATGGGTTTTCAATGACAATGTGCCTGAAAATTTGCTTGTTGCTGGTGTGGATTTGAAAAATCTACCAATGCCAATGGGAGGTGATGATTATAGCGTTTGGAATCCAGACTACAAAGGGAGGTTTTCTGTCAGTTCGGCCAAAGACCTAATCAGGCGAAGATATCCTTCTTTGGAAGGAAGCAACTTGTTGTGGAGGCAGTCTGTGCATCCTGCACTTGCGGCTAGGAATTGGAAGCTGCTTCGTGGATCATGTGCAACCTTAGATAAGGTGAAATCAAGATTCAAATTTCAGGTGGTAAATAAATGTTGCTTATGCAACCAGCAAGAAGAAACGTTGGAACATATCCTGTGGTCGTGTAGCTCTGCAGTGCGTGCTTGGGACTGGATTTCAGGAGTTTTTGTCATTTCTCCACAACAAAATATAGTTACTTGTTATAAGGCTGCAAAAAGTAGAAGTCGCATGGTCAAAGACTTGTGGCTATTAGCTATTTTGGTAATCAGGTCAGAATTGTGGATGACTCGTAATGGGTTTGTCTCTGGTAATCAAAGGGTTTGTTGGCTTTACTTTCAAAAGAAAATCTTTAACCAGATTCAGGATTATTCTACAAGGCTTAAGGGTTGTATGTTTAATATCCAAGCTGATCTCCAAGTTCTCTCTTTCTTCAGAGTTCGTCATAGAAAGGTTAAACATGATGTTCCAAAAGAGTGCTATTGGGAGCCTCCGAGGAATGATGAGTTGATGCTATGTTGTGATGGTGCAGCTCGCGGAAACCCTGTTAGAGCAGGCGCTGGTGTAGTTGTTCGTGATGCCAACGCTGTTGTGGTTGGTGCTATGAGTGTTGGTTTTGGCGTACAGACTAATTACTTGGCAGAGGTTTTTTGTGTGATTGTTGTCTTAGAATGGGCTAGCAAGTTTGGCGTTGGAAAAATTTGCATTCGGACAGACTCTATGAGTGCAGTGTTAGTCTATTCTGGTGATATCAATGGTATTCCATGGTTTCTTAGGCCAAGATGGGTTGCAGTAAAATCTAGATACAATTCAATTCGTTTTGTGCACACTTATAGGGAGGCAAATTTTGCAGCTAATTACATGGCAAAAAGAGGCTGCTTGTTGGAGGAAGGTGAAGGGCTAAGCTATGACAACAAGCCTGATTTCATTTTATCTATTGAATTACCAAATGTAACTTATTTTGGTTTTAATTTGGTTGTAAGTTTTTTGGGGTTCTCTGCCTCTTTTATTACAACTTCTCTTGTAAATCTTGTTATTCATTAATACATTTTGGACTTACCAAAAAAAAAAAAAAAGCAAACCCTGATTTGAAAACTATATAAGGAGACGTCTAGCAACTGTGCAAAACTAATCTCCACACCTCCTGTGTGATACTAGTTGGTTTGATAGAGTTGATTCTCCTTTAATCGTATGTTTCTTCTCGATACCCTGTCGATTAACGACTGAAAGACTTCATTGGGATTGTGAAGCCAGACGAAACTACTTCTCTTGTAGTTGAGAGATCTGATCTTGCCATTTTCTATCGTACGAGTTCAATTGAATAATTGACTTGAGATTATATCTCTGATAGGGAAAGATAAAAAGAAATTACAAACATCTTCGTCTCATCGTTTTTGATTCTGCAATATCTAGTTTCGCTACCATACGATTTAGATTATTTTGAGGTGATTGATAATACTAGGCTGTTCTTCGGGAATATAAGTCTGGTTTATCAATTGGTTTTTGTTCACCTTGATTTTTATCAAAAGACAGAACAAAACTTTTAGGTTTATCTGTGGGAGACAGATTTATCTATCCTTGTAGACTTTTCTGTGTGATACAGATTTGTTTATTAAAGTCTTCGACTTTGGGTCGTAGCAACTCTTGGTTGTGGGTGAGATCAGCTAAGGGAATCAAGTGCATAGTATCCTGCTGGGATCAGAGACGTAAGGAGCGCAACTGTACCTTGAATCAGTGTGAGATTGATTAGGGTTCAACTACAGTCCATACCGAAGTTAGTTTGTAGTAGGCTAGTGTCTGTAGCGGCTTAATACAATGTGGTGTTCAATCTGGACTAGGTCCCGAGGTTTTTCTGCATTTGTGGTTTCCTCGTTAACAAAATTTCTGGTGTCTGTGTTATTTCTATTCCGCATAATATTTTGTTATGTAATTGAAATATCACAGGTTGTGCGTTTGTATCGATCAATTGTGAAATCCAACCTTTGGTTGTTGATTGGAAATTGATTGATCCTTGGATATTGGTCTTTGGTACCATCCAAGTTTATTATCCTTGTATTTGATAAAGACTCACAGATTTCTATTTGCTTGAGTAAAATCAAATCAAGAGAGAGATATTAACTCTTCGATATACTTTTCTCTAGATTGAGTTTGACTGTCTAGTTGATTCTCTAGAAAGTATATTGGAGTTAGTCCATACAGATTGCTAATCGAAATATTGGGTGTGGTTGTTAGACCCCCGCATTTTCAAATTCAACAAAAAAAATGTGACCATCTAACTGGTTATCATGGATCCTTACTTGTTACCCTTAAAAGTATACATTAAGGATATAGATGTAAATATTTTTGGATAAAAATATTTCTAAAAATTGATTTGCAGTTAAGAATTTAAGTGAAATAATATTCTCAAAGATTTCGAGAAAAAGTTTTAGAACTTATAAGAGGGAAGACCTCTTACTTCATTTTCATAGAGATTTGACAGTATGTCTACCTCTAGTTGCAGCTCTCGCAAAACCGAAAAAGTCTGGACTATATTGTTTCCCAACAAGAAACTTTGTCTCGAATCTTCTGATGGGGATTCTGATTCATCTCCATAAATTCAACAGGATGTTCCTAATGAAGAGACCTCTCTCCTCTAAATGATAATCTCCTCGAGAATCTTTCACTAAAATTAGATCTAATTTTATGTGAAGTAAGGAACATGGAAAAGGATTCGCGAAAGGAAGTTAAGGAAGTCAATGACAATGTTGTTAGTCTTGAATCAAGACTAGTGATTATACAAGATGATTGGAATCCGGTAAAATCCTATGATCTGGTTTCAACCTTGAAGGACGATCTAAAAGGCTGAATTTAGAAAAAGGAAAATATACATCAATTTTTGATTCTTTCAATGATTGTATTAGGTCTATTATGAATAAAAATATTTGATTTGTAATTTTTCTTGTGATGGTTTTTGATTTAAATAGCATGTGCTTGAGTGCTTTATTGTTTCTATGGATGTTTATGGGATGTTTGATTTCGGTTTTATTACCTTGATATTCGATCTCATAATGTTGTGAACCCTTATGGTTTGGGTGACTTTTTGATTTAGCAGGATTAAGTTCTAGTATCAAAGGATCATGAGGGGTTCTGGTAGAAACAATATGTGAAAAAGTCACAATATGTTGAATCGGTTTTGGTTTAGCATAAAAGCATATGTGTTTTGACGGTTTTCAACTTTTGCTTGCAATAGTTAAAAACCGGTTTTCAACCTTTCTCTGGTAAAGGTTGGTTGTTGTTATTCTTTTGTTTTGCATAAGGATGACAACATAATGATATTTCGATATCAATTCTCCCTGGAAGAAGATTCGAACATATTGGAGAAGTGGATGCGAAATTAGAGGTAACAATGTTGTTAGTTAATTGTTTTCCTGTTTAAGAAAAGCCTGATTTTATTTGATATATATTTTGCTTTTACTTAACAAAATTTCGGTACAATTGATGTTTTATTCCATGATGTGTGTATGGATGTGTGTGTGATTCAATTGTTTCCGGTTAAGAAAAACTATTGTTATCTTGCTTATCAATTGTTTAGGCTTACAAAATTTCGGTGCAATTGCGGTGTTTTAATGCTTATGTTGATTCAATTGCTTCCGGTTGAGGTGAATAATTATGAAAGTTGATTTATTTTAGTTTGTATGAATTATTTATAGCTTAAGGAAAAGGTTTACGGGATGGATTGTTTAGTCCAATTCGATTCTGGATAAGAGAAGCTAAGTTTATCTTAGTTAAACTTATCAAAGTAGAGGTTTCGGTTATTCAAGTCTAATCGAATGTCTTAAAAAGAAATGCTAGTTAACTAACCTAGTACTTGTCGTGTTTAAAATTGAAAGGTCTAAGTTATATGAATAATTAGAACCTGATGAGAAAAATAGAGTTATCTTTATTTTGGTTTTATCGAATGAAGCAGTTGTATTTGTACAATCGGTTTAGCAAAGGGACTAAGTTGCTTAGTTGATTTTTGGTTTGCTAAACTAAATTGGGAAAAATGCTTCGGGCAATTGTTTCCTTGATTACATATCAAAACAAATTACTTAGTAGTTTCTGTTTTGATATTGGTTATCAAAAATGGTGTGTGGAACCCTCGTGTTTAACTCTATAGGTTTGCAAGTCTATTTTGAGATTTGTAAGATTCTTTTCGTGTTCTCCTTTATTTTTTTGTTTCTTTGTCATTTTGTGACAAAAAGGGGGAGAAATATATGGAGTAAACAAGTGATACTGGTATTGATTTTATATTGATTGGTATCACTAAGGAAAAGAACAATTGTGCTTAAACGTTTATCTAACGAAAGAGTGAAAGCATAGACTAAGAGGGAGTAGCATATCATATTAATTGGCATAACAAAGACGTGTGGATTGATGAAATCTACCTATCTCACCTTTAGGGGGGTATTAGCTTTTTTATTATAATGTCAACAACGGCATTTAAGGATTAAATGAATGCAGGTTAT
Source organism: Papaver somniferum (assembly GCF_003573695.1). NCBI lineage: Eukaryota > Viridiplantae > Streptophyta > Magnoliopsida > Ranunculales > Papaveraceae > Papaver > Papaver somniferum. The sequence continues at coordinate 178,215,892 of NC_039364.1, read as the reverse complement.
TGTGCTATTGAATTCGGGCATCAAGCGTATGTGTAATGAATTCTTGTAATTTGTTTATCCATATGATTGTAAGAGTTTTGTCACTAATATTGACAAAGGGGGAGATTGTTAGAGCATAGCTCGGTTGAACCCACCGAGCATTGGTATGTCAAGTTTGGTCATCAGATTTTAGTGAATCAAAACTCATTTAAGAGTCGCTTGATTATGTACTAGAGTCAACTTCGTATATGTTAGCTTGAAAGTATTCGGATATGAGACATTACAAGTATTGCGAAGACTTGAAGAACTGAAGAAGTAAGAAGCTACAACGACAATATCATCCTTCCACTTGAGGTTAGTGATATTTGACTTGAACTGTTTCATTCCCTAACGTATCTTTCAAGTCGTGCATATTGAAAAAAAAACTGCGAAGCATGAACACTCTAGATAGACATAGTATTAAGGAATACAATATGAATTTTATTGCTTAACCATTAAACTTTGTAGATAGGACATCGACATAATCGTTTAAATTCTATTGTGATTATGTATGGGTATAAGGTGAGGACCTAGGAAACAATGTTTTACATGTATTTTAAGGAAGTAAGTTCATAAACTCGTTTATGAATCGAAAAGGAAATCGCCAGGCGTTATTGGGATTGTTATTCATTGCATATCTTGTGAACATCTAATATGTGTGATTTAGTATAACTGCTCACGACTTATTTGTGTTATTGGTAAAACTATTCACAAAGGCATGAATTATGTATTGGTATGACTTTTATTAGTGAAACCTATCTTAAGTAATCACCTGAGATGGTATGATCGAGTTTGTGATTTTTTTGACCGAATCTGGGTAAAGGGGAACCGATCCTATGAAGAGGTGCAACACATCACAAAGGGGAATCGATCCTTGTATGAGGTGTATCAAGTTTGTAGCAGAAAGGTGAACCGATCCTATGGATACGTACAACACGTTTTTAGGCAAAGGGAAACCGATCCTATGGACATGTGCAACACATATAAGTTAGATACCATATATATGTGGGGAACCGATTCTAGTACCTAGTCAACCGAATTTTGGAAAGCTAGTGTGATTATGCACAGTACTCACATGGAGGTAGAACCGAAACTTGTTTTGGTAGAACCGTTAAACCCATGATTTGTGATTGAGTGTTTCTTAATCAATCACATAGTTATTGAAAGTCAGATGAACCAATTCTAAACTTGTTTGGAAGTGTGGCAAATCGGTTTCAAGGTTGTAAGTATGAAGGAGGACTTACAAAGTAAGGATGTCGGCATACTTTGAACACGTACAGTAATGTTTATCTATTATTGTTCAAAGTTATTCCTTAATAGCTACAAGAAAAAAAATCCCAGGATCGAAATTTAAATAAGTTAAGAATCTTTTAATTAAGGTTGTTAATTTTATTTTAGGAAAATGATAATTAGTAATGTGCATTTACTAGTTGATATTTTCCAAAGAGATTTTCGGTCATTATTTTGGACAGAGCATTTCGAGAAATTATGGAAACCGAATTTGGAAAATATTGAATATCTTTGAGAATATTTTCGGTTTTGGAAATTCCTTGGTGTCCAAACTTCCTTGTCTATAAATACTTGAAGTTTGCATTTCTAGCAAACTAATCCTTTGTGACAGCAAACTTCCTCGGTTGTATTGTTACTGGTGTAGCCGCCTATTCGGAGAGGAGAGTAACCTAAATTAGGCGAAATCTCTTACGGACGCTCAGTTTAAAGTCTACTTTGGGATTGAGAAGCTCTACGAGTACCGTTGGTAGGAAACTAGATAATTGAGGTTTATCTTGTGTTTTCGATTGATTTGATTGACTAACAGTGGTTGAACTTTGATTGCACCTAGTTTGTTTATGCTTGAGAATCTTCTCTTCTGATATAAGATTCACTCAAACTAGATCGAAGTTTCGACAGGGATCTTTAGACTGTTGTTAGTTCTAAAGACGATCTTGTGATAATCCATTGTTAACAGACTCCGTTCTGTGCGTCATTGATCACAAGAGATATAAGTTGTTGTGTGCAGGTGTTTATTGAAGATCTAAGAAGATTTGAAGACAAAGAAGATATTGAAGATTTCTGATTTGGGGTTCATAATCTTTGGTGTGCACAATACTTGTTTCGATATAAGAGAATCCAACTATAATCGGTTTATCCTTGTGGTAAATTGGATTGATTAGTTGTGTAGATCGGCATCAATACAATTCTTTGTGATTAAAAGTATTGATTGCAAAATCTTAACAATTACCTTTGGTAGTCGAACATAAGATAAATCTAAGAACCCGACGAAGGAGTTTATATTAAGATAAACAAAAGATCCTTTTTCCGACTCACATCACTTGGTTGAATAGAGTTGATACAAAATAGATTTGTTTTTCCTTTATTGTTTGGAATACGAACCAAAGGAATTGTTCCAAATACGTGACTTATTCATAAGTTGGAGGCGTGGGAATACAGACGGAACTAGGTGAACTATAGGTTTAGTTTCTTGGTCTCAACTATACCAAGTTAGGTTTAATTTTGTATAGCGGCTTAATCCTGAGAGTATTCAATTCTGGACAAGGTCCCGTGGTTTTCTGCATTTGCGGTTTCCTCGTTAACAAAATCTTGTCGTGTCATTTACTTTATATTTCCGCATTATAATTATTTTATTATAATTGAAGTAAATTACACAAACGTTAATTCCTATTTACTTGATAAGCAATCCTATTGTGTTTGGTTAAGTCCGAACCTTTTTATCAAGTAAACATACTTCGTTGTTGTATTGTCTCGATCTCGTATCCATAGACGATCACACGAAGTGTGAACCGATTAGTTGCATTGTCTCGACTCAGTCCATAGACAATCACTTTCGGAGAAAGGACTTATAGGTAGGAAAAGTTTTAGCTTGAGGTATATTTGGGTACCCTCGCCTTTTCACTTTGTCGTCGGATTGAGGTCATCAAGATTGATAGAGAGGATGTTGCTGCTAATATGATTTCTGCTTCAACTGCTATCATGGAAGAGGAGAAAACGCTCACACTGGAGTCGATAAGGGTTGAGAGAGCTATTCAGGACTTGAGAGTGAAGACTAAAAACTTTCAAAAGAGGCTTGAAATGGCCTTTAGTAAGAATTATTTGTTGTTAGATGGTTTATTCTAGGTGGGCGTTTGAAGTTTCTCTGTAGATTTAGGTTTGGTTTTGGATATAGTAGAATGATTGGTTGATGAAGGAACTTTCTCTGTTAGATTAATGGCATTTATTTTGAATTTTGAACGAATGAGCATATTGCATACTCTTTGAAGGAATAGAAATTACATTTTAAAATTAAAGTAAATGTTCACTGATCATTCAAGCATAATATGCTTTGATCCACTTGTCGTTGATTATGTTTCCTTCCACTCCTCAATTCACAGCCAAGATTTTGTAATATCCACTAGGTATTGCCTTGATGATTACATACAACCCTTCCCATTTTGGGGAGAACTTGGGAGCTGATAGGGCACTGCTCGGTCGAACTCGCATGCATTTCTATCTCAAGCATGTTTTTCAATGTTAGTGATCAAAACTATAAGTCTTGATTTCTAGTCTCTTATAGCTAAGTCTCGGACTAGGATAATAAGTGTAGTTGAGATCAAGGACTTCATGGCGATTCATCATACAAGTAGAAGGACTACTCAAGTAACCGGTGGAACTTGTCGACAAAAAGGTATGTGGAGACTTGAACTTATTTGTCACTCAAAAGTATATCTATTCTATCTCCTACTCTTTGAGACAAAAGTCGTATGCTATATATATAGACTAGATCATACACATTTGGTATTTCGAGCCGAGTATACCTCGCCCATCTATATCTCGAAATATGTGTTGGTAAGCTTTTCGCTTCGACCAAGTTTATCTTTACCTAGTGACGAAAGTCATGAATGTTTCAATCACTTTGAAAATTGCTTTGATGAGAAATGGTCTAACAACTGTATAACGTCCTCTAAGAATGTTTCAATGATTGGAATGAGAGTTTAAATTACATAACCAATGTATTCCTTGAACCGAAGTTCTCAAACTTTGTTGATCAATAGAACCGGAAGTATGGCAAGTGCCAAGTCCGCGAACTGCCGAAGTTCTCAAACCCGAGAATTTCTGCTGGAGTTGACAAACTACTTGCGCGAACCCAGTCTGCGAACCGGCGAAGTTCTCAAACCCGAGAATTTCTGCTGGAGTTTGTAAACTCTGTCCGGTGTCTTAATTCCGCGAACCTAGTCTGTGAACTTGAGGAGGTTATATATCTAAAGATGATCTATGAACTTAATCTTAAAATACTAAGGAATGCTTTTGTGAACCGTGGATATTAAAGTTCATGAACCGATTCTTGTGAATCAAATCATCTTTGTTTCAATTGTGTCTTGTGTAGTTACATAAGATTTCCTTGCAATCGAACAACTCTCTTAACTAGTTCATTGAGTCATTTGAACTAGTATGGTGAAGAAGAACATGGTTGGTATGAAATGCTCTTATGGTTAACCTTTTTTGGTAAACTATTATTGAACCAACAATGTACACATTTCGGTGCGGTTTACAAACCTAGAAGCGTACAATCATTTGTGTATGACAAGCTAAGTTTTCGATCTAACGGTTGAGAAATATTAGCTTGAATCTAAATCAGGTTTTCATCTAACGGTGGATATTGATTGCTTTGTAACTAAGGAAAAACCCTGATTTGAAAGACTATATAAGGGGACATCTAGCAACTCTACAAAACTAATCCCCACACCTTACGTGTGCTACTAGTTTGCGTGCTAGAGTCGGTTCTCCTTTAACATTTGGTTTTATTCTTCTGAAACCAGGTTAACGACTTGAAGACTTCATTGGGATTGTGAAGCCAGAACGATACTACTTTTATCGTAGTTGTGTGATCTGATCTTGCATCTTCTATCGTAATAGTACAATCATATTGATTGGCTAGAGATTGTTTGATTTCTCCGATAGGCAAGATATAAAAAGTAATCACAAACACCTTCGTCTCATTGTTTGTGATTCCACGACATCTTGTTTCGCTACCATACGATTAAGATTGTTGTGAGGTGATTGATTAATCTAGGCCGTTCTTCGGGAATATAAGACCGGATTATCAATTGGTTCCTGTTCACCTTGATTATTATCAAAAGACGGAACAAAAACATTAAGGTTTTTCTGTGGGAGACAGATTGATCCTTTCATAGACTTGTCTGTGTGACAGATTTATTTATTGTTAAATCCTGCGATTTTGGGTCGTAGCAACTCTTAATTGTGGGTGAGATCAGCTAAGGGAATCAAGTGCGCAGTATCCTGCTGGGATCAGGGGCGTAGGGAGTACAACTATACCTTGGATCAGTGGGAGACTGATTGGGGTTAAACTATAGTCCAGTCTGAAGTTAGCTTGGAGTAGGCTAGTGTCTGTAGCGGCTTAATAAAGTGTGTATTCAATCTGTACTAGGTCCCGGGGTTTTTCTGCATTTGCGGTTTCCTCGTTAACAAAATTTCTGGTGTCTGTGTTATTTCAGTTTCCGCATTATAGTGTTTATCTTTATAATTAAAATAATACAGGTCGTGCGTATAGATCATCAATTGGTATAATCCAACCTTTGGTTGTTTGATTGTCATTGATTGATCCTTGGGCATTGGTCTTTGGTAGCGTCCAAGTTATTCCTTGTGTTTGATTAGGACTCGCTGATTTCTATTAGCTTGAGTAAATCAACACAAGAGAGAGATATTAACTCCTTGAGACACTTTTACCTAGATTGAGTCTGACTGTCTAGTTGATTTTCTAGAAAGTATTTCGGAGTTAGTCCATACAGATTGCTAAGCGAAATATTGGGTGGTGTTGTTAGACCCCCGCTTTTTCAGGAGAAGACATATCTTATTGAATATGCTTTGTTGTTTTTAGAACCAAATCTCCTACTTGAAACGTTCGAGGTCTTACCATTTTATTGTATGCTCTGGAGATCCTATGTTTATAAGCCTACACATATTTTTCCATTTTAGATCCCCTTGACTCGAGCATGTCCAGTTCAGCGATTCTTGAATTAGATACTTCAGCTTCATCCCATTGTATTGTACTGGCTGTTGCAATCCTTGCTGAAGGAATCTTGATTTCGGTTGGGAGAATGGCATCAGCACCGTAGACGAGGGAGTAGGGTGAGGTCCCGATTGAACTTCTAGGCACGGTTCGATAGGCCCATAAAGCCATAAGCAGTTGTTCCTGCCACGTTCGAGGGTTATCATGAACCGTTCGACTGAGAATCTGGATCAAAGTCTTGTTGGTACTCTCCGCTTGTCCGTTTCCTTGGGGATAGTACGATGTAGAGAAGATCTGTTTGATACCATATTCTTCAAGTAATTCTTCCACATGTTTGTTGGCAAAAGGAGTTCTGTTATCTGTGATGATATGTTTAGGAACGTCGAATATGCATATGATGTATTCCTTGATGAAGGCTGCAATCGTGACTCCGGTGGTGCTTCGAAGAGGGATAGCTTCAACCCATTTGGTGAAATACTCAGTTGTTGTGATGATATATTCATGCTACTTTGAAGATGTTGGATAGATTTTTCTGATGATATGTAGTTGAAAAAGCGGGGGTCTAACAACCACACCCAATATTTCGTTTGGCAATCTAAATAGAAAAACTCCAATATACTTTCAAGAGAATCAACAAGATAGTATATCAAAGAATTATATCTCAATTTCTCAATTGAATCTGAACTCAAACTAATAGGAATTTGTGATCCCTATTGAATAAGAGAAATAACTTGGACGGTATCACCAACAAATATCCAAGTGTCAATCAATTCAATCAACAACCCAAAGATTGGATTCAAAAACTGATTGAACCTAACGCACAACCTGTGATATTTTTATTATATAACAAAATATAATGCGGAAAAGAAATAACACAGACACCAGAAATTTTGTTAACGAGGAAACCGCAAATGCAGAAAAACCACGGGACCTAGTCCAGCTTTGAACACCACACTGTATTAAGCCGCTACAGATACTATCCTACTAACAATGAACTTCGGACTGGAATGTAGTTGAGCCCTAATCAATCTCACACTTATCAAGGTACAGTTGCGCTCAGCAACTGTAATGTAGTTGAGCCCTAATCAATCTTACATCTTTGAACCCCCGGCAAGATTCTACGCACTTGATTCCTTTAGCTTCCCCACAACCAAGAGTTGCTACGACCCAAAGTCGAAGACTTGATAAACAAATCTGTCTCACACAGAAAAGTCTATTGGAATAGATAAATCTGTCTCCACGGAAATACCTATGAGTTTTGTTCCTTCTTTTGATAAATCAAGGTTCACATGAGCCAATTAATAAACCGGACTTATATTCTCGAAGAACAACCAAGTATTATCAATCACCTCATAATAATCTTAATCGCATGGAAGCGAAACAATATATTGTGGAATCACAACCGAAGAGACGAAGATGTTTGTGACTAGTTTTAATCTTACCTATCGGATATAAATCTCAAGCAAATATTAGCAAAGATAATACTCAATCACGATAGTAGAAGTAAGATCAGAACACGCAACTACAAAGAAAATAGTTGGGTCTGGCTTCACAATCCCAATGAAGTCTTTAAGTCGTTAACCTATAGGGTTTCGTGAAAAACCTAAGGTTAAAGGAGAATCGACTCTAGTTCCAACTTGTATCACACGGGAGATGTGAGGATTAGGTTTCCCAGTTTCTAGAGTTCTCCCTAATATAGTTTTCAAATCAGGGTTTGCAATCAAAGTTACCTTGGTAACAAAGCATTCAATATTCACCGTTAGATGAAAACCTGATTAGATTCAAGCTAATATCTTTCAACCATTAGATCGAACTTAGCTTGTTATACACAAATGAAATGTACCTTCATTTAGGTTTGAGTAACCGTACCTAAACGTGTATACTAGGTTGGCTCAACAATAGTTAACCAAAGGTAGTTATATGAACACTCTCATATCAACCTTATTCATCTTAACCACAACTAGTTCAAATGACTCAAATGAAACTAGTTATAGAGTTGTTCAATTGCTATATTCTCATAGAAGTATACAAGAACACAATTGAACCAAAATCGGTTTGTTTTACTCGAATTAATTCATGAACATTATAGCCACGGTTTTAATAGAATTCATTCCTTATTATATAAATGCATTAGTTCATGAACAAACCGATTTTAGAACTTTAACCACTCAAGTATGAAAACGGGTACGCATACTTAAAGTAGCCAGACTGAGTTTGGGTTCGCCAGTATGAAAACGGGTACGCATACTTCCAAACACAGCAGAAATTCCCGGACCCAAACCCTTCGCCAGTATGCGTACGGGACTACGGGTATGTGTACTTACGCACTCGAAATTTCACAACTAACAGGTACGCATACTGGTATGCACACTATAGTTCCGGTCATGGATCACTATATGCAAGAACACATACTATGTTCATAATCCAATGATGTTTAAGTGTTCTAAACTCTATTTCAATCATTGAAACATTCTTAGAGGATGACAATAGCTGTTTTCACGAACTATTAGCATCAAAGAAATTTTCAAGTTATTGAAATAATCATAACGAAACATTCCAAGTCTACACCAAATGATTGTATCACACAAACCATGTAAGATGTTACTCGGCGACTTTCACATGATCATGTTTTGAATTTCGTCAAGAATATAAGATGAACTTGGTTGAAGCGAAAGCTTACCATCAGATATTTTGAGAAATATGTAAGCGAGCTAAACTCAGCTCGAAATCTCAAATGTGCATAATCGAATACTATATAGTAATCCGACTTTTGTCGCAATATAGGAGATAGAGTAGAAATAGACTTTCCAAGTGATAGATGAGTTTTAGTCTCCACATACCTTTTTTTGATGAAGTTCCACAAGCTCTCCTTAGTAGTTCTTCGTCTTCAAATGATGAACGTCGTGAAGTCTAATGCTCAACTACACAATCTATCCTAGTCTGAGACATCACTATAAGTAGACTAGAAATCAAGACTTATAGTTTTGATCACTAACATTGACAAACAAGCTTGAGATAGCAACGCTTGCGAGTTTGACCGAGCAGTGCTCTAACAATCTCTCCATTTGTCAATTTTAATGACAAAACTATCAATACATATGGATTACAAAATAAATAAACTTTGTAGCTTCTCATCCAAATACTTGATATCCTTGGTTCTTCAATGTTACTCGAAATCTTCGTCACTTCCAAGTACTCCGATGATTTTAAATGTGTTCAACTCAGCATCATAGTTGTTGAAGATCCGTAGCTTTAACAATGAGAAAACAGTTGCTCTCAATCATTGTTATACAATGTTATAGTATTATTACGTAGCATCAAAGTCAAATTGTATGACAACTTTGACAACAATACTATGGTGATATGTATCACTCCCCGTTAGTCAATACTTCGTCTCACAATGAAAACCAGTCCCCCTTACATAATGATTCGTAAACCATATGTATTTGTAGTGTAAACTACACATTAATTCTCCCCCCTTTTGTCAATATAAATTGGCAAAGGTACGAAAACTAGTGGGATCCTCATGAAATTTTCATAGAGATACTTCATGACCAAAAGAGACCAACATATCAACTTGTTTCGATGATTTCACATAGTCGAAACTTAGTGTATTCATCAAGGAGTTTATAAAGATACAAGAAAACTCCTACAATATTCCACAGCCGCACTTAATCACAAGTTCAATTAGTAACTCTCCCCCATAAAATGTCATTCCCGAAAGAACAACAAGAGCAACCTTACTTTCACAAGAAAAGAAGGATTTCTTTGGACATTAACAAATCATATGAAACATGAATTTGTATCCAAAAATCTCAATTGAATTAACTACAAGGAAAATGATTAATTCAATTGGCCATGCTCAACATAAGAGAACTTACAGAGCCGCACAGTACATACACAAAGATGTGGATCAAGGAAAGACCAATATTGCGGAACAATCAAAGATTCATTCTATTTTACATCACTATTTGCACAATGACATACAATAGACTTAATATTCGTAAACAAAAGTTCATCCTATCTTCCATCAATATTTGCATAATGACATAATAGGCTTAACTTTCGTAGTCAAAAGTTCATTATATCTTTTATCAATATTTTCATACCGACATATAATAGAGTTAACTTGTGAGCATATATGGGACAGTCAAGGTTCACAGACGTAAACAACATATCCCATAACAATTCGCAATATATAAAACCATAAAGATTAATACTGCAAAAATCATCTTCCAAATAACTTAGAATTTAAATAAATAAATCTAAAAACATTGCAAGATGAAAACGCTGGCAATAGCTATGTGTACTCATAATAATGGCTATTACAAACCCTAGTTATCCTTCTTAAAAACACAAGAATAGATTCTCATAAGAAGTTTCCTAGAAAACAATAATTGTTCTTTGATAACTTCATACCTTTCAATGAATCCATCATAGAAGGTATCGCTGATTTCCTTGAATTTCTTGACCGTGGAAACTCCATGTTCATGAGTTAGAACACTAACTTTGCGATCAATAACACGATCAAGTTGTCTAGCATTAACGCAGTCCAGGATGAGTTTATTCTGATTCCGTATCAAGATCTGTTGATTAGCAAGGATTCTGGCCTGACCATCTAAAAGATGATTTATTTGCAGTTGAAGATTTGCAAACTCGGCCTTTGAATCATCCTGAAAACGAGTTAAATCCTTGACAGATTCATCAATCCAGGAGTTGTGCTCTTTCCTTGCAAGCATCTTCTGAACAAGTTCTTGAACCAAATCGCGTCCTTGAGTGTCCTCCTCCATGTCAAGACTCACAATCTCTTGAGATCTTGAAGAGTTCTCCATATAATTTTTGTTAGGGATGGAACAATACAATATATAATATGTATATATATATTTGTAAACAGGAAAAGGAATCTCTTGTTATGGAAACCCTATGAACTCACATGAAGAGGACATGGACGTTCGTGGACCGGCCACAGATGAAGAATGGATTTAGAAAAGATCCAACAAGAGAAAACACAATATTTGTTAACATGGCTCAATAATTTAGAAAACTTTACTTCAAATTAGAGAACGAGATACAATCAGTCGGATCGAATGACTCAGATAATTAACATAAAGACGCATAAAAACATACAAGTAATCTTGAGACTCCCACAACCATCATCCTTGCAACTCTAAAGCTAGATACAAGGATGAGATTACCTGGGATTAGGTAAAGGAGTGAAAAGTAATCTCACTATGAATTATGGGAGAAGAGTTGTACAGATCTTTTGTGTGTTTGTAACGTGTATTCCCTTCTTTCCATCGATTATAACTTATTCCAGAAGAATTTGTCATAAACCTTTTTAAAGTCCATCGGAAGGATTTTTCTGAGGACTAAGTCTAGGACCTCTAGAGATCGGTCCAGAAGAGAAGAGTTGAAGGACTTCCATCTTCTCGACTTAGACTTGCCAGACTCATTCTCATAAACACAGGGAATGTGTTCATTAGTGGCACAAGAGTTTATACCATTAAGAGGAACTTGCAACCTATGATGATTTCTTGAAGAGAGATCATTATTATAAGAATTCGGGTTTTCTGTAGGAAAGAAACTCACTTTAGATGTCGTCCAACGATTTACTTTGTTGACAGTAAAATAAAGCAAATTATGAAGATTAAAAATTTGTTTCTACTCAGCAAAACAATGAAGAGCATAATGATTCTTTTTCTCACAGAAGGAACAACATCGTGGATTAGAACATAATTTCCTTGACTCATAACCTTTTCCGGCACATGAGAGTTTTGCAAGTGATTCATATTGGGTAATTCCTTGGAGGGAATTTTCTATACGCTTGGTAAAGCCTTGTGAATATCAGAAAGAGGTACAAAGGATGACTTACTCATCAAAACAGAGTTTTCCTTTTTTCAAGGTGTTACACTGTTCTTGGGCACATCGAAGAGATGCAACAAGTTTCTCTTTTTCAACATGATGATTGTTTATTTTTGATGAATGAGCCTTGATTAAACGTTCTTCTCTAATTGAGTCCTCTCTAACAGTATATTCAAGCATACTATTTTTTTCACGTTGTAGAGTAGTTTCTTGAACCAATTTTTCGATATTGTTAGAGAGAGATTCAATAAAGCAATAGAGTTCACGTTCTCTTTCAAGAGATTTCTCGAATTCATCAATGAGTTGGTCATTCTTTTCTTCAAGAGTCTTGATTTTAGAGCCTTGGAAATCAATGATATCAGCAGATTTTTTAACGATCTGGTGAGTTCCATTTCAGATTCTGACACGGTGTCAGTATTCTTTGTTTTTTCCTCGGGATTCGGAAGAATCTGCTAAGGAGTTATCCTTTTAGTGAAACCCAAGATTTTTGGCATAATCGGAAACTTTGGAAGACATCTCTATGTACGTAGTTTGTGAGATACTTCTTAGGTCCACAGAAATCAGATTGCTACAAACACATACTTATGAGGTCTTAGATGTGTTTGCCTGCTCTGATACCAATTGAAAAAGCGGAGGTCTAACAACCGCACCCAATATTTCGTTCAACAATCGGAATAGACAAACTCCAATATACTTTCAAGAGAATCAACTAGACAGTCAGACTCAATCTATAGAAAAGTATATCAAATAGTTACATATAAATTTCTCAATTCAATCTGCAATCAAACAAATAGGAATTTGCGATCCCGATTGAATAAGAGAAATAACTTGGACGGTATCACAAACCAATATCCAAGTGTCAATAAATTCAATCAACAACCCAAAGGTCGGATTCAAGAACTGATTGAACTTAATGCACAACCTGTGATATTTCTATTATATAACAAAATATGATGCGGAAAAGAAATAACACAGACACCATAAATTTTGTTAACGAGGAAATCGCAAATTCAGAAAAACCATGGGACCTAGTCCAGCTTTGGACACCACACTGTATTAAGCCACTACAGACACTAGCCTACTACCAATGAACTTCGGAATGGAATGTAGTTGAGCCCTAATAAATCTCACACTGATCAAGGTTCAGTTGCGTTCCTTACGTCTCTGAACCCCAGCAGGATTCTACGCACTTGATTCCCTTAGTTGATCTCACCCACAACCAAGAGTTGCTACGACCCAAAGTCGAAGACTTGATAAATAAATCTGTCTCACACAGAAAAGTCTATTGGAATAGATAAATATGTCTCCCACAGAAATACCTATGAGTTTTGTTACGTATTTTGATAAATCAAGGTGCACAAGAACCAATTGATAAACCGAACTTATATTCCCAAAGAATAGGCTAGTATTATCAATCACCTTACAATAATCTTAATCGTATGGAAGCGAAACAACATATTATGGAATCACAAACGATGAGACGAAGATGTTTGTGGCTACTTTTAATCTTACCTATCGGAGATAAATCTCAATCAAATCTTAGCAAAGATAATACTCAATCACGATAGTAGAAGTAAGATCAGAACACGCAACTACAGAGAAATAGTTGGGTCTGGCTTCACAATCCCAAGGAAGTCTTTAAGTCGTTAACCTACAGGGTTTCGTGAAAAAACATAAAGTTAAAGGAGAATCGAATCTAGTCGCAACTACTATCACACATGAGGTGTGGGGATTAGGTTTCCCAGTTGCTAGAGTTATCCCTTATGTAGTTTTCAAATTCGGGTTTACAATATAAGTTACCTTTGTAACAAAGCATTCAATATTCACTGTTAGATGAAAAACTGATTAGATTCAAGCTAATATTTTTAACCGTTAGATCGAACTTAGCTTGTTATACACAAATGAAATGTACCTTCACTTAGGTTTGAGTAACCGTACCTAAACGTGTACACTAGGTTGGCTCAACAGTAGTTAACCAAAGTTAGCTATATGAACACTTTCATATCAACCTTATTCATCTTAACCACAACTAGTTCAAATGACTCGAATAAAATAGTTATAGAGTTGTTCAATTGCTATATTATCATAGAAGTATACAAGAACACAATTGAAGCGAAATCGGTTTGATTCACTCGAATTAATTCATAAACATTATAGCCACGGTTTGCATAGAATGCATTCCTTATTATATAAATGTATTAGTTCATGAACAAACCGATTTTAGAACTTTAACCACTCAAGTATGCAAACGGGTACGCATACTTAAAGTAACCGGGCTGAGTTTGGGTTCGCCAGTATGAAAATGGGTACGCATACTTCCAAATACAGCAGAAATTACCGGACCCAAACCCTTCGCTAGTACGCGTACGGGTATGTATACTTAGGCACTCGGAATTTCACAACTAACAGGTACGCATACGGGTATGCATACTATAGTTCCGGTCATGGATCACATATATGAAAGAACACATACTATGTTCATAATCCAATGATGGGTTAAGTGTTCCAAACTCTATTTCAACCATTGAAACATTTTTAGAGGATGACAATAGATGTTTTCACGAACTATTAGCATCAAAGCGATTTTCAAGTTATTGAAATAATCATAACGAAACATTCCAAGTCTACACCAAATGATTGTATCACACAAACCATGTAAGATGTTACTCAGCGATTTTTACATGATCATCTTTTGACTTTCGTCAAGAATATAAGATGAACTTGGTTGAAGCGAAAGCTTACCAACATATATTTCGAGAAATATCTAAGAAAGTTAAACTCAGCTCGAAATCTCAAATGTGCATGATCAAATACTATATAGTAATGCGACTTTGTCTCAATATAGGAGATAGAATAGAAATAGACTTTCCAAATGATAGATGAGTTTTAGTCTCCACATACCTTTTGTTGATGAAGTTCCACAAGCTCTCCTTAGTAGTTCTTCGTCTTCAAATGATGAATGTCGTGAAGTCTAATTCTCAACTACACAACCTATCTTAGTCCGAGACATCACTATAAGTAGACTAGAAATCAAGACTTATAGTTTTGATCACTAACATTGACAAACAATCTTGAGATATAAACGCTTGCGAGATTGACCGAGCAGTGATGTAGCACTAGTCCCCAGTTGTATAAAAACCATGGAATTCTCACAGAATGTAACGGGAGACAAGGAGTATGAATGAGGTTACCATGGATCTGGCACTGATGACATTTCTGAACGTAGGTGGCTGCATCATCTTTCATGGTTGGCCAATAATATTTCTCATGGATCTGGAGGAATAATTTTCTCTTTCCTTGATGTTCTCCTTCATGCATTTCTTTCAAGACTGTTGGGATTTCATGCTCGGCTAAGCATCTCAGTAAGTTCCCACCAAATATTTTGCGATACAAGACCCCCTCAAGATAAACAAACCTTTTAACTCTCTGAGTGAGTTTGGATGCTTGTTTCTTCTGTGGTGGAAAATCTTTATCGCGAAGATACTTGATGAAAGGCTCTCTCTAATCCCTGTTTTGACGGATAGTCAGAGCTTCTAAATGATGAGGGGTGTTTGACAATTGGAACAAGATCCTTGCAAAATTCTCGACTGAGCTTCCATGGCCAATAGTACCCGAGTCTTTGGATCTTCTTTTAAAGTGTCACCACCAACGTTTGTCCGCATATTTATTCATGTATACGTTTGATTCGCTCGCTCTCTTCTTCATCTCTGAGGCATCTTGACAAAGATCCATCAAGGTTACGATAGTATAATGCTCCATGTAACAGAAAAAAAGTTTTTTAATTCTTTGAGGCTAATTTTCCCTTCTGTAAGAGAACTGCTCAATTCATGGATGATAAGTGCCCGCCAGTCGCTTGCTTGAGCATCTTCTATTTGAGTAAGCCAGGTGGATAATGCGCAACGTCTTTGTACAGTGATAGACTTCTATGATCCTTCAAACTGTAGTTCGGAGGCAAGAGTTTCCAAACAGTTCGCATGCCCATTGTTGGTATGACCAGTATAGGTGATTGTTGCATCAACAAAATGAGCTAATAGTCGTTGTGCTTCAGCTCTGAATGGAGCAAGTGTTAGTTCTTTGAGAGAGTATACACCATTCATCTGATTGACCAATAGATTTGTATCTCCTCTTATCTCCAGGTGCATTGCTCCTGCTTGCTTGGCCAAGGACAATCCTAACAAGAAAGCTTCGTATTCTGCTGAATTATTGGTGTAGTGGAAATCCAACTTGAACGAGTGTGAGAAGACTTCATCGTACTGGGATACCGATACCACGCCCACCCCGCCAGTATCATTGCTAGGAGAGGCAGATCAATCAAAGTATAGTAACCATGTTTCTTTTTTAATGACTGAAATTTCTGGAAACTCACCTGACACGATCATGTAGCATTGTGATGTCTTCCCCTGTAAAGGCAGCGATTAAGTATGCAACTGCTTGGCCTTTGATTGCTTTAGGTGAGACACATGTTATGTCGAACTTTGACATCTGAAGTAACCATTTTCCAGGTCTCCATATCAAGGCTGGCTTTGATAGTAAGAATTTTACATGATTAGCTTCAGCAACGAGTACGAATCTGTTGGACAGTAAATAATGTCTGAACTTCTGGATCGCATGAACCAACGCTAGGCAGGCTCTTTCAGCTTTAGAGTACCGGAGTTCAACGTCTCTCATCGTACGACTAAAATAGTAGATCGGACGTTCAACGCCTTCTTCGTCTTCCTGAGCGAGGAGAGCACCAATAGTAACATCACTTGAAGCTGTGTATAGTATCAACGGTCTTTCTTGCATCGGGGATTTCATGACAGCAGGTGATAATACTATCTGCTGGATCTTTTGAAAAGCATCTTGTTGGACAGTCGTCCATGCAAAATTTTCTCCTTTCTTCAGTAGAGGAGTGAATGAAGCAATAAGTTGAGCCAATCCTGGAATAAAACGTCTGATGTAATTTACCTTTCCCATAAAGCTCTAAAGCTTTTTCACAGTACGTGGATGACTTGTAATCCTACAAACTTCCCAGAAGAAACACCAAATGCACATTTCATCGGATTCATCTTCAATTTGTACTCTCTGAACCTTTCAAAGACTTATCTCAAAACATTTAGGTGAGATGATCGAGTTTTTGATTTGACGACCACATCGTCGACACAGTCTTCTACTTGTTTATGCATCATGTCATGAAAGATAACAATCATTTCCAGTTGATAGGTAGCACCTGCATTCTTCAATCTGAAAGGCATCACGGTGTAGTGAAAATTCCCAATGGAAGTCCGAAATACAGTCTTATTGGCATCGTGCTCGTACATCTTGATTTGGTTATATCTGTTGTAACCATCCACGAATGAGAACATATCGTGACCACTGGTTGCATCGACGAGCATATCAATGTTAGGTAAGAGAACATCGTCCTTCGGGCAACATTTGTTCAGGTTCTTGAAATCGACACATATCTGACCATTCTTCTTCTTGACTGGGACAACATTCGCCAGCCACGTCGGATGGGTTTGATGAATCCTGCTGCTAGCAGTTTCTGAATTTCGACTTTGATATGTTCCTAGACTTCATGTCTGAACTACATGGGCGGTTATTTGATAGGTTTGGAGCCGGGAGTGATGTGCAAGTGATGCTTGACCAATGTTTCATCCAGAACGGGCATTTCGTTGTACGTCCAAGCAAAAATATCTTGATACTCCTTCAGCAGGATTATCAATCCTGTTCGTTCCTCTGATGACAGTGCAGAACTGATCAAGATTGGTCTTGGATTTTCCTCCATTCCGATGTTGATTGTTTCAAAATCATCAATACTGGAGTCAGTACCTGTAGATGGGGAAAAACGATTTGCTGGTTTTTAAGGAATTGAGGAGACGACCGTACGGAAGAGACTCCTAAAACCGAGCGAAATCTTAAACCTCATACAGATGCACCGCTGCAAAGGGGGTGCTTTAGATTCGAGAGATCAATCTGTAGTACTCTGGCCTAAATCAAGACAATAACTGTTCCAGAGTAAATTCAGTCACAATAAAGGATGGGTTGATCTGTAGGAGGGGAGATGAGAAATGTGTGGAATCAATGGTAATTAAAGATTGTGGGTGTGTGAATTCCGAATACGATAAGCTCTGAGTGATTGAAATTGCTCAATTGAGAGTAGTTGCTCAATTGATGATTTGATGATCTCGTGTTATCGATGAGACGTGAGATTGATGATACTGTTAATTCCATTTTAATCATGATTCAGAGACTTATTTATATTGTTGGAATTGTAGACACCATGATTCCATGAAGTGTGACAGTTGATGGAATCAAGGAGTGGGGAAGTGGAGATCGTGTTTGAAACCAGTTGCTCAACGTGTGGAGACTTTGTCGATTTTCCACCCACTACCTCGTGAATTCCTTCAATTGATTGCACGACTTGCTCACATTCCATCGTGTGTTTGAACACACGTGCCGCATACCGCTAGACCAAAACCCTAAGTGATATCCCCCAAAGTAACACGATTGACGTCTCGTGGTTTGTTAGTCAATTGATGACTTCGTGGTTTGATGGGATGATGAGTCCATGTAGTCGTTGAGTTGAACATGATGTTCTGAAACTCATGAATTGAACATGTCATGAGACAGAGGTATAGTTCTTACGATGAAGTGGGAAAGTATTGCTCATTCGACGGATCGTTGAATATCGATTGTTGAACCAATATTACTTGGTTTGAGCAAATATTCCTCATCTGAGCAAATGCTGCTCATGTGATGAATTGTTGAATATTTGATCGTCTGAGCATGTGTTGCTCATCTGATGGATTATTGGCAGCGTACCAAAAATATTAATTAAAGTACTGGTTGTTGAACCGAGCATAATTAATAAGATTAATGACCATGAGGTCGTCGTAAAATTATTAAGGTTGGAATCTGGAATGATGATCCTTGGATTAAGAAACCCTAATTTGATCAATTGATGATCAATTCATGGTTCGTCAGAATTTCAACCATGGGACGAAAGAGGGAGCGACTACATGGGACCGTGGATCAAACATGTAGTGTCCATATGCTCACGTGAGCAGATACGAAGAAGTCCTGAAGAGTTGACGATTTGTTGGTGGAAGAATGATTAAATGCTGGCTTAATCATTTATTCAAAATGCTCGTCCGAGCCTTAGGTGAGAAAACCTAACTAATTATGACGAGGCGAGGGACCGACCATGGAGTCATGAAACCGGCCCTGGGTTGTCCGGTGACCGCCTGACGATCACTTCATGAAAATCCAAAGTGTTTGGGAGAGTTTTGGACCTAATACGAGCAATTGTGCAAATTAGGTCAAAACTGTGAAAATTTATGGGACCGGCTTCCGTGAGCCAAAGAGCCAATCTTGGTCGGTCATGATAGCGTGCTCATGTCCCCAAGGCGTCTGCGTCTCAGTCCTGAGAATTTTGATATTTTCTGACGTGCGATTGAGCATCCATTCGAGAAAATATGCCAAAATTAGGGTTTCGACGAAACTGAGGAAAACACCATGAGATGATGAAAAATAATTATAAAATAAGGAATGAGGAGGCGTGGGACCGCCATGGTCAAGGCATGGTCGGCCGGTCGTGACCACGGTCCCGTGGTGCCTTTTCCTTAATTTTATAATATTTTGATGATTTTATGAAAAATTCATGAATTTTGAGAAATTTGATGAATTTAGGGAGTTTCCATGAATTGAAGGAGTTTTTATGAGTTCAAGGAAGAAAAAAATATTAAAATAATAAAACAAGGGCGTGTGGGACCGTGGAAGGCATGGCCGGACGGCTAGGGCCCGGTCCCACGGGTTTCCCTATTTTTTTAATATTTTTAAGTATTTTGATGATTTGAGGGAATTTTTCCTAATTTGAGAGAAATACCATGAAATCAAGGAATTTGATGAATTCAAGGAAAACTAATAATAATAAAATAATAAAACAAAGGGGTGTGTGGGACCGGCTAGGGCATGGCCGGCCGGCCAAGACCCGGTCCCACAAGTTTTCATAATTTATTTTATTTTATTATTATTTGATGATTTGTGCAAAAATACCATGAAATCAAGGAGTTTTTTAATGAAATTAGAGAAATAATAATAATAAGGAACCGTGGGGTGTGGGGCCGGTCGGGACCAAGGCATGGCTGGTTGGCCAATGGTCACGCCCCACACTCATTTTCTTAATTTTATATTATTTTTTATGGATTTATGAAAGTACCATGAAACCGAGGAGTTTCCTCGAGACGAAGGAAATTTGATAAAATGAGAGAACTTTCATCAAATCATGAAAAATAATAAAAATGCATTAAAAATATAAAACTGGCGTGAGAATGACCACGACACGGTCGGTTGGTCGTGTGTCCGTGCTCCCAGCACCCTGGTCAATATTTTTAATTATTTATTATTTTCTTCTCTATTTTGCATAGGTTTATCGTTTCGTTGTATTTTTGAAATACTCGTTCGTGCGGCGACTCTTAGTGTATCGTCGTTGGATACACCTTCACCATTTGAATCGGGGCTTACTTAGAGGTAGCTCAGACGCCCGTTTGTTGATTATTTATTACTAATTGTGGAATCCAGTGGAGAATAATTCACAAAACTGAGTAATAAAATGTTTATTATTAATTCATAGGATCAGCTGAGGATTCGACTATGAATTCAGAATAGTAAAGTGAGCATTACCATTCCATGGGATCGTAGATTCGACTATAGAATCGGAGTAATTAAGATTTATCTATTACCATTTATGAGACCAGTTGTGGATTCGATCATGAAATCGGAGTAATGAGATAATATAGTTATTGCTATTCTATGAGATCAAGTCGTGGATTCGATCATAAAATCAGGAAAATTGTTATTGCCATTCCAGGGGACCAGTCGTGGATTCGACCATGGAATAGGAGCAATTGTTATTGCCATTAAATGGGACCAGTCGTGGATTCGACCATGGAATAAGAGCAATAATAGATTATTCTGGGAATTCAGTAGTGAATGTCACGGCAGAATCAATCTTAATTAGGAATAATTAACTTTGTGGCTCTATACTAGCAGAGCAAGCTGTTTAGGAGCATTAACTATCCCGATATGAGCTTGTCGGTAAGTCATATCCTTTATATAGTCAGGGTAAACTCGTTGTTTGTTCCTGAAGATGTTATCGTTCTATACTAGCAGAGCAAGCTGTCTAGGAGTTGTCCATCTCGTGATGCTATATAGAAATAATCACTGAAAGTATTCAGTATTCATGAGATATGTCGTTGTCCAGTCGTGAGACTACATATCTACATGTACTCTGAGAGAAAGTACTCTCCATTGAGAATCCGATGAGAGACTCGTGTCTCGATACTCACGTCTGATTGCTGAATCAGAGTTTCGTATAATTATGAGTTTACAAATTTAGCCTTTGTCGAAAATCCACCATCTACAGTACCATCTTGTAATTTCCATGGGGCATCTTGAATTTCTTTGTCAGGCGATCGTTCGTTCTGACATAATTCTTCGGGGCAGGGAGAATAATCTCTGCGTCAAAGATAAATGATCCTTCCTTACGCATCATAGCTAGTTATAAAGTGAGATCCATTCTTAGTATGATCGTGAGTCGAGCTCTGATCCTGATGACGCTTGAGCAGTGTAGCAGGTGACTTGGAGGATCTTACTTCGGTCGTTGAATATGATGGTTTATCAGAAGCTTTTTCGATGGACTTCCATCCTGGGAGTGGGGTGTTATAGATCTTGCCCTGAGGTTCAGGGATACTTTTTTGAGGTTCAAGGAACTCAACATCATATACTGGAGCATAAGGAGATGATGAAGCTGCGATGCGAACGATTTTGTTGTTGAGAAGATCCTTCATGCATTGATGGTACGTCGAGGGAACAACAACCTTGTTATCATGAAGCCACGGTCGTCCGAGTATCATATGATAGTCAGGCTCTTTCTCAATCACATCAAATTTGACTGTTGATTTAATAGGTCCTACTTTCAGGTCTACATATGCATACCCATATGTATGGCTCTGGTTTCCTTCGAATCTTGTCATCAAGATGGGATGACGAAGAATCTTACTCTGTGAGATCTTGGCCGCTTTGAGAATATTCATAGAAATAAGATTGGTAGAAGCACCTGTATCGACAAGAGCTCTCCTGAATTCAGAGTCCTTGATAAAAGCAGTTACATACAAGGCTCGATTATGACCTTCTTCCTCCATTCGGTCTTCTTCAGTGAACATAATATTGTCTATCGAATGTTCGGACACCACGGATACTTTTTCAATTGCTAGAGATGACGGAATTATTTGCACATCAGATGATATCTGGTTGAGTGCAGCAAACGTGTTCGTACGCTGATCTCTGGAGAAGTGCAGGAGTTCACATAAATTTTCGATTATATGTGTAACTTCATGATCTACCGGCTTCTCGTAAGTAGTGAAACATTTAGCTTGAGGATTGGTATCAGTAGTGTCAGGAAATTAACGTTCTACCACCTGAGCTCCCAAAACCCTTGTCAGATTCACCATGCAGTTGAATAAATTATCGGTTCCTCCTTTCAATCGATTCATATTTCTTTCCAAAATTTCTTGCCTCCGCGCTAGCTCAGCCAATGATGGAATTTCTCCATCGAATGCATCAATTGAGATGAATAGAGTAGTAAAATAGGAACGATGTGTTAAAGCATAGCTCGGTTGAACCCACCAAGCGTTGGTCTGTCAAGTTTGGTGTCATATTTTAGTGAATCAAAACTCATCTAAGATTCGCTTGAATGTGTACTAGAGACAACTTCGTATAGGTTAGACTAGAAAGTCTAGGAATATGAGACATACAAGTATTACTCGAAGACCTGAAGAACGTGAAGAAGTAACGAGCTAAAACGACGACATCATCCTTCCTCTTGAGGTTAGTAATATTGACTTGAATTGTTTCTTTCCTAACGTATCTTTCACGTCGTGCTATATTCAAAACATAACTGCGAATCTGTGAACGAATATTTTACTCTAGTAGTGAGACATGATCATATGATCATAGTATTAAGGAATTAGACTACAAAGTATAACGCTTATCTTTTGAACTTCGTAGATATGACATCGACATAATCGTATGAATGATATTGTGATTATGTGTATGGGTAAAGGTGAAGATTTCATCCTAGGAAAAATGTTTACATTTGTTTAAAGGAAGCACATTCATGAACTTATTTTATGAATCGAAAAGGTAATCGCTAGGCTTATTGGTATTGTTATTCATTGCATATCTTTGGATTACCAATATGTGTGAGTTAGTGGAACTGATCATAACTTGTTATGTATCTTGGTATAACTAATCACAATGTCTGACTAATGATTTGTTATGACTAGTTTTTATTAATTAGTATAACTGATCCTAAGTACTCACCTGAGATGGTATGATCGATATTTGTAATTGGTGTGACCGATCCTAGTAATTGGTGTGACCGATCACGAAAGAGTTGTGTAATCGATCCTTGTAATTGGTGTAACCGGTACTAGTAATTGGTGTAACCGATCCTGGTGACTGATGTGACCGATCACAAGAAATACCATGAGTATATGGTAACCGATCCTAGTAATTGACGTAACCGATCCTGGTAACTGATGTAACCGGTCCTAGTGACTTGTTTGTCCGATCACAAGTAATCCATATTAAGGTATAACGATCCTAGTGATTGGTAGAACCGATTGAACTCATGATTGTGATTTGATATTTGATCAATCACATAGTTATCTTGGAATACAGATGAACCAATTCTAAACTTGTTTGGAAGTTTGGTATAATCGATTCCAAGATTGTAAATATGAAAGATGATTTACAAAGAAAAGATGTCGACATACTTTGAACACGAACAATAACTCTTATCTTTTATTATTTAAAGTTATTCCTTAATTACTCAAGGAGATCCCGGTCCGAAATAAATTAAGAATCTTTTAATTAAGGTTGTTAGTTTTATATGCTTTAATTACCAGCAATTAAATGCATATCTCTAAAGAATAAAAATTAGTAATATGGATTTATTAATTGGAGATTTTCTATTGAGAGATTTCGGAAAATATTAGAAAAAGCATTTATTAATTTGGGTATTTATTGCATATCTTGAGAATACTGTGGTTTTGGAAATTCCTTGGTGTTCAGACATCCTTGGACTATAAATACCTGAGTTTCAATTTCTAGCAAACTATCCTAAGAGCCAGGCAAACTTCATCTTTTTGTTGTTTCTGGTGGAGCTGTCTATCCGGAGAGCAAAGTAACCTAATTAGGCGAAATCTCTTATGACCGCTCGTTTAAAGACTTCTGTGGGATCAAGAAGCTCTGAGAGTACCGTTGGTGGGAAACTAGATAATTGCGGTTTATCTTGTGTTTTCGATTGATTTGATTGACTAACGGTTGTTGAACTTTGATTGCACCTAGTTTGTTTATTCTTGAGAATCCTCTCTTCTGATATAAGATTCACTCAAACTAGATCGAAGTGTCGACGAGATCTTTATAACTGTTTGTAGATCTAAAGACATCTTGTGATAATCCATTGTTAACAGACTCCTTTCTGTGCTTCATTGATCACAAGAGATTCAAGTGGTGTTGTGCAGGTTTAATTGGAAATTAAAGAAGATTTGAAGACGAAAAAGATTTCTTATTGGTTTCTCATATCTTTGTATAGAACAAACCTTGATCGGATGGGATCCAACTAGAATCAGATTTATTCGACTGATTAGTTGCGTGAGATCGGTAAAACCTAATAGTTCTCTTGAGTTCTATTTTGATTATTACAAATCTGAATCTTATTACTTAGGTAATAGAGACTGGATTGATCTAACCAGGCAAAAGAGTTTATTAGTTTAAACGGAAGAGCTTTTGCATATGACTTGAGATATATTTATCTGGAAAGAATCAACAGAGTTGTTACCACACAGATTTATTGTTCCTTTACTGTTTGGAATACGATCCAAAGGAATTTTTCCAGTGCGTGCACTTATTGAATGTCGAAAGCGTAGGGATACTGAAGAAACAAAGTGGACTAGGTTTAGTTGCTTGGTCCCAACTATACGAAGTTTGGTTTATATTTTGTATAGCGGCTTAATTATGAAAGTATTCAATTCTGGACTTGGTCCCGGGGTTTTTCTGCATTTGCGGTTTCCTCGTTAACAAAATCTTGCTGTGTCTTTAACTTTTCTATTTCCGCACTTATAATTGTTTATTATAATTAGAAGTAAAATACACAAATGTTAACTCTGTATTACTTGACAGTGATCTTACAGAGTTTGGTTAAGTCCAAACCTATTATCAGGTAATCACACTTTGATTATTGTATTGTCTAGATCTCGTATCCATAGACGATCACAAAAAGTGTGAATACCGATTTTTCGTATTGTATCGACTTTGTCCATAACCAATCACTTTCGGTAAGAGGACTTATAGGTGGATAAATTAAAGATTGTGGTGTATTTCGGTGCTCTCGTCTTTTCAATTGATATCAGAGCATGCAAACACGAAAAGGATCTAACAATCTGTATTTGGTGCGATCCAACCTATAAGAATTGAATCTATGTCTGATTCAGTTAATGCACCACCAAGATTTAATGGGACAAATTACCCATTATGGAAATCTGCTCTGAGAACTTTCCTTCAATCCAAATATTTTAATACTTGGCTATTAATCGAAGATGGATATGAACGACCGAAAGTAGAATATTCGGAAACTGAGTCTAAACGCTTAACGTTCTGTACATATGAAGAAAGAGCTCTTGCAAAGCAGAATTATGATGGTTTGAATGCCATAATACATGCAGAAAGTCATGATTTTCTACATCATGTTCTGTCATGTGAAACTTCTAAGGAAGCATGTGATACTCTTGAGACTGTATTTGAACGAAATGATTCCGAAAGAGAAGCTCGACTTCTTTCTCTTTCTTATGGATGGTAATTCCTTAAAATGGATGATAACGATACCTTCGAGGAGTTTAACTCTAAATTTTCTGAGATTGTCAATGCTTCTTTCTCCCTTGGAAATAATATACCTGAAAAGGAAATAGTATGCAAGATTCTCAGATCGTTACCATCCATATACGAGTCTAAGAAACATGCCATAATAGAAGCCAATGATCTTTCTATACTTTCTCGAAGCTCTCTTGTAGGAAAGTTAAAGATCTTTGACAAAGAAACTTTGCTGAAGAACTGAAATGTTGGATATGATGTCTCAGCTAATATAAATCAATCTTCGAAAGAAGTATGTATAAACCTGACTGAGAAACATTGTCAAGAGGATGAAATACTTGTTGAAAAAGAGCTTAAATCATCAATTGTACTCCTAACACAACGGATTAGGATGTTTTATTGAAAGATAAATCTGAACCTGATACATTATCTTTTTGTCATGAAAAAGGTAATGAAGAAATCCAATTTTTCAAGTGTCGTAGATTCGGACATATGGCAAAACATTGTTCCAATAGAAAATCTCAGAAGTGCAACAAGGCTTATGTCTCTACTCTAGATGATATCCGGGAGGAAAAACCCTATGAAGGAATATCAAGCTGTAATGCACTTCTTGCCAATTCTAACAGTGATGTATCTTGTGAGTCTAATCAACTCCTAAAGAACTGTTTAGAAAAAATTGAGTTGGGAATTAAGGAAAGTCGAAGATTAAGTCTAGAACTTGAAAACCTTATGAAACCCCTGTCAGATTAAACTTAAGAGGTAAAATCTGAGCAAGAAAAATTGGTTGACATACCAAAAAGGTCAGAAGCTAATTCTTCTGATAATATGTTAAGTTCTTTATGTGGAGAAAATAACCACACTGCAATCTTCCATGGAAACCTCCAACAAAATAAATTCATCAAGGCAAATCGCAAGGGCTTAAATATTTTGAAGGCTGATGAGTTTATTAGATCTCAAAAAGAAGTTGCATACTCTTGCAATAACAAGAGAAAGAAAGAACACAAAGAAACACTTGTGTTTATAAATCATCCTAAGGATGTTTTTGTTACCTGTGGTGAGATTAATCCTCACCTCAACACACACTGATTGTGTTGAAAAATGCATCACTTGTTGCCCAAATTCTATTTGTGAGAAGCATAAAACTGGGCAGAATGTGCAAATATGTTCTTTAGGTAACAATAATCTCATAGTCGATATCTTTTACTTTTGGGATAAATATATTCGGTTTCCAGAAACCAAACTATATCACCCCTCGATTTTCTCCTATCCTATCCTATATATATATATATATATATATATATTCTTCTTGTCTGAAAGAAGACTATCTTGCATCAATGGAGAAATCGGTAAAGGAAGGGTCATCTCTTGATGATTTAGCACTTTGTGCATCAGTTATGACTGAAACTCTAGGTGTCTCACAACATGATTATCTTCAAAATCTCTGAGAAGACAGATTCTTACTGTTAGAAGTTGTATTACACATCATGATCTAATGATAATGGATTCAAAAGAAGTACTAGCTGATCTTCATTCTCAACTGCTTGAGACGAACAAATCTTCTGTTGAAAAAGGAAGTGCTCAGAAGAATCTGAATCCAGAATTTGAAAGCGATCTTCACAAGACTCGCAATTGAACATAGACATCAGTTTTTGATTTATTTCGATTATTGTATAAGGTCTATTTTTTGAATAAAATTATTATTTTGTAATTTTTTATGTGATAGTTTCCGTTTATATAGCCCGTGCTTGAATGTCTATATTATTTCTATGTGTTTTCAGTTTATGGAATGTCTGATTTCGGTTTTCATGACCTTAATATTCAATCTTATATAATGTGAACCCTTATGGTTTGTGAGACTTTTTGATTTAGCGAGATTAAGTTCTAGCCCATGTTGGTAGGCTTTATCAAAGGATCATAAGGTGTTCCAACTGAAACTCATATGTAAAAAGTCACAATGTGTTGAATCAATTTGTGTTTACATGAGTTATGTTTAGCATAAACATATGTGTTTCGGGTTTTCAACTTTTGCTATTGGCACACATTAGTTAAAACCGATTCAACCTTTCTCTGGTAAAGATTGCTCTTTGTTGTTGTTCTTTTGTTCTTGCGAGAGGATGACAACATACTGGGGAGAATTCTAACTTGAACTTACGCTTAATGATATATCTTTCTGGGGAGAAGAGGACGCGGAGTCTGAGGTAACGAATTTGTTAGTTAATCATTTTCCTGTTTAAGAAAAGCCTTCTTATATTGCATATATTTTGCTTAACAAAGTTTCAGTACAATTGATTATATTCCATTATGTGTGTACGGATGTGTGTGTGTGTGTGATTCAATTGTTTCCGGTTAAGAAAAATTGTGTCAATTTATTTGGCTTATTGTTTGGTATCTTCTTTATTGTTTGATATCAAGTGTTTTTGCTTAACGAAATTTCGGTGCAATTGCGGCGCTATAATGTCTATGTTTGTTTCAACTACTTCCGGTTAAGAAAGTAATTGTGCAAGTCAATTTATTTTGGTTTGTATGTATTGTTTATGGCTTAACAAAATACGGGATCATTTGTTTAGTTAAGTGTTAAACTAATATTAGATATTTTCTAATAAGAGATTTTGGAATTACAGGTTGGATATTAATTGGAAATAGAAAAACCGAAATTTAGGTACTTATTGCATATCTTAAGAATATTTTCGGTTTTGGAATTTCCTTGTTGTCCAAATAACCTTGCTCAATAAATAGTTGAGTTTGCATTTCTTGCAAACTATCCTAAGAGCAAGGAAAACTTCATTCGTGTTATTTCTGGTGGAGCCGTCTATCCAGAGAAGAAAGTACCCTAATTAGGCGAGAATCGCTCGTTTAAAAACTTTTTGTGGGATCAAGAAGCTCTATGAGTACCGCTGGTGGGAAACTAGATAATTGCATTATTATTTTAGTTTTCGATTATTGATTTGATTGAACAATGGTTGTTGAAACTTTGATTGCACCTAGTTTGATTATTCTTGAGAGCCTTCTCTTATGACATAAGAGTCTCTCAAACTAGATCAAAGTATCGACAGGATCTTTAGAACTGTTGTTAGATCTAAAGACAACTTGTGATCATCCATTGTTAACAGACTCCATTCTGGGTGTGATCGATCATAAGTGGATTCAAGTTTGTGTTGTGCAGGTACATAAGAAGGCTATTGAAGATTTGAAGACAAGAAGATTTTTCTTATTGGTTTTCGTATCTCGTGATTTATGCACACATATTGATCAGTTGGGATCCAACTAGATCTTGTTTATCTTTGATAGACTTGTGATTATCTAGTTGATTAGATCGGCATCCCTTTATAGTTCTCTTTGAGATCTATTTAGATTGATTGCGAATCTAGATCTAATTACTTCGGTAATAAGGATCTTGATTGATATAAACCAGGAAAATGAGTTTACTTGTTAAACGGAAGATCCTTTTGTCGTACTCAACAAATATTTTCCTAAAATATTATTGGAGCGGAAACCAAACAGATTTGTTCATTTACTATTTGGAAGCCGATCAAAAGGAGTTGAGCGCTGTGACAGCCCGAATTTTCGGACTTCCAGCGGACACGGATTCGACCTTGTGGGTCGGGTCCGATCCGATTAGAAAACCCAAATTTCCGGACCGCCACTCGTGTAGGTCCAGATTTTTCGTTTTAAAATATTTCAATAAATAAAATCAATAATTCAGACTCAATTAATTTACTAAAAGAAATCTAATCTTACTTTTAAAATTTACAAAACTTTCAAATAATAATTGCAAAATCAAAAGTATCAAATGAAAACAAAACACCACTTAGATTAAAGTTAAAATGCGATATCCAAATCCCCGTGCTACAAAATAATTTCTTTTACGTCTAGTTTTCCTTCATTCTCTGTGGAAAGGGAGGAAAAGGGGTGAGCAAAGCAAAGCCCAGTAGGAAGTTTCAAAAAATAATAGAGTGCAACGAAATCAAACAAATGCAGCAGATGTGATAATTAAAAATCATGCATAAAAATTCGCAGTAATACTTACGCTATTCTCAGCCACAAATAATCAAAGTTTTCTTACCGCAATCTTGAAACTTAAATCCTAGATCCTTAATCTAGTTGTCAGAGTTATTCCGGTAAACAAACCACTATTGTTCCCCGAACAGTCTTCCCAGGCTAGCCACTAGTGGTGGGATGCCATAAAGGCCTGACATATTTTCTTACTCAAAAATCTTCAATCTAAAAATTCTAAATTCTTAATCTAATTGTCAGAGTTATTCCGGTAAACAAACCATTACTGTTCTCCGAACAGTCTTCCCATAATAGCCACCAGTGGCGTGATGCCATAAAGGCCTGACATTTCAGCAGCAGCAGAGAGATATGTGTATCTATAATTCATTTCTAATTAATACACACTCTATCGTCTATAAAAGACCAAACCACGTCTATAATCATGGAAAACTTAATCAATGCATTTATATATAATATTTATGAAAACAGACAAAATGCATTTACACTCCAGAACCATAAATCATCTGCACAAAATATCTACCTTTAATAATTTAAGAGATAACACAGGATGGTAAAAGGTATTGGCCTATTTTATTTATAGGGCGGTTCAACATTGAGAAATTTAAATGAAATTATCCGGGACCGGTCGAAATGGGATAAACCTTTTCAAAGACGAGGAGAATTTGGATGAGAATACATTTTCCAAACACAAAAGAAATGGCTTACTATTGTGTACAGCGTAGCAAACCGAAAACAAGAGATACTAGTTAAAAATTATCACTTGATGTAACCTTTGGATTCCTTTATATTTTTATTACAAGAAAAACAGATACTAGGACATCATTTGATGGGGGCACATTAGATATTTAAATACGGGCATAAGGACTTATCAAATCAAAAAGGAGACTAACCAATAATTTAAAGTCTTTCTCAGAGAGGATTGCTACCGACTATCTTTTATAAAAATAAACTAATAGAAGGAATTAGAAGTGAAGTATGAAAAGAAAAGATAGTGATGGATAAACATTGTTGCACGGTTTTCGAAACTAAATTGTTGTACGGGTACTGGAAAGCAGACAAAAGTCTGACTCATATAAAAACAAAACAAAATTCAAATAAGTGATCAAGTTAATGTTCATTTTCTTTTCTAGCCAAAAACAATTAAAGTCCAGTACCACTATTTTTCCTAAAAGAGTGAAAACATTGGATTAGTAGTGCGTCCGTGATTGGGTTCGATTAAACATGACAATGTTTATTTCTCATTTCGAAAGAACAGACGTCTTTGACAAACAAATAGGCCTAGTTTTCATTTCAGATGCCAATAAAACGGTGATTTAATACAAAAAAAAATTACTAATACAAATATCTATTCTTAAAATTACACCGAGATTTCTAAAAGAAAATCAAATCTGAAACAAAAATGAAAAGCAATTGGTTGCGGGTATTTTATGTTGCCTAGATACAAATCCTAAAGTGAGATCAGAGATCTAAGAGCATCCAAGTATTATTTTTATTATCCAAAATCAAATTTGTTAGACACATAAACAAAACACCAACACCTAAAGTCTTTAACAGTCTTTGGGTTGGGTGAATAATGCTAAAATAGGTTTTAATTTGATATTATGTAGAAACTTCTACTTCAAAATAGCAATCCATAAACTTGATGCAACTGCACGCTTCCCAAAGAATTAATGGAGTAGGATTTCTTTTTTCTTATTTTGTAGAAGATTGGAAAAGAATAGAGAGAAAAAGAGAGATAGAGAAGAGGACGCCGAGGCTAATGCTTTTTAGGATTTTTCTTAGAAAATATATTAAATATTTAATAACCCTAATAATAAAAGCAAATAAGAGAGAGAGAGAGTGAGAATGCATTTGTGTACACGTGAGATTTATGAGAATGGATTTGCAACTACTAAAGAACATCCCACAAAATTCATAAGGGACAAATTAAAAAGAG
This sequence comes from Papaver somniferum, assembly GCF_003573695.1. Lineage (NCBI taxonomy): Eukaryota > Viridiplantae > Streptophyta > Magnoliopsida > Ranunculales > Papaveraceae > Papaver > Papaver somniferum. Next base: position 178,184,126 of record NC_039364.1, on the reverse strand, counting down.
GATCCTTATTCCCAACCACCACAGAGATAAGAGCTAGCATTTTTATCTATTACTTAAATTTATTTATGAACACCCAAATTCAGAAATACGCACACAACAATACACGGATTGAATTTTACTAGTTTTAGGTTCGAAAACTACTATCCAAAAACACGGGTTTCACAAGTGCTTAAGATTTTACATCGGCAAAGCAACTCAAGAGAGTGATTTTATGTCTTGGGATTCACGTGCTTGACCAGACGGTTGTAGACACAGGGATACTGAGGGAACTAAGTAACTAGGGGTAAATTACTTGGTCTCAACTATACGAAGTTGGCTTTGTACTTTGTAAGAGTATTCAAAATTGGACTACGTCCCTTTTTTTTTGCAGATTCCTCGTTAACAAAATCTTGATGTTTCATTTACTTTACTTCCATATTATAATTGTTTTACTATAATAAATTACATTACACTTGTACGTTAAATCCTAATCACTTGACATTTTTCCTATATTCAATCGGTTTTGTACCGTAATTATTGTCAAGTGAATATCGAGTTGTTGTATTGTCTCGACTTTTTACATGGATGATCATACTTGGTATCAGACTTATAGGTTGAAATGAAAAACGTGGTGCATTTGGGTACCCTCGTCATTTCAAAATGGATAACAGGTCTGGATGACCCGCCTATACCCATCAGTGATACACTCAGATTTTATGAGGTCGTCGCTGAGCTTCTCAACCCCAATACTAATTCTTGGAATGTGAATCTTCTCAGTGAGTTATTTGACTCCATCACTTAAAGGAGAATACAAGACATATTCTTAGATACTTCTAAGGTTGATGTAATGGTTTGGATGCTAGCTAAGATGGTAAATTTTCAGTTAAGAGTACTTATAAACTTCTCATTGCATACAACAGAGAAACAATCATTAATGGTAAAACCATCGAGCCTGCAATCTCGAAATCACTTTGGAGTTCGAAAACTTCTCACAGGATCAAGCTCTTCACTTGGAAATGTATCAGAGAGTTAATTCCGACAAGAAGAAAACTTGTGATGTTTAATAGCAATATAGATATCTCTTGTGGGTGTTGTGGTGCTGCAGCATAAACTATAAAACATCTACTGCTTAATTGCAGGCATGCGGCGCATGCCAGATCAGTATGGAGGTGTGTTAATATTAACATGGATGCAATCAAAAGTAACTGTAATAGTGTTGTTGAGTGGGTCACGAGCTGGTTCTCTACCGGTAACAATACAATAGATGGAAGACGGCTTCATACACTAATGATTGGGGCACGGATAATCTGGAAAGACAGAAGCGACTCGGTCTTTCAGGGAGTATCTCTTAACCCTCACTCTACTGCTCATAAAATTAATTATCATTTAGCCTCATGTATGCATGATAGTTCCCATGTTTCCTTTTGCACGATAGTTCCCATGTTTCCTTTTGTGCAAGTAACCCGAGATTCTCACATTGGAAACCTCTTTTACAAGACATTGTCAAAATTAATGTTGATGCGTCTTTTGAGTATATAACTAAACAACTAGGTACGGGACTAATCGTTCGTGATCATACAGGGGCGTGTGGAGGAATCAAAGGAAACTATACAAATGGAGTCCTAAATCCAGAAACTGGAAAGTACATGGCAGTACGTGAAGCATTATCATGGGCAAAGGAAACGCCAAAGTTGTCATTCAATCCATCACAGACAACATGCTACTCATTCACCGGGAGAATAGGAACATAATACAAAAGAGACTAAACACATGATCTCATTCTTTAGTCTTTGTCCTTTTATTTATGCAAGTCCTGATGAGAATTAAGTTGCCAATGCAGTATCTAAACTGGTTAGAGCTTCTGCAATAGGACTAGAGTTTATGACGTTTATCCAGCCGTGGTCTTCTGGTACAAGACAACAACAACGCATCATTAAGCTAACATACCTATGGGACTTCACTTGCTTTCTTAAATTCAGTTGTATCGGATGACGCGGTGGGACGTGCCCACGAAGTGTGAACTTTTTCCCGTAGTTCAAATGCAACTTTCAAAAAAAATAAAAAATCCTTTTATTATTGGGAAAAGAAAAAAAAAACATAGTTAATATAGCTCAACACATCATACATGAACGGGTGGACATTCTTACAACTGGGACCTCTTTGTGCATTTTCACGTAAAAATTGAATTTCCATCAAGTAAAGAAAAAGAAGTTTTCCTGTTGCAAAATTCTCCAATGTGCAGTTTCGTTATAAGAACCAACACAATAGAAGTATGTATAACTTATAACCTTCCAACAACAAAAATCAAGTAGAAGCAGTTATCAAAGATAAAGGCATACTCTTAACCAAAAAAATTAACTACTTTGGGACCTTGTTTCTTTGGTTTTACAGCAGCGTACTTTTCATTTTGGACTCCTAAAGAAGCAATATTGGTGCTCAGAGAAGTACTTTTATTGCCTTCATCAGCTTCCTCCATCATAAAATCATCTTCGAGATCATCTCCACCGACGATCTTGGTCACTCTTGGTTTTCCTTCGTACTCGTTTGCTGGGCAATAAATAACACAGCAAGATTAGCACTGTCAAACAATCAAAGATCAGCCAAAAAAAAGAAAACCATCAATTTATACTTATGTTTTGTGGGTATCTTCAAGCAAGTATACAGAAAACTTGGAGTGACACGTTAGGTAAAATTAACACCATAGACACTGATATTATCACCTCATCCATCCATCTCAGACACGCTGATGATGTTAATATAATAATTTTATAGAAAGTGGAAGAAGAAAGTGTTTTCTAGTAAAATTCCAATGTAGCAATGATCCGATGAAAAAGATCTTTTTTTTTCCCGAAAAAAGAACATAGCTTCGTCTCATAGCTCAAACACTTTCAGTAGCACCATGGTAAAAGTCCTCCTCTTCACATTTCATTCTATCTTGTTCTTTAGCGTAACAATTTGGTCGAGTCACTTGCAAGAGAGATACAAACACGGATCACGAATGCTATGAGTGACAGTCAAAAAACATTCTTTATCCTTTTATTTTTTGTGCAGCAATTTATTGTCAAATTCTTACAAGTCCTGAGTGTCAATTCTATTTTTACTTTCTTTTTTCTTTCTTTTTTCCCCTTGAAGGATGAATTAAGGTGAACCGGGAAAAGATTTTCAAGATATAGTTACCTAATTATTATTTCTTGTTTGCTTAACATACTCATACCACACAAGCCTTTTTGAAGTCTTGCTAGACTAAAAATAGCAGCAAAAACAAACAAACGACATTGAAGTGCGTCATGAAAACATTAAAGGATTGAAAGTCAAACATGCAACTCAGAAACATACCAGCACGGATGCTTCCCACTCCGCCGCTAGCATTTGATGACAAGTTCCTTTTGTTAGGACAATCTTTAGCCAGATGTGTTATTCCACCACATATTTTACAGGAACCACCCTACACAAATACATGAACGAAAATTAATAGAATCCTACATAGCCAGGACAATTCACTTTCTGCTATTTGCCTCGTCATTAGGTACCAACACAACACTGACCGTGATCCCACCCTTCTGGCACTTCAGAGAGTATTTAGACTTAACTACATTAGAAATACCCCCATGACTTCGCCATAATCAACAACATTTGTGATTTTGATATTAAGAGCTACTAGCGACACACATGTGCCTTCGGCACTAGTGAGGTCGCGCTGTTATTGTGTTGAAGCAAGATTAATTATCCATGTGATTAGATGTATAACTTGGGGTACGGGACTAACATTATAATTGTCTCTGTTTAATTTAAAATTTCTTTCACATTTTTTTGATCAAAAATTGTCCGTTCAATTTCTCTCTCACCTCAATGACAAAGTGGAAACGTACTACTTATCCCTATTTTTGTCTCAAATCTATATCTTACATGAACCTCTCACTTGTGATGATATGAAGAAAAAAAATATGTACTTTACTGGTGTCTGGTGGAAGTGAACATAACCAAGACTGTTAGTGGAGAACAACAACAAATCTGAACCTCCATTTTCTGTCGGTGTTGTATGCGCACTCCTGCTTTACAATATAGCAACTAACAACTTAAATTAACTTCCAATCTTGTTTTTGTTTTCATATAAGATAAGTATGAATTATGGTTCTAGGGAATGTAATGTGGTTAGCTCTAAAAGCACAACAGATACAATTATTTTGTGTTAGTAGAATACGTCTCGCGCTTTTAAGTTTTGCAACTCACTGAGTATAATACCGTATACCAGTGTCTGACACCAACGCAGAGGCTTGTAAGAAAGTTCAACCAGCGTTGTTTTAAAGATAATACCAACTTTACAGCATGAAATAAATTGACAGTGTCATCTCCGAAAAGGTAGGGAAACGATTAGCACTTACAGACGCAACACACAAAGAACATGCCTACTTGAATGAAGATGCTGAACAGAATATATTAGTTGTCATACGCCTCAGATAAGAAGTAAGACAAATTGTGAATAACTCCAAAGAAAATAAACATAGAGCACAAATTACCTTAGGATAGATTCCATGTGTATTTTTGGGGCAGTTTTTACTCAAATGCCCACGCTCGTTGCATATAAAGCAACTAGCAAATTTTGTACCACCTGCATTCATAAAGTAAATGCTTCATGATTCATTGAATACCACCAAAGCATTAACAGTTGACAATAAGCAGAGACTGCTGTTTTTCTAATATTTCCTGATATTAATGTTTATGACATGCAGGTTATATATTAATGTACATGTAAAGGTTAAGTTACAACCATCATGCTAAGTTGCTCATTATCGAGATAATAGAAATCTTGATTAGACAACTAATCCCTCAATTAATAATTTTTTTATGACTGTAAATAAGTCCAGCGAGATTTGCATTGGAGGTCTTCCAACATACTGCTACATGGCCTAAGTTGAGTCGGATGGGAACCTCAACTGATGTGGCAGATAATATGCAGAACATCTCCGTACCAAGTCTTACACCTAATTCCGTGTGAGCTGCCACTCATTTGGAGAAGCGTTTTGGGCCAACCATTTCAGGTATAACGCATTCTTCTCGTCTTTCCCCAAAAGCACAGATTCAAAACCATTAAGTGGAATGTGACCTGACCTCATCCCTAACACATACAATATATGGCATGTTTGGATAGTGGGAAGAAAATTCCATTCCCAGGAATCATATTCCCTTAGGAGGGGGAATCCTATACCCACCACCCCTCATGGTTCTGAATTCCCCTAGTGGGGAGGAATCCTATTCTTATTCCCCCTCAATTTCTATTTACCAAACATGGGAATGGAATTGTGTTCCCGGGAAAGTGACTCCATCCCCTCCAACGAAACATGCCATACAGGTGAGCAACAAATATTCTCTGAGAGCAACAGCTACAAATACATCTTGGGTCTGAAGCCACTAAATGATAAAGGCTTTCTTGAAGCACACATAGCCTTGGTTTTATGGTGTCTGGTTTATGAACACAATTGCAAACCAATTTCAGAGTTTCAAGATGCAAAATTGCAAGTTTCGAGAGTCTATTCTCCTTGGAGCACATGCATACTTCGGTTTTTCTTATTCTCTTGTATAAATCAAATCTTAGTCTCATGTTCGAGAAAAAATTACACCTTCCTTTTCATGTTTTCAACTACAAAACCAAAAATGCTAATTTACGCAACTGATAGTACCATCATTACCAAAGTGATTACTGAAAGTGTAAAAGCTTTCTAAAATGAAATAAAAATATTCAAAATATAATAGTTAGTAGAGAAGAATATACCATCTTGAAGAGGTTGAGGGCATCTGGAAAGTGGATGTCCAGCTACTCCACAATTATAACAAAACTTGCTGTCTACAGTTTCGTCTATCTTGTCTGGACAGTTCTTCAAACTATGCCCACGATGACGACAAAGCAAGCAAATCTACAAAAACAGGCACTATTAACCACTACCAATAGACAACCTTTCTGCTTATAAAAAATAAAATAAAAATAGACAATCTTCCAATTGTAATTAAGCGTACACAATGTTTGCAAGGGAAAGCTCTTCATTTCTATTAATTCAGTAACAGAAACAGAAACAAACTATTACTAATTACACTACTAAAAAAATATGTTTGGGTGAAAGTCTTGCCATTGTCTTCTTCACCTATTTGAACCTTGAAGATTAACAAAAACAAATGAAAACTGATGTGTAAAAATAACAAAAGGAGATAAAATAATAACCTTGTTCTTCTCCCACTGATCTTTTTCAGGGCAATTTTTGGCAATATGATTTACACCTTTGCAGATGTAACAGCTTTCACCTGGTTTCATTCCAGGGACTCTAAGCGGGTGTTTTCTGAAGCTTGTCTTATTGGTTTTTACTCCTTTACTATCAGGTCCATCTTTTTTATTTGGTTTAAACTTACTCTTCTTCTTTTTCTTTGTGGAATTAGGGTTTTTTGGAGGAGTAGGTTCTGCTTTGGGAAACAATCCTGGGTTTTCCTCTTTGAATTTCTTCCGAGCTAGTTTTTGCCTTTGTGATACCATTTTTTCTATTCCAAGGGTCCGAGATAGAAGCAGGTTTCTCTTAGAAAGAGTTGCGGAACCTTCAGACGAAGAACAAGAAGAAGGGGGCAGATTTATGTTTTTAGTACCAAAACCTTTGAAAGAAAGACAAGAAAGAGACTAGAGAAGAGAGGGCTCATAAACCCTTGTGGGTGATTGGCAACGCATGGACGTCTATTCTCGATCCGAAACCTTCTAAAGTGCTACCATTTTGGGCACTCTCGTTTACCACTGTTGCACTTGCACCCTTTAGGGTATTTGGATGTACACTCAGAAATTGAAACAATTTCTGGAAGTCAGTTTGCCAGTATCATTTCAGAACGATTTTTAGAAGCAGTAAAGTCAACTTTTTCTGAAGTAAAATAATTTTGCTTCTGAAATATGCTTCTGACATCGAAACGCGCTATTAAAATTAACGGCGAGGTTCAAACGAGGAAAATTTTTTTTTTTTTGGTAAGTCCAAAATATACTAATGAATAGCAAAATTACAAAGCGAAATAAGGAGTAAGAAAAGAGGTCAGAGAAACCCCAAAAACTTACTACTTACTTGAAACGAAAATAAGTTACATTTGGTAATTCAATAGACAATCAAAAATCAGTCCTATTATCATAATTAAGACCTTCCCCTTCTTCTGACAAGCAACCCCTTTTGGCCAAACAATCTGCTGCAAAGTTTGCCTCTCTATGGGAATGAATAAAGCGAATTGAACTGTATCTTGCCTTCACGGCCACCCATCTTGGTCTAAGAAACCACGGCACCACAGAACCATCACCGGAGAAAACCAAGACAACACTCATGGAGTCTGTTATTATACAAATATTGCTAACTTCAAACTTGATTGCCCATTCCAGACCAACAATAACACAGAATAACTCCGCCAAGTAGTTCGTTTGCACCCCAAATCCAACACTCATACCACCAACCACATTAGCATTGGCATCACGGACAACCGCACCAGCACCCGCCCTTCCAGGATTACCCCGAGACACTCCATCACAACATAACATCAGCTCATTAATTTGCGGAGGCTCCCAAAATCATTCTATGGGAACAAATTGTTTAACCTGCCTATGACGAACTCTAAAGAAAGATAGAATTCGGAGGTCATCTTGAGAGTTAAACATACAACTCTTAAGCCGTATAAAATACTCTTGAATCTGATTAAACACCTTCTTTTGGAAAAATAACCAACTTCTTGGTTACCGTAGACAAACCCATTTCGGTTCATCCAAAGCTCCGAACGAATAACTAGAATATCAAGCAGCCATAAATCCTTGACCATCCTACTTTTACCTTTTTCCGCCTTGTAAGAAGTTGTAAGAATTTGATGCGGAAGAATTCCAAACACGTCTGAAATCCAATCCCAAGCTTTTGCCGCAAAGGAACAAGACCACAAAATGTGATCCAGCGACTCCTCTTGGCTGTTACACAGGCAACACTTATTAACAACTTGATGCTTAAATCTGCTTTTACCTTGTCCAAAGTAGCACACACCCCTCGTAAAATTTTCCAGTTTCTGGCAGCTAGAGCAGGGTGCACCGTAGGCCGCTACAAAAGATTTGTTCCTTCCAGCGCCAGTTGCCTTGAACGAAGCAACTCCTTAGCAGAATGAACTGAAAATTTCCCCTTGTAATCTAGTTTCCACACCTTGTAGTCAACACCTCCCATTGGATTTGGAAGGTTATTTAAATCTACACCAGCCTCCAACAAATTCAGACGCACATTGTCAGTGAATACCCATGCCCCATCATGAATAAAATCACTAACTAACAAGTTGCGTTCCAGATTTTCATGCCCAATAGCATCAGCAATGCATCCATCCGCACACCAAGCATCGAAATACAAGGAGGTACTCCTGCAATCACCAATCAACATCCTAGAGTTGAACTGGATATCTCTATGAACCCATTTAAAACCCGGCAGAATGGAAGATTTCATGTAACCAACCAATTGACCATTGCGGCCAAAGAACTTTGCACGCATAAAACACGCCCAAGCCTTGTTAGAGTTACAAATATTCCAGCAAAGTTTCATAAGCATAGCTTTGTTCATAACCCGCATCCGAGTAATTCCAAGGCCACCTTCATTATAAGGAGCACAAATCTTATCATAAGCAACCACAAAAGATCTACTTACTTGAGAATCTCCTGACCACAAAAAAATTTGAATAGCAGCCTCACATTGATGAATGAATTTCCTAGGCCATTTATAAACATCCATATTGTGTATAGAATAACTCGCAATCACCGACTTAACCAACACCACCCTATCTTGAAAAGAAAGCATTCTCCCCTCCCAACCTGCTAACTGATCTTTGATCTTTTCAACCACACTGCTAATATGATGATACTTAACAACACCTGACATGACCTTCACTCCCAAATATCTATCCGGAAAAGATACAATATTCATGCCTAAAAATTCAGCAATGTTGGCTCTCCTCCGCAAAGAGACTCCACCATAATAAATCTTTCTTTTTTCACGACTAACAGTTTAGCCCGAAGCACGCTGATAAGTACCAAGAAGTGCAACCAAATTCCTCAAGCTTTTCATGTTGCCTTTGCAAAAAATCATAATATCATCCACAAAGAATAAGCGAGTTGGAGAAATACCTTTTCTGGTGACCATAATAGACATATTTTTCTCACGAAATAATTTCGTAATATTTCTACTTAAGACGTCTTCAATCAACACAAAAATCAAAGGTGATAAAGGATCACCCTGCCTCAGACCCCTATCTATACTGAAAAACCTTCCGGGCTACCATTAACAAGGACGGAAATTCTAGCTGACCTTAAAATCTGCAAAATCCAATTACACCAAGCATCCGAAAAACCATATTCTTTAAAACCAGCCAAGATAAAAGACCAACTAACCGTGTCAAAAGCTTGAGTAATATCAAGCTTCAAACCCACGTTACCCTCCTTGCGTTTAATATGAAGCTCATTCACCATTTCTGAAGCTAAACAGATGTTCTCATGGATATTTCTATCCTTCATAAAATCCACTTGCTCCTCAGAAACCAAGTTACCCAGGACACTCCCCAAACGAGTAGCTAGAATTTTAGTAAAAATCTTGAAAAAGAAATTACTAAGACCAATTGGTCTGAAATTCTTGAGCGTATTAGCACCTCTTTCCTTTGGAAGCAACAATAGTAAGCTAGAGTTAACACCATGCGGAATAAATTTGTTGGTCCAGCAAAGTAAAATGGCCTTTACCAAATCCTCACTAATGATTTCCCAGCAATACCTATAGAAAAAACCCGCAAAACCATCCGGACCTGGAGCACTATCCGCTCCCAAGTCAAAAACAACCTCATGAAACTCCTCCACAGTAGGCAAACGATCCATAAAATTACTCTCCTCAGTAGAGATACGGTAATGATCTATATCAAAAAGTGAATTCTCCAAAACTGAATTATCCCTATTACACTTAGCTTGATAATAATTTACAACCATGTCACGAATTTGATCACAATCAGTAATTGTAACTCCCGAATCATTAACCAACTTCGAAATAGTATTATTACTCCTTCTCATACGAATGTTATTATGGAAGAAGTTAGTATTACTAGCCCCCTCCATCAACCATTGATTCCTAGATTTCTGTTTCAACATTGTCACCAATTGCATACGAATATCATTCACTTCAACTTGCGCATCCTTCATATGATTTTGTTTCTCAACATCGAAAGGATCTTCATCAGTCTCCCTCATAGCCCCCTCAAGCCTAAGTTGCGCTTGTTTAAGATTAACATGAACATTGCCAAAAACCATTTGAATCCTGATAGACACATTTTTGTGTCTAATTTGTCCTCAATGTCTCTATTGTTGGAACTCTATTTTTGTACTAATATTATGTTTTTATGTACTTTTAGGAAATAAACATTTTTGGAAAATTCGGCTCGAAAAGTTGATTTTGTCACCCGGAGGACAAGTGTTATTCGGACTCTCGCTTTTGGATAAGAGGTAACCTAATTACTAAGGGGCACCCCCAGGTCACCCCAAGGCAGTTGCTATTCACACCCCAGTTCTGGTTAGAGGGAGGACATCTTCTTCCCAAATTCAAAAACCAAAAATTGGCGGGAAAAAAATATATCAACTGGCAGATGATTGTTGGAATTTTTGAACGTGTTCTAGGGCGATTCTATGGCTGAATTTTGGTAGGAAGTTGTGTTATGTCCTATCAAACACGTTTTGGGTTTTTGGTTCGATCAAATTTGGCCATAATTAGCTGGACAATTCACGGAAGCAAAACAGGGAAACACGGGTTGGACACGGGATTGGAGAAGATTTGAGCGTGTTCTTCTCATGCATGAGGGCTCTAGCAACGTTGTGGGTCGTGTTTAAACACTTCTAGAGTGACCAGGATGGAAATCTATGCGTACCAGAGCAAGAATGGAAAGAAAATATTCCCAAGAATATTTTTCTTTACTGCCGAGTTAAAGAGAATTATATGGAGTGAATGAGCGAGATTCGATGGGTATGTTGGCTATAAATATGTTGATATGGTTGTCTAGAAGGGCTGTCGAGAGTTTGGGGAGGTTTGGAGGCGAGCAGAGAGGCGCAGGAGGAGTTGCAGAGAAGTTACCTGCTGCTGCTGCTGCCATTAACACGCCTGAAGAACACGAAGAACACACTTACCAGAACCGTCGTTTTCCAGCAGTCTTAAAACAGCAGCGACAGCGACAGTGGAAGCTAAGTATCGTTTTTTCTGTTACAGCAGTGGTAAAGTATCTTTGTTTTCTGGACGCCTTCTGTGGGTCGCAGATTCACTGTTTTAGTTCTTCTTTATCTTTTAATCAACTTTTTGAGCTATAAAAATGTATTTTGAGAACATGATTAATATGAGTAGCTAAACCCCAACATTGGGATGATGGAGGAAGCCGTTCTTTACGCATATGATAATTATATTAATTCTTTTTTGACTACTTGCACTTTTTATTGATCGATTTATGATTTTTCTTAATTGGTTGTGATATCGTACGATGATGTATGCTTGGTCGTAGTGCTTTTGATGCGTCATGCTAGTGATATACAATAAATATTCTAAAAATCTACCTTGGCAAGAATGAGAGTCCTTATGATTTGAGCTATAATTGTTTCGAATAAATATATGAATTGTGTGAATGATTAATGGTGGAATCCTGAGTCCTAGTGTCTCTTGATCCTATGACAAAAATTTTGTATATATTTTTATTTTCTAAAAAAATTATCCTTCACAAGTCCGAGAGTTTGAACCTCATTACTACAACCACGAAAAATCTATAATCATTTTGGCGTCGCCGACGCGGATTTGTGCTTAGGTAGAATTTTTAGGTTTATTTTTTTTTTTATTATTTGTTCCTTTTTACTTTGTCTTTTTGTCTTTGATTTACAGGTTCGAAGTGGAGCACTAAGGACTTGGAGAGGAAAAAGCTTAAAGCGAAAAGCGAAAAGAGAAGAAAAAAGGACAATTTTAGGATTTAATTTTTAATTTTTTTTTTTAGAGTGTGTGAGGAAAACTGTAATTTTTTTTTTAATTTATTTTGGACTTTGGACTTTAAACAATTGGACTTTATTTTTTTTAACCCTACGGAAGGGTATTATTATTAAAAATAAAAAAAAATTATTATATAAACTGTGTGCAGGGAAGGACGACGATTACTATATCGTCTCGGCCCCTCGGGTTCGCACACGGCATAGGAGTCGTGGCCCGAGTCGACGACAACGGTTCATCGCCCGTCTGGTACGGGAGGTAAGTCCAATCGAAACACCCGCGAATCTCCTGCAAGCGGGTTACTGTCTGCCTTAAGGTGATAATTGTTTGAGGACGAACCAGACTGTCTTTATTTTCCTAGTAAAGGGCAAAGCCTGGCCTAAACAAGATAAGGGTTCGGATTTCATCACCGTTCCCTTCTTGCCCGCCTTAGGAAAACGAAACCTAACGCAAACCCAAGCTTAAAATTTGGAATAGAACGAGACCGATAGGGTAACGAGCTTAATAGGAAACTCGTTCGAAAAATATTGGTTGCTCTTTAAGCACACTCCAAATTTCATGATGGTTTCTGTGAGTTGAATGCGTGACTGCGCCGCCTTGTGATAACGGTGAGGCCTTGGGTATCAAAGCTCCACTGAGCTTCCCTCGCCTCAATTCAACTTACTTTGACTCGGATTGATTCCAGAGGGGTTTTCTCAAATTGCAACGAATTCCCTTTCGAAAGATAGAAGCTGGTCTAGAAACAATCTAAGTGGAGCCATCATGCTTTTTGTTTGCTAGAAATCTTTAGGTTTGCTTTGGTGGAGTCGAGTCGGACTTGTTTGTGATTGTATAGAATCCCTCTGTAGTTTATATTTCTTCGGTGATGAATCCTTTTCAGGAGACGCCATATGCGATGACGTTGCGAGAATATATGTCTAGAAATTCTCGTTATCAAGAGACGTCTTCGGAAATGACTCTTGGTGAATATATGCGTGGGCAGCGATATATGGATACTCCAACTTTTATTTAGGAATCACCTCTAACGATCTATGAGAAATATTATAAACATAGACCATGTAGTTTGGAACAAAGATTGATAATTCTTGAATTTCAAAAATTGTATCATGATGATGAGGATAGTGATGATGAAGAATCTGAAATATGTAGGCAGAGTAATCAGGAATTTGTTTCTCCAATTGAGCCTTATAATGATAATGTTATTTCTAGTTCAAATCCAAATAATTTTAATAATTATTCACCTATTCAAAAGGACGAGGATTTGACTAGAGATACCACAGTTTTAGACGAGGATTACGAAGCCGATAATGGTCTAGAGGAACGAGTTTATTCTGAGAATATCGTTTTAGAGTCTAGCGATTTAGAAACATTAGTCTTAGACGAAGAAAATGAACTCGTAGAGATTTTAAATATGAGTAAAGATGCACCACCTGATAATAACTTAGAAGAATCAATTGACCATTTTCAAGAATCTAATGATCCAGAAATTAGGGAGATTGTGACTAGTCTAGCTAGAGACACTGAAAACTCTAAGTTTGGGGGTGATTATCACCTTCCTAGTGCCTTACCTTTAACTCTTAGAAAGGTCCCTCACTTGGGACTTGACATATGTGCCTCAACCATTTTATAAGATTACCTTCATACTCGTTTTCCCGAACCTAATGATGTCCAGGAAGAAGTTCAGTCGTTAGAAACCCATCCTCTGGTTGATGTGGTTTGCCCAGGATATGATCCCCAGATTGACTTTGTTTTCCCACCAAATAGTTTTCTTCCAACTGTGGGAACGCTTATATTCCAAATGTGTCGAATATTAAGTTGTGAGACTAAACCTAAATGCCTTAGGAAATTAGAATCGATACATTTGCTTAAGAATGACCACTATTCTCACTGTGGTCAATTTTGTAAGTCATATCTGATTGACTTAGAGGATCCGCAATTATTTAGGTTATTACTTTGTGATTCCAAGTTCTTATTTGAGTTTTTCCAGACTCTAGGACCTAATAATTTGGATCCAACCTATGAAGAAACGCAACAAATGAAAATATTCTATTTAGACCCTTTCATAGAACCTGAACCTGAACCACAATTAGCGATAGTTATCAGGAAACTAGGTAAGGGCATGCTAATGTTGTTCATTTCGTTGGTTCACTGTAGTTTCCTTTTGTCAGCTCTTTTTGGTTTTAAAGACCCACAGTTATTCCGGCTACTGTTATACGGTTCGAGTTGACTAAACCTTTTCTAAGTCTGGCTGAAGACTTTAAACTTAGCACTTTTTGGGAGGTAACCCAATCTCATGCAACACGGTAATATCCTTCCTTAACTCTTTTGCTTCAAATAGTAACCGTTTCTCCTTGTTCATGCTTTTAGTTTCATCTTTAGAACATTGAGGACAATGTTAGATTTAAGTTTGGGGGTATGGGAGAAACTTTTTAGTTGCAATAAATAAACTCCAGAGCCTAGAAATTTACGCCTATTAAGGATAACACTAACCAATCTAAGTGGATGGAAACATTTTTGTTTTAGGAGCTGAGGAACCAATTTGACTAGATGGAAACATCTATAGAGTCTATTCATAAAAGCATAGAGCTCAGGTGTTAGAATTAACATGATAGTTTCGCCATATCTCGTCGAGTCCTTTTCACTTTCTATTTTTAGTTTTCTTTTATTTCAAGTGATTTGGTGGGGCACACGATTCAAGTTGTTACCTTCGCTAGGGTGAAATAGAGTGACTGAGTTACCTTTTCCAAAAAAAAAAAAAAGAAAAGAAAAAGACCAGACCAGTTAGACCAATCGGAATAAGTATTAACACTTGGATAGCAATATGCGTGTGTTCTCCCTGTTTCCGTCGCCTAAGCAAGCGTGGAATGCAGGACCCGTGGGAACTATCGTGTAATCTGCTGACAAGAAGCATGCGCTTGGATCAAAAAGATCTATTCATGCCGTTAAAAAAAATGGTTATTGTTATGTGTAGTCAACTGCTGGTTCCCTTGTATTTGCCAGTTTGTTGATCTAGATTTAAGTTATTGACCACTGGTTCCCTTGTATATACCAGTGTGTTAATATTAGTCAGACCGGTATCTCAGTCATTTAGGTTAGGTTCATCTTGGCAGAGGCCTTCAGACAGATATGGGAAACACCGTTCGCTTTTCAACCATCTACATTTTTCTTTCCATCTTCTTAATCTTTTCATGTGATTAGTCTGACTCCGAGTATGATGTCCATCGTGAAACTATCTTAGTAGAGCTCTGTCACTTATATGAATTTTAGTATGCTTGAGTGCAAACTCGTGTACAGCAATTGGAATTTCGCATCAAGGTACTTCCTCCTGTAATTAATAAGTATGCCAACCAAGGAGGTTCTTTAGTGCTTTCCAAGATTTTTCGTAGATAGCTAGGGTCTGGAGTATTGGTTTTTGTGGGTATACCTCTGATAAACCCACCCGAGATTAACTCGGTCACTTTTCAAGAATAATTTTTGCTCGAGGACTAGCAAATAATAAGTTTGGGGGTATTTGATAGACACATTTTTGTGTCTAATTTGTCCTCAATGTCTCTATTGTTGGAACTCTATTTTTGTACTAATATTATGTTTTTATGTACTTTTAGGAAATAAACATTTTTGGAAAATTCGGCTCGAAAAGTTGATTTTGTCACCCGGAGGACAAGTGTTATTCGGACTCTCGCTTTTGGATAAGGGGTAACCTAATTACTAAGGGGCACCCCCAGGTCACCCCAAGGCAGCTGCTATTCACACCCAGTTCTGGTTAGAGGGCCATAGTAATTAGGTTACCCCTTATCCAAAAGCGAGAGTCCGAATAACACTTGTCCTCCGGGTGACAAAATCAACTTTTCGAGCCGAATTTTCCAAAAATGTTTATTTCCTAAAAGTACATAAAAACATAATATTAGTACAAAAATAGAGTTCCAACAATAGAGACATTGAGGACAAATTAGACACAAAAATGTGTCTATCAAATACCCCCAAACTTATTATTTGCTAGTCCTCGAGCAAAAATTATTCTTGAAAAGTGACCGAGTTAATCTCGGATGGGTTTATCAGAGGTATACCCACAAAAACCAATACTCCAGACCCTAGCTATCTACGAAAAATCTTGGAAAGCACTAAAGAACCTCCTTGGTTGGCATACTTATTAATTACAGGAGGAAGTACCTTGATGCGAAATTCCAATTGCTGTACACGAGTTTTCACTCACGCATACTAAAATTCATATAAGTGACAGAGCTCTACTAAGATAGTTTCACGATGGACATCATACTCGGAGTCAGACTAATCACATGAAAAGATTAAGAAGATGGAAAGAAAAATGTAGATGGTTGAAAAGCAAACGGTGTTTCCCATATCTGTCTGAAGGCCTCTGCCAAGATGAACCTAACCTAAATGACTGAGATACCGGTCTGACTAATATTAACACACTGGTATATACAAGGGAACCAGTGGTCAATAACTTAAATCTAGATCAACAAACTGGCAAATACAAGGGAACCAGCAGTTGACTACACATAACAATAATCATTTTTTTAACGGCATGAATAGATCTTTTTGATCTATTTCTAAATTCAAAAACTGGCGGGAAAAAAATATATCAACTGACAGATGTTTGTTGGAATTTTTGAACGTGTTCTAGGGCGATTCAATGGCTGATTTTTGGTAGTAAGTTGTGTTATGTCCTATCAAACACGTTTTGGGCTTTTGGTTCGATCAAATTTGGCCATAATTAGCTGGACAATTCACGGAAGCAAAACAGGGAAACACGGGTTGGACACGGGATTGGAGAAGATTTGAGCGTGTTCTTCTCATGCATGAGGGCTCTAGCAACGTTGTGGGTCGTGTTTAAACACTTCTAGAGTGACCAGGATGGAAATCTATGCGTACCAGAGCAAGAATGGAAAGAAAATATTCCCAAGAATATTTTTCTTTACTGCCGAGTTAAAGAGAATTATATGGAGTGAATGAGCGAGATTCGATGGGTATGTTGGCTATAAATATGTTGATATGGTTGTCTAGAAGTGCTGTCGAGAGTTTGGGGAGGTTTGGAGGCGAGCATAGAGGCGCAGGAGGAGTTGCAGAGAAGTTACCTGCTGCTGCTGCTGCCATTAACACGCCTGAAGAACACACTTACCAGAACCGTCGTTTTCCAGCAGTCTTAAAACAGCAGCGACAGCGACAGTGGAAGCTAAGTATCGGTGTTTCTGTTAAAGCAGTGGTAAAGTATCGTTTTTTTCTGGACGCCTTCTGTGGGTCGCAGATTCACTGTTTTAGTTCTTCTTTATCTTTTAATCAACTTTTTGAGCTATAAAAATGTATTTTGAGAACATGATTAATATGAGTAGCTAAACCCCAACATTGGGATGATGGAGGAAGCCGTTCTTTACGCATATGATAATTATATTAATTCTTTTTTGACTACTTGCACTTTTTATTGATCGATTTATGATTTTTCTTAATTGGTTGTGATATCGTATGATGATGTATGCTTGGTCGTAGTGCTTTTGATGCGTCATGCTAGTGATATACAATAAATTATCTAAAAATCTACCTTGGCAAGAATGAGAGTCCTTATGATTTGAGCTATAATTGTTTCGAATAAATATATGAATTGTGTGAATGATTAATGGTGGAATCCTGAGTCCTAGTGTCTCTTGATCCTGTGACAAAAATTTTGTATATATTTTTATTTTCTAAAAAAATTATCCTTCACAAGTCCGAGAGTTTGAACCTCATTACTACAACCACGAAAAATCTATAATCAATTCCATAACTTCATCTCCACCTTGAGACGCTTCAATTTTTGAGGAAAAATAAAAGTCGGAGACCCAACCAAAGGAGCATTCCAACTATCACGAACCATTCTCATAAAATCAGCATGAAGAAACCACATCTTTTGCACACGAAAAGGAGCTCTACGAGGTCGAGTATTTATAAAAGGATAACCAATAAGGGGAGAATGATCAGAAACTTCCCTAGGAAGAGCTTTACACCTCCAATTTTCAAAACGATTCAACCAAAATTCATTGATTACTTCCCGATCCAGTTTACTAATAATTCTTCTTCCACCCGACTGCCTGTTGGACCAAGTAAACTTACTTCCTAAAGCCTCCACTTCAAAAAGACTATTATCATCCAACCAAACACTAAATTCATTGATAACTTCAGTTCTAGGAGTAGCACCTCCCTTTTTTTCTTCATTACGCAATATACAATTAAAATCACCAATTACCAACCAAGGAACCTGATGCGTACCCATATCAAATTGACGCTAAAGATTTCTTCTTGTAGACTGAACGGAACTTGCATGAACCAAAGAAATATAAACCCCATCAACACCAATTGTAATAGCTTGACGAGACATATTCAACACCACAGGTTCAAACGAGGAAAGACTTATGATGGATACCCTTGCACTGGGCTGGCTCCATCCCTGGTTGCCACCGTGGTGCTTCATTCTATTATCATCCTTGATATATACCAAGGCAGTAAATTATCTGTTTTGATGAAGCTAATCAAGTTTTTCGAATTTGTTTCTAAGCGCATTTTTTTTTGTCATTGTTTTTGTAGTTATGATCATGGCCTAGATTTTTCAACTATCAGTGCGGTGGTTATCCCCAGAGATTGTACTAAAGTTGTTAGATTTTTAGTTGTTGAGCCTCTACAGATGAACCCGGCCCTAACACGTTTAGTCGCTAGCCAAATGTATTCAACTTTTCTTTAATTAAGTTAAAGAAAATTATCATAATAAACGAAATTACAGTTATACAAGAAAAAGGATCAAAGTGATCCAAAACTTGAAGGATGTTTAAATATATATTAAGCAATTCCAGATAATTCAAAAACATGAATAGACTCAGGCCTGTCATCGAAATTAAATATCTACACACCACCTTCAACAAACAAACATTCTTGCTTTGCCAAAGTATTAGTTGAAAAATTAACATTTTGTAGGTTGCACATGCAACACCCCAATTTTCGAGCCCAAATTCTGGTTCGAATCCAGTGCTCGAAAACTCAAGATGCCATGTCAATATCATAGCCGAAAATATGATATCTATGAGATACTTAAAACTGTAGGATATTCTCTGGATTCAATACCAGTAAGAAAAATTATTTTGAAAATATTTCCACAGCTTATAAAATTCTAAAATTTACAACAAGCGTTCCTGAAGATGTTTGAAGTTTATTCGAAAAGAACCATACTAAAATCTATTAATGATTAAAAGATATATACGGTCAACTCAAGGTAATACAAGATTCTACAGCTTTAAAGCTAAGACTAATTACATCTTAAACAAAAAATATTAAGCATGAAAGACAACTTTAAGCATATAAAATCATTCTCTATGCTCCACGATGATCAACTCCCTTGTTATGCATCAAATCTGGAATTTTGATCATAATACGACGTGAGTTTTGACATTTAATAGGCAAAGAAGCAACAAAATATTTTCTTTTCAAAACATTTTACAATTCATTTAAACACAATAACATCACCCCAGACATATCTAAAAACATCTCAAACATATGGAAACACTGATATCCGTAAAAACAATCAAATCTGACAAATCAATCAATCGGCTCGTGCCAAGGAAGGCCCAAGGATAACTCGTATCCCGTCAAAAAAAAATTAGGGGTTACTGCACATGGACCGTAGGCCAAACCATATCATGTCAAAAAGATCTTTACAAATCGCCGCCTATGGATCGTCGCCCAAATCGTATCATATCAAAAGATCTTTAGGCGCTGCTGACCATGGACCATAGTCAAAATCATATTATATTCATACAACAATTATCAACCATAAACTTTAATCAAAATCACCATATTTCAACAAAATGATAAAAATAATAAAAAACATAGATTTAATTAAAGGACACCAAAGTAAAAGAATTAAAATAAATAAACTTTTGGTTTGTGTTGCGCCTACCTCAAATTGCAAATCCAAAACAAATAACTTTATCGCCGAAATTATTACGTCTTCAATAATAAAATAAGCATCTTCAATATTATTTTCTATTTTATTTAGTGACAAACTTTTATATTTTCTAAACGGTCCGCGAGTTATAACCCCAAAGGTGTCACTATCCATCCACAAAAAACCCATCAAAACAAAAGTAACACAAAAACCCCAAAGAATTTGATGAAACCAATTTTGAAATTTGGGGTTTTTGTATCAAATTTTAAAATTTTGGGGTTTTTATATCAATTTTGTTTAAGATGGAGTTTTAATGGATCCCAACATTTGAATAGGGTTTTTGTACCACGAGTTTGGTCACCTTGAGTTTTTATGACTAGTTCTGTTTTCTAAACAACGTAATTGCTTCTCATGGCTTCTCCCAAAATGTCAAATTATAGTATCATTAATCTTTTGTTTTCGTTTTCTTATAAATATATTCACCTCAAAAAAATAAATACACAAATAAAACTCATAATATCAACATTTCTTTTATCTTATTAGGCAATATGTTTAATCAAACTAATCACATGCAAATAAGAAAGCCCATTAATTTAAGTTTACTCATGCATGTTGTTTATCAATTTAAACTTATCAAAAGATAATAAAGCATCTTTCTTAATACTATACTTGATAAAGATATTTCTTTTTATTCTAATACTAAGGAAATTTCTTAATATTAATGTGATTTCCATATTTATCCAAATATATCTTTCATGCACCTAAACATATTTTTAAAATTATATATTTTGAGAAGACGAGGGTACCCAAATATACCTCAGTCTAAAACTTTTCCACCTATAATTCCTTTTCCGAAAGTGATTGTTTATGGACTGTGTCGACACAATACAACTAATCTGTTCACACTTCGTGTGATCATCTATGGATACAAGTTCGAGACAATACAACAACGAAGTATGTTTACTTGATAATAGACTCGGACTTAACAAAACTATAGGGATTGTCTATCAAGTAAAATAGGAATTAACGTTTGTGCGATTTACTTTAAATTATAATAAACACAATTATAATTGCGGAAAATAAAATTAAATGACACAGCAGGATTTTGTTAACGAGGAAACCACAAATGCAGAAAAACCCCGGGACCTAGTCCAGAATTGAATACTCTAAGAATTAAGCCGCTATACAAAATCAAACCAACTTCGTATAGTTGATACCAAGCAACTAAACCTATAGTTCACCTAGTTCCCTCAGTATCCCTGCGCCTCCAACTTGTAAATAAGTCACGCACTTGGAACAATTCTTTTGGTTCGTAGTCCAAACAGTAAAGGAACAACAAATATGTTCAGTAACAACTCTTTTCAAACAACATGATATGAGTCTGGCAAAGGCTTTAACCAATAAACTCCTTTGTCGGGTCCTTAGATCAATCTCTCAACAACTACCGAATAATTGTTAGACTATGCAATTAATACTATTAATCACAAAGAAGTGTATTGATGCCGATTTACTCAACTAATCAATCCAATCTATCACAAAGATAAACCGATTATAGTTGGATCCCTTTCCATCCGAAACAAGTATTGTACACACCAAAGATTATGAACCCAAAAAGTCTTCTTGTCTTCAAATCTTCTTTAATCTTCAATCAGCACCTGCACACAATCAACTTGAATCTCTTGTGATCAATCACACACAGAACGGAGTCTGTTAACGTTGGATTATCACAAGACGTCTTTAGATCTACAAACAGTCTAAAGATCCTCGTCGAAACTTCGATCTAGTTTGGGTGAATCTTATTTCAGAAGAGAAGATTCTCAAGCATAAACAAACTAGGTGCAATCAAAGTTCAACAACCGTTAGTCAATCAAAGCAATCGAAAACTAATAATAAACCGCAATTATCTAGTTTCCCACCAACGGTACTAGTAGAGATTCTCAAACCCAAAGAAGTCTCTAAACTGAGCGGTTGTAAGAGATTTCGCCTAATTAGGTTACTTTCCTCTTCGACTAGGCGGCTCCACCAGTAACAACACAACTAGGTAGTTTTGCTGGCTCTGAGGATTGGTTTGCTAGAAATGCAAACTTCAATATTTATAGACAAGGAAGTTTGGAC
The DNA here is from genome assembly GCF_003573695.1 of Papaver somniferum. Taxonomy (NCBI): domain Eukaryota; kingdom Viridiplantae; phylum Streptophyta; class Magnoliopsida; order Ranunculales; family Papaveraceae; genus Papaver; species Papaver somniferum. The sequence goes on along the minus strand of NC_039364.1, from coordinate 178,162,088 downwards.
ATCAAGGAATTTCCAAAACCGAATATTCTCAAAGATATGCAATAAACACAAAATCGGTTTTCATAACTCCTGGAAATGCACTGTCCAAATATCGACCGAAATCCCAATAGAAAAATCTATAATCAGTAAATGCACATTACTAATTATTATTTTCTAAATATATGTGTCTAATTGCTGGAAATTAAATAGCATATAAAAACTAAGAAACCTTAATTAAAAGATTCTCAATTTATTTCGATCCTGGGATTCTCCTTTAGCTATTAAGGAATATCTTTGAACAATTAATGATAAGAGTTACTGCACATGTTCAAAGTATACCGACATCTTTACTTTGCAAGTCCTTTTTCATATTTACAATCTTGGAAACGATTTGTCATACTTCCAAACAAGTTTAGAATTGGTTCGTCTTAATTCCAATAACTATGTGATTGATTATCCTATCAAATCACCAATTATGGGTTTCACGGTTCTACCAAAACAAGTTCGGTTCTACTGATAGACGCATTTATGTGTCTAATATGCCTCTATTGTATGTATTGTTAGTGCTCAATTTTGTATTTATTGTGTTCTTTTATGTCTTTGTAGGAATTTTTAGAGAAATAAGCCCTTGCGGCGAAATGGGCTCAAAAAGCAGTGTTTTACACCCCGGAGAAATGTATCGTAGGCACCCCAGAAATGCACCGGAAGCATCCCAGAAATGTCCTGGAGGAACCCATAAAATTACTATTTCCACCCAAAAATTACTATTTCCACCCAATTGCTATTCGCACCCAAGCTCTGGTTAAGGGGCATCCATCTTCTCTTTAAATTCAAAAACAACTTTTTGGCGGGAAAAATATATTCAAAACTGGCAGATTTGTGATCGAGAAAATGAAGGTGTTTTAGGGAGATTCAATCGCTGAAATTTGGTGGGAAGTTGTGATATGGGATAGGGAACACATTGTGGGCATTGGATTCGATCGGAATTGGCTGGAAATCCTGGTTTGAGTCACGAGCTCAAAACAGAGCAACGTGTCCTGTAACACGAGTTTGATTGTGTGTTTGCCATGCATGGAGTGTTTTGGAGGAGTTCGATGACTTCGGAGGCGTGGGGAAGGTTAACTAGAGCGTGCAGGATCAAAGTTTACGTGTGTAGAAGCCAAAAATGTAAATTATTGTTAAATATGGGCAGCGAGCAATGACGGGATTAATGGGAGATTATACGGTGTTATGGTCGGATATTTTTGTTCTAAAACACTATAAATACAAGGCTAAAGAATTTAGAAGAGTAGGGAGAGTCTTTGGGAGAGTTTAGGAGCCGAGAAGAATCGAAAGAATGTCACGCAGGAGAAAAGCTTGCTGCTGGTGCAAGGAAGAACACGAAGAACATAATACCCTCAGGGACAATCGTTGATTAGTGTCGCTCAATTGCAACAGTACTCAATTCCTTTCCCGACTTCGGAACAACAACACCTCTGTTGTATCGTTCTTTTTGAACGCTCTATATGTGTCGCAAACACTGTTGTAAACCGTTTTTCTCCATTTTCTCTTGATTGTAAACAACTTTTGAGTATCAATGAATCAATTTGAGAGGTTTTTCATCATGATTAGATAAACCCAATCCCAGGGGTGACGGAGGAAGCCATTCTTCCAAAAGTTATGTGGTAAAATTTATTTAAATTTATTTATGCAACTCTTTTATGATTAATTGTACCGAATAAAAATGGAGTAAATGATTTTTATTAATCAATTGTGTTTTCTCTTGATGGAGTATGCTTAGTAAATTGCTTTTGATACTTCATGCTCGCGATTAACAGTGGATGTTTTCAAAATCTAATTTAGGCAATGATTAGAATCACAATTTCCTTTGATTGGAGTTATATTTTCTAGAATTGCATGATAAGAATTGTTATTGAATCACATAAATTTTGGTGAATGGTGGAATCATGATCCCCGGTAAAAATTCTCTCCCATATTTTGTTAAGATTGTGCATATAAAATTATTTATTTATTTTTATTAAGTTTAAAAAAAATTATCCTTCACAAATCCGAGAGTTTGAACCTTCACTACTACAACCACGAAAAATCTCTAATCATTTTGGCGCCGCCGACGCGGAATTGTGTTTAGGTAGAATTTTTTTTTTAGATTTATTTTTCTTTGTTCTTTTTTACGTTCTTTGGGTATTTGTCTATGTGATACAGGTTTTGAGGCTTGGATCGAAAAGTAAAAGAAGAAGAAGAAGTTGTCAAAGATTTTTGGCGATTTCATAAAGACTAGGATCAAAGCTTAAAGCAAAAAGAACGGAAAGAAGACGAAGGACTTTTTTTTTATTATTATTTTTTAGATATTTTTTTTATTAATTTTTTTTTTGAAACTGTAATTAAAGTTTTTATTTTTGTAATCTTTTATTTTTGGACATTATTTTTTTTTTCCGGACATTGAACATTATTTTTAAAACCCTACAGAAGGGTTATAAATTAAAAAAAAAATTAAATACAAACTGTTTGCAGGGAAGGACGACGATTACTATATCGTCTCGGCCCCTCGGGTTCGCACACTGACACCGGAGTCAGTGGCCCGAGTCGACTACAGCGGTTCTTCGCCCGTCTGGTATGGGAGGTAAACTTCTAAACACCCGCGAATCTCCTGCAAGCGGGTTTACTGTTTGCCTTAAGGTGAATATATGCTGAGGACTTGAATACGGCTGTTTTAAATTCCTAGTAAAGGGCAAGGCCTGGCCAATACAAGATAAGGGTTCGGATTTCATCACCGTTCTCTTCTTGCCCGCCTTAGGAAAACGAAACCAAACGCGATCCTAAGCCTAAAATTTTGACTAGAACGAGACCTATAGGGTAACGAGCTTAATAGGAAACTTGTTCGAAAAATATTGGTTGCTCTTTAAGCACACTTCAAAGTTCATGATGGTTTCTGTGAGTTGAATGCGTGACTGCGCCGCCTTCTAATGCGGTGAGGCCTTGGGTATCAAAGCTTTACTAAGCTTCCCTCGTCTCTATTCAACTTACTTTGACTCGGATTGATTCCAGAGGGGTTTGCTCAAATTGCAACGAATTTCCTTTCGAAAGATAGAAGCTGGTCTAGAAACAATCTAAGTGGAGCCATCATGCTTTTTATTTGCTAGAATTTATAGGTTTGATTTGGTCAAGTCAGCCTTGTTTGTGATTGTGTAGAATTCCTCTGTAGTTTGTGTTTCCTCGGTGATGAATCCTTTTCAGGAGACGCCACCTGAGATGACGTTACGAGAATATATGTCTAGAAATTCTCGTTATCAAGAGACGTCTTCGGAAATGACTCTTGGTGAATATATGCGTGGGCAGCGATATATGGATACTCCAACTTTTATTGAGGAATCACCTTTAACGATCTATGAGAAATATTATAAACATAGACCATGTAATTGGGAACAAAACTTGAGAATTCGTGAATATCAAAAATTATATTGTGATGATGATGAGGAGGAGGATGGTGATGATGATTATAATGATATTTCTAGTTTAAACCCAAATAATTTTAATAATTATTTACCTATTCAAAAGGACGAGGATTTGACTAGAAATACCCCCGTTTTAGACGATGATTACGAAACCGATGATGGTTTAGAGGAACCAGTTTATCTTGAGAGTACTGTTTTCGAGTCAAACGATTTAGAAACAATAGTCTTAGATGAACTCGTAGAGATTAGCGGGGATGAACCTGACTTAGAAAAATCAATCACCCACTTTCAGGAATCTGATGAAGTCCACAAGGCTGCAAATAACCCACCAACAAAGGAACCTGCAAGCTTCATCACTCATGAGGACCTGAAACGCTTGGAGGATCGAGGAAAAGACAAGACACCATCTGTCCACTGTCATCAACCTCCATATCCTGCTGTTACGCAAAGAATTCCTCTCCCTAAGGGTTACACCTCTCCAATATTCACACTGTACAACATAACGGAGAATGCTCGAGAACATGTCTCTCGATTCCTGGAAGCACTAGGCGAACATGAACACAACCATGTCGTCCGTCTGAAGGAATTCTCGAAATCTCTGACATGTCGAGCATAAACATGGTACCACAACATTGCACCCGGGAGCATCACTGGCTGGGGAGAAATGGTTAATGCTTTATACCGGAAATACTTCTTCGTCTCAAAGCAGATTACTCTCTCCGACTTAGGAAGAATGTCTCAGAAGAGAAATGAACATCCGAACGATTAGGTGAAGAGGTTCAGAGTCTAAACTTTGGATTGTCATGACCCGAATGTCACTGAACAACAACCGGGGGAATTGTGCATCAATGGAATGATCCCAGAGCCTTGCTGGAAAATCTCTGGTTCCAGAATTTCTAAGAGCTTCATGAAGTAGCCAAACGATCAGCGACTACTGCACCTGCTTTACTGGAAAGAGCAAAGTCTGCAAGGTCGAGGAACTTCGAAGCAGACGACGCCTAGTCAACAATCAGTACAATCTCCAGCCTTTAACAAACGTTGTTGCCGAAAGGAATGAAAGGAAAGCCGAGACACAATATCAGAGCGTTTCTCCAACATCCCAGGCTCCTCTGAAGGCGCGAAGAAAAGATAACTAATCCTGAAATGCACAAACCTCGACCCGACATCAACTAACGGGGAAATGATCAGACAAACTCAAACTTCTCTCTTCTCATGAAGGAGTAATCGAGTTACTGGAAGTCTGGGTTCAAGATGGTGCAATCAAATTGTCGTTCATCAGGAGAGAGCCAACTGAAGAAGAAATGGAGAATCCCAGGTACTGTCGCGTTCATAGGTTCATCGATCATCCAACAAGTAGCTGCAATATTTTGAAGCACATCTTCAAAGAGAAGGTTGATCCATAATAGCTTCAACTGGGGACTGAAGGAGTACACAAGAATCCTCTCCCAATAAGAACCTTTACACTCTCTGAATAACCAGTCAAAGAAGCAGTTCAATAGTTGATCGAGCATGTAAAATTGCTCTATCTGTCTAAGGCACAAATCAAAGACATGTTCACAGCACCGAATTACATTGTGTCAGACGTCTATCCATCCCGGGAATACTCCTTGAACCTTCATCCACAGACAAGGTGATGCACGACTGGGGACTGCTTACCAAAGTCCATCTCTGAGGAAATAAATTCGGAATAATATTGATCGATGCTGACACCGCCATCAACATCATTCCAATGAAAACCCTCAAAGCCGCATCACTCGACAAGAAGCTACTCGTGATCCCATCTCAATCAGAGACCTTGAAGGAACGCTCGGAAATACTTATGGCTACATCACTCTCAAAGTGAACATAAGTTTAACCTGGTCAGAAACCAAGTTTTACATAATCAAGAAGATCCATTATATGACATGTTCTTCAGACGAGCATGGATCCACGCTGAAAAGATGGGTACTGACAAAGCGCCTTTGGTTGCACATATCTCCAACAAACAAAGTTCTGATCCAGAATATTTGGCGGACATTCCATTATCAGAGCACTTGGAGGAATTTCGAACTTTGACGAGGTTAAGGCAAGAACCTGCAAAAGATGCATAGACATTCATCAAGAGGTTCTGCACTCAGGAAAGTCTCATTCCTTCCATGTATATGTCATTCATTTACTCACATGCTATCGTAGCATGGCGACTCAATTTTGCTAGCAATTCTGCTATCACAGTACGTTATGAATGGTAGCTTCACCGTATTAGTATTTTACTAAGTGGTTGAATCTGACACCTCTCCGAATCGAGCATCTCATTGAGACATTCATTACTTAGAGGATGTACGAAGCATGGCAAAAAAACACTTTGGGTATTTCTCCATAGCCTTGCAGGAATGTCCATGTGTGCCACAAAATCATAAATCTCTGATGTCTGCACAAGTGTTGAATCCCACTACCGCAACGAAAGGAATGCTGAATCGAAAAATACTCAGGGCCGAGACTACCAAACCTAAGACATTCGATGATTAAGGGATATGACGCTTCAACACTCAAGCATCTAAGAAGCCTTAAATTGTACTCCCAACCAAAGAGTACACCTTCGATAATGGTGCATCTGGCTTAGCACAAATATCTCGACGATGACACACTGATTCAATAACAACACGAGCAAAGTGTAATTGAACTTATCCCATGATAAGACTTCTGAAGCAGATGCAACATCGTTCATCCATGGATGGCACAAACTCCTTCAACATATACTGGGGACTTGATCTTATTGGAAAAATTGATTTTATTTCAATAAATGTTATCACATAACATGTTATTGCGACCTGATGTGATTCCATGAAACTTCATAAACGGGATCTCTCTACGTCACAAGCCCATGCACGACTGAGGAACTTCCTCTTTTCATCTATCATATCCAGAACAAAGACCGTTGCTGCTATCTGCCGCAACAATGTCGATTCACTGACGAAACCAGTTCACAGTAAAGTCATACTGTTCAGGAGAATTTGGGTTGAACTCCCGGTAAACCTTCATCTTAGGGATGCTCAACCCACCAACTAGTTCATGAATGTAAAGGCTCACTGTATGGAGGAGCAAAGACTATGTCGATAATCATGGTTTTGTCCTTTTCGGTCTCTGGAGCAACTCTGACCATAGTATCAGCATCAACAAGGATATTTGGAGAAACTCCGTCCATGATCTCAGCATCAACAAGAATGTCTAAAGAAAATTCAATCGTGATCTCAGCATCAACAAAGGTCTTAGGAGCAACATCCTCATGACAGGGCTTCATCAACTAACCATTCTTTGAAGCATTGCTCGATTAATAGGACTTCTCCAAGCAATAACGATGCGTACCAAGATGTGTAGACATGAAAATATGTTCACATGAAAGTCTTCCCAAAGCTGGTGGGCACAAGCCAAAGACTTCTACAAGATGTTCTCATCACCTCTACAAATGAGATACAACACACTTTAGGTCATGGGTTTACAAAAACGTACCAATGGGTGAGGAATAGGACAATGCTTCCTCAACGAAAGATGTTTTTCTATGTCTCTTCTGCAACATACCAAAAGGGCGCATCAATAGAAAATACGATCTGAAAGATATGGCCTTTGAAAAGGCGAGGGTACCCAAATATACCTCAAACTAAAACTTTTCCTTCCTATAAGTCCTTTATCCGAAAGTGATTGTCTATGGACTGAGTCGAGACAATACAACAAATCGGTTCACACTTCGTGTGATCGTCTATGGATACGAGATCGAGACAATACAACAATGAAGTATGTTTACTTGATACAAAGGTTCGGACTTAACCAAACACAATAGGATTGCTTATCAAGCAAATAGGAATTAACGTTTGTGTAATTTACTTTAATTATAATAAAACAATTATAATGCGGAAATATAAAGTAAATGACACAGCAAGATTTTGTTAACGAGGAAAACCGCAAATGCAGAAAAACCCCGGGACCTTGTCCAGAATTGAATACTCTCAGGATTAAGCCGCTATAAAAAATAAACCAACTTCGTATAATTGATACCAAACAACTAAACCTATATTTCACCTAGTTCCGTCTGTATTCCCACGACTTGGACCAATTCCTTTGGTTCGTATTCCAAACAGTAAAGGAACAACAAATCTTTTTGGTACCAACTCTCTTCAACCAAGTGATATGAGTTGGACAAAGGCTCTTCTGTTTATCTTAACATAAACTCCTTTTCCATGTTCCAAGATCTATCTTATGTTCAATCACCAAAAGGTAATCGTTAAGATTTTGCAATCAATACCTTTTATCCCAAGGAAATGTATTGATGACGATCTACACAACTATTCTATCAAAATACCACAAGGATAGATCGATTATAGTTGCATCCTCTTTTACCGAAACAAGTATTCTGCAGACCAAAGATTTATATAACCAAGTCAGAAATCTTCTATCTCTTCTTTGTCTTCAAATCTTCTTAGATCTTCAATAAACACCTGCACACAACTACTTGAATCTCTTGTGATCAATCACACACAGAACAGAGTCTGTTAACAATGGATTATCACAAGATCGTCTTTAGCACTAACAAAAGTCTAAAGATCCATGTCGAAACCTTGAACTAGTTTGAGTGAATCTTGTTAGAGCATAGATCGGTCGACCTCGCATACGTTGCTATCTCAAGCATGTTTGTCAATGTTAGTGATCAAAACTATGAGTTTTAATTTCTAGTCTACATAGATAAGTCTCGGACTAGGATAGAAAAGTGTAGTTGAGCTCAAGAACTTCATGGAAATTCATCATACAACGACAAAGATCTACTCAAGGAACCGTGGAACTTCATCAACAAAAAGGTATGTGGAGACTTGAACTTATCTATCACTCAAAAGTCTATCGCTTCTATATCATACTTCTTATGAGACAAAAGTCGTATGCTATATAGACTGGATCATACACATTTGATATATCGAGCCGAGTATATATCGCCTATTTATATCTCGAAATCATGTGTTGGTAAAGCGTTTCGCTTTGATCGGGTTTATCTTCACCTAATGACGAAAGTCATAATGTTTCAATCACTTTGAAAATCGCTTTGACGAGAAATAGTGTAACAACTATATAACGTCCTCTAAGAATGTTTCAATGGTTGGAATGAGAGTTTAGGTCTATATAACCAATGATGGATATAAGCATTGTGTGGAAACACATATATGCATAAGTCCTATTCCTTAATCCGAAGTTTGCGAACTTTGTTGATTGAGAGAAACCAGAAGAATTGGCTTTGCCAAGTCGGCGAACTGACGGAAGTTCTCTTGCCGAGAATTTCTGCTGGGATTTTCCAAAAACTCGTTTGCGTGTTTAGTTCGCGAATTGGCGGAAGTCTCCTTGCCGAGATTTTCTGTTGAGTTTGGAAAACTCTGCCGGTTGTCTTAAGTCCGCGAACTTGTTTGCCTACTTGAGTGGGTTATAATCTAAAGATGTGCTATGAATGCAGTTTCCAAACCATGGCTATAAAGTTCATGAGCCAATTCAATCGAATCGAATCATCTTTGTTTCAATTGTGTCTTGTGTAGTTACATAAGATCTCATAGCAATTGAGAAACTCTCTAACTAGTTCATTTGAGTCAATTGAACTAGTTATGGTGAAAAGAACAAGGTTAATATGAAATGCTCATATGGTTGACCTTTTGGGTTACTATGTTGAACCAACATACACGTACACCTTTGGGCACGGTTTTCACAAACCCAGTAAACGTATATCTGATAGGATACGGGAAAACCCTATATGTAATAACAGTAATCGCACGGTGTCTAACTAGTAGACAGAGGAAAGTACGGGTCGAACCCACAGGGAGCGGTGGAAATACTCTAATCAATATCTCTAATGAACTAACCAGAAATGATTTTGGGATTTTTAGAACTAGAAATGTAAAACGAAATAATAAAATAAATCTGATAAAATCAATAGGAAAGACGGTAACCAGGGTTTATGGGTTCCACTACTATTTCTAATTGAGTACTGAAAAGCATTCGAATTCCAAATATGCATTTATATCTTCGTTCTATCGCAACACCTATTATTGTTATAATTATCGATAATAAACTCGCATCTCCTAAGTATAACCCATCAGAGTTTCTTAAGCATGGACTATCAAATTATAATGAGAAGAAGATTATTGAAAATATAATTATCGGTTCATAATCCCTATTTGTGTCGTCTAAGCATAATCCATCAAATGATTTAACCTAAGCATGGATTATCAAATACTGTAACAAATAAAACTGGAACACGAAATACATTTATGCATTTAGGCTTTTACTTCGTACAAAGCCGGTGGAGCAATAGCAAATATTATTTGTAAAATCAATAAATCGTAAACATTGGATGTCGACAATTCTATTCAAAATAGCCTAATACCAAATTAATCCAAATTATTTCATAATGGTCTATGCTTGAAGTAGTTTCCACCAAAAAAACCCTAGCTACAAAAAGTCTAGCAAAACATGGTTATGGATTTCTCAAAACCCATCAACAATAATAACAAATGAGAAACGATTAAACCAATGTAGTCTTCGTCGTTGTCCCTTGTTCTTAAGCTCTACAAATGGCCGTCACCACAGTGATATCAAGGCAGAAAACTCTTCTCCGTTGTGCGGCTCTCTGGCGGCCTCCCTTCACTTTCTCTTCGTTTCCCTTTATATAGGTACGCTGCTTCGAGTCCAACATAAGACCTAGTAGCATTTGCCAAGGCCCAGTCCAGTAACAGTTCTAACCTCCGGATTCCAGCTGCTTTCAAAACCGACCATAGGTCCATAGCTTCAACCAAGCGCCTTTTTGCAGCTGCCAGACCTTTCGAATCTCGTCAGCAGCAAGGAATAATCAAGTCCCTGGCTTGTACTCTCGATGGAATTCCAGCCAACAACACGACCCCAAATCATCACCACTAACACCAATTATTACTTCAGATATTTCCTCAACTTTCTCGTCTTCTCGCATGCTAACCAAATGCAATTATCGAATTCAGTTCACCACTGCATGCTTTTACTTTCTCAAGAAATTCCTCCATTGCTTCACATAAATCGACAGCAGCATTCTCTGTCCGTGTAAACTTCAGTCACAACACCTCTCTCCACTCGTTGTACAAACTCAGCCAATCAAACTCTGTCCCATTCGACTACATTCAGGAAATCAACTCCATCTGTTCTCATCTTTTCTTCCATCCGACAACAACCGGCTTAACTCATTCGAGCTACAGAACGCACTATTACGGGATTCTCCCAACTCCGGCCACAGCTCATCATCTTTAATATCAATCCCAGCAGCGAGATTCATCATCATTCTGTTGAGAGTATCACAAACGAGCCCAATATCTTTGGAACTGTCGACAACAGCTCAACATCAACAATTCCGATACTGCCATACTGGCAGCAAGCCAAACTCATGCCATCACCATCACTTTCGACAAACCAAACCCGATATTTCTCACTGCCTTTGAACAGACATGCATCTTTACTTCTTTTGACTCAGGTCACGGCATCAATCATCTCTCAATGGACAGTTTACACTTAAAAATCATGCTCGCTTCCCTGAGACGAAACCCCACAGAAAACCAGCAGCATCAGTCTAGTCCGCGAATACGAAACCACGAAGACCCATTGATTTGCACCATTGGCTCAGCCAAATACTCCGCACAACACCAGTAGCTTTAACATATCCATCTCGAACCTGTATATAATCATTCTGCAGACACTTCCATGAGCCTCTATCTCGCGTTCAACCTTCTTTAATTCTTAGTGGACTTGCATGAATATCCACTAAACCATCTTCTGTGTGACCTCCAGTGGGATTGACGTGCTAGCTTGATCCATTAACTATCTTCTGGCCGTGAAATAGTCGGTTGATGCCGCCACATAATTTGTAAACTTGGCAGCCAAATTAAGCTCCAGACTCCCTTGATGCAGCAAGTAACTTTGGTGATTTTGTCGCAGACTTAGATTCACATTTTTGTTGTTTATTCTTTGGATGATCATATTCATTTGTACTTTCTACGAAAGCATTAAAATAGTGTCATTCGCCAAAATATTGAGTCCTAACTAATATAAATATGGGTACTAAATGTAGCACTTACGTGCTTATCAACACCCCCACACTTATATTTTGCTAGTCGTCGAGCAGAACAAAGAATTGAACCGCTACACAGCTGGTCATATCATAAGAGAGAGTTAGACCCGCTACACAGCTGGTCATAAAATGAAAATTTGAAATACCATACCAAGACCCGCTACACAGCTGGTCATAGAAAATATTATACAAAAGACCCGCTACACAGCTGATTATGACAAATACCATAAAAAAGACCCGCTACACAGCTGGTCATAACCCTAAAAATCATAATGATAATAATTTTTTTTAATGACCCGCTACACAACTGATCATCTTTTTTTTTTTAATTATTATGGTAGACCCGCTAAACAACTGGTCATAGCATGCAATATTTTTTTTTATGTAATGAAAATGCCACTCCCCCACACTTAAACATGACATTGTCCTCAATGGAATTGAGTCATCCAACGTAGAAACTAAGATGGGAAATTCAAGCAAATAAATAAAAGATAGAGGAAAGAAAACAAATCTGATAGGTTGGCTCCCATGAAGCGAAATAGTATGGGTTGACTCCCATGAAGCAAAATCTTCGTATCTTTGATTGCGCACATAAAGAACCTCAAACAAGGTGAGGTTGCACCAAAGTAAGCAGCAAAGCATATATATAAAGTCTGAAAAGTTGGGGATCAATCCAACGAATCAGGTCAGCTGCAAACACTAAAAACCTCCAAAAGATGTGTAAATTCATTCCCACGAGAAAACAATTCTTAGTCATCAAGTCATGCAAGGTTGAGATTAGTAAATCACTTACATGAACAATAAACATAGAATCCATATTAGTTTCCATTCGGGAAGCACACTCTAAATCGGGTTCTAAATCAGCTGAAATAACTTCCGTCGACACAATATCTTCACTAGAAATCAGAGGAAGCAATGAATTGACAATTACAAAAGGCAAATAATCATCAGTATTAGCACGATAACCTATACATGCATCTAGTGGTTCAAGTTTATCAAAATCGGTAACTCTTAAATCTGGTTCTAAGTCTGCGGAAATAACTTCCATTGTTGAGTTACCTTGATTAACTATTGGAGGTCGCAAAGTCTTGATAATATCAATAGTCATAGGGTCATCGGAATCATAAAAGTGGGCTAAACAAACATATAAAGGCTCAAAATCATCGACACAAGTTATCTGACCAATATCAATATGTTCAACATTCACATCAGCATTCAGAAAATCACTAGATGGATCAGAAAAACAAGAGCACAATGGAGCAACAATATCATGAATAATCACCTCATCACTATCTGCAACTAAGTAACTTATAGGAAACTCATTATTTGAATGATTAGAAAATATCTCATTATGCACATCTACTGTCTCTAAGTCATCAGACTCAACAATAATATCTTCTGTATAAATATGTTCTTCTAAATCATCATTATCTGAATAAATGGCGTCTCTAACACAACTCTCGTCCTTTTGAATAGTCAAATAATCAGTTAAATGATCATGAGTTGGGTAAGATACAATAGATTCAGATATTATATCGGTATCATAATTCCTAAAATCACTTGTAGCGTCAAGTTCATTTTCACCCTCATGGTATTGGGGTTGATACTCATCTGAATAACCACCCATAACGAAATTACGTGGATTCCAAGTTCTATACCTGAGACGATTATAATCAAGAACTTCCTTATACCGTGACCCATACTTATATTCACCAAGTGTCATAGACGACGTCTCGCGCAAAACATTCATCATTCTTAAAAAGGCTTCTGAAATGAAATTCTGAAGCACAAAACAAGGCAAAAGGAAAAAGAAATCCTTAAAAATAAAAAGAATACTGTACAAAAGAATAAAAATAAAAAGATATTTACAAAATCAAAAATACCAATCACAGTATTCCACAACCGCTCCCCGGCAGCGGCGCCAAAAATTGATAGGATATGGGAAAACACTATATGTAATAGCCGCAATCGCACGGTGTCTAACTAGTAGACAGAGGAAAGTACGGGTCGAACCCACATGGAGTGGTGGAAATACTCTAATCAATATCTCTAATGAACTAACCAGAAATGATTTTGGGATTTTTAGAACGAGAAATGTAAAACGAAATAATAAAATAAATCTGATAAAATCAATAGGAAAGACGGTAACCAAGGTTTATGGGTTCCACTACTATTTCTAATTGAGTACTGAAAAGCATTCAAATTCCAAATATGCATTTATATCTTCGTTCTATCGCAACACCTATTATTGTTATAATTATCGATAATAAACTCGCATCTCCTAAGTATAACCCATCAGAGTTTCTTAAGCATGGACTATCAAATTATAATGAGAAGAAGATTATTGAAAATATAATTATCGGTTCATAATCCCTATTTGTGTCGTCTAAGCATAATCCATCAAATGATTTAACCTAAGCATGGATTATCAAATACTGTAACAAATAAAACTGGAACACGAAATACATTTATGCATTTAGGCTTTTACTTCGTACAAAGCCGGTGGAGCAATAACAAATATTATTTGTAAAATCAATAAATCGTAAACACTGAATTTCGACAATTCTATTCAAAATATCCTAATACCAAATTAATCCAAATTATTTCATAATGGTCTATGCTTGAAGTAGTTTCCACCAAAAAAACCCTAGCTACAATAAGTCTAGCAAAACATGGTTATGAATTTCTCAAAACCCATCAAAAATAATAACAAATGAGAAACGATCAAACCAATGTAGTCTTCGTCGTTGTCCCTTGTTCTTAAGCTCTACAAATGGCCGTCACCACAGTGATATCAAGGCAGAAAACTCTTCTCCGTTGTGCGGCTCTCTGGCGGTCTCTCTTCACTTTCTCTTCGTTTTCCTTTATATAGGTACGCTGCTTCGAGTCCAACATCAGACCTAGTAGCATTTGCCAAGGCCCAGTCCAGTAACAGTTCTAACCTCCGGATTCCAGCTGCTTTCAAAACCGACCATAGGTCCATAGCTTCAACCAAGCGCCTTTTTGTAGCTGCCAGACCTTTCGAATCTCGTCAGCAGCAAGGAATAATCAAGTCCCTGGCTTGTACTCTCGATGGAATTCCAGCCAACAACACGACCCCAAATCATCACCACTAACACCAATTATTACTTCAGATCTTTCCTCAACTTTCTCGTCTTCTCGCATGCTAAACAAATGCAATTATCGAATTCAGTTCACCACTGCATGCTTTTACTTTCTCAAGAAATTCCTCCATTGCTTCACATAAATCGACAGCAGCATTCTATGTCCGCGTAAACTTCAGTCACAACACCTCTCTCCACTCGTTGTACAAACTCAGCCAATCAAACTCTGTCCCATTCGACTACATTCAGGAAATCAACTCCATTTGTTCTCATCTTTTCTTCCATCCGACAACAACCAGCTTAACTCATTCGAGTTACAGAAAGCACTATTACGGAATTCTCCCAACTCCGGCCACAGCTCATCATCTTTAATATCAATCCCAGCAGCGAGATTCATCATTATTCTGTCGAGAGTATTACAAACAAACTCAATATCTTTGGAACTGTCGACAACAGCTCAACATCAACAATTCCGATACTGCCATACTGGCAGCAAGCCAAACTCAGGCCATCACCATCACTTTCGACAAACCAAACCCGTATTTCTCACTGCCTTTGAACAAACATGCATCTTTACTTCTTTTGACTCAGGTCACGGCATCAATCATCTCTCGATGGGCAGTTTACACTTGAAAATCATGCTCGCTTCCTTGAGACGAAACCCCACAGAAAACCAGAAACATCAGTCTAGTCCGCGAATATGAAACCACGAAGACCCATTGATTTGCACCATTTGCTCAGCCAAATGCTCCGCATAACACCAGTAGCTTTAACATATCCATCTTGACCCTGTATATAATCATTCGGCAGACACTTCCATGAGCCTCCATCGCACGTTCAACCTTCTTTAATTCTTAGTGGACTTGCATGAATATCCACTAAACCATCTTCTGTGTGACCTCCAGTGGGATTGACGTGCTAGCTTGATCCATTAACTATCTTCTGGCCGTGAAATAGTCGGTTGATGCCGCCACATAATTTGTAAACTTGGCAGCCAAATTAAGCTCCAGACTCCCTTGATGCAACAAGTAACTTTGGTGATTTTGTCGCAGACTTAGATTCACATTTTTGCTGTTTATTCTTTGGATGATCATATTCATTTGTACTTTCTACAAAAGTACTAAAATAGTGTCATTCGCCAAAATATTGAGTCCTAGCTAATATAAATATGGGTACAAAATGTAGCACTTACGTGCTTATCAACATCTCAAGTGTGTGTGACAAGCTAAGTTTTCGATCTAACGGTTGAGAAATATTAGCTTGAATCTAAATCAGGTTTTCATCTAACGGTGAATATTGATTACTTTGTAACTAAGGCAAAACCCTGATTTGAAGACTATATATAGGAGACATCTAGCATTGGGAAAAATTAATCCCCACACGTCTGTGTGATACTAGTGCGCTCGCTAAAGTCGATTATCCTCTAACCTTTGGTTTTCTTCTCTAAAACCAGGTTAACGACTTAATGACTTCATTGGGACTGTGAAGCCATACCGATACTACTTTTATCGTAGTTGTGTGATCTGATCTTGCTTCTTTTATCGTACGAGTACAATCTTTGATTGGCTTGAGATCGTGAGAGTTCTCCGATAGGTAAGATAAAGAAGTCACAAACATCTTCGTCTCACTGTTTGTGATTCCTCGACATCCTCTTGTGTATTCAAGTAAGACTGTTGAGAGGTGATTGATTAATCTAAGCTGTTCTTCGGGAATATAAGACCGGATTGTCAATTGGTTTCTGTTCACCTTGATTTCATATCTTAAAATGGAACAAAAACCTAGGTTTCTTTTGTGGGAGACAGATTTATCCTTTGATAGACTTTTCTGTGTGAGACAGATTTGTTTATTATCAAGTCTGCGATTTTGGGTTGCAGCAACTCTTAGTTGTGGGTGAGATCAGCTAAGGAAATCAAGTGCGCAGTATCCTGCTGGGATCAGAGGCGTAGGAGTACAACTGTACCTTGAATTAGTGGAAGACTGATTAGGGTTTAACTATAGTCCAGTCCAAAGTTAGCTTGGAGTAGGCTAGTGTCTTTATCGTCTTAATACAATGTGTATTCAATCTGGACTAGGTCCCGGGTTTTTTCTGCATTTGCGGTTTCCTCGTTAACAAAACTTCTGGTGTCTGCGTTATTTCTTTTCCGCATTATATTTTTTATATAATTGAAATAATACAGGTTGTGTGTTAAAGATCATCAATTGGAAATCCGACCTCTGGTTGTTGATTGATATTGATTGATCCTTGGACATTGGTCTTTGGTACCGTCCAAGTTATCTCTCTTTGATAAAGACTCGCAGATTTCTATTTGCTTGAGTAAAGATAAAATCGAGAGATTGAGATATAAACTCGTTGATATACTTTTAATTGATTGAGTCTTACTGATTCTCTTAAAAGTATATTCTGGTTTGTCCATACAGATTGCTAAGCGAAATATTGGGTGGTGTTGTTAGACCCCCGCTTTTTCAATTGGTATCAGAGCAGACAAACACATTTAAAGACCTCAAAAGTCTGTGTTTGTAGCGATCTGACTATATGGACCATAAAGTCTCATTTGACGCTTCACCAGGGTTAAAAAACAACCATAGAAAAAGGTCTGATAAACTGGTTACTCCTCAAAGGAGATTGGAAGAACAAATCTGGATCTATTCTGGTCTCGTTGCAGAAATTGCAACTCTTAAGGATTTGATATCTAGTAAGAGTCTCTCGTTGAATCTGAGAGAATCCAGTTGTTCCTTTCCAAAGAATAGTCATTATTCAGATAATGTTCAACAACCGAGTGTTGAGAAAACTAATGTGACTAGGAACCACTCAGACAAATTTCAAGGGTCCGGCTCATATGGTTGTTCATCCAATCATCCTCGACGAGCCTGTATGCCTTCTTTAAAGAGTCTGGAGGCTGCAAGTAATCCGTCCAAGAATACTGTGCAACCTTGTGTTACTCAAAAAGGACGTACAATAATATCAGGAAATTCCAAACAGAAAAATCCTGATAGTATGGGTAATCTTATTTCTTGTCCTATTTCTACCCTTCAATGGTGTGGTGACAGTTGTTGTATTCATTTTCTACATGTGTTAGATGATTCTTCATTGTGTGTATTATCTATCGTCTCTAAACGTGGAAAAGACTCTACAACCAAAACAGAAGGACATCTTCCGATTGGTTGTTATTCTTCTCAATTAGAACCAGGAAATATTGATATAACTCTGAGCAACTCCTCTTGGGTAAAAAACATGGATGATGAGTTAGATCAACTTCATAGACATGTTGTGTGGAACCTTATACCATGCAAGTCAAAAGTCTATAATATCGGTTCTAAATGGGTATCCAGGAATGTCAGAGATTATTTAGACACTTTCAGAGATAATCTCAGGCTCATTCCTCAAGGACGCTCACGTATTGAAGATTTTGAGTGTAAAGAAACGTTTGTTCTTACAAAATGCTCTTTATCCATTCAACCTACTTATAACTGTCGCAGGTCCTACGTGACAAGCATTTCAGGGGACAAAAGAAGAAGAATCTCTGCTCATGTATTTAACCTTGAAAAATCACAATGTAATAAACAAGGAGAGATTTTGGATCCCATTGTCTCTATCTAACCCTAGACGTTTTCATCCTCATCGTTATCTTGAGAATATGGGGATTTGCTTCTTTTTAGCTCAAGAAGTATATTTTTGGTTATTTTTTATTTGTATCTATATAAATCTCTAAAAATACAAAGGCTTTTGTTTGTTTAGGGTTTCAGTCGTTCACGAATGGTGTGTCTCAAAAGCTTCTGTTCCATGGAACCTGTTACTAGATGCAGCACAAGCAGGAATGCAACTCTGGCGGCTAATGTACGTAGGTGTACTGGAATCCCCTCCACAAGGTTGAAGAAAGTGAAGGCTACAGTTAATGGTAAAAATCCTTTCTCAAACTGGTTCTTGACTTCTTATCAAAGTGATGAAAACTTCAGGAACCTGGTAAAAGAATTCATCAGCAAAAGAAACAGCTTAAAATCTCGGATCGTTGCATCCTTGGATGACATAATTCACTATGAACGAATGCTGTCTCAATCTACAAACACTGTACAAAAACTGGAAAAAGAACTTAGTATGTTGACAGTGTTTTCAAAAGATTTGGAGAAGTTGAATGATCCCTTTGTCAATGGATTCTTCAATAACAAGAAGGAGTTCTCATAAGAAGCTTTGGAAGAGATCATTGTTACCTAGTATGTCTTCTTTTTGGATTAGTTGGAAGAATAACTAGCGTCTTGAATAGCGAAGATTGTGACTACACATAGCTATTTTGTTTTCATCTTCTTATGTTTATTTTTTAGATTTATTGGTTTTAAATTCTAAAAATATTTGGAGGATGATGCTATTGCAGTATTAATCTTTATGATTTTGTGATATTGCAATATTTTTATGGGATATGTATTGTTTGAGTTTGTGAACTTGAGGGTCCCCTATGTTGTCAAAAGTAAAGTCGTTCATGAATTAGTTTTCGTATTGATGAAAGGACGAATGGAATTTTTACAAATACAAAAGTTATGCCTATGCAGTCATTTATTTGATGGAAAATAGGATAAAATCTTTTGTGTGACAAGGATAAAGTCTATTATGTCATTATGCATATAGTGATGGAAAGATAGAATAGATCCTTGTATGTATTCCACGGTATTGATCTTCATTGATCCATTCTTTTTGTATTACCATGAAGGCTCCATTGTGTTTCTTATGTTGAGCACGATACAACTAAGTCGATTATTCTTATTGGCTTTGTTGGTTGTTCCATAAAATGCTATATGTTGAGCATTATGAACTAAATTAATCATCCTGGTTGATTATTTAGTTATTTGCTCTGAAAGTCTTCTTTTGTCGAGCAAAACTTTTGATAATTAAATTGATTACCTTCGTGATTAGTTTGGTTGTTTGTATTCCAATTAGATTAATTATGGGTTCTATTGTAATTAGTCTAGTTGAGTTTTCATATATTCCACAAGTTCTTGTGTTGAGTATATGAACGGATATACTAACTATGTTCTATTGGTTGATGTAGTCGTATATTCCGTAAGGTTTTCCTTATGTTGAGTATGTGAACGATTAAGTTAGTCATCTCCGTATGATTACCTTAGTCGTAGCTCCGTAAGTTAACTTATGTTGAGCACAATCAATTAAATTGATCACTTTTGTGGTTTGATTTAGTTGTGTATTCCAATTAAATTAAGCGTGGGTTACTTGTGATTAATTTGATTGAGTTTTGGATATAGAAAATCATTTTCCTATGGTTTTTGGTGTCCAATTAAAAATTATTCTTTTCTTTCGAAATTAAGGTCGCTCTTGTTGTTCTCTCGGGAATGACATCAAATAGGGGAGAGTTCTTTTGAACTTGTGCTTAATGGTAATATCTTGCGGGGTGTGCGGCTGTGGAATTTTATAGGGGTTATCTTGTATCTTAAAACTCCTTGATGAATGCATTTAGCTTCGGCTTTATGATTGCATCTAAATTAAGTTGGTATGTATTTCTTCTTTTAGTGTATGAAACGTCTCTTCTCGGAAATTTCATTAGGAACCCGTTCTTGTACCTTTTCCAATTTTATTGACAAAAAGGGGGAGAATTAATGTGTAGTTCTACTGCATATACATATGGTTTTCGGATCATTGTGTAAGGGGGAGTGGTTTCCATGTGAGATGGAGTATTGACTAAGGGGGAGTGATACATATCACCGTAGTATTATTGTTAAAGTCGTGATGCAGTTGGACTTTGATGTTACATAATAATACTATGTCACTGTATAATGATGATCGAGAATCTCGATTTCTCTCATTGTTATAGCTACGGATCTTCAACAACGGTGATGCTAAACTTACAACCTTTGGGATCATTGGAGTACTTGGAAGGACGAAGATTTCAGGGAACGTTGAAGATTAGACTATGGAATAGGAGCCACTAAAGTTTATCTTTTTTGTATTCCATATGTATTAATAGTTTTGTCACTAAAATTGAGAAAGGGGGAGATTGTTAGAGTATAGATCGGTCGACCTCGCATGCGTTGCTATCTCAAACATGTTTGTCAATGTTAGTGATCAAAACTATGAGTCTTGATTTCTAGTCTACATAGCTAAGTCTCAGACTAGGATAAAAAAGTGTAGTTGAGCTCAAGGACTTCATGGAGATTCATCATAAAGCGACGAAGATCTACTCAAGGAACCGTGGAACTTCATCAACAAAAAGGTATGTGGAGACTTGAACTTATCTATCACTCAAAAGTCTATCTCTTCTATCTCCTACTTCTTATGAGACAAAAGTCGTATGCTATATAGACTGGATCATACACATTTGATATTTCGAGCTGAGTATATCTCGCCTATCTATATCTCGAAATCATGTGTTGGTAAAGCGTTTCGCTTTGATTGGGTTTATCTTCACCTAATGATGAAAGTCATAATGTTTCAATCACTTTGACGAGAAATAGTGTAACAACTACATAACGTCCTCTAAGAATGTTTCAATGGTTGGAATGAGAGTTTATGTCTATGTAACCAATGATGGATATAAGCATTGTGTGGAAACACAGATGTGCATAAGTCTTATTCCTTAATCCGAAGTTTGCGAACTTTGTTGTTTGAGAGAAACCGGAGGAATTAGCTTTGCCAAGTCTGCGAACTCAGTTTGCGAACTCAGTCCGCGAACTGACGGAAGTTCTCTTGCCGAGAATTTCTGCTGGGATTTTCCAAAAACTCGTTTGCGTGTTTAGTCCGCGAACCTAGTCCGCGAACTGGCGGAAGTCTCCTTGCCGAGATTTTCTGCTGAGTTTGGAAAACTCTGTCGGTTGTCTTAAGTCCGCGAACTTGTTTGCGTACTTGAGTGGGTTATGATCTAAAGATGTGCTCTGAACATGAAACTTAAATTACTAAGGAATGCAGTATGCAAACCATGGCTATAAAGTTCATGAGCCGATTCAATTGAATCGAATCATCTTTGTTTCAATTGTGTCTTGTGTAGTTACATAAGATCTCATAGCAATTGAACAACTCTCTAACTAGTTCATTTGAGTCAATTGAACTAGTTATGGTGAAGATGAACAAGGTTAATATGAAATGCTCATATGGTTGACCTTTTGGGTTACTATGTTGAACCAACATACACGTACACGTTTGGGCACGATTTTCACAAACCCAGTAAATGTATATCTCAAGTGTGTGTGACAAGCTAAGTTTTCGATCTAATGGTTGAGAAATATTAGCTTGAATCTAAATCAGGTTTTCATCTAATGGTGAATATTGATTGCTTTGTAACTAAGACAAAACCCTGATTTGAAGACTATATATAGGAGACATCTAGCATTGGGCAAAACTAATGCCCACACGTCTGTGTGATACTAGTGCGCTCGCTAGAGTCGATTATCCTCTAACCTTTGGTTTTCTTCTCTAAAACCAGGTTAACGACTTAAAGACTTCATTGGGATTGTGAAGCCAGACCGATACTACTTTTATCATAGTTGTGTTATCTGATCTTGCATCTTCTATCGTACGAGTACAATCTTTGATTGGATTGAGATCGTGAGAGTTCTCCGATAGGAAAGATAAAGAACTCACAAACATCTTCGTCTCACTGTTTGTGATTCCTCGACGTTCTCTTGTGTATTCAAGTAAGACTGTTGAGAGGTGATTGATTAATCTAGGCTGTTCTTCGGGAATATAAGACCGGATTATCAATTGATTCCTGTTCACCTTGATTTCATATCTTAAGACGGAACAAAAACCTAGGGTTTTTCTGTGGGAGACAGATTTATCCTTTGATAGACTTTTCTGTGTGAGACAGATTTGTTTATTGTCAAGTCTGCGATTTTGGGTTGCAGCAACTAAGGGAATCAATTGCGCAGTATCCTGCTGGGATCAGAGGCGTAGGAGTACAACTGTACCTTGAATTAGTGGGAGACTGATTGGGGTTCAACTATAGTCCAGTCCGAAGTTAGCTTGGAGTAGGCTAGTGTCTGTAGCGGCTTAATACAGTGTGTATTCGATCTGGACTAGGTCCCGGGGTTTTTCTGCATTTGCGGTTTCCTCGTTAACAAAACTTCTGGTGTTTGTATTATTTCTTTTCCGCATTATAGTTTTTATATAATTGAAATAATACAGGTTATGCGTTAAAAATCATCAATTGGAAATCCGACCTCTGGTTGTTGATTTATATTGATTGATCCTTGGACATTGGTCTTTGGTACCATCCAAGTTATCTCTCTTTGATAAAGACTCGCAAATTTCTATTTGCGTGAGTAAAGATCAAATTGATAGATTGAGATATAAACTCGTTGATATACTTTTAATTGATTGAGTCTTGTTGATTTTATTAAAAGTATATTCGGGTTTGTCCATTGTTTAGGGTTTAGATTCGTTTCTCATTCACACACCCAAATTACCAAAATCAGCAGAAACGGTTTTCACGCACAAACACTTATATCGGAAGAGAAGATTATAAAGCATAAACAAACTAGGTGCAATCAAAGTTCAACCACCGTTAGTCAATCAAATCAATACGAAAACAAAAGATAAACCGCAATTATCTAGTTTCTCACCAACGGTACGCGCTAGAGCTTCTCAATCCCAAAGAAGACTTTAAACTGAGCGGCCGTAAGAGATTTTGCCTAATTAGGTTACTCTCCTTTCCGAATAGGCGGCTTCACCAGTAACAGTATAACAGAGGAAGTTTACTGTCACGAAGGATTAGTTTGCTAGAAAGGCAAACTTCAAGTATTTATAGACAAGGAAGTTTGGACACCAAGGAATTTCAAAAACCGACAAGATATTCCATAATAATTTCCATATTCGGTATTCATAATTCCTGAGAATGCTCTGTCCAAAATAATGATCGAAAATCTCTTTGGAAAGTCTTTAACTAGCAAATGCACATTACTAATTCTTATTTTCAATATATAATTAAAACCCTTAACTAAAAGATTCTTAACTTATTTAATTTCGATCCTCGGATTTACTTCCTTCTTAGCCTTTAAGGAATATCTTTGAACAATAAAAGATATACACATTACTGCACGCGTTCAAAGTGTGTCGACATCCTTTCTTTGTAAGTCCTATTTCATACTTCCTCACTTGAAACCAATTTACCACACTTCCAAACAAGTTTAGAATTGGTTCATCTGACTTACAAGAGCTATGCGATTGATTAAGAACTTCTCAATCACAAATCATGGGTTTAACGGTTCTACCAAAACAGGTTTCGGTTCTACCTCCATGTGAGTACCGTGCATAGTCACACTAGCTTCTCAAAATTCGATTGACTAGGTACTAGGATCGGTTCCCCACATATATATGGTATCTAACTCATATGTGTTGCACATGTCCATAGGATCGTTTCCCCTTTGCCTAAAAACGTGTTGCCCATTGTTTGTGGGTGAAAACCGTTTCTGCTGATTTTGGTAATTTTGGGTGTGTGGATGAGAAACGAATCTAAACCCTAAAAATGTAGTGCACTAGATTACTTTTGATTCGAGAGATCAATCTGTACCATCCTGGCCTAAACCAATAAATGGTCGTTCCAAGCTTGCTTCGGTCACAACGTGAAGAAGTAGGGATGGTCTTAGGGAGGGAAGCGAAGAGAGTGTTGAGACCAGAATAGTTGATTCTGAAGGTGTGGTTGTTTATGACTTGTATCTGAAAGTAGAACTGGCTAGCAGAATGGAAAGCTACCAGGTGATTTCTAGATATTTTGTTGTTGCCGACCAAAACTTTTTTTTGGGTGAAAATATGTGAAGCCTATTTATACAAGTCATATTGAAACGTACCCTGGTCTCGTAGGAAGTGGAAACGATTCAGTGGTGGAAGAATAGAGTAACGTGTAACCGTCAGTCATTATGCTTCCATGATGAAGGAGGTGAATTTGTTTACACCGTTACTTTTTACCACCACTAATTGTCCTGTTTCATGACACTTTCTTGTAACGGGCGCATTGCACGCCGCACGTTGTAAACCGCCATACCAATACCCCGATGATCATCCCCCAGTTTGTGACATGTTTGATGTCTCGAGTGTTTTCGTGGAAAACATGTAACACTTTGCTACGTGTGGCAAGTCAAAGTCAAGGGACTTACCGCAGGAAAATAGCAAGCAATGCTATTAGGCTCGTTTTGGCTGGTCGCCTAAAACTTGCCACAGGTTTGTCAGTTCAGTAGTGAACTTCGATGGCTGAGATCGCATCTCATGAAGGAGGGTAGCCGTTGATTATGGCTACCTTGTGTTGGCGCCTGATTATGGC
This sequence comes from Papaver somniferum, assembly GCF_003573695.1. NCBI lineage: Eukaryota > Viridiplantae > Streptophyta > Magnoliopsida > Ranunculales > Papaveraceae > Papaver > Papaver somniferum. The sequence goes on along the minus strand of NC_039364.1, from coordinate 178,137,205 downwards.
GCGGTGGTGTTTTGGTGTACGCAAGTGGCAATGTGGCATGGCTGGCGTGGCTCGTGCATGCCAACGGTGATGCAAGTGGTGCCTGGCGTATCCATGGCCACTAGATTTAGGAAGCTGGTCGCTTGAAACTTGCCACAAGCCTGTCAGTTCGGTGGCGGACTTGGATGGCTGAGATTGCATCTCATGCCGAAGGATGCCCATTGATTATGGCCGCATCTTGTTGTATAGTGAAGTGGCGCCATTGGCACAGTGGCGCCTGGCGGAGCCATGGCATAACGGCATGCCAATGGCGTATCCATGGGAGCTATTTTGGCATATTGGTGTTAGACCCAAATATGGATTCTGGCAACATTGGCCCTGTTGCTAAGTTAATTTTGAGGTCTCAGGAGAGCCACTGAACCCAGTTGGCATGGAAACTTTTTGCTAAATTAGAGTTTGGCGTATCGCAACTCTATTTAGCACGTGCGACATGACTTTGGCATGGTGGCGTGGCTGGCATAGTTAGCCCATGCCAGTGGCACGAAGTAGCGCCTGGCTAGCCATGGACGCTGGACTTTGGAACATCGATGTTAGACCCAAATGTGGCGTGGCAACATTCGCCCTGTTGCCACATCAATCCCAACGCTCTGGGAAACGTTACTTGGCTTGGTTGGCGTAATAACTTTGCCTAAACTAGGGTTTGGCATGTCGAAACCCCAATTGGTGCGTGTGGCATGCGGCCGCGGCATGGCGACACTTTTTGTGCAAACGGTGCCCTAGATATGCCAAAGGAACTATGGCAAGGTCGTAGTGTGGAAACAGCCACACGAGTAAGGATTGCCGTGGGTGGCTATGATATAATGCCATTCCTAGGGTTTCCTTGGACCCACATGGCTCGTGGCATGTTGTGGGGCTGAAGTGGCATAATTTGTGTTGCGAAAATTAGGGTTTTGGTTAATGCAGGGTCGTGCTTCTGACTAGAAACCCTAGTTTGAGCTTATCATGGCGTTGGACCCGAACATGAGGTAGGTTAGCACGTAGGGTGCTATTTATGGCGCGTTGGCGCGTTTTGACAGGTTTGGCATGCCGTTAGCATGTTGATGCGGTAAGTGGCATGTTTGGCATGCCGTTAGTATGTTGGCGCGGTTTTGGGAAGCCAACATGGTATGGCGACATCTTGACACCTCTTTTAAAGCTGTGGCGGGTTTAGAGCAACTTGATTGGTCGAAAAAAAAGGGAAGGCCAGCTAAACATGGTGTGGACACACTTCCAGCATGAGTGTGGCGCCTTTAGAGCGACCTAATTGGTCGATGGAAACTGGGGCCGGCAGGTATGGGCCCAGACACAACTGGTGTGAGCGTGGCGGTTTTAGGGCCGATTTAGGATGGGGGCGTGGATAAAGATAAGTGGCGCCAGCTGGCCTAAGGCATGGCTACACCTCCATTTGCTGATGCGGCTCCCCGTTTCCTGATTCTGGGCAAGGTTTTGCACCTTCTAATCCATGGCGGATTAATTACCTAGTTTGCCTAGGCTTATTTTCGACAAGCAAGGTCTGGTATACTGCGCAAGGCGTAAAAGTAATTGATTGAATTCTATGTGTTGACACATAGTTCTTTAAGTTCATAGCCAGAGAGCAGCATGCTTTCTGATTGAATACCTTATGCAAAGACCTTATCCTTGATATTTGGAAATTCGTGCTACTCTGCTGCGAGTGAACACAAATTGTCATGCCATATCAACATTAAGGGTTCAGCTGGTGAACATAGCATAGAAAGCATTCAAAGAAACTTATATTAAGTGAATATAGGCAAGGCGCCGAAATTTACAGAACGTTGGATGGTTGCTACATGCGCCAGTCTGGATAAATTTCATGTAAATATATTGAATGGTTCAATAAGTATGCCAGCGGAGAGGTTAACACTCATGGATCCGTTTCCTTACAGAGTGACGTCACATCAGATGTAAGGTTTTACAATTTTAACCCTAAGCTAAAAACCACCATCAACATTAAGTCCCCTGCTTAGCTCGGAATAGTGGCAATGTTGCGGGGTAAGCATGAGATGGTGACAGACAAGGATATAATCGAAACGGAAAGTCATGAAGAGATTATCAAGAAGATTTGGCTAACCTTTGTCAAGAGGCATGAAGAATCTGTGATCCTTGCATTGGCGGCTTTGCATAAATTCGGCTTGGCCGTGGGGTGTCGGCATTAGCGCTACATCTTTGGCTACTGATCGGAAGAGGTGGCACTGCAACTTGGTCCGCGGAACGGGCGCTAGCTGGCTAGGGCATGATCAATGGCGTTGTGGACTATTGGCGCTGGTTCGGTCATGGACGGATGTCGCGGGTTTGGAATGGTGATGATGGTGCTGCTTTGGATGGGGAGCGAGTGAGGATGGGGCCATGGAGCATTTGCGCTGGCTTGCTTGGTATGCGGACTTTAGCACGGGCTGGTGTTGCTGGTTTGGACGCGGAACGACAGAGATGGCTACTGGATTGGACGCGGACTGTTGGTGATGTCTTGCCCGCGGACTGTTGGCGCAATGGAGCGTTGCCTCCGCGGGCCCAGCTGCCTTCTTCGGCGCATGGACCAAAAAGGAAACCTTCCTCCATTCGAACTCCAAAAAGGTGTTATGCCTATAAAAGGCGTCACCTATCCTCTTTACCTCGTATCATTGCTCTGTTTCCACGTCTTGGTGCTAGCGGCAGTGTGGTAGCAATAAAGCAGGCGAACATATTCCAGGTACATATCTCTGTGCTTCTTCTTTTGTTTGCTCTTCTGTTGTTGGTGTAAACCCTGGCCATAGGCATATCTTCCATAACTCGTAGAAATATTTCCATATGAATGATTCTTCTCCGCTAGCGGTATTGTAGTAACATTATCCATCACATTGATAATAATGAAACCAATTATTATGCAAAGTAGGCGTGCACGGACGGCGGCTTCCATTAATTCTCTTCCCATGAAAATCTAGCTCTAGGGTTTTCTTTTCGTTTTGTGGTCGTGCACATAACTTCCGCAGTGGGACCCACTCTTCCTTTGGACAAGAGTATACTTCCTGATGCGAGACACGGTTTTGGCTAGGGGCGCGTTTTCCGGCGGCAGAACATGGCTTGTTGAAGCGGGTATCAGTCCCCACTTCTTTGGCTATGCGTGCTCCTTTTGATTATGCGTGCTATGACTTGTAGCCAAACAAAGTTTCCCATGGAAAACTTGTCGTGGATTGCTTGATCATCGTACTTGATTCTGACAAAACCCTCATGAACGATTTTCTCCAAAGTAGTAACTTTTTTGTTTTGCTTCGTTGTAGTTACTTCAAAAGCATAAGGAACTTTGTTAAGATGTCACCTGAAAGCATTTCTGCCGCCGCATCGAGAAGTGCTAACAACTCCAAGCCGAACACAGATGATGAGTTTCTTACGAAGTCTGCTACGGTTACAAGGACCCATCCCAAATTCGTGCCAACTCTTCTGATTGATTCAGAAAATGATGGAGAAGTTCAATCAGTATGTCCAGGGCGTATAATGAGGTTTTGCCTTTAGAAGAAAGAGTATATGGCTTCTCCCATAGACTTCAAAATCTGTCATAGTCCATTGCGCTCTTATGACAAATGGATGAAGTTCATGATGGGTCGAGACGATGTAAGAGCTAATCTGACTGGAGCGCAAATCGTGAATGTTGTCATGGATTCTGCAACACTTCAAACAAAAAAGACGCTGCAGGCTTGATTACTTTCATTTCTAGATGGTGTCCGGAAACTCACACGGCTATATGTAGATGGGGTGAGATGACTATTTCTTTGGAAAGCGTAGCCGTTCTGTTGAGTCTTCCAATAATTGGGAAACTTGACGTTGTCTTGTCTGAGGAAGAAGAAGAAATACATGCCGCTTTGGTCATGAAAGCGATAGGACATGTTCGGAAGAATTATGAGGAAAAGTGCTTTTATAACTGGTGGGTGTCTGAGTGGTTCTCTGATGAGCCGAAGTTGGATCAAGTGTTGGATGATACACTTTATGTCGCTGCATTTTTAGTTCTGTGGTTACCCAGAGACATTTTTAATGATGGTTCTGGAAAAAAAGAGATAAGGCAGAAGCTCATCAAATTTGCTATCAAACTAGCGAAAGGCGTTGCTCTTCCCATCGGCAGCTTGTTTCTTAGCTCTTTGTACACCCATCTGGATCGTTTAGTAGCGGACATGTATGTCTCTAATGGGTACATGAAAGTAGAATCGTATATCCATGTCGCCTTTCTCCAGGAATGGTTGTGGGAGTATTTCAAACATTACGCTCCTAACCCGAAAACCTCATTTCTTGATACATATGGCGGCTCTAGGATACTCGGTTGGTTGGACAGGCGTCCAAGGCCTGGCTCAAAGCTCATTGACTTTATCGACAATGCACATGCAGTTAACTTTCTTCCCTAGGCTCCGGTCCACACCTTCATAGTTCAACCAAACACTTTTGCTTCCACACCGAACATGATATTGCATTCTGCTGACGAGAATATGAGCATTGGAGAAACTGTGTTCTTGGGAAGCTGCATACCTAGGTATGTGCCATATTTTTTATAGGATCTTGTGGAGTAGTCTCTTACAACATTGACAGGGCTGCTTGACATATGGACTTTGATCAGGGAGTCCCATTCTGTCATCCACTGACAGCTCCCGACGAATTGTTGCCCGCCATTCTTGATTACAGCGTCTTTGCACCGGATAAAAGTCTTCCATTCCTGCTCTCAAAACGAAAACCTGTGATGACTCCCAAATATAATGTCTTCTGGAAAGATGAGTTTATCGCTATTCATCAGTTCATGCAGGATGTTGTGACAAAGCCACGTGGAAAACCTTCCTCTTCGGTTCTAGCGAAGCATAAATTTTTGAAACAACTTCCTTCGGGCAAGCGAAAATCTTCTAGCTCGGATGCAGACAGGTGTGTATGATTCCCTCACTGACTTGTCTGAATTATACAAATTTTCCTTTCGTCACTGACTTCCCATTTTGTTTTTGACTCAGGGTCTTGACAACTCGAATATCTTTGCTAGACTTTCCCACGGCCAAAAGGCGGCGCCTCTTGAGGAAGAGACGACAAAACTGAATTTCTTGAAGAAAAATCCAAGGAGGAAGAAAGTTCGAGATTCGGTGGTGGGAGGAGCACTTCTGAATGCAATAGCGAGTCTTCTTCCAGTGGGCCCACAAATGAGTCGGTGAGTTTGCCACACCCTTTTTTTTAGGCCATTTATTTATTCGGAATAAATACTCAATCAGTGTTATCACAGGAAAAGGAAATTGAAGATAACCCTGAGATGGAGATTCGTCGTGATGAAGATGTGGTTTTTCCTCCAACCACGGAAGTCGTTCCTGCTAGCAATCTGGAGATGGAGATTAATCATCGTGAAGATGCTGCTACGTTTCAAATGACGGAAAATGCTCCATGGATACAGGTGCTATTGTTGCCAAGGAATCCCTGCTGGTTGCGGAATCAGTTGCAGGCACCACTTTCGACCCTTCATTTTTTACTCCTTATGAAGATCATGTGCTTATCGGAGGCTTCAGTGTACCAGCTAAGTATGCGGAGTTTTATACCAGAATATGGGAAAGGTACGGTCATATCGCAACAACCAAAAAAATCACTAGACGGTTTGCGTTGGTTAAGCGGGTGGAAGAAACATTATCTTCAATTCATGATATGCGCAACATGACTGACCATACTGTTTCCGGAGATATAACCTCGAGCTGGAAGTTTCACCGGGATATGTGCGTAGGCTTTGAGTTCAACGTCTCCTGGTTCTGTGAAGGTATTTCTGAGATCCAAAGGTTGCAGGCTGAAACAGTTGATGGTCCTTACGCAAATTTGATTAACCAACAGGAGGCAGAAGTCATGAAGTTGTCCCAGGAGCTGAAGCTGAAACAGACGGCTCTTCTAAGCATGAAGGACATTTTCTCCAAGAAGCACGAGTTGTTGTTAGGCAATTTTCCTTGAATATTTTTATTTTTTGAACTTCCTTTTCTTAGTTTTTTTTTTGAAAGGCAAAAGAAACGCCTAGTTTATGGTTTGATTTTTTGGTTTTTGGATTGATAGATGATTGTTTCTTATAACAGTTTTTGGATTATTTTGGAATAATGGCCCTTCGATCAATCAATATGTTAAAATCTGAATTGCGAATGTAGGTAGCAAAGTCATTCTGGAAAATTGTGAAACCGTGAATGTTGCATGAGAAAAGGAAATATGTGAAATCTTGGGATGATCGGGTTATCGACTTCCATTAAAAATGTGAAGACCCAAATAATAGCTCGTGTAAACATTGTCTGACAAAACTTACTCACTTTAGGGTCTCCCACAAAAACTGAATCTTCAGGGAGTAAATCCGAGTCTTCATGTGACGCCCTCCTTGCCGCGAGAAGTCCCCAGTCATTCTTTATTTTCTGTGGAACATCTTTATGTCGATCCACAGTAAGGCGGAGAATCTCTAGTCCCCAGGCGTAATTCTCTTGGATCCATCTTTTCTTCGACGATGTGCTTCGAAGCATTGCATTTTACTGATAGGATGACGGAATTGAGACTTGAATTTGAAACCGAGAGATTAATCTCCCACTGTGGTCGCCAATTGTTTGTGGGTGAAAACCGTTTCACTTGATTTTGGTAATTTTGGGTGTATGGATGAGAAACGAATCTAAACCCTAAACAATGCACTGCACGGGAGTACTTTTGATTCGAGAGATAAATCTGTACAATCCTGGCCTAAACCAAGAAATGGTCGTTCCAGGCTTGCTTCGGTCACAACGTGAAGGAGAAGGGATGGTCTTAGGGAGGGAAGCGAAGAGAGTGCTGAGACCAGAATAGTTGATTCTGAAGGTGTGGTTGTTTATGACTTGTATCTGAAAGTAGAACTGGATAGCAGAATGGAAAGCTACCAGGTGATTTCTAGATACTGTGTTGTTGCCGACCAAAACTTGTTTTTTGGTGAAAATAGGTGAAGCCTATTTATACAAGTCATATTGAAACGTACCATGTCTGGTAGGAAGTGGAAACGATTGAGTGGTGGAAGAATAGAGTAACGTGTAATCGTCAGTCATTATGCTTCTATGATGAAGGAGGTGAATTCGTTTACACTGTTACTTTTTACCACCACTAATTTTCTACTTCATGACACTTTCTTGTAACAGGCGCATTGCACGCCGCACGCTGTAAACCGCCAAACCAATACCCTGATGAGCATCCCCCAGTTTGTGACATGTTTGATGTCTCGAGTGTTTTCGTGGAAAACATGTAACACTTTTCTACGTGTGGCAAGTCAAAGTCAAGGGACTTACCGCAGGAAAATAGCATGCAATGCTATTAGGCTCGTTTTGGATGGTCGCCTAAAACTTGCCACAGGTTTGTCAGTTAAGTGGTGAACTTCGACGGCTGAGATCGCATCTCATGAAGGAGGGTAGCCGTTGATTATGCCTACCTTGTGTTGGCGCCTAATAATGGCGCGGTGGTGTTTTGGTGTACGTTAGTAGCAATGTGGCATGGCTGGCATGGCTCGTGCATGCTAGTGGCACGGTGATGCAAGTGGTGCCTGGCGTAGCCATGGCCACTAGATTTAGGCAGCTGGTCGCCTGAAACTTGCCACAAGTCTATCAGTTCGGTGGCATACTTGGATGGCTGAGATGGTGTCTCGTGAGGAAGGATGGCCATTGATTATGGCCGCATCTTGTTGTATAGCGAAGTGGCGCCATTGGCATAGTGGCGCCTGGCGGAGCCATGGCATATCGGCATGTCAGTGGCGTAGCCATGGCAGCTGTTTTGGCATATTGGTGTTATACCCAAATATGGCTTCTGGAAACATTGGCCTTGTTTCTAAGTTAATCTTGAGTCTCAAGAGAGCCACTGAACCTAGTTGGCATGGCAACTTTTAGCTAAATTAGGGTTTGGCGTATCGCAACTCTATTTAGCATGTACGACATGACTGTGGCATGGTGGTGTGGCCGGCATAGCTAGAACATGCCAGTGGCACGAAGTAGCGCCTGGCGTAGCCATGGCCACTAGACTTTGGCACATCGGTGTTAGACCCAAATGTGGCGTGGGAACATTGGCCCTGTTGCCACATCAATCCTAACGCTCTGGGAAACATTACTTGGCTTGGTTGGTGTAGTAACTTTGCCTAAACTAGGGTTTGGCATGTCAAAACCTTAATTGGTGCGTGTGGCATGCAGTCGTGGCATGGCGACACTTTCTGTGCAAACGGTGGCATAGCGATGCCAAAGGAACTATGGCAAGGCCGTAGTGTGGAAACGGCCACAGGAGTAAGGATTGTCGTGGGTGGCTATGCTATAACGCCATTCCTAGGGCTTCCTAGGCCCCACACGGCTCGTGGCATGTTGTGGGGCTGAAGTGGCATAATTTGTGTTGCGAAAATTAGGGTTTTGGTTAATGCAGGGTCGTGCTTCTGACTAGAAACCCTAATTTGAGCTTATCATGGCGTTGGCCCCGAACAGGAGGTAGGTTAGCACGTAGGGTGCTTAGGGTGCTATTTATGGCGCGTTGGCGCGTTTTGACAGGTTTGGTACGCCGTTAGCATGTTGACACGGTAAGTGGCATGTTTGGCATGCCGTTAGTATGTTGGCGCGGTTTTGCGAAGCCAACATGGTTTGGCGACATCTTGACACCTCTTTTAAAGCTGTGGCAGGTTTAGAGCAACCTGATTGGTCGGAAAAAAAGGGAAGGCCAGCTAAACATGGTGTGGCAACACTTCCAGCATGAGTGTGGCGGCTTAAGAGCGACCTGATTGGTCGATGGAAACTGGGGCCGGCAGGTATGGGACCAACCACAACTGGTGTGAGTGTGGCGGTTTTAAGGCGACCTGATTGGTCGAGGGAAGTAGGGCCGGTTTAGGATGGGGGCGTGGCCCATGATAAGTGGCGCGAGCTGTCCTAAGGCATGGTCATGCCTCCCTTTGCTGCTGCGGCTCCCTGTTTCCTGATTTTGGGCAAGGTTTTGCACCTTCTAATCCATGGCGGATTAATTACCTAGTTTGTATAGGCTTATTTTCGACAAGCAAGGTCTGGTATACTGCACAAGGCGTAAAAGTAATTGATTGAATTCTATGTGTTGACACAGAGTTCTTTAAGTTCATAGCCAGAGAGCAGCATGCATTTTGATTGAATACCTTATGCAAAGACCTTATCCTTGATATTTGGAAATTCGTGCTACTCTGCTGCGAGTGAACACAAATTGTCATGCCATATCAACATTAAGGGTTCAGCTGGGGAACATAGCATAGAAAACATTCAAAGAAACTTATATTAAGTGAATATAGGCAAGGCGCCGAAATTTACAGAACGTTGGATGGTTGTTACATGCGCCAGTCTGGATAAATTTCATGTAAATATATTGAATGGTTCAATAAGTATGTCAGCGGAGAGGTTAACACTCATATCTCCGTTTCCTTACAGAGTGACGTCACATCAGATGTAAGGGTTTACAATTTTAACCCTAAGCTAAAAACCACCATCAACACACATGTCCATAGGATCGGTTACCTTTTCTGCTATAAACCTTGCTGCACCCCATACATGGATCGATTCCCCTTTGTGACGTGTTGCACCTCTTATTAGGATTGGTTCCCCTTTACCCAGTGTTAGGCCTTACAAACTACACAAACTCGATCATACCAACAGGTGATTACTTAAGATCGGTTTCACTAATAAAAGTCATACCAATACAAAAGTCAGGCCTCATGTGAACAGTTTTACCAAGAACACAAACAAGACATGAGAGGTTACACTAATCACACATATTGGTCGTTCATAAGATATGCAATAACGCCTGACGATTTCCTTTTCGGTTCACAAACAAAGTTCATGAACTTACTTCCTTAAAACACATGTAACAACATTATTTCCTAGGATGAAATCCTCACCTCATACCCATACATAATCATAATAGCATTCATACGATTATCTTGATGTCTTATCTACAGAGTTTAATGGTTAAGCAATAAACCTCGTATTGAATTCATTAATATTATGTCTATCTAGAGTGTTCATGCTTCGCAGTTTTGTTTTTAATATGCATGACTTGAAAGATACGTTAGGGAATGAAACAGTTCAAGTCAAATATCACTAACCTGAAGTGGAAGGATGATGTTGTGGTTGTAGCTCCGTACTTCTTCACTTCTTCAAGTCTTCGCAATACTTGTAATGTCTCATATCCTAATACTTTCAATCTAACATATACGAAGTTGACTCTAGTACATTTAATCAAGCGACTCTTAAATGATTTTGATTCACTAAAATATGACAACCAAACTTGACATATCAACGCTTGGTGGGTTCAACCGAGCTATGCTCTAACAATCTCCCCCTTTGTTAATTTTAGTGACTAAACTCTTACAATCATATGGATAAACAAATTACAAGAATTCATTACACATACGCTTGATTCCCGAATTCAACAACACATATCCTGCATACATTCAATCCTTAAAAATGCAACAGCTGTTGATATTATAATAACAAAGGTCATACTCCCCCTAAAGGTGAGATAGGTAGATTTGCAATCCTCACGTCTTTGTTATACAAAATCATATGATATGTTACTCCCCCTTAGTCTGTGCTTTTCCTCACTCGTTAGATAAACGTTCAAGCACCATTGTCCTCTTCCCTAGTGACACCAATCAATATAAATTGACACCAGCATCACTTGTTTACTCCATATATTTCTCCCCCTTTTTGTCACAAAATGAAAAAGAAACGAAAAAATAAAGGACAACACGAAAAGGATCTTACAAATCTCAAAATAGACTTGGAACCTGTTGAGTCAAGCACGAGGGTTCCACACACCATTTTTGAACCAATACAAAACCGAAACTACAAAGTAATTATGTTTTGATATGTTATCATGGAAATAATTGCCCGAAGAAATTTTCCCAACTAGTTTAGCAAACCAAAAATCAACTAATCACGTTAGTTCCTTTGCTAAACCAATTGTATAAATATAACCGCTTCATTCGATAAAACAAAAATAAAGATAAACTCTATTTTTCTCATCAGGTTCTAATTATCCATATAACTTATACCTTTAAAATTTTAAACATGCCAAATACTAGGTTAGTTAACTAGCATTTCCTTGTTTAGGCATTCGATTAGAGTTGAATAACCGAAACCTCCACTTAGTCTAACTAAGATCAGAATTAACTTAGTTAATCTTATCCGGAATCGAATTGGACTAAACAACTCATCCCGTCAACATATTCTTTTGTCAAGCCATAAATAATTCATACAAACCAAAACAAAAAAATCAACTTGCATAATTACTCACCTCAACCGGAAGCAATTGAAACAACATAAACATTAAAGCACTGCAATTGCACCGTACAATTTTGTAAGCCTAAACGATTGATACCACACAACAAAGTAAGATAACAATAGTTTTTCTTAACCGGAACCAACTGAATCACACACACATCCATACACGCATAATGGAATAAAAACATCAATTGTACCGAAATTTTTTTAAGCAAAAGCAAAAAGATATAAGCAATAACATTAGGCTTTTCTTAAACAGGAAAACAATTAACTAACAAGATTGTTACCTCAATTTCGCATCCAACTTCTCCAATATGATCGCATATTCTTATTCCAGGGAGAATTGATATCGAAATACCATTATGTTGTCATCCTTATGCAAAAACAAAAGAATAACAACAACCAACCTTTACCGAAGAAAGGTTGAAAATCGGTGTTTAACTATTGCAAGCAAAAGTTGAAAACCGAACACACAAGGTACTAATGTACCTTGACAATCCCTATGGATTTCCTTAGATTTTCGAAAGTTGTTCTATCTAAGGGTTTTTTTAGAATATAAGCTAGATGATGCTCATATGGAACACATTCCAATTTGATAATACCATTCTCATATAATTCTCTAATAAAGTGATATCTGATATCTATGTGTTTGGTTCGAGAATGTTCAACTGGATTTTCAGTTAATCGAATAGCACTTGAATTATCACACAATATATTCATGGTGGAAATGTTTATCCCATAACAATGAGCATTTGCTTCATCCACAAAAGTTGGGTACAACATGTACCAGCAGCAATGTATTCTGCTTCACAGGTTGACAAGGACTGTGAATTCTGTTTCTTGCTATGCCAAGCTACAAGATTTTGACCAACATAGAAACAACCACCAGAGGTGCTTTTTCGATCTTCTACACATCCTGCCCAATCAGCATCAGAATATGCAACAAGATTGTTGCTTGTATCCATAGAGTATGATAGACCATAATCTATAGTACCTTTGACGTATCTAATGATTCGTTTCAAGCTTTGAGATGTGATTATCTAGGGTCTGCTTGAAATCTAGCACAACATCCCACATTAAAAGCAATGTCTATCCTTGTTGCACTTAGATACAACAAGCTCCATATCCTAGATTTATATAGTTTCTGATCAACCAATTTTTCGCCTGGATTTGTTTGAAGTTTTCCAGTAGTTGGCATTGGAGTTTCCATAGGTTGGGCATCTTTTAGTTCGAATTTTTCAACTAAATTTCTTGCATATTTTTCTTGGGAAAGAAGAATACAATCTTTTTGTTGTTGTATTTGCAAACCCAGAAAATATGATAACTCTCCAACATTACTCATTTCGAATTCTCCACTCATAAGATCCAGAAATTCATCAGTTAGAGCCTTTGAGGTGGAACCATAGATGATGTCATCTACATATATTTGTACTACAAGCACATTTTTTCCACACCACTTGGTGAAAATTGTTTTGTCATCACCACCTCTAGAGAATCCCTTTCGAAGTAAGAAGGAAGTTAATTTATCATACCAAGCTCTTGGAGATTGCTTTAGGCCATACAAGGCGTTCTTGAGTTTAAAAACATAATCTGAGAATAATGGATATTCAAACCCTTTAGGTTGAGCAACAAACACTTCTTCTTTTAAATCCCCATTCAAAAAAGAAGATTTAATATCCATTTGAAAGAGTTTTATCTTAAGATAACAATCATAGGCAAGTAATAGACTTATTGATTCTAAACGAGCAACATGAGCAAAGGTTTCATCAAAATCAATACCTTCTATTTGCGAATATCCTTGAGCAACGAGCCTAGATTTATTTCTTACAATCGTCCCGAATTCGTCTGATTTGTTCTTGTAGATCCACTTTGTTCCAACAATGTTTACGCTTGGTGGCCTCGGAAAAAGTTTCCAAACTTCTTGTCTTTTAAACTGATTGAGTTCTTCGTGCATTGAGTTTACCTAAGCAGGCTCACTGAGTGCTTCCTCAACATTTTTGGGCTCTATTGAAGAAAGAAAACATGAATAGTGACAGACATTCTGAAGTTCTCTTCGATTCATTACTCTAGCATTGGCATCTCCAATGATGTCTTCAGTCGAGTGTCTTTGATGTACCCATTTAACAGGTTTTTGAACAATATTTTCTGTATCATTGGGTTGTTCAACAATACTTTCATTATCATCTTTCTCATCAGTGTCACAAATTAAAGGAACAACAGATGTTTCGATTTCAGTCTGCTTTTCTTTAATAACAGTTTCAGAGGGAGGAAGCTCTGCTGCAGTGTGATTATCTTGGAAAAAATCACTAATGTCATCTATGACTACATTAATTGATTCCATCATGACTTTGGTTCTGAGATTGTATACTATGAAAGCACGACTGTCAGAAGCATACCCAAGAAAAATTCCTTCATCACTTTTGGAATCAAATTTTCCTCTATGTTCCCTGTCTTTGAGAATATAGCATTTACTACCGAAAATTCTTAAATAGTTTAGATTGGGTTTTCTTCCATACCATAGTTCATATGGAGTATTTAGAGTTTTGATCTTAGATAAACTCTATTTATAAGATAACAAACTGTAAAAACAGATTCCCCCCAAAAGGTTAATGGTAGGTTTTTATTATGTAGCATTACTCTTGCCACTTGAATATTTCTATTCTTTCTCTCTGCTACTCCATTTTCCTGAGGTGTAATAAGAGTAGAGAATTGATGACTTATTCCAAGACTATTACAGTATTCATATACTTTTGTATCCTTGAATTCTGTACCACCATCGCTCCTTATCTTCTTAAGTTTGCAACCTTGTTCATTTTGAATTATATTCACAATGATTTTGAACTCTTCAAGAGTGTCATTTTTGTGCTTTAGAAAAGCAACCCAAGTGAACCGTGTATAATCATCTACCATCACTAAAGCATACTTATTTCCTCCAACTGAAGCTTGTTGGATTGAACCGAATAGATCCATATGAATAAGATCAAGAGGAGCATGAGTGGCTATATCTCGAGAAGGTTTATGTGGAATTTTTCCTTGCTTACGTTTTTGGCATGCACCGCAAACACCTTCTACATTAGTGTTAATTTTTGGAACGCCTTTGACAAGTTCACGATGAGCTTACCTAGCCTTCAGTAGTTGATATGACCAAAGCGTTCATGCCACAAATGAGTTGACTCGACCTTAGTCAAGTTACAATATATATTGGATTGTATATCAAGGAGATAACAATTATTCATACTACTTCGTCCTCGAAAAATTACTTTTCCGGACTTATCTACAATATCACAACCCTTCATGTTGAAGATAACTTTGTAACCTTTATCACAAATTTGACTAACAAACAGAAGATTAGCTTTGTAACAGATATATTGGATTGTATATCAAGGAGATAACAATTATTCATACTACTTCGTCCTCGAAAAATTACTTTTCCGGACTTATCTACAATATCACAACCCTTCATGTTGAAGATAACTTTGTAACCTTTATCACAAATTTGACTAACAGACAGAATATTAGCTTTCATTCCTATAACATAAACAACTTCATGAATTTCGGGTATACCTGGAAGTTTGATAGTGCTCTTTTTGCTAATAAGACAGTTGCTTCCATCTCCAAAGGTGGATCCTCCTTTGTAGTCTTATGTTTTTATGAACCAAGAGAGATCACCTGTCATATGTCTACTGCAACCACTATCCAGAAATCATTGGAATGGTGAGGTTGTTTTAAGAGAAAATGCTCCAAGACACTGTTCACCAGAATTTTGATGGTTTCTTAAGTTCTCAAAAAGACCCTTAACACGGTTAATCAGGCACTTTGTAAAAAAAAAATTCTGATTTAAACAATTCCATCCTTTTTTAAAATAGTTTCTGATCTGATTCTTATTCGACTTAAGAAGTCTGGATGAAATAGTTGAGCATTCATGAGAATCCCTTGATTCAGATTCATTAGTGTTTTTCACCTGTTTTCTATTGATCGGGATATTCCTGATATCATCAATAAATGACAGGTTATGTTCAATCCTCTTATCTAACATTTTGACAAGAGTAGAGGGATATTCCTCAGAATCCCTTTTTAGATCATCTAAAATCTTTAAAACATTAATTAAATCAATCATCTGATTCAAACTCTTATAAGATGGATCGCACCAAACACAGATTATTAGATCTTTTCGTGTTTGCCTGCTCTGATACCAATTGAAAAGGAGAGGGTACCCAAATATACCTCAAGCTAAAACTTTTCCTTCCTATAAGTCCTTTCTCCGAAAGTGATTGTCTATGGACTGAGTCGAGACAATACAACAAATCGGTTCACACTTCGCGTGATCGTCTATGGATACGAGATCGAGACAATACAACAACGAAGTATGTTTACTTGATACAAAGGTTCGGACTTAACAAAACACAATAGGATTGCTTATCAAGTAAATATAAATTAACCGTTTGTGTAATTTATTTTAATTATAATAAAACAATTATAATGCGGAAATATAAAATAAATGACACAGCAAGATTTTGTTAACGAGGAAAACCGCAAATGCAGAAAAACCCCGGGACCTTGTCCAGAATTGAATACTCTCAGGATTAAGCCGCTATACAAAATAAACCAACTTCGTATAGTTGAGACCAAGCAACTAAACCTATAGTTCACCTAGTTTCGTCTGTATTCCCATGCCTCCGACCTGTAAACAAGTCGCGTACTTGGACCAGTTCCTTTGGTTCGTATTCCAAACAGTAAAGGAACAACAAATCTGTTTGGTATCAACTCTCTTCAACCAAGTGATATGAGTTGGACAAAGGCTCTTCTGTTTATCTTAACATAAACTCCTTTGCCAGGTTCCAAGATCTATCTTATGTTCAATCACCAAAAGGTAATCGTTAAGATTTTGCAATCAATACCTTTAATCCCAAGGAAATGTATTGATGCCGATCTACACAACTATTCTATCAAAATACCACAAGGATAGATCGTTTATAGTTGGATCCTCTTTTACCGAAACAAGTATTGTGCACACCAAAGATTTATATAACCAAGTCAGAAATATTCTATCTCTTCTTTGTATTCAAATCTTCTTATATCTTCAATAAACACCTGCACATAACTACTTAAATCTCTTGTGATCAATCACACACAGAACAGAGTCTGTTAACAATGGATTATCACAAGATCGTCTTTAGCACTAACAACAGTCTAAAGATCCCTATCGAAACCTTGAACTAGTTTGAGTGAATCTTATTGTTGATGGTGGTTTTTAGCTTAGGGTTAAAATTGTAAAACCTTACATCTAATGTGACGTCACTTTGTAAGGAAACGGAGCCATGAGTGTTAACCTCTCCGCTGGCATACTTATTGAACCATTCAATATATTTACATGAAATTTATCCAGACTGACGCATGTAGCAACCATCCCATGTTCTGTAAATTTCGGCGCCTTACCTATATTCACTTAATATAAGTTTCTTTGAATGTTTTCTATTCTATGTTCCCCGGCTGAACTCTTAATGTTGATATGGCATGACAATTCGTGTTCACACGCAGCAGAGTAGCACGAATTTCCAAATATCAAGGATAAGGTTTTTGCATAAGGTATTCAATCAGAAAGCATGCTGCTCTCTGGCTATGAACTTAAAGAACTCTTTGTCAACACATAGAATTCAATCAATTATTTTTGCGCCTTGCGCAGTATACCAGACCTTGCTTGTCGAAAGTAAGCCTAGGCAAACTGGTAATTAATCCGCCATGGATTAGTAGGTGCAAAACCCTGCCCATAATCAGAAAACAGGGAGCCGTAGAAGCAAAGGGAGCCGTGTCCATACCTTAGGTCAGCTGACGCCACTTTCCATTGGCCACGCCCCATCCTAAACCGGCCCTATTTCCCTCGACCAATCAGGTCGCTTCAAACTCGCCACACGCACTTAAGTTATGGCTGGGCCCTTACTTGTCGGCCCCACTTCCCATCAACCAATCAGGTCACTCTCAAGCCGCCACACTCACACCATAAGTGTAGCCACGCCCATGCTTGGCCGACCCCTCTCCTTCCTACCGACCAATCAGGTCACTTTAAAACGCGCCACGATCACTAGAGGTGTGGCCGCGCCTTATGTTTGGGCGGCCCCTTTTCTTGACCAATCAAGTCGCTCTGAACTCGTCATCATACATCAAAGGACAAACACACCCTGTCGCGCCACTATACTAATTGGCAAGCCAAACGCGCCCTGCCACAACAACATATTAACTGGCTTTCCAAAAATCCGCACCAACATGCCGAACGTGCCATGTTGCGCTAATTAATTGAGCGGCACGCCAACATGCCACTCCGCCGCACCAGCATGCCAAACATGCCTCTTCGTGGCAACATGCCACAAATAACGCCCTACATGCTAACCTACCTCCTGTTCGGGGCCAACACCATGATAAGCCCAAATCAGGGTTTTCTAGTTAGAAGAACGACCCTACATTAACCAAAACCCTAATTTTCGCAACACATGCCACTTCGGCCCCACAACATGCCACGATCCGTGTGGCGCCCAGGAAGCCCTAGGAATGGCGCCATATCATAGCCACCCACGGCAACCCTTACTCGTGTGGCCGTTTCCACACTACGGCCTTGCCATAGTTCTTTTGGCATAGCTATGGCACCGTTTACACAAAAAAGTGTCGCCATGCCGCGGCTGCATGCCAAACCCTAATTTAAGCAAAGTTTCTACGCCAACCAAGCTAAGTAACGTTTCCCAGAGCATTGGGATTGATGTGGCAACAAGGCCAATGTTTCCACGCCACATGTGGGTCCAACACCGAGGTACAAAGTCTAGCGGCCATGGCTATGCCAGACGCTACTTCGTGCCACTGGCATGTGCTAATTATGCCAGCCATGCCGCCATGCCGCAGTCATGCCGCACGTGCTAATAGAGTTACGATGCGCCAAACCCTAACTTAGCTAAAAGTTTCCATGCCAACTGAGTCCAGTGACTCTCCTAAGGCCTAAAGATTAACTTAGCAACATGGCCAATGTTGCTAGAAGCCATATTTGTGTCTAACACCAATATGCCAAAACAGCTCCCACAGCTACGCCACTGGCATGCCGCTAAGCCATGGATCCGCCAGGCGCCACTATGCCACTGACGCCACTTCGTATACAACAAGATGCGGCCATAATTAATGGCCATCCTTCCTCATGAGATGTAATCTCATCCATCCAAGTTCACCACCGAACTGACAGACTTGTGGCAAGTTTCAGGCGACCAGCTGCCTAAATCTAGTGGCCATGGTTATGCCAGGCGCCACTTGCAGCACCGTGCCACTGGCATGCACGAGCCATGCCAGCCATGCCACATTGCCACTGGCGTACACCAAAACAGCACCGCGCCATTATCAGGCGCCAACACAAGGTAGCCATAATCAATGGCTACCCCCTTCATGAGATACGATCTCAGCCATCGAAGTTCATCACTGAACTGACAAACCTGTGGCAAGTTTTAGGTGACCATCCAAAACGAGCCTAATAGCATTGCATGCTATTTTCCTGCGGTAAGTCCCTTGACTTTGACTTGCCACACGTAGCAAAGTGCTACATGTTTTCCACGAAAATACTCGAGACATCAAACATGTCACAAACTGGGGGATACTTATCAGGGTATTGGTCAGCGTGTGGCGTGCAATACGCCCTTTACAAGAAAGTGTCATGAAGAATGACGGTTAGTAATGGCAAGAAGTAATGGTGTAAACGTTTCCTTCATCATGGAAACATAAATGCTAACGTTACACGTTACTCCACTCTTCCACCACTCAATCGTTTCCACTTCATACGATATCAGGGTACGTTTTATTACGACTTATATAAATAGGTTTCACCTATTTCCACCAAAAAAAAAAGTTTTTGGTCGGCAACAACACAATATCTAGAAATAACATGGTAGTTTTCCATTCTGCTAGCCAGTTCTACTTTCAGATACAAGTCATAAACAACCATACCTTCAGAATCAACTATTCTGGTCTCAACATTCTCTTCACTTCCCTCCCTAAGACCAACCCTTCTCCTTCACTTTGTGACCAAAGCAATCCTGGAACGATCATTTCTTAGTTTAGGCCAGGATTGTACAGATTGATCTCTCGAGTCAAAAGTACTCCCGTGCAGTGTATTTTTTTGGGTTTAGATTCCTTTCTCATTCACACACCCAAAATTACCAAAATCAGCAGAAACGGTTTTCACCCACAAACACTTATATCGTAAGAGAAGATTCTCAAGCATAAACAAACTAGGTGTAATCAAATTTCAACCCCATTGGTCAATCAAATCAATATGAAAACAAAAGATAAACCGCAATGATCTAGTTTCCCACCAACGGTACGCGCTAGAGCTTCTCAATCCCAAAGAAGACTTTAAAATGAGCGGTCGTAAGAGATTTCGCCTAATTAGGTTACTCTCCTCTCCGAATAGGCGGCTTCACCAGTAACAGTACAACATAGGAAGTTTACTGTCACGAAGGATTAGTTTGCTAGAAAGGCAAACTTCAAGTATTTATAGACAAGGAAGTTTGGACACCAAGGAATTTCCAAAACCGAAAATATTCTCAAGATATTCCATAATAATTTCCATATTCGGTTTTCATAATTCCTGAGAATGCTCTGTCCAAAATAATGATCGAAAATCTCCTTGGAAAATCTTTAACTAGCAAATGCACATTACTAATTCTTATTTTCCGTATATAATTAAAAACCTTAATTAAAAGATTCTTAACTTATTTAATTTCGATCCTTGGATTTAATTCCTTCTTAGCCGTTAAGGAATATCTTTGAACAATAAAAGATATACGCATTACTGCACGTGTTAAAAGTGTGTCGACATCCTTTCTTTGTAAGTCCTCTTTCATACTTACTCACTTGAAACCGATTTACCACACTTCTAAAAAAGTTTAGAATTGGTTCATCTAACTTTCAAGAGCTATGCGATTGATTAAGAACTTCTCAATCACAAATCACGGGTTTAAAGGTTCTACCAAAACAGATTTTGGTTCTACCTCCATGTGAGTATTGTGCATAGTCACATTAGCTTCCCAAAATTCGGTTGACTAGGTACTAGGATCGGTTCCCCACATATATATGGTATCTAACTCATATGTATTGCACATGTCCATAGGATCGGTTCCCCTTTGCCTAAAAACGTGTTGCACATGTCCATAGGATCGGTTCCCCTTTCTGCTATAAACCTTGCTGCACCCCATACAAGTATCGATTCCCATTTGTGACGTGTTGCACCTCTTACAAGGATCGGTTCCCCTTTACCCAGTGTTAGGCCTTACAAACTACACAAACTCGATCATACCAACAGGTGATTACTTAAGATCGGTTTCACTAATAAAGTCATATCAATACAAAAGTCAGGCCTCATGTGAATAATTTTACCAAGAACACAAACAAGTCATGAGAGGTTATACTAATCACACATATTGGTCGTTCATAAGATATGCAATGAAGAACATCCCTAATAACGCCTGGCGATTTCCTTTTCGGTTCACAAACAAAGTTCATGAACTTATTTCCTTAAAACACATGTAACAACATTTTTTCATAGGATGAAATCCTCACCTCATACCCATACATAATCACAATAACATTCATACGATTATGTTGATGTCTTATATACAAAGTTTAATGGTTAAGCAATAAACCTCGTATTGAATTCCTTAATACTATGTCTATCTAGAGTGTTCATGTTTCGCAGTTTTGTTTTCAATATGCATGACTTGAAAGATATGTTAGGGAATGAAGCAGTTCAAGTCAAATATCACTAACCTCAAGTGGAAGGATGATGTTGTGGTTGTAGCTCCGTACTTCTTCACTTCTTCAAGTCTTCACAATACTTGTAATGTCTCATATCCTAATACTTTCAAGCTAACTTATACGAAGTTGACTCTAGTACATTTAATCAAACGACTCTTAAATGAGTTTTGGTTCACTTAAATATGACAACCAAACTTGACATACCAACGCTTGGTGGGTTCAACCGATCTATGCTCTAACATCCTTTATCGTCTAGTCTATGAAATCTGAAAATCTTGTACGAGATTACAAATTACAAATGTGCACGCTTCGTTGGCTGACCATTATAACTCCAAATTGAGTGATTCTTTTCTCATGTGGTAAATCATTCTCTTATCTTCAAAAGTTGGTGTCAAGCATCCAATTCCGACGTCGTATGAGGTTCCTACAGCTTCCAAAGCATACAACATGCGAGCAGAGATTCTCTCGATCGGTGTCCACCAGGTCTTTCCACTAAGTCCTTCATCAAGGTACCTCCAACTTCGACCGCCTAGGTCTTTACATTAATTTTTCTAGTTGGGTCCTCTTCTAGGTCTTGCCAGAAGAAGGGAAAACGAAAAGGAGAGATTTAACAAAATACTGGGGACTCACGGTCTACTGATCATGGCGATCAGTTTCACAGTCCAAGACATGTGGCACCAGACTCTCATGTGCTAATCATTCATCATATAAAGAATGCTACCTCAGGGACATGCAACTATAAACATTACATCATCCCCTCTTGAGAGCAGCCTCAGTTATGGTCCCGTCACTAGGGTTTCAGAAGAGATGTTTCTACGACTGACAGAAACAAAAAATGGTACTGCAAGCACCAGGCTCATGTATCAACCAAGGGTTCTAGATTTCAAATTAACCAATGGCATTGAAATCCTTCATCAACCTTTAAAGATACAAGAGAATAGTCTAAAGACACAACAGGGGTGTTTTACAACAAGCTTGTCTGAGATGATTTTACACTGTCCCGCACAAAGCAGCGATCTGGGAGAAATTGGTGAAGAATCTAGGGATGTGTCATATACCATTCCCTTCATATGGTGTCCTTTATGACATATCTAAAATTCACAGCAATTGGAGAAACGAGCAAAAAGATGTGACCAAAACTCTGGACTACATGACAGCTGGAAATTTTCTGAAAACCTCCTGGAAGTTTATTGTTTCGTCGATTTCGGCTCTTAAACGTGCTCAAAATCCGAAAATATTCTTTGCAAAAGCTTGGAAAATTTTTTGAGGATGAAGAAACATGGGTAGATCATAAAAATCCGACATTGGACGAAGATTCTACAACAATTTCAATGAAGACCTAACTTCTGAATTTTCTGATGACGACGAAATTCTTCATTCATCCACATCTGAATCAGGAGCTACACCATCAATGCAAAGCCGAACTTCATCTTTAGTCGATAGTCTCACTTGCTGAAGTCGGTGGTGCTTCTGTGGATGAGGGAAAACTCCCAAATGATCAAGAGACATACAATGCGTCATCTTTCCAGCGTCTCTGAAAGGTTGATTCACCTCGGCATGAGCATCTGCAGAAGTCTTCATCTTTGACTTGATATTTTTGGAGCGTACCCCGGAAGAGCCAGAACAGTGGTTGTAACCAGAAGTCACCACTATATGAGGCGAAAGACATGGAGTCATGGATATACCAATAATATACGCGTAACAAAAATGGTAACAATCCAACTCTTACCTATTTACAATTTCATTAGATGTAGTGATTATAACGTCAGAATTTCTAAAACTTGTTCGTTCCCTCAAACCTGCAAAGACAAGCAAAATTCATTATTCAAAATCATGACTTGATTTCATAAAACCGTGAACAACCCACGTGAATTTTGGCATACACTGGTTTTTCAAAAATTTGGATAGACGTCCATTCTACAATTGTGAAAACTCACATACAGACATTATTTCACCATGTATAATTGTCTACTTTCAACAGTTGTTCAAAATCAAAACATTGATTTTACAAAATATATATATTTAACGTGAAACTCAGATAAATTTGAAATATATATATATATATATATATATATATATATATATATATATATATATATATATATATATATATCTTGCTCCCTCGCGCGAGCATCTGTCTTTGAAACAAGAGTATATTTTCAAAGATTTCTGAAAACTCGAAGATAAAAGATTTTCATGAAACCTCATAAACAAAATTTTTATTACTAACAGACGCACACAAGGGGGGATTTCTGATTTTTATGTAAAGGAAAATACACTAAAAGCAAATAACGAAATAAACAAGCAAATCAATAAGATGAAGATATTGGTCAAGGATTAGTTTTCATTCACAAACATGAATTTTTAACAATAACTAGAATTGATATTTAATCTCAACTTTTATCAAAAGTCCTAGGATACCTTGATAGCAAGAATATCCCGCTAATTTCCTCTTGTCATCAACAAACACATTAAAAGATGCGAAAGTGAATTCTTCATAGAAAGCAACCTAAAGTGTAAAAACACAATTAAGTTTAACTCCCTAAGAGCACTAAGTTCTATGAAATAAGACTAATCAATGCAAACGAACGTGTAAAAGCACTAATACGTTTTAACAAAGGTTACGATCCACTTGTGACTACTAGGATGTATCACTACAAGCATACTCACAATTATGCTACTTGCAATCAGGAATTATCACTTTTGCGTATAATAACCCTAATCTAGCAATAAAGATGAAAACTAATTCAATCGATTCGCGACTCGACTAAACATGCATTCAAATCATATAACAATATTAAAAGTGAATCATAATCAACAAAATATGGAGACAAAACTAATTCATTGCATAAATATCATGATTGGAACTCCAACTTATTCCTTAACCAAAAGAGAATTATCTAAAGATGTGAATGGAATTAATAACAAGAAGGAAAAGAAAACATATCATGTTTCTAAACCTCAGGCAAAAATAGAAGAGAAGATTCCAAGAGATGTCTCACATCGGATCTGTAGAGCTCTTTATATGAATAGCCTTTGTTGTGTTGTCTGGCCAATTTCCAAATCTAGGTAAGCCCATCGCCAAAATCAGTTTCTCACAGCCCACTGAGTCAAGCTCAGTCAAAACAGGTCCATGACTTGATATGCCAGTGAAACTGACAAGCAAACTTACCCTGATCTAGCACCCCATACTTCTGCCAATAAGCATCTCCTTCCCTACATATTCATCCAAACATTTTTCACTGAAATTATTCATTGCAGCAATCATTCTCTGCACCACATTTTAGACGCAATAGCATCTCCTATTTACAGCACCAGCTCACGCCATTCAGCCATTGCTTTGGCTGCCATTTTCTTGTTCACTGCAGCACCAATTTTCTGCAGCTGCAACTCCCAGTTCGATTCTCTGCTGCCACAAACAGATTCTTCCTTCTCAGTGCCAGTGACATCAGCTTACAATTGCACATTATAATCCCTTTACCAGCACCACCATCTCATGACTCAGCTGCAACACATTCTGCAATTTCAGTTCTTGAATTTCTCCTTCTCGTTGCGACACCAACACACACAATCAGCTCCATTCAGTCCATACTCTTTTTAATCTTCACTGCCTTCTACAGCCTTGTTTTTTCCATAGCATCATCAGTTCCTGATCTGCGGCCGAGCTCAAATATCTAGCTCATACATATGCAGCTCATGGAAACACAAAACTTTTCACTTCCCTACTCGCTTCAGTTCATCGCCATACTCCAACAACTCCAGCCTTCATTTGCAGCTCGTTGCAATACCAAACCAAGACCTACAACCATCCATCTACCTTGATTTCAGCTGGCATCTGCTCAGACATCCATTCCATCAGAACAACGCCACCAGGGCCTTCAACTCCATTTCATTACAGCATCACCAATAGTTCAGCTTCAACTTCAACAACACAACAACACCTGCAACTTCAATTTACAGACTGCAGCATCACTAAACCACCTGCTTCGGTTCCAAAATCACCATAACCTCAAGCCCTCAAGCCAACAGTTCACTTTTCTTTGTCGCTAAGCCATTTCTTAGCTTATCCCATTTAACACCGCACAACAGCATCAGATCCATTGCACACTAGTTCACAAACCCCATCATTTGCGCCTCTATACCACTGTAACTTCCTTGCTCATCTCATTAATACCAGAACCTCACTGCAGTCCAGATGCACGGGCTCATTCTGCAATTTCCATATCTCAGCAGCTTCACTCGTCCGTTCATTCGAACCACATCAACTTCCCTCCATAGCTCAGCCATATATATTTCCTTAAGCTGCAACCATAACTTCACTTGCACATCATTCTAAAATTCACAAACTTCAGAACTTCAGTTCATTCTTAAGCAGTATCGATTCCACTCATATCTTCTTTTCAATTCCATAGGTCCCTGCAATACCCTTTGCCACAAACCCCAGAGCCATCTTCTACCACAACTGAAATGAACATCACAGGACCCCTGTAGCTTCAAAATTTCTCCTCAACTTCCATCTTCGATTCACAAGATCAAGACTCAAACAAACCCATTCCTGCTTGCCAAATCCAGAACTAATTACTGCCTTGTTTTTCAATTGTAGCTCATATACCAGCAGCAAAACACAAAGTTCTTCAGTTATAGAAACCCCCACTTCAATTCAATCATCATCCTCTTCCATACTTCAATTTCAGGCAAAACCTGTTCATAAATTCATCCCAACAACCACAAAATCCGACATCTCCTTCCAATTCTCCATCTCAATCATCTTTCCACCTACAGCAGCCACAGATTCACTTCTACAAACCCTAACTCTTCATGATCTTTTCTTTGTTCTGTTTTACTTCTCAGATTCAATCTCGACTAAGAAACAACAGCGGCTGTAACCCATCTTTCCTCCTTGTTTGATTTCTGTCTTCAATAGCTCACAGGAATAATTCCTCCCTTCCTGTCTCTGATCAGTCATGGTGCCGCCCTCAAAGTTTCAGGCGGAGAAGGAGAGATAACGGCTAATGATGAAAGAAATAATATCTTCTCTGAATTCTACGTTTTGTGTAGGAAATAAAATTACTCCAGACACCCACTCATCAGATAAGGGTTGCCCATATTTCATTTGGCATGTCGGTTTCACAGAACTGACAATTCATTCTTTACTCTTTTGTTGCCTAACCTTCGCTGGTTCCAGTACCACTCGCCAGTGAATTGACCTTCTTTTCCCTTTTCGCTCTAAATGGACTTTTTCACCTTCTTTTGCTCATAATGAGTCCAAAGTACCTATAACACTCAAAAGCAAACATAAGATACATAATTCACACGAAAACTCACAAAGAAAGTATAAACAATAGATAAATATTAAGGCGTTTACAACACCTATCAAATTCCCCCACACTTAGACTTTGCTAGTCCTCGAGCAAATAAAACAAAACAATTCTAAAACATACATACAACTCCGTGTCGGTTTACTAGAGATATACCCACAAAACCTACTTTTCCAACTTACTAGTTCTCCGTAATGATAGCATCCAACGCGCTAATAATATATAAAGATTATGCACACTAGTCATAAGAATTTAGACACATAAATGAACATAATATCATCCTTAAAAGTTGAGAGAGAAATAACCATCCCTTATCGAAAGAAATTCAGGTTAAGAGTGATCAAAAGTCTTGACTCTGCCTCACAAGAAAGGGTTTTATGAAGTTGCTCTCAATAATAAATAGCTTTTTATGGGTCACACATGTGTCCAGGTAGGAATGAAGACAGAATCCTGTGACACTTTGAATGGTAGGAAGGCAAAAACCCTCCGAATTGTTTTAAAAACCCACATCTTTTATCATTTTTTTAAAACCCTTTTTTCTGACGATCTCTAAGAAAGGAAATCAACCACTTAACGAAGATGGGAATATGCTTACTTACCTTGTTATCCGTTCGACGTGCAGTTAGCAACAATTTCACAGCATCCATAGAAGTGTCTTAGGTCTTCAATCCTTGTCTTCATCTTCGTCTTCGGTCTTCAACTCTTGATGATGAAATCTTGAACTTCGTAGAATCTTGACAATGTAACTCTTTCCTCTAATTCCTTGTTGCTTGAAACCTCATTATGGATATTTCTTCTTCCACTGGCTTTATTGAATGAATATAAAACCAAAAACGAACTAAACAAACCAAAATATGATGCAATGATTTTTTTTTCTTTATTTTTTTTAACATGCAAGATAAATAAAGTAAATACAAAATGAAAATAAACAAAGTATGAAAACCAATGATGAACCTAATAAAAAATTTCTCTTGTCTTTTTTTTTGTTTTTTTTTTGAGAAGGGACCTAGTATAATGATGATCATGTCCCAAGTATTTTTTTATTTTTATTTTTTTTGAGACAAGAGAAAATAATACAAAATAAAGATAAAATAAAAATGCAAGTACAAAGGCCATGGTGTAAGTACTTTACCGCTCTATTCTTCACAACTTGTATGTCTCGATATCATAAACTTCTTGAATTCTCATCTTGATAATATTCGCTCTTGTACAATTCTGCTCCTTGTCTTGTTGCTTTACTTGAATCTGAAATCTGCTCATTTCTGTACCGTTGCTTGTAAACCTTGAACGTTTTCAACTTTCCTTCGAATTTGTGATGCTCCTCTTGTTGATGATGATAGTGTTTCTATGGACCTGTTGGTGTAGAGAGAGATAAAGTGGATGGTGCTAACTGCGAACAAGATTACAAGTGGTATGTAAGTTAGCAATTCGATGTCACCATCATGATTGATAAAATAGCACTCAAGAGATCAAAATAGTGCTTCTATTGGTGGGAAATTGGGTAGCTCACCATTCTACCCGGAGTTTACGTACGGTGACACACACTCTAAAAGCACATATTTAGACAGGTACAAAGAATTGAAGGTCAGTGCCTCCCATTATGTAACATGGGTAGTCTCCACTATAGTGGACCACAACTCTAATACCGAATTCAGTCTGCATCTAATTTTCCACTGGGATGGTTAAATCCAACTTTAACTCTCATACAAGTAAGAAACCCGATCATGTTCTCTGTCATCTCTAAGTTCAGTCACTCTTATGAGAATCTCGATGTAATCTTAGCGACGTGTATACTATGTGACTCTAAACTAACCACAAGTTGGAGTTTGTTTATTCACTATTTTACACAAAAGTTGGAAAAAAAAAATGAAAATTTTACAATGCAAATGCTTAACCACTCCCCCACACTTAAACTTTACATTGTCCTCAATGTAAATTGAATCGTCCAAAGAAAGTCAAGGTGGGAAATCTTATAATGATAGGCGACAAGAAATCAGAAAAAGTAAATACGAGACAAGAAAAAGCTAAAAACAAGACAAGAAATACTCATCATATGGGTTGCCACCCATTTAGCGCTTGGTTTAAAGTCGTCAGCCCGACTTGCAAGACGAATTCCCCATACACCAATAATCTGAAAAGTTGGGGATCCTTCCATGTAACCTGTTTTGCAAATAATAACTTCACACAAACATTAGTATAATAAAGAAAAAGTGAATCTATAGCCCAATAGAAGTTTCCCCCACACTTATTCTTGTCCACACTTGGAAGTGTATAAAGAACATAAAATTCAGGAACTTCTATGGTGTCTTCTATGCAAACATTCATAATATGAGAATCAAATGTTTGTAATGTCGGAAATCGAGAAACAAAGTCATTCAACAATATTCTCGAAGCACATACATTCAAACCAACAAGAGGTAAAGGAGAAGAAACACTATGCAAAGGGTTAGACAAACCTTGCACAATCTCTTGTATCACATAATCCTCTTCATCCTTGAAAAATTCAAGTGAATTATTCACCTCTTTTATATCATGGTCCTCCATCAAACCTTGCAACCATTCTTCATCCGTTTCTACCTTAACTAAAGTCTCGGAATTAACATCATCATTATAATCCTTTGCAAGATCAATTGGGTCTTCCACAATATTGGTCATATCGGTTTCATTCTCAACACACTCCTTTACGTTGTAAGGCACATACTCTTTTGCGGCTCCAAATTTCGCTATAAGGAACTTTTTAAGAAGACTCAAAAATGCATCATCCTCAAGATCCACCCTTTGAATAGGCTCTTGATCATTATAAAGATCAATGCTTGAGTAATCTACACAAGTGTCAACATATTCCTCTTCGTCTTCATTTTGATCCCAAAAAGATTCCGATGTACACCTTTGGGAAATGTCACCATGAGTTGGTTCAAGCGATGTATCTTCATAATCATCATCATTTTCATAGTTAACATAAGATTGGTTCTCGCTGAATTTAGTGTTGGTAATCTCAATCTCATCCTTTTGAATAGGTGAATGATCATTATTAAGATCAAGAGTTGAGGTAGCTACCCGATTATCAACGAAAGACCCCAAAGGTTGGCCCTTTTCAACATTAGCATCAATCAAATATTCATCACAAACCATAGGCACATTAGAATAGTTATTGTTTTTAAAGCAAAGTTATTCCTCATACCTTTCTTCTTTGATTTGATCAATACCTCTTTGTAAGTTATCAATACCTTCACGAAGTTCTTGGAGTTGCTCTTCTGTAGCCTCTTTATCTTTTTGGAACTCTTGTTGTACAAAGTTGGAAACTTTGTCTAGAAAGTCAGAGACTTTTTTTTCACAAGCATAAGAATCCTCCCATCCTTGTGGTTGTTCACACACATACCCGCCATAAGGTTGTTGAGGAAAACCATAAGGATCCATGGAATATTGGTCATAGCCAATGAAGTGGTTTTGATTATACCCCTGGAATTGTTGGAAGTTATCATGTTGTTGAGATTGTTGGAAACCGTATCCATTGTTCCAATATGCTCCATCCATGAGAAATAAGTACCTGAAACACGATTCTCAAAACAAGGTTAAAAACCAGAAAATAAAACAAAACTAAAAACAAGAAAATAAGAAACCAAAAACAAGTGACAACCGCTGCCTCTCCGGCAACGGCGCCAAAATTTGATCATTGTCGTATGCGTCAAAAATAAATTACTTTCTCACTACTCAAAATATAAAATATAGCAAGGGTAAGAAAGGATCGTTCCCACAGAGAGGATGTAGGTTGTCAAGTTGTTTCGGTTTCCTATATAAACAAGGGGAGATTTCTGATTTTTAAGTAAAGGAAAATAAACTAAAAGCAAATAACGAAATAAACAAGCAAATCAATAAGATGAAGATGTTGGTCAAGGATTAGTTTCCATTCACAAACATGAATTTGTAACAATAACTAGAATTGATATTTAATCTCAACTTTTATCAAAAGTCCTAGGATACCTTGATAGCAAGAATATCCCGCTAATTTCCTCTTGTCATCAACAAACACATTAAAAGATGCGAAAGTGAATTCTTCATAGAAATCAACCTAAAGTGTAAAAGCACAATTAAGTTTAACTCCCTAAGAGCACTAAGTTCTATGATATAAGACTAATCAATGCAAACGAACGTGTAAAAGCACTAATCCGTTTTAACAAAGGTTATGATCCACTTGTGACTACTAGGATGTATCACTACAAGCAATACTTACAATTATGCTACTTGCAATCTGGAATTATCACTTTTGCGTATAATAACCCTAATCTAGCAATAAAGATGAAAACTAATTCAATCGATTCGCGACTCGACTAAACATGCATTCAAATCATATAACAATATTAAAAGTGAATCATAATCAACAAAATATGGAGACAAAACTAATTAATTGCATAAATATCATGATTGGAACTCCAACTTATTCCTTAACAAAAAGAGAATTATCTAAACATGTGAGTGGAATTCATAACAAGAAGGAAAAGAAAACATATCATGTTTCTAAACCCTAGGAAAAAATAGAAGAGAAGATTCCAAGAGATGTCTCCCATCGTATCTGTAGAGGTCTTTATATGAATAGCCTTTGTTGTGTTGTCCGGCCAATTTCCAAATCTAGGTAAGCCCATCGCCAAAATCAGTTTCTCACAGCCCACTGAGTCAAGCCCAGTCAAAACAGGTCTATGACTTGATATGCCAGTGAAACTGACAAGCAAACTTACCCTGAGCAAGCACCCCATACTTCCGCCAATAAGCAGCTCCTTCCCTGCATATTCATCCAAACATTTTTCACTGAAAATATTCATTGCAGCAATCATTATCTGCACCACATTTTAGACGCAATAACATCTCCTATTTACAGCACCAGCTTACGCCATTCAGCGAAAAGGCGATTTTCTTTTGCATCTTTTTTTTCACGCCTAGGTTTTGATTTTTCTCACGTTTTGATCATCTAAATCAGCTACGGTTGGTTTATGATGATTGAATCATCAATCCCTACAACATCAGGGATTAAAAATCCTAATGGTAGTCATGGTTCTTTTACTGATATTCTCAAAGGAAAGAAAACCCTAATTCCAACATTTGTTGATCTTTCCAAGTTACCTAATCCAACTCTTAAAGAAGGTGAACCTGCGTTAGAAATCCCTTTGGATTTGTTTCAAGAGGGTTGCATCATATTTCAATATAGTTTTATTGCTAGATTAGACTTCACGGGTTTGAAGTTTTCTGAAGTTAAGACACAACTTTTAGATCAATGGAAACTTGAACAGATTAAATTTCTTCCAATGGCTAAAGGTTTCTTCATAGTTATGCTTTAGTGTGCTAAAGATAAAGAGAAGATTCGCAATGGTCCAGCTGCAACTGTTAACAATCACTTGTTGAAGCTAATTGATTGGTATCCAGGTTTTAACCCAAACAAACAGCGTTCTTCACATGCTTCTGTTTGGGTTATGTTTCCAGATTTACCGGTTGAGCTTTGGACTGAAAAGTCTTTGCTTTCAATTGGTAAGATTCTAGGTAATCCAATTGTGGTGGATGAAAAAACTTTACAACTTGATTATGGTTTTTATGCTTCAGTTTTAATTGATATTTATTTTGCTAAGCATATTCCAGAGAGAATTCATATAACCTCAGGTGGAAAAGAGTTTTGGCAATATATTGATATTCAAAAATATCCAAAGTTCTGTTCAAAGTGTAATATTATTGGTCATGCGGATGCTTAATGCAAGAAGAAGTCAACTAAAATTGATGGGAACAAAGAGAAACAACAACAAGTAGTCGTGGGAGAGAAGACTTTTAAGGGTAGTTATGATCCTAATGCTGGTAAGAGATGGCAAATCAAATCTAAAGTTGTTTTACCAGAAGTTAGTGTGGGCGTGGATGGTAATACTAATCAAATTGAACAAGATTTTGAGAATCACAAGGCTGCAATAGCTCATGCAAATCAGGAAACTATACTTTGTGTTTCAGATTCAAGTACTATTGGAGTTACTAATGATAACAGAATTGAGGCTACAGGTCAATCTAGCAATGAACAGTTGGAGAATGAGCTTGCTATCTCTTCAAAAGAATTCCGTGAGGCTCAATTCAGGTTAATCAAGTGCAAAAGCGTGATTGCAGCTAAGGAAGCTATTGCTGCACGTAAAGGAGCTGTGACTAAGCCTGTTGAAGCTGGTATGTCCGGGAACAAGATTGGTACAACTAACGTTTGTGGAGGCAAGTCCGTGCAAAACCAGAATTCTGAAATCAAGTCCAAGCAAAATTCTGAAACCGTGTCTAATTTGGAAAACACACCTGGGGCTAATTTGGAAGAGACGTCCGTGACTTTGCAAAACTCTGAGGTTCACAAAGTATTGTTGAAGATTTAGATGAGGAAGAGGCTGAATTGCTTGCTGCTAATATGGCAGCTGAAGTTAAAAATTCTACTGAATGGGGTACGATTAGTGATCACAATAAAAACAAGAATAACAATGTTTCAAAGGCTACAGATTTAGTTGAGATCTCAATTGAAACTGTTGATGCAGAAAAGAAGAAAGCTTTTCTTGATAGATTAGAAGCTCTAAGGCAACAAAGTACGGAAAATATTCTCAATGAAGAGGAGCTTGCAGAGGTAGGCACCATTACGAATGATGAAGTTCAGACTAACTTTATTAGAAATCCAGCCTATAGAAAGGAGTATTTTAAAGAAAATAGAGAGAAGAAAAAACCTCAAACTCCTATTAAGCTTGTTCCTGGTGGTAATTATGCTTCAGATGAAGATGAATATGATGATATTTATGATGATGAATATAATGAGTTTTATGGAGACCCTGATGTTTTGGCGGAAATCCTTGCTGGTCTCCAACCTAAGAAGAAGAATTTTAAGGTGGGAAAGGGGCGCAAACGATGTTAAGTTCCTATTTTTATTCTTTTTTGTTAGTTATTTGAGTTTAGGAGCTTATTTTATGAGTTTCTAGTAATTTTTTGATGTTATTTTTTCTCCCCTTTGGTTTATGGGGGTGGGGAGGCCTTGAGCCTCCCACTTTGTAATTCTTGTAATTATGTTTTTTTGCTTTAATAAACCATTTTGACCTAGCAAAAAAAAAAAAAAAATCACGCCATTCAGCCATTGCTTTGGCTGCCATTTTCTTGTTCACTGCAGCACCAATTTTCTGCAGCTGCAACTCCCAATTCGATTCTCTGCTGCCATAAACAGATTCTTCCTTCTCAGTGCCAGTGACATCAGCTTACAATTGCACATTATAATCCCTTTACTAGCACCACCATCTCATGACTCAGCTGCAACACATTCTGCAATATCATTTCTTGAATTTCTCCTTCTCGCTGCGACACCAACACACACAATCAGCTCCATTCAGTCCATACTCTTTTTAATCTTCACTGCCTTCTACAACCTTATTTTTTCCATAGCATCATCAGTTCCTCATATGCGGCCGAGCTCAAATATCTATCTCATACATATGCAGCACATACATATGCAACTCATACATATGCAACTCATACATATGCAACTCATACATATGCAGCTCATATGCAGTTCCACATTTGTTCTTTGTTCTGTTTTACTTCTCAGATTCAATCTCGACTAAGAAACAACACCGGCTGTAACCCATCTTTCCTCCTTGTTTGATTTCTGTCTTCAATAGCTCACAAGAATAATTCCTCCCTTCCTGTATCTGATCAGTCATGGTGCCGCCCTCAAAGTTTTAGGCGGAGAAGGAGAGATAACGGCTAATGATGAAAGAAATAATATCTTCTCTGAATTTTACGTTTTGTGTAGGAAATAAAATTACTCCAGACACCCACTCATCAGATAAGGGTTGCCCATATTTCATTTGGCCTGTCGGTTTCACAGAACTGACAATGAATTCTTTACTCTTTTGTTGCATAACCTTCGCTGGTTCCAGTACCACTCGCCAGTGAATTGACCTTCTTTTCCCTTTTCGCTCTAAATGGACTTTTTCACCTTCTTTTGCTCATAATGACTCCAAAGTACCTATAACACTCAAAAGCAAACATAAGATACATAATTCACACAAAAACTCGCAAAGAAAGCATACACAATTGATAAAAATGAAGGTGTTTACAACACCTATCATAGAACTAATCCAAATTCTAACAAATTTCATCGATTTGAATCAAATAGAAAGACAAAGCCAATACAAAAAGAAAGAGTTCATAAAAATGTTGAATTTTATATACGTTAACTCAAAAAAGTCTACACACTTCGTTATAAGTCGGAAGTTAATTTTTGAGACTAAATTGTAAACAAGATAAACTCATCATTAACATAAAAAGTTTGAAAATATATTGTAATCACAAATAATATGTTCTAAGGCATTACGTCTAGTAAAAATTACATCTCTATGTACGTTGATTCAAGAAAATATGAAGGAAGTCAAATTTCACAATAGAAGAAGGATGAAATACCATGCATAACTAATCCAAATCCTAACAAATTTCATCTATCTTGAATCAAATAGAAAGACAGAGCCAACACAAAAAGAAAAAGTTCATAAAAATGTTGAATTTTATATACGTTAACTCAAAAAAGGCTACACCCTTCGTTATAAGTCTGAAATTGAATTCTGAAACCAAATTGTAAACTAGATAAACTCATCATCTTTAACAGAAAAAGTTTGAAAAATGTATTGTAATCACAAATAATATGTTCTAAGGCATTACTCTAGTAAAAATTGCATTTCTATGTACGTTGATTCAAGAAAATATGAAGGAAGTCAAATTTCACAATAGAAGAAGGATGAAAGACCATGCATAACAAATCCAAATCCTAACAAATTTGATCTATCTTGAATCAAATAAAAAGACAAAGCCAACAAAAAAAGAAAGAGTTCATAAAAATTTTGAATTTTATAAACGTTAACTCAAAAAGGTTTACACACTTCCTTATAAGTCGGAAATTGATTTCTGAGACTAAATCGTAAACTAAATAACAGAAAAAGTTTGAAAAATGTATTGTAATCACAAATAATATGTTCTAAGGCATTACGTCTAGTAAAAATTGCATTTCTATGTACGTTGATTAAAGAAAATATGAAGGAAGTCAAATTTCACAATAGAAGAAGGATGAAAGACCATGCATAACTAATCCAAATCCTAACAAATTTCATCTATCTTGAATCAAATAGAAAGACAGAGCGAACACAAAAAGAAAGAATTCATAAAAATGTTGAATTTTTCTTACGTTAACTCAAAAAAGGCTACACCCTTCGTTATAAGTCTGAAATTGTTTTCTGAAACTAAATTGTAAACTAGATAAACTCATCTTTAACAGAAAAAGTTTGAAAAATGTATTGTAATCACAAATAATATGTTCTAAGGCATTACTCTAGTAAAAATTGCATTTCTATGTACGTTGATTCAAGAAAATATGAAGGAAGTCAAATTTCACAATAGAAGAAGGATGAAAGACCATGCATAACAAATCCAAATCCTAACAAATTTGATCTATCTTGAATCAAATAAAAAGACAAAGCCAACAAAAAAAGAAAGAGTTCATAAAAATTTTGAATTTTATAAACGTTAACTCAAAAAGGTTTACACACTTCCTTATAATTCGGAAATTGATTTCTGAGACTAAATCGTAAACTAAATAACAGAAAAAGTTTGAAAAATGTATTGTAATCACAAATAATATGTTCTAAGGCATTACGTCTAGTAAAAATTGCATTTCTATGTACGTTGATTCAAGAAAATATGAAGGAAGTCTAATTTCACAATAGAAGAAGGATGAAAGACCATGCATAACTAATCCAAATCCTAACAAATTTCATCTATCTTGAATCAAATAGAAAGACAGAGCGAACACAAAAAGAAAGAATTCATAAAAATGTTGAATTTTATATATGTTAACTCAAAAAAGGCTACACCCTTCGTTATAAGTCTGAAATTGATTTCCGAAACTAAATGGTAAACTAGATAAGCTCATCTTTAACGGAAAAAGTTTGAGAATGTATTGTAATCACAAATAATATGTTCTAAGGCATTACGTCTCGTAAAAATTGCATTTCTATGTACGTTGATTCAAGAAAATATGAAGTCAAATTTCACAATAGAAGAAGGATGAAAGACCATCCAGAACTAACCCAAATTCTAACAAATTTCATCTATTTGAATCAAATTGAAAGACAAATCCAATAAATAAATAAATAAAGAGTTCATAAAAATGTTGAATTTTTTATATGTTAACTCAAAATATTCTATACACTTCGTTATAAGTCGGAAGTTTATTTCTGAGATTACATTGCAAACTAGATAAACTCATCTTTAACAGAAAAAGTTTGAAAAATATATTGTAATCACAATTAATATATTCTAAGGCAGTACGTCTAGTAAAAATTGCATTTCTATGTACGTTGATTCAAGAAAATATGAAGGAAGTCAAATTTCACAATAGAAGAAGGATGAAAGACCATGCATAACTAATCCAAATCCTAACAAATTTCATCTATCTTGAATCAAATAGAAAGACAGAGCGAACACAAAAAGAAAGAATTCATAAAAATGTTGAATTTTTCTTACGTTAACTCAAAAAAGGCTACACCTTTCGTTATAAGTCTGAAATTGTTTTCTGAAACTAAATTGTAAACTAGATAAACTCATCTTTAACAGAAAAAGTTTGAAAAATGTATTGTAATCACAAATAATATGTTCTAAGGCATTACGTCTAATAAAAATTGCATTTCTATGTACGTTGATTCAAGAAAATATGAAGGAAGTCTAATTTCACAATAGAAGAAGGATGAAAGACCAGCCAGAACTAACCCAAATGCTAACAAATTTTATCTATTTGAATCAAACCGAAATACAAAGCCAATACAAAAATAAAGAGTTCATAAAAATGTTGAATGTTTTATACGTTAACTCAAAAAATTCTACATACTTCGTTATAAGTCGGAAGTTTATGTCTGAGACTAAATTGCAAACTAGATAAACTCATCTTTAACAGAAAAGTTTTAAAAATATATTGTAATCACAATTAATATGTTCTAAGGCATACGTCTAGTAAAAATTGCATTTCTATGTACGTTGATTCAAGAAATATGAAGGAAGTCAAATTTCACAATGAAGAAGGACGAAAGACCATGCAGAACTAATCCAAATCCTAAAAATTTCATCTATCTTGAATCAAATAGAAAGACAAAGCCAACACAAAAAGAAAGAGTTCATAAAAATGTTGAATTTTATATACGTTAACTCAAAAAAGTCTACACACTTCGTTATAAGTCGGAAATTGATTTCTGAGACTAAATTGTAAACTAGATAAACTCATCTTACAGAAAAAGTTTGAAAAATGTATTGTAATTACAATTAATATGTTCTAAGGCAATAGTCTAGTAAAAATTGCATTTCTATGTACGTTGATTCAAGAAATATGAAGGAAGTCAAATTTCACACTAGAAGAAGGATGAAAGACCATGCAGAACTAATCCAAATCCTAACAAATTTCATCTATCTTGAATCAAATAAAAGACAAAGCCAACACAAAAAGAAAGAGTTCATAAAAATGTTGAATTTTATTACGTTAACTCAAAAAGTCTACACACTTCGTTATAGTGGAATTGATTTCTGAACTAAATTGTAAACTAGATAAACTCATCTTTAACAGAAAAGTTTGAAAATGTATTGTAATCACAATAATATGTTCTAAGGCATACGTCTAGTAAAAATTGCATTTCTATGTACGTTGATTCAAGAAAATATGAAGGAAGTCAAATTTCACAATAGAAGAAGGATGAAAGACCATGCAACTAATCCAAATCCTAACAAATTTCATCTATCTTGAATCAAATAGAAAGACAAGCCAACACAAAAAGAAAGAGTTCATAAAAATGTTGAATTTTATATACGTTAACTCAAAAAAGTCTACACCTTCGTTATAAGTCTAATTGATTCTGAACTAAATTGTAAACTAGATAAACTCATCTTTAACAGAAAAAGTTTGAAAAATGTATTGTAATAAATAATATGTTTAAGGCATACGTCTAGTAAAAATTGCATTTCTATGTACGTTGATTCAAGAAAATATGAAGGAAGTCAAATTTCACAATAGAAGAAGGATGAAAGACCATGCAAACTAATCCAAATCCTAACAAATTTCATCTATCTTGAATCAAATAGAAAGAAAGCCAACACAAAAAGAAAGAGTTCATAAAAATGTTGAATTTTATATACGTTAACTCAAAAAGTCTACACACTTCGTTATAGTGTGAAATTGATTTCTGAACTAAATTGTAAACTAGATAAACTCATCTTTAAAAAAAGTTTGAAAAATGTATTGTAATCACAATAATATGTTCTAAGGCATACGTCTAGTAAAAATTGCATTTCTATGTACGTTGATTCAAGAAAATATGAAGGAAGTCAAATTTCACAATAGAAGAAGGATGAAAGACCATGCAGAACTAATCCAAATCCTAAAAATTTCATCTATCTTGAATCAAATAAAAGACAAAGCCACAAAAAAAGAGTTCATAAAAATGTTGAATTTTTATACGTTAACTCAAAAAAGTCTACACTTCGTTATAATCAAATTGATTTCTGAAAATTGTAAACTAGATAAACTCATCTTTAACAAAAAAGTTTGAAAAATGTATTGTAATCACAATAATATGTTCTACATACGTCTAGTAAAAATTGCATTTCTATGTACGTTGATTCAAGAAAATATGAAGTCAAATTTCACAATAGAAGAAGGATGAAAGACCAGCAGAACTAATCCAAATCTAACAAATTTCATCTATTTGAATCAAATTGAAAGACAAAGCCAAAAAAAAAAGAGTTCATAAAAATGTTGAATTTTTATATGTTAACTCAAAAATCTACACACTTCGTTATAAGTCGGAAATTGATTTCTGAGACTAAATTGTAAACTAGATAAACTCATCTTTAACAAAAAAGTTTGAAAAATGTATTGTAATCACAATTAATATGTTCTAAGGCATACGTCTAGTAAAAATTGCATTTCTATGTATTGATTCAAGAAATATGAAGGAAGTCAAATTTCACAATAGAGAAGGATGAAAGACCATGCAGAACTAATCCAAATCCTAACAAATTTCATCTATCTTGAATCAAATAGAAAGACAAAGCCAACAAAAAGAAAGAGTTCATAAAAATGTTGAATTTATATACGTTAACTCAAAAAATCTACACACTTCGTTATAAGTCGGAAATTGATTTCTGAGACTAAATTGTAAACTAGATAAACTCATTTTAACAGAAAAAGTTTGAAAAATGTATTGTAATTACAATTAATATGTTCTAAGGCAATACGTCTAGTAAAAATTGCATTTCTATGTACGTTGATTCAAGAAAATATGAAGGAAGTCAATTTCACAATAGAAGAAGATGAAAGACCATGCAGAACTAATCCAAATCCTAAAATTTCATCTATCTTGAATCAAAGAAAGACAAAGCCAACAAAAAAGAGTTCATAAAAATGTTGAATTTTTATACGTTAACTCAAAAAGTCTACACACTTCGTTATAAGTCGGAAATTGATTTCTGAGACTAAATTGTAAACTAGATAAACTCATCTTTAACAGAAAAAGTTTGAAAAATGTATTGTAATTACAATTAATATGTTCTAAGGCATACGTCTAGTAAAAATTGCATTTCTATGTACGTTGATTCAAGAAATATGAAGGAAGTCAAATTTCACAATAGAAGGATGAAAGACCATGCAGAACTAATCCAAATCCTAAAAATTTCATCTATCTTGAATCAAATAGAAAGACAAAGCCAACAAAAAGAAAGAGTTCATAAAAATGTTGAATTTTATTACGTTAACTCAAAAAAGTCTACACACTTCGTTATAAGTCGTGAAATTGATTTCTGAGACTAAATTGTAAACTAGATAAACTCATCTTTTAACAGAAAAAGTTTGAAAATGTATTGTAATCACAATAATATGTTCTAAGGCATACGTCTAGTAAAAATTGCATTTCTATGTACGTTGATTCAAGAAAATATGAAGGAAGTCAAATTTCACAATAGAAGAAGGATGAAAGACCATGCAGAACTAATCCAAATCCTAACAAATTTCATCTATCTTGAATCAAAAGAAAGACAAGCCAACACAAAAAGAAAGAGTTCATAAAAATGTTGAATTTTATATACGTTAACTCAAAAAAGTCTACACCTTCGTTATAAGTCAAATTGATTTCTGAACTAAATTGTAAACTAGATAAACTCATCTTTAACAAAAAAGTTTGAAAAATGTATGTAATCACAATAATATGTTCTAAGGCATACGTCTAGTAAAAATTGCATTTCTATGTACGTTGATTCAAGAAAATATGAAGGAAGTCAAATTTCACAATAGAAGAAGGATGAAAGACCATGCGAACTAATCCAAATCCTACAAATTTCATCTATCTTGAATCAAATAGAAAACAAAGCCAACACAAAAAAAAAGTTCATAAAAATTTGAATTTTATATACGTTAACTCAAAAAAGTCTACACATTCGTTATGTGAAATTGATTTCTGAAACTAAATTGTAAACTAGATAAACTCATCTTTAATAAAAAAGTTTGAAAAATGTATTGTAATCACAAAAATAGTTCTAAGGCATACGTCTAGTAAAAATTGCATTTCTATGTACGTTGATTCAAGAAAATATGAAGGAAGTCAAATTTCACAATAGAAGAAGGATGAAAGACCATGCAGAACTAATCCAAATCCTAACAAATTTCATCTACTTGAATCAAATAAAAGACAAAGCCAACAAAAAAAAAGTTCATAAAAATGTTGAATTTTTATACGTTAACTCAAAAAAGTCTACACCTTCGTTATAAGTCTCAAATTGATTTCTGAAAATAATTGTAAACTAGATAAACTCATCTTTAACAGAAAAAGTTTGAAAAATGTATTGTAATCACAATAATATGTTCTAAGGCATTACGTCTAGTAAAAATTGCATTTCTATGTACGTTGATTCAAGAAAATATGAA
This sequence comes from Papaver somniferum, assembly GCF_003573695.1. Classification (NCBI taxonomy): domain Eukaryota; kingdom Viridiplantae; phylum Streptophyta; class Magnoliopsida; order Ranunculales; family Papaveraceae; genus Papaver; species Papaver somniferum. The sequence continues at coordinate 178,095,848 of NC_039364.1, read as the reverse complement.
GTCAAATTTCACAATAGAAGAAGGATGAAAGACCAGCAGAACTAACCAAATCTAACAAATTTCATCTATTTGAATCAAATAGAAAGACAAACCAACAAAAAAAAAGAGTTCATAAAAATGTTGAATTTTTATACGTTAACTCAAAAATCTAACACTTCGTTATAAGTCGGAAATTGATTTCTGAGACTAAATTGTAAACTAGATAAACTCATCTTTAACAGAAAAAGTTTGAAAAATGTATTGTAATCACAATTAATATGTTCTAAGGCATACGTCTAGTAAAAATTGCATTTCTATGTACGTTGATTCAAGAATATGAAGGAAGTCAAATTTCACAATAAGAAGGACGAAAGACCATGCAGAACTAATCCAAATCCTAACAAATTTCATCTATCTTGAATCAAATAGAAAGACAAAGCCAACACAAAAGAAAGAGTCATAAAAATGTTGAATTTTATATACGTTAACTAAAAAATCTACACACTTCGTTATAAGTCGGAAATTGATTTCTGAGACTAAATTGTAAACTAGATAAACTCATTTAACAGAAAAAGTTTGAAAAATGTATTGTAATTACAATTAATATGTCTAAGGCAATACATCTAGCAAAAATTGCATTTCTATGTACGTTGATTCAAGAAAATATGAAGGAAGTCAAATTTCACAATAGAAGAAGATGAAAGACCATGCAGAACTAATCCAAATCCTAACAAATTTCATCTATTTGAATCAAATGAAACAAAGCCAAACAAATAAAGAGTTCATAAAAATGTTGAATTTTTTATACGTTAACTCAAAAAAGTCTACACACTTCGTTATAAGTCGGAAGTTGATTTCTGAGACTAAATTGTAAACTAGATAAACTCATGTTTAAGAGAAAAAGTTCGAAAAATGTATTATAATTACAATTAATATGTTCTAAGGCAATAGCTCTTGTAAAAATTGCATTTCTATGTACGTTGATTCAAGAAATATGAAGGAAGTCAAATTTCACACTAGAAGAAGGATGAAAGACCATGTAGAACTAATCCAAATCCTAAAAAATTTAATCTATCTTGAATCAAATAGAAAGACAAAGCCAACAGAAAAAGAAAGAGTTCATAAAAATGTTGAATTTTATGTACGTTAACTCAAAAAAGTCCACACACTTCGTTATATGTGTGAAATTGATTTCTGAAACTAAATTGTAAACTAGATAAACTCATATTTAACAGAAAAAGTTTGAAAATGTATTGTAGTCACAAATAATATGTTCTCAGACATTACGTCTAGTAAAAATTGCATTTCTATGTACGTTGATTCAAGAAAATATGAAGGAAGTCAAATTTCACAATAGAAGAAGGATGAAAGACCATGCATAACTAATCCAAATCCTAACAAATTTCATCTATCTTGAATCAAAAAGAAAGACAGAGCCAACACAAAAAGAAAGAGTTCATAAATATGTTGAATTTTATATACGTTAACTCAAAAAAGGCTACACCCTTCGTTATAAGTCTCAAATTCAATTCTGAAACTAAATTTTAAACTATATAAACTCATCTTTAACATAAAAAGTTTGAAAAATGTAGTGTAATCACAAATAATATGTTCTAAGGCATTACGTCTAGTAAAAATTGCATTTATATGTACGTTGATTCAAGAATATATGAAGGAAGTCAAATTTCACACTAGAAGAAGGATGAAAGACCATGCGTAGCTAATCCAAATCCTTACAAATTTCATCTATCTTGAATCAAATAGAAATACAAAGGCAACACAAAAAAAAGAGATCATAAAAATTTTGAATTTTATATACGTTAACTCAAAAAAGTCTACACACTTCGTTATATGTGTGAAATTGATTTCTGAAACTAAATTGTAAACTAGATAAACTCATCTTTAATAAAAAAAAGTTTGAAAAATGTATTGTAGTCACAAACAATATGTTCTAAGGCATTACGTCTAGTAAAAATTGCATTTCTATGTACGTTGATTCAAGAAAATATGAAGGAAGTCAAATTTCACAATAGAAGAAGGATGAAAAACCATGCAGAACTAATCCAAATCCTAACAAATTTCATCTACATTGAATCAAATAAAAAAACAAAGCCAACAAAAAAAGAAAGAGTTCATAAAAATGTTGAATTTTGTATACGTTAACTCATAAAAGGCTATACCCTTCGTTATAAGTCTCAAATTGAATTCTGAAACTAAATTGTAAACTAGATAAACTCATCTTTAACAGAAAAAGTTTTAAAAATGTATTGTAATCACAAATAATATGTTCTAAGGCATTACGTCTAGTAAAAATTGCATTTCTATGTACGTTGATTCAAGAAAATATGAAGGAAGTCAAATTTCACAATAGAAGAAGGATGAAAGACCAGCCAGAACTAACCCAAATTCTAACAAATTTCATCTATTTGAATCAAATTAAAAGACAAAGCCAATAAATAAATAAAGAGTTCATAAAAATGTTGATTTTTTTATACGTTAACTCAAAATATTCTACACACTTCGTTATAAGTCGGAAGTTTATTTCTGAGACTAAGTTGCAAACTAGATAAACTCATCTTTAACAGAAAAAGTTTGAAAAATATATTGTAATCACATATAATATGTTCTAAGGCAGTACGTCTAGTAAAAATTGCATTTCTATGTATGTTATTCAAGAATATATGAAGCAAGTCAAATTTCACAATATAAGAAGGACGAAAGACCAAGCAGAACTAATCCAAATCCTAACAAATTTCATCTATCTTGAATCAAATAGAAAGACAAAGCCAACACAAAAGGAAAGAGATCATAAAAATGTTGAATTTTATATACATTAACCTAAAAAAGTCTACACACTTCGTTATAAGTCGGAAATTGATTTCTGAGACTAAATTGTAAACTAGATAAACTCATTTTTAACAGAAAAAGTTTGAAAAATGTATTGTAATTACAATTAATATGACCTAAGCCAATACATCTAGCAAAAATTGCATTTCTATGTACCTTGATTCAAGAAAATATGAAGGGAGTCGAATTTCACACTAGAAGAAAGATGAAAGACCATGCAGAACTAATCCATATCCTTACAAATTTCATCTATTTGAATCAAACTGAAAGACAAATCCAATACAAAAATAAAGAGTTCATAAAAATGTTGAATTTTTTATACGTTAACTCAAAAAAGTTTACACACTTCGTTATAAGTCGAAAGTTGATTTCTGAGACTAAATTGTAAACTAGATAAACTCATCTTTAAGAGAAAAAGTTCGAAAAATGTATTGTAATTACAATTAATATGTTCTAAGGCAATAGCTCTTGTAAAAATTGCATTTCTATGTACGTTGATTCAAGAAATATGAAGGAAGTCAAATTTCACACTAGAAGAAGGATGAAAGACCATGTAGAACTAATCCAAATCCTAACAAATTTAATCTATCTTGAGTCAAATAGAAAGACAAAGCCAACACAAAAAGAAAGAGTTCATAAAAATGTTGAATTTTATGTCCGTTAACTCAAAAAAGTCTACACACTTCGTTATATGTCTGAAATTGATTTCTGAAACTAAATTGTAAACTAGATAAACTCATCTTTAACAGAAAAAGTTTGAAAATGTATTGTAGTCACAAATAATATGTTCTCAGACATTACGTCTAGTAAAAATTGCATTTCTATGTACGTTGATTCAAGAAAATATGAAGGAAGTCAAATTTCACAATAGAAGAAGGATGAAAGACCATGCATAACTAATCCAAATCCTAACAAATTTCATATATCTTGAATCAAATAGAAAGACAGAGCCAACACAAAAAGAAAGAGTCATAAAAATGTTGAATTTTATATACGTTAACTCAAAAAAGGCTACACCCTTCGTTATAAATCTCAAATTCAATTGTGAAACTAAATTATAAACTAGATAAACTCATCTTTAACAGAAAAAGTTTGAAAAATGTAGTGTAATCACAAATAATATGTTCTAAGGCATTACGTCTAGTAAAAATTGCATTTCTATGTACGTTGATTCAAGAATATATGAAGGAAGTCAAATTTCACACTAGAAGAAGGATGAAAGACCATGCATAGCTAATCCAAATCCTTACAAATTTCATCTATCTTGAATCAAATAGAAAGACAAAGCCAACACAAAAAAAAAGATCATAAAAATGTTGAATTTTATATACGTTAACTCAAAAAAGTCTACACACTTCTTTATATGTGTGAAATTGATTTCTGAAACTAAATTGTAAACTAGATAAACTCATCTTTAATAAAAAAAAGTTATAAAAATGTATTGTAGTCACAAATAATATGTTCTAAGGCTTTTTTTTTTTGCTAGGTCAAAATGGTTTATTAAAGCAAAAAAACGTAATTACAAGAATTACAAAATTGGAGGCTCTAGGCCTCCCCACCCCCATAAACCAAAGGGGCAAAAAACTCTAAAAACTCGTAAAATAAGCTCCTAAACACGAAAAACACATGCAAAAAGAAGAAAAATAGAATATTAAAAACGTTTTCGTCCCTTATTTCCAACTCTAAATTTCTTCTTCTTGGGAATGAGACCAGCAATAATTTGAGTCAAATCATAGTCTCCATAAGACTCCTTGTAAACATCTTCATAATCATCATAGGTTTCATCATAGTCATAATCCTCTCCATTTTCATCTGAAGCATAATTACCACCCGGAACAAGCTTAATAGGAGATTGTGCTTTCTTCTTAGTTGATATTCTATCCATTTGCTCCTTTTTTTCCTTGAAATACTCTTTTCTAAAGGCTGAATCTCTAATGAAATTAGAACGCACTTCATCAATCTGAATGGTGCTTGCCTCCTCTAGTTCCTCATTTGTCAAAATATTATTCATATCAAAAACACATTCGTCCAACCCGATTAGGCTAGGATTTTCTTCATTGGACCTAGAATTCGTAGCCATGATTTTCGCAGCTTGCTTGGCCACTTTTCTAGCTTGTTTCCTTGCTAGAATATCTGCATCAACTTCACCCCAATCTTTTGAACCCATACTATTATCCGAGTCACTAGAATCATCTTATTCCTCCTCCACCAAAGCCTTACTAGAATCATTAGCAAGGCCTAACTCAGATGCCAGGGCACCATATTTGTTATTCACCACTAACTCTGTTTAAAAAAGCGCATCCATAAAAGGAGTTTCAAAAGATTTAAATTTAAACGGAGTACCTTTGTTTGGGGAGCTCTTACCCTTTACTTTTGTCCAATCCTTTTTCGATGACCCTGATTTAGTAATCAAGCCTTGAGAATTATTCACGACCTGATTATCAGCTTGCTTGGCCTGAATATTCTTATTCACAGACTCTTATTTTGAAGAAGATTCTAAAACCGAGTCTTCTACGGACCCTGGCTTTGTATTCAGACCATGAGAGATATTCATGGCCTGAGTATGACATTGCACGGAAATAACCTCAGAGTTTTCATTGGACACGGGTTGTTGCTGAGTTTCCAAAACGAAGTTGGATACAGAATTTACCTGATTATGCTTGGATACGGTCTCAGTGTTCTTTTTGGGCACGAAAGTTGGCTGAATCTCCAAGCCAGATTCCACGTTATTTCCTGACTCTTGCCTTATACCGGTTTGAACTTGCGTAACAACTACATTAACTTCAGTAGAAGATTTAGTTCGTGCAGCAATATCTTTTCTCGAAGCAATAGCATTCTTACACTTGATCAGTTTGAGTTGTGCTTCCCTATATTCTACAAAAGAGTTATTAAGCTATTCCTCCAATAGTTTATCCTCATCGCACTCTTGAACTGGAGTATCCTTAGAAACAAAGTTACTATTTGTTGATACTTCTGTCACATTCCCCTTCCCGGACTGAACACCTTCCCTTGCTGAAATAACATCTATACTATTTGAATCAGTAGCAATAGGTTTAACTTTATTTGCATGATTTGCATGGGGATTCTTAGGAACCTCTTTCCAAACATATTTGATAGTTTTATCCACTTTGCCATTCTTAACATTTTCATCAGAAGATTTCTTTTCAGCATTAGCACCTCCTAAAATCTTACGAGCAACAAGACAATTCTCAAACTTATGACCCATAAACTTACAGTGAGTACAAAACTTTGGGTTCTCTAAGTCTTGTATTTCAACATACTGCCATAATTCCTTACTGTTTGCTTTCAAACGAATTCTTTTAGGAATAGCCTTTGCAAAATCAATATCAATCAATACCGCGACATAATTACCAACATCATGATCCAAAGTTTTCTGATCTATAGAAATAGGCTTACCCAGAACCCTTGCAATAGATAATAGAATTTTTTTTGTCCATAGTTCAATGAATAAGCCAGGAAAACTCACCCAAACTGAAGCATGAGAAGTATTCTGCCTTTCCGGATCAAAATTAGGGTAAAAATTCATAACCCTAAGCGTTTGTTGCTGAACCTTCCATGAATCCCCATGCCAGACACGCTCCTTATCCTCCGCATAAATCAACTTGATGATGAAAAACCCTTTAGTCATAGGAACAAGTTTGCATCTACCATTACCGAAACCCCATTGTTCTTCCAAACTTTTTTGTACATCACTGAGTTTCAACCCTTTAAAATTCAGCCTTCCAATAAGACTAAACTGAAAAATCTGACGACCCTCTTGAGTAAGTTCTATTGGTAAATCAAGCACTGGTTCATCAAGATAAAAAGAAGCTTCGGGGAGGGATAATAAATCTGAATCCGTTAACACATAGGGTTTTTTACCCTTAACTAAATCAGCAAAAGACACAGTTTTAAATCCATGAGGATTTGTAGATGAATCAGAAGTTTCCCCCATCTTTAATCATCAAAAAAGATGATCAAAGATGAAGAAAACACGTGAAGAATATGAAAACCCTAAAAATACAAAGCCAGGGTCCGTAGAAGACTCGAGAGAAATTTGAGTTTTTAGAGTTTTTTGCAAAAATCAACTGTTGACAGTGGGATTACGTCTAGTAAAAATTGCATTTCTATGTACGTTGATTCAAGAAAATATGAAGTCAAATTTCACAATAGAAGAAGGATGAAAGACCATGCAGAACTAATCCAAATCCTAACCAATTTCATCTATCTTGAATCAAATAAAAAGACAAAGCCAACAAAAAAGAAAGAGTTCATAAAAATTTGAATTTTATATACGTTAACTCAAAAAAGTCTACACACTTCTTTATAAGTCTGAAATTGATTTTTGAAACTAAATTGTAAACTAGATAAACTCATATTTAACATAAAAGGTTTGAAAATGTATTGTAATCACAAATAATATGTTCTAAGGCATTACGTCTAGTAAAAATTGCATTTCTATGTACGTTGATTCAAGAAAATATGAAGGAAGTCAAATTTCACAATAGAAGAAGGATGAAAGACCATCCAGAACTAACCCAAATTCTAACAAATTTCATCTATTTGAATCAAATTGAAAGACAAAGCCAATAAATAAATAAAGAGTTCATAAAAATGTTGAATTTTGTATATGTTAACTCAAAAAATTCTACACACTTCGTTATAAGTCGGAAGTTTATTTCAGAGACTAAATTGAAAACTAGATAAACTCATCTTTAACAGAAAAAGTATGAAAAATATATTGTAATCACAATTAATATGTTCTAAGGCAGTACGTCTAGTAAAAATTGCATTTCTATGTATGTTGATTCAATAATATATGAAGGAAGTCAAATTTCACAATATAAGAAGGACGAAAGACCAAGCAGAACTAATCCAAATCCTAACAAATTTCATCTATCTTGAATCAAATAGAAAGACAAAGACAACACAAAAAGAAAGAGATCATAAAAATGTTGAATTTTATATACGTTAACCTAAAAAAGTCTACACACTTCGTTATAAGTCGGAAATTGATTTCTGAGACTAAATTGTAAACTAGATAAACTCATTTTTAACAGAAAAAGTTTGAAAAATGTATTGTAATTAAAATTAATATGTCCTAAGGCAATACATCAAGCAAAAATTGCATTTCTATGTACGTTGATTCAAGAAACTAGAAATTGCCTTTTTAAAAAAGGGGGATACTAGGTTCGATGCCCACCAACCGCATTTATTTTTTTGTTTTCTGTAAACAAGATAAACTCATCTTTAACAGAAAAAGTTTGCGGAACAAAACTAAACTTTTAGTTAGAAAATATGAGGAGAGAGAAAATCTGGCGATTTTCCTAGGGTTTTGTGCGTTTTTCAATTTTCTTGTTCAATTATTGTTTAATCTTAGGATTAATGATGACTGAGGAAACTGTGTTACGTATTACGAATGGATCACCAAATCCAACCTTTGCGGAAAAAGTGAAGGTACGTCAAACATTACAGCCTACGGCTGTTGATGTTAGTAGTCTGCCAAATCCCACGTTAATTAATGGAGAACCATCTTTGGTAATCCCTACCGATTTTTACCAGGAAGGTTGTAAGACTTTTGAGTTTAGCTTTATTGCAAGACTCAACTTCAAGGGTTTGAAATTTTTGGAGGTGAAGAACAATTTAGTTACTCAATGGCAGCTAAACCCTAACTCAGTTAGGTTTATGTCTATAAGTAAGGGTTTCTTTGTAGTTATGTTGCGTGATGAGCAAACAAAAGCAAGAATCCGTAACAGGAAATGGTTTGTTAATCAACAAGAGCTACGTTTGATGGATTGGTACCCTGGTTTCGATCCTGAAAGACAAAATACTTCCCATGCACCTGTTTGGGTTCATCTTCCGGGTCTTCATGAAGAGTTATGGACTGAGAGATCTTTGTTATCCATTGGGAAAGCAGTTGGTAATCCGATTGTAGTTGATCAAAGAACATTGAATCTGGAGTTTGGAAGCTATGCATCAGTGCTGGTTGATGTAGATTTTGTAAAACACATTCCTGACAGAATTCTACTAACAGCTGGTGGGAGAACTTTCTGGCAATATGTGGAGATACCTAAGCATCCAAAATTCTATTTGCATTGTAACATTATTGGACACAATGAGAGTGAGTGCAGGAGGAAACCAAAGTCTGGTGAATCTGTCAAGGAGATGGAGGATACTCAAGACTGGCAGGCAGCTAAAGGTAAGAAGCGATCACGTAATCATAAGAAGAATAACAATCAAGAAGGTACTAGTGGTGTTGAACCTATGGGTTGTAGGTTCAAACCCCCCGCGTTGTAAGTGAACATAATTAACGTTTTTCTAATAAATATCTTTTTTATCAATATAATTTCTTGACTTAGTAAAAAAAAATGACAAGTCAGGTGTTGACAAGTCAGGCGAAACTGGTGAAGTTGCAAACACTAGTGCGGGGGAAACTGCTAATGTGCCTGGTGCGGGTAAAGATTTTAATATACCTGTTGCTGTTGGGGAGAATGTTGCTGGTAAGGAGGATACTAGTCAGCTTGAAGAGGTGATGGCTGCTTCTGAAGCTCAGCTTCGTGCAGCGTATGACGCTGTTGAGACAGCTAAACAGGCGCTTGCTCTGAAAAGAGCATTAGCTAACATATTGATGGTAGATGAAACCACAATTGCAGCTAAGTCAGGAAAGAGTGATGAATTGGCGAGAACTAATCACTCTAGTACTGATAGGAACCAGGCCAACTCTTCTACTTCCTTTATACCTATTCAAGACGCAGTGGTTCATAGTATTGCGGAGACACCTATCCGAAATGCTTTGGCGGATAATACTGTGGTTATCTCATTGAATAAATTTGATGTTTTGACAGCTGAGTTGGGGCTATCCAATACAGTGCAACAATCTAATCAAGAGGAAGAGAGTTCGAATGAGGAACTCACGCCAGAGAAGGCATCAGCAGGTGTCAAGGGAGCCAAATGGTCTGAGATTCCAGTTGAGAAAGTTGTGCCTAAGCAAACTAGGAAGCCTGGTCGTGTGCCAATTCAGACTAGTTCACAAAGTTATACTCAAAACAAATCTCCAGAATCCAAGTATGACTCAGACTCTGAGGTTAATGATTTGGGAATCAGAGTTAGCAAAGGTTTCTCTCCAGTTATTGAGAAAAGGGTTCCGACTAAGAATCCTAAGATATCTTCTAAACCAAAAAAGACAGTTTCCTAATGCGAGTTCTCTTTTGGAATGTCAATGGAGTGTCGAAGGAGGAGGCTGGTTCTTATGTGTATTGCTGAGCCGGTTCTTATGTGTATTGCTGAGCCGAAAATCCCTTATTCAGATGGTGTTATGTTACGGCTTAATTTAGCTGGTTTTGTTAAGAAGGCAGTTCATAATTCTACTTCAAGTTCTATTGGTAATCTTTGGATTCTTTGGAGTGAAGATATTGAAGAGCCAATGGTGTTAAATATGACTAGGCAGGCTATTACGGTGAAGACAGAAGGAGTCTTTATTTCTTGTGTTCATGCTAGTTATATCCAAGTTTTTAGAAGGAGATTATGGAGTCAACTTTCTATGGTGGATTCTACTACTCCTTGGTTGGTAATTGGAGATTTTAACTGTGTTCTTCGCAATGATGAGAAGAAGGGTGGTAGATATGTTCTTACTTATAGTATTAATGAATTCAGTGACTGGATGGAAGAGAATGGTCTTTTTGAGGCAGATTCTTTGGGTTCTAAGTTCACTTGGACTAATGGCCAATCGGGGGTGAGAAGAATTATTAGCAAGTTGGATCGTGCTATTATAAATGAACCTTGGTTAACTAAATTTTCGAATTGGCGGTGTAAAGCTCTTCCTAGGGAAGTTTCCGATCATTCGACTCTTATTGGTTATCCTTTTGTTGCTTCTAGGCCGAGACGTGCTCCTTTCAGAATTCAGAAAATGTGGTTTACGCATCCTGATTTTTTGAGAATGGTTGAGACTTCTTGGAATGCTCCGGTGTATGGTAATCCGGATTTTATTTTTCCTTTTCAAGCTGAAGAGGTGAAGGTATCTATGAAGTTGTGGAATCAACAGGTGTTTGGTAATGTTAATGCAAGACTCAAACAAGCTCAATTTAAGTTTGAAGTGGCTAGTAGGAATTCAGATGAGGACCCTTTTGACATTTCTAAGCAGAATGAGATGAAGGATGCGCTTGTGGCTGTTCAGGAGGTGCGTATACATCAGCATATTATGTTGAGACAAAAATCTCGCAACAAATGGATCTTGGAGGGTTCTAGCAATACTTCATATTTCCATAGTACTATTAATAATCGTAGAAGTGTCAATACAATTTCGGAGTTGGTGACAAATGATGGGTCCCTTATCATTGATCCGGACCAATTAAGAGACCATGTTGTTTCTTATTATGAGAGTAAATTTAATGGAGTAGATACGCAGATTGAGGATAGTTTGTTTGAGTATGAACATAATTATATTTCTCTCGAGGAAAGACATATGTTGGATTCTATTCCTTCTTTGGAGGAAATTAAGGTGGCGGTGTTTGATTTGGGTGCGGATAGTGCTCCAGGTCCGGATGGTTTCTCGGGGTGTTTTTATAGACATTGTTGGGATTTAATTCATCAAGACCTAGCTAAGGCTATTATTTTTTGTTGGAACAACAAAACTATTCCTAATGGGGCTAATTCTAGTCTCATTCTTTTGCTTGCTAAGGTAAGAGGTGCGGATAGCCTGAAGAAATATAGACCAATTGGTCTAAGTAATTTTTTCTTCAAAATTTTTACCAAAATTTTAGCAACCAGACTTGGAAAAGTCTTAGATAATTTGGTTTCGGAGGAACAAGTGTCTTTTATGAAGGGGAGAAATATTCATGAGAATATTAGTTTGGCGTCTGAATTGGTTAATGAGCTGCACATTAAAAGAAAGGATGGCAACTTAGGTCTCAAACTTGATATTTATCAAGCTTTTGATACAGTAAGTTGGCCTTTTGTCTTGGAGGTGTTTCGTAGATATGGTTTCTCAGAGGATTGGTGTACTTGGATTCACAATATTATGAAGTCTTCCAGGATTTCTATTCTTCTTAATGGGAGTCCGGAGGGTTTTTTCAAGATTAATAGAGGTTTGCGTCAAGGGGATCCGCTTTCTCCTCTTATATTTGTTTTGATAGAGGATGTTCTAAGTAGGAACATTACTAAACTCTTTCAAAACAAGAGTATGACTCATATGGTGAAGCGTAATGGTATTGCTCCAACTCATTTATTTTTTGCTGATGATATTATGATCTTTTGCAAGGGTAATATGATGAGTCTAACAAACTTAGTGAAGCTCCTGGGTGATTATCAAAAAGCTTCTGGTCAGCGAGTTTCCAGGGAGAAGAGCAAAATTTATTTTGGAGGTGGGCCTTTGCATAGGAGACAGTCTATTGTAGACTTCTTAGCCATGGGAGTGACTTATTTCCCGGATAGATATTTGGGGGTTAAGGTGATGCCTGGAGTGGTGAAGTATAGACATATTAGTAACGTGGTGGATAATCTGAAGGACCAGCTTTCGGTTTACAAAGGTAAGATGCTTTCCTTTCAGGATCGTGTGGTACTTGTTAAAACTGTCCTTTCAAGTTATGTGATTCATAACATGGTTGTGTATAAATGGCTTGTTAAATTTGTTAAACAATGTGTACGTGTGATTCGTAATTTCCTTTGGTCGGGAGATTCAAACTTAGCTAGAGCTTTCGTGGTTGGTTATGACAAGATATGCAGTCCGGTGCGGAAAGGGGGTCTTGGGATTACTAGCCTAAGCAACATGAACAAGGCACTGATTATGAAGTTGTGGTGGAGTATTAAAGCTTTTACGAAGAAATGGGCTAGATTTCTGGAATCGAAATTCACTTGTAGAGATGGTCGGCTGAAGTTGGCTGGAGTTAAATCTTCAATTCTTCTTGGGATTCGTTGGGTGCACACTGAAGTTATGCGCAATACTAAATCTTTAATTGGTGACGGTAGAGGAACTTCACTATTTTATGATGTATGGTATGGGTTTGAAACTTTGGCAGATGTTTTGCAACAACCTGACCTTGACAGAAATGCAAGGGTTAGTGATATCATTGTGCAGGATCAATGGCAGCTGGAAGGAGTTCATATGCACGACCTCGTCAATGCTGGTGTGGATATGGAGAGCTTGCCAAGGAGGCACACAGGCAGTGATAGGAAGATATGGATGTCTAATCTTAAAGGTTTATTCTCTGTTAAGTCTGCAAGGGAGCTGGTGAGGATGAGATATCCGGTGCTGGAGGAAGCAAATCTGTTATGGAAGAGTGTTGTGCACCCTTCTTTGGCAGCGCAAAATTGGAAGTTTGTCAGGGGAGCTTGTGCAACTCTGGATAAAATAAAGAGCAGGTTCAAGATAGCTCTTCCGTCGAGGTGCAGTGTGTGCCAGATTGAGGAGGAGTCTTTGGAACATGTTCTTTGGAGATGTAGTGCTGCGAATCGGGCTTGGCAATGGCTGGCAGGTATTTTCCATATTATTCCTCATTATAACTTGCTTGCTGCTAACAAGGAAGTGAAATGGCGTAGTAGAATGGTTAAAGACCTGTGGTTAGTCTCAATCTTGGTGTTGCATTTGGAGCTGTGGTACCAAAGGAATAAGATGGTCTATGAAAAGAAGAAGCCTTGCTGGACTTTATTCAAAAAACGTGTGTTTAACCTCATTCATGAGTACTCGGCTAGAATGACAGGATGTATGTTCAACAAGGTAGAAGATTTTGAGATTCTGAATTTTTTCAGAGTTAAATGTCGTAGGGTGAATATGTTAGAGCCTGTTGAGTGTTTTTGGCAACCTCCTATCCAGAATCAGCTTTTGATGTGCTGTGATGGTGCCTCTAGAGGCAATCCAGGGGTGGCGGGAGTTGGTGTGGTGGCGAGAAATTCTGCTTGTGAAGTGGTTGGGGCGATGTGTGTTGGTCTTGGAATTATTTCCAATTATATGGCGGAGTTGTATAACATTCTGATTGGTTTAGAATGGGCAGTTCAATGGGGATACCGGGATGTTCTAGTGCGGACTGATTCATCAAGTGTCATAACAGCTTTGGAAGGGGATTCTATTCGTTAGTTTGCTAGACAGAGATGGTATGATGTGAAGGGAATGTTTGATTCAATAAATTTTGTGCACACGTACCGTGAAGCCAATTTCGCAGCTGACAAGATGGCGAAGACTGGTTTCTTATTAGATAATGGAGTGAGACTCACTTTTGTTGGTCGTCCTGATTTGTTAAACTCAATAGAGTTCCCATATGTTTCCTATTTTCGATTGAAATAGTATTTTGAGTTTTTGGGGTTGCTGTGACCTCTTTTCTCATGTACTATCTTGTAAATAACTCTTTTCTTTAATTCAATTTTGACTTATCAAAAAAAAAAAATGATTCAAGAAAATATGAGGGAAGTCGAATTTCACACTAGAAGAAAGATGAAAGACCATACAGAACTAATCCAAATCGTTACAAATTTCATCTATCTTGAATCAAATAGAAAGACAAATTCAATACAAAAAGAAAGAGATCATAAAAATGTTGAATTTTATATACGTTAACTCAAAAAAGTTTACACACTTCGTTATATTCTGAAACTAAATTTAAACTAGATAAACTCATCTTTAACAGAAAAAGTTTGAAAAATGTATTGTAGTCACAAATAATATGTTCTAAGGCATTACGTCTAGTAAAAATTCCATTTCTATGTACGTTGATTCAAGAAAATATGAAGGAAGTCAAATTTCACAATAGAAGAAGGATGAAAGACCATGTAGAACTAATCTAAATCCTAACAAATTTCATCTATCTTGAATCAAATAGAAAGACAAAGCCAACACAAAAATAAAGAGTTCATAAAAATGTTGAATTTTATATACGTTAACTCAAAAAAGTCTACACACTTCGTTACAAGTCGGAAATTGAGTTCTTAGACTAAATGGTAAAGTAGATAAACTCATCTTTAATAGAAAAAGTATGAAAAATATATTGTAATCACAATTAATATGTTCTAAAGGCAGTACGTCTAGTAAAAATTGCATTTCTATGTATGTTGATTCAATAATATATGAAGGAAGTCAAATTTCACAATATAAGAAGGACGAAAGACCAAGCAGAACTAATCCAAATCCTAAAAAATTTCATCTATCTTGAATCAAATAGAAGACAAAGCCAACACAAAAAGAAAGAGATCATAAAAATGTTGAATTTTATATACGTTAACCTAAAAAAGTCTACACACTTCGTTATAAGTCGGAAATTGATTTCTGAGACTAAATTGTAAACTAGATAAACTCATTTTTAACAGAAAAAGTTTGAAAAATGTATTGTAATTAAGATTAATATGTCCTAAGGCAATACATCTAGCAAAAATTGCATTTCTATGTACGTTGATTCAAGAAACTAGAAATTGCCTTTTTAAAAAAGGGGGATACTAGGTTCGATGCCCACCAACCGCATTTATTTTTTTTGTTTTCTGTAAACAAGATAAACTCATCTTTAACAGAAAAAGTTTGAGGAACAAAACTGAACTTTTAGTTAGAAAATATGAGGAGAGAGAAAATCTGGCGATTTTCCTAGGGTTTTGTGCGTCTTTCATGTTCAATTATTGTTTAATCTTAGGATTAATGATGACTGAGGAAACTGTGTTACGTATTACGAATGGATCACCAACTCCAACCTTTGCGGAAAAAGTGAAGGTACGTCAAACATTACAGCCTACGGCTGTTGATGTTAGTAGTCTGCCAAATCCCACGTTAATTAATGGAGAACCATCTTTGGTAATCCCTACCGATTTTTACCAGGAAGGTTGTAAGCCTTTTGAGTTTAGCTTTATTGCAAGACTCAACTTCAAGGGTTTGAATTTTTTGGAGATGAATAACAATTTGGTTACTCAATGGCAGCTAAACCCTAACTCAGTTAGGTTTATGTCTATGAGTAAGGGTTTATTTGTAATTATGTTGCGTGATGAGCAAACAAAAGCCAGAATCCGTAACAGGAAATGGTTTTTTAATCAACAAGAGCTACGTTTGATGGATTGGTACCCTGGTTTCGATCCTGAAAGACAAAATACTTCCCATGCACCTGTTTGGGTTCATCTCCCGGGTCTTCATGCAGAGTTATGGACTGAGAGATCTTTGTTATCCATTGGGAAAGCAGTTGGTAATCCGATCGTAGTTGATCAAAGAACATTGAATATGGAGTTTGGAAGCTATGCATCAGTGCTGGTTGATGTAGATTTTGTAAAACACATTCCTGACAGAATTCTACTAACAGCTGGTGGGAGAACTTTCTGGCAATATGTGGAGATACCTAAGCATCCAAAATTCTGTTTGCATTGTAACATTATTGGACACAATGAGAGTGAGTGCAGGAGGAAACCAAAGTCTGGTGAATCTGTCAAGGAGATGGAGGATACTCAAGACTGGAAAGAAGCTAAAGGTAAGAAGCGATCACGCAATCGTAAGAAGAATAACAATCAAGAAGGTACTAGTGGTGTTGAACCTATGGGTTGTAGGTTCAAACCCCCCGCTTGTAAGTGAACATAATTAACGTTTTTCTTATAAATATATTTTTTATCCATATAATTTCTTGACTTAGCAAAAAAAAAAAATGACAAGTCAGGTGTTGACAAGTCAGGCGAAACTGGTGAAGTTGCAAACACTAGTGCGGGGGAAACTGTTAATGCGCCTGGTGCGGGTAAAGATTTTAACATACCTGTTGCTGTCGGGGAGAATGTTGCTGGTAAGGAGGATACTAGTCAGCTTGAAGAGGTGATGGCTGCTTCTGAAGCTCAGCTTCGTGCAGCGTCTGACGCCGTTGAGACAGCTAAACAGGCGCTTGCTCCGAAAAGAGCACTAGCTAACATATTGATGGTAGATGAAACCACAATTGCAGCTAAGTCAGGAAAGAGTGATGAATTGGCGAGAACTAATCACTCTAGTACTGATAGGAACCAGGCCAACTCTTCTACTTCCTTTATACCTATTCAAGATGCAGTGGCTCATAGTATTGCGGAGACACCTATCCGCAATGCTTTGGCGGATAATACTGTGGTTATCTCATTGAATAAATTTGATGTTTTGACAGCTGAGTTGGGGCTAGCCAACACAGTGCAACCATCTAATCAAGAGGAGGAGAGTTCGGATGAGGAACTCACGCCAGAGAAGGCATCAGCAGGTGTCAAGGGAGCCAAATGGTCTGAGATTCCAGTTGAGAAAGTTGTGCCTAAGCAAACTAGGAAGCCTGGTCGTGTGCCAATTCAGACTAGTTCACAAAGTTATACTCAAAACAAATCTCCAGAATCCAAGTATGACTCGGACTCTGAGGTTAATGATTTGGGAATCAGAGTTAGCAAAGGTTTCTCTCCAGTTATTGAGAAAAGGGTTCCGACTAAGAATCCTAAGATATCTTCTAAACCAAAAAAGACAGTTTCCTAATACGAGTTCTCTTTTGGAATGTCAATGGAGTGTCGAAGGAGGAGGCTGGTTTGAAATTACGTGAGTTAGTTAAGGAGTTTAAGCCGGTTCTTATGTGTATTTCTGAGCCGAAAATCCCTTATTCAGATGGTGTTATGTTACGGCTTAATTTAGATGGTTTTGTTAAGAAGGCAGTTCATAATTCTACTTCAAGTTCTATTGGTAATCTTTAGATTCTTTGGAGTGAAGATATTGAAGAGCCAATGGTGTTAAATATGACTAGGCAGGATATTACGGTGAAGACAGAAGGAGTCTTTATTTCTTGTGTTCATGTTAGTTATATCCAAGTTTTTAGAAGGAGATTATGGAGTCAACTTTCTGTGGTGGATTCTACTACTCCTTGGTTGGTAATTGGAGATTTTAACTGTGTTCTTCGCAATGATGAGAAGAAGGGTGGTAGAGATGTTCTTACTTCTAGTATTAATGAATTCAGTGACTGGATGGAAGAGAATGGTCTTTTTGAGGCAGATTATTTGGGTTCTAAGTTCACTTGGACTAATGGCCAATCGGGGGTGAGAAGAATTATTAGAAAGTTGGATCGTGCTATTATAAATGAACCTTGGTTAACTAAATTTTCGAATTGGCGGTGTAAAGCTCTTCCTAGGGAAGTTTCCGATCATTCGACTCTTATCGGTTATCCTTTTGTTGCTTCTAGGCCGAGACGTGCTCCTTTCAGAATTCAGAAAATGTGGTTTACGCATCCTGATTTTTTTAGAATGGTTGAGACTTCTTGGAATGCTCCGGTGTATGGTAATCCGGATTTTATTTTTCCTTTTCACGCTGAAGAGGTGAAGGTAGCTATGAAGTTGTGGAATCAACAGGTGTTTGGTAATGTGAATGCAAGACTCAAACAAGCTCAATTTAAGTTTGAAGTGGCTAGTTGGAATTCAGATGAGGACCCTTTTGACATTTCTAAGCAGAATGAGATGAAGGATGCGCTTGTGGCTGTTCAGGAGGTGCGTATGCAGCAGCATATTATGTTGAGACAAAAATCTCGCAACAAATGGATCTTGGAGGGTTCTAGCAATACTTCATATTTCCATAGTACTATTAATACTCGTAGAAGTGTCAATACAATTTCGGAGTTGGTGACAGATGATGGGTCCCTTATCATTGATGCGGACCAATTAAGAGACCATGTTGTTTCTTATTATGAGAGTAAATTTAATGGAGTAGATACGCAGATTGAGTATAGTTTGTTTGAGTATGAACATAATTATATTTCTCTCGAGGAAAGACATATATTGGATTTTATTCCTTCTTTGGAGGAAATTAAGGTGGCGGTGTTTGATTTGGGTGAGGATAGTGCTCCAGGTCCGGATGGTTTCTCGGGGTGTTTTTATAGACATTGTTGGGATTTAATTCATCAAGACCTAGCTAAGGCTATTATTTTTTGCTGGAACAACAAAACTATTCCTAATGGGGCTAATTCTAGTCTCATTCTTTTGCTTGCTAAGGTAAGAGGTGCGGATAGTCTGAAGAAATATAGACCAATTGGTCTAAGTAATTTTTTCTTCAAAATTTTTACCAAAATTTTAGCAACCAGACTTGGAAAAGTCTTAGATAATTTGGTTTCGGAGGAACAAGTGGCTTTTATGAAGGGGAGAAATATTCATGAAAATATTAGTTTGGCGTCTGAATTGGTTAATGAGCTGCACATTAAAAGAAAGGATGGCAACTTAGGTCTCAAACTTGATATTTCTCAAGCTTTTGATACAGTAAGTTGGCCTTTTGTCTTGGAAGTGTTTCGTAGATATGGTTTCTAAGAGTATTGGTGTACTTGGATTCACAATATTCTGAAGTCGGCCAGGATTTCTATTCTTCTTAATGGGAGTCCGGAGGGTTTTTTCAAGATTAATAGAGGTTTGCGTCAAGGGGATCCGCTTTCTCCTCTTATCTTTGTTTTGATAGAGGATGTTCTAAGTAGGAACATTACTAAACTCTTTCAAAACAAGAGTATGACTCATATGGTGAAGCGTAATGGTATTGCTCCAACTCATTTATTTTTTGCTGATGATATTATGATCTTTTACAAGGGTAATATGATGAGTCTAACAAACTTAGTGAAGCTCCTGGGTGATTATCAACAAGCTTCTGGTCAACGAGTTTGCAGGGAGAAGAGCAAAATTTATTTTGGAGGTGGGCCTTTGCGTAGGAGGCAGTCTATTGTAGACTTCTTAGGCATGGGAGTGACTTATTTCCCGAATAGATATTTGGGGGTTAAGGTTATGCCTGGAGTGGTGAAGTATAGACATATTAGTAACGTGGTGGATAATCTGAAGGACCAGCTTTCGGTTTACAAAGGTAAGATGCTTTCCTTTCAGGATCGTGTGGTACTTGTTAAAACTGTCCTTTCAAGTTATGCGATTCATAACATGGCTGTGTATAAATGGCTTGTTAAATTTGTTAAACAATGTGTACGTGTGATTCGTAATTTCCTTTGGTCGGGAGATTCAAACTTAGCTAGAGCTTTCTTGGTTGGTTATGACAAGATCTGCAGTCCGGTGCGGGAAGGGGGTCTTGGGATTACTAGCCTAAGCAACATGAACAAGACACTGATTATGAAGTTGTGGTGGAGTATTAAAGATTCTACGAAGAAATGGGATAGATTTCTGGAATCGAAATTCACTTGTAGAGATGGTCGGCTGAAGTTGGCTGGAGTTAAATCTTCAATTATTCTTGGGATTCGTTGGCTGCACACTGAAGTTATGCGCAATACTAAATCTTTAATTGGTGACGGTAGAGGAACTTCACTATTTTATGATGTATGGTATGGGTCTGAAACTTTGGCAGATGTTTTGCAACAACCTGACCTTGACAGAAATGCAAGGGTTAGTGATATCATTGTGCAGGATCAATGGCAGCTGGAAGGAGTTCATATGCACGACCTCGTCAATGCTGGTGTGGATCTGGAGAGCTTGCCAAGGAGGCACACAGGCAGTGATAGGAAGATATGGATGCCGGATCTTAAAGGTTTATTCTCTGTTAAGTCTGCAAGGGAGCTGGTGAGGATGAGATATCCGGTGCTGGAGGAAGCAAATCTGTTATGGAAAAGTATTGTGCACCCTTCTTTGGCAGCGCAAAATTGGAAGTTTTTCAGGGGAGCTTGTGCAACTCTGGATAAAGTAAAGAGCAGGTTCAAGATAGCTCTTCCGTCGAGGTGCAGTGTGTGCCAGATTGAGGAGGAGTCTTTGGAACATGTTCTTTGGAGATGTAGTGCTGCGAATCGGGCTTGGCAATGGCTGGAAGGTATTTTCCATATTATTCCTCATTATAACTTGCTTGCTGCTAACAAGGAAGTGAAAGGGCGTAGTAGAATGGTTAAAGACCTGTGGTTAGTCTCACTCTTGGTGCTGCGCTTGGAGCTGTGGTACCAAAGGAATAAGATGGTCTATGAAAAGAAGAAGCCTTGTTGGACTTTCTTCAAAAAACGTGTGTTTAACCTCATTCATGAGTACTCGGCTAGAATGACAGGATGTATGTTCAACAAGGTAGAAGATTTTGAGATTCTGAATTTTTTCAGAGTTAAATGTCGTAGGGTGAAGATGTTAGAGCCTGTTGAGTGTTTTTGGCAACCTCATATGCGGAATCAGCTTTTGCTATGCTGTGACGGTGCCCCTAGAGGCAATCCAGGGGTGGCGGGAGCTGGTGTGGTGGCGAGAAATTCTGCTTGTGAAGTGGTTGGGGCGATGTGTGTTGGTCTTGGAATTATTTCCAATTATATGGCGGAGTTGTATAGCATTCTGATTGGTTTAGAATGGGAAGTTCAATGGGGATACCGGGATGTTCTAGTGCGGACTGATTCATCAAGTTTCATAACAGCTTTGGAAGGGGATTCTATTCCTTGGTTTGCTAGACAGAGATGGTATGATGTGAAGGGCATGTTTGATTCAATAAATTTTGTGCACACGTACCGTGAAGCCAATTTCGCAGCTGACAAGATGGCGAAGGCTGGTTTCTTATTAGATAATGGAGTGAGACTCACTTTTGTTGGTCGTCCTGATTTGTTAAACTCAATAGAGTTCCCATATGTTTCCTATTTTCGATTGAAATAGTATTTTGAGTTTTTGGGGTTGCTGTGACATCTTTTCTCATGTACTATCTTGTAAATAACTCTTTTCTTTAATTCAATTTTGACTTATCAAAAAAAAAAATGATTCAAGAAAATATGAGGGAAGTAAAATTTGACACTAGAAGAAAGATGAAAGACCATACAGAACTAATCCAAATCGTTACAAATTTCATCTATCTTGAATCAAATAGAAAGACAAATTCAATACAAAAAGAAAGAGATCATAAAAATGTTGAATTTTATATACGTTAACTCAAAAAAGTTTACACACTTCGTTATATTCTGAAACTAAATTTAAACTAGATAAACTCATCTTTAACAGAAAAAGTTTGAAAAATGTATTGTAGTCACAAATAATATGTTCTAAGGCATTACGTCTAGTAAAAATTCCATTTCTATGTACGTTGATTCAAGAAAATATGAAGGAAGTCAAATTTCACAATAGAAGAAGGATGAAAGACCATGCAGAACTAATCTAAATCCTAACAAATTTCATCTATCTTGAATCAAATAGAAAGACAAAGCCAACACAAAAATAAAGAGTTCATAAAAATGTTGAATTTTATATACGTTAACTCAAAAAAGTCTACACACTTCGTTATAAGTCGGAAGTTTATTTCTGAGACTAAATTGTAAACTAGATAAACTAATTTTTAACAGAAAAAGTTTGAAAAATGTATTGTAATCACAATTTATATGTTCTAAGGCAGTACGTCTAGTAAAAATTGCATTTCTATGTATGTTGATTCAAGAATATATGAAGGAAGTCAAATTTCACAATAGAAGAAGGACGAAATACAAAGCAGAACTAATCCAAATCCTAACAAATTTCATCTATCTTGAATCAAATAGAAAGACAAAGCCAACAAAAAAGAAAGAGTTCATAAAAATGTTGAATTTTATATTCGTTAACTCAAAAAAGTCTACGCACTTCGTTACAAGTCGGAAATTGATTTCTTAGACTAAATGGTAAAGTAGATAAACTCATCTTTAATAGAAAAAGTATGAAAAATATATTGTAATTACAATTAATATGTTATAAGGCAATACTTCTAGTAAAAATTGCATTTCTATGTATGTTGATTCAAATAAAAAATGAAGGAAGTCAAATTTCACAATAGAAGATGGATGAAAGACCAAGCTGAACTAATCCAAATCCTAAGAAATTTCATCTATCTTGAATCAAATAGAAAGAGAAAGCCAACACAAAAAGAAAGAGTTCATAAAAATGTTGAATTTTATATACGTTAACCCAAAAAAGTCTACACACTTCGTTACGTCTAAGGCAAATTTCACAATAGAAGAAGGATTAAAGACCAAGAAGAACTAATCCAAATGAAATATAAAAATATGTTCTAAGGCATTACGTCTAGTAAAAATTTCCATTCTGTGTACGTTGATTCAAGAAAATATGAACGAAGGCAAATTTCACAATAAAAGAAGGATGAAAGACCAAGAAGAACTAATCCAAATCCAAACAAATTTCATCTATCTTGAATCAAATCGAAAGACAAGCCAACACAAAAAGAAAGAGTTCATAAAAATGTTGAATTTTAAATACGTTAACTCAAAAAAGTCTACACACTTCGTTATAAGTTTGGAATTGATTTCTTACACTAAATTGTAAACTAGATAAACTCATCTTTAACATAAAAGTTTGAAAAATGTATTGTAATCACAAATAATATGTTTGAAGGCATTACGTCTAGTAAAAATTGCATTTCTATGTACGTTGATTCAAGAAAATAGGAAGGAAGTCAACTTTCGCAATAGAAGAAGGATGAATGACCATGCAGAACTAATCCAAATCCTAACAAATTTCATCTATCTTGAATCAAATAGAAAGACAAAGCTAACACAAAAAGAAAGAGTTCATAAAAATTTTGAATTTTATATATGTTTACTAAAAAAAGTCTACACACTTCGTCATAAGTCGGAAGTTGATTTCTGAGACTAAATCGTAAACTAGATAAACTCATCTTTAACATAAAAAGTTTGAAAAATGTATTGTAATCACAAATGATATGTTGTAAAGCATTAACGTCTAGTAAAAATTGCATTTCATGTACGTTGATTCAAGAAAATATGAAGGAATGCAAATTTCACAATAGAAGAAGGATGAAAGACCAAGAAGAACTAATCCAAATCCAAACAAATTTCATCTATCTTGAATCAAATAGAAAGACAA
The DNA here is from genome assembly GCF_003573695.1 of Papaver somniferum. Lineage (NCBI taxonomy): Eukaryota > Viridiplantae > Streptophyta > Magnoliopsida > Ranunculales > Papaveraceae > Papaver > Papaver somniferum. Next base: position 178,072,301 of record NC_039364.1, on the reverse strand, counting down.
AGCCAACACAAAAACAAAGAGTTCATAAAAATGTTGAATTTTATATACGTTAACTCAAAAAAGTCTACACACTTCGTGATAAGTCTGAAATTGATTTCTGACACTAAATTGTAAACTACATAAACTCATCTTTAACATAAAGTTTGAAAACATGTATTGTAATCACAAATAATATATTCGAAGGCATTACGTCTAGTAAAAATTGCATTTCTATGTACGTTGATTCAAGAAAATATGAAGGAAGTCAAATTTCACAATAGAAGAAGGATGAAAGACCATCCATAACTAATCCAAATTCTAAAAAATTTCATCTATTTGAATCAAATTGAAAGACAAAGCCAATACAAAAATAAAGAGTTCATAAAAATATTGAACTTTTTATACGTTAACTAAAAAAAGTCTACACACTTCGTTATAAGTCGGAAGTTGATTTCTGAGACTAAATTGTAAACTAGATAAACTCATATTTAACATAAAAAGTTTGAAAATATATTGTAATCATAATTAATATGTTCTAAGGCAGTATGTCTAGTAAAAATTACATTTCTATGTATGTTGATTCAAGAAAAAAATGAAGGAAGTCAAATTTCACAATAGAAGAAGGATGAATGACCATGCAGAACTAATCCAAATCCTAAAAAATTTCATCTATCTTGAATCAAATAGAAAGACAAAGCCAACAAAAAAGAAAGAGTTCATAAAAATGTTGAATTTTATATACGTTAACTCAAAAAGGGTTACACACTTCATTACAAGTCGGAAATTGATTTCTTAGACTAAATGGTAAAGTAGATAAACTCATCTTTAATAGAAAAAGTTTGAAAAATATATCGTAATTACAATTAATATGTTCTAAGGCAATACTTCTAGTAAAAATTGCATTTCTATGTATGTTGATTCAAGAAAAAATGAAGGAAGTCAAATTTCACAATAGAAGATTGATGAAAGACCAAGCAGAACTAAACCAAATCCTAACAAATTTCATCTATCTTGAATCAAATAGAAAGAGAAAGCCAACACAAAAAGAAAGAGTTCATAAAAATGTTGAATTTTATATACGTTAACCCAAAAAAGTCTACACACTTCGTTACGTCTAAGGCAAATTTCACAATAGAAGAAGGATGAAAGACCAAGAAGAACTAATCCAAATCAAATATAAAAATATGTTCTAGGGAATTACGTCTTGTAAAAATTGCCGTTCTGTGTACGTTGACTCAAGAAAATATGAAGGAAGGAAAATTTAACAATAGAAGAAGGATGAAATACCAAGAAGAACTAATCCAAATCCAAACAAATTTCATCTATCTTGAATCAAATCGAAAGACAAAGCCAACATAAAAAGAAAGAGTTCATAAAAATGTTGAATTTTATATACGTTAACTCAAAAAAGTCTACACACTTCGTTATAAGTCTGGAATTGATTTCTGACACTAAATTGTAAACTAGATAAAATCATCTTTAACAGAAAAGTTTGAAAAAGGTATTGTAATCACAAATAATATGTCGAAGGCATTACGTCTAGTAAAAATTGCATTTCTATGTACGTTGATTAAAGAAAATATGAAGGAAGTCCAATTTCACAATAGAAGAAGGATTAATGACCATGCAGAACTAATCCAATCCTAACAAATTTCATCTATCTTGAATCAAATAGAAAGACAAAGCCAACACAAAAAGAAAGAGTTCATAAAGAAATTTTGAATTTTATATATGTTTACTAAAAAAATTCTACACACTTCGTCATAAGTCGGAAGTTGATTTCTGAGACTAAATCTTAAACTAGATAAACTCATCTTTAACATAAAAAGTTTGAAAAATGTATTGTAATCACAAATAATATGTTCTAAAGCATTACGTCTAGTAAAAATTGCATTTCTATGTACGTTGATTCAAGAAAATATGAAGGAAGGCAAATTTCACAATAGAAGAAGGATGAAAGGCCAAGAATAACTAATCCAAATCCAAACAAATTTCATCTATCTTGAATCAAATAGAAAGAAAAAACCAACACAAAAACAAAGAGTTCATAAAAATGTTGAATTTTATATACGTTAACTCAAAAAAGTCTACACACTATGTTATAAGTCTGAAATTGATTTCTGACACTAAATTGTAAACTAGATAAACTCAGCTTTAACAGAAAAGTTTGAAAATGTATTGTAATCACAAATAATATGTTCGAAGGCATTACGTCTAGAAAAAAAATGCATTTCTATGTACGTTGATTCAAGAAAATATGAAGGAAGTCAAATTTCACAACAGAAGAAGGATGAAAGACCATCCAAAACTAATCCAAATTCTAACAAATTTCATCTATTTGAATCAAATTGAAAGACATATCCAATACAAAAATAAAGAGTTCATAAAAATATTGAATTTTTTATACGTTAACTTAAAAAAGTCTACTCACTTTGTTATAAGTCGGAAATTGATTTCTGAGACTAAATTGTAAACTATATAAACTCATTTTTAACAGAAAAAGTTTGAAAAATGTATTGTAATTACAATTACTATGTTCTAAGGCAATACGTCTAGTAAAAATTGTATTTCTATGTACGTTGATCCAAGAAAATATGAAGGAAGTCTAATTTCACAATAGAAGAAGGATGAAAGAGCAAGAAGAACTAATCCAAATTCTAACAAATTTGATCTATCTTGAATCAAATAGAAAGACAAAGCCAACACAAAAAGAAAGAGTTCATAAATATGTTAATTATTTATACGTTAACTCAAAAAAGCCTTCACACTTCGTTATAAGTCGGAAGTTTATTTCTGAGACTAAATTGTAAACTAGATAAACTAATCTTTAACGGAAAAAGTTTGAAAAATTTATTGTAATCACAATTTATATGTTCTAAGGCAGTACGTCTAGTAAAAATTGCATTTCTATGTATGTTGATTCAAGAATATATGAAGGAAGTCAAATTTCACAATAGAAGAAGGTCGAAAGACAAAGCAGAACTAATCCAAATCCTAACAAATTTCATCTATCTTGAATCAAATAGAAAGACAAAGCCAACAAAAAAGAATGATTTCATAAAAATGTTGAATTTTTATATACGTTAACTCAAAAAAGTCTATACACTTCGTTACAAGTCGGAAATTGATTTCTTAGACTAAATGGTAAACTAGATAAACTCATCTTTAATTGAAAAAGTTTGAAAAATATATTGTAATTACAATTAATATGTTCTGAGGCAATACTTCTAGTAAAAATTGCATTTCTATGTATGTTGATTCAAGAAAAAATGAAGGAAGACAAATTTCACAATAGAAGATGGATGAAAGACCAAGCAGAAATAATCCAAATCCTAAAAAATTTCATCTATCTTGAATCAAATAGAAAAAGAAAGCCAACACAAAAAGAAAGAGTTCATAAAAATGTTGAATTTTATATACGTTAACCCAAAAAAGTCTACACACTTCGTTACGTCTAAGGCAAATTTCACAATAGAAGAATGATGAAAGACCAAGAAGAAATAATCCAAATCAAATATAAAAATATGTTCTAAGCCATTACGTCTAGTAAAAATTGCCTTTCTATGTACGTTGATTCAAGAAAATATGAAGGAAGGCAATTTTCACAATAGAAGAAGGATGAAAGACCAAGAAGAACTAATCCAAATCCAAACAAATTTCATCTATCTTGAATCACATAGAAAGACAAAGCCAACACAAAAATAAAGAGTTCATAAAAATGTTGAATTTTATTTACGTTAACTCAAAAAAGTCTACAAACTTCGTTATAAGTCGGAAAATGATTTCTGAGACTAAATTATAAACTAGATAAACTCACTTTTAACAGAAAAAGTTTGAAAAATGTATTGTAATTACAATTAATATGTTCTAAGGCAATATGTCTAGTAAAAATTGTATTTCTATGTACGTTGATCCAAGAGAAGAAGGATGAAAGACCAAGAAGACCTAATCCAATCCTAACAAATTTCATCTATCTTGAATCAAATAGAAAGACAAAGCCAACACAAAAAGATAGAGTTCATAAAAATGTTGAATTTTATTTACGTTAACTCAAAAAAGTCTACACACTTCGTTATAAGTCGGAAATTGATTTCTGAGACTAAATTGTAAACTAGATAAACTCATTTTTAACAGAAAAAGTTTGAAAAATGTATTGTAATTACAATTAATAAGTTCTAAGGCAATACGTCTAGTAAAAATTGTATTTCTATGTACGTTGATCCAAGAAAATATGAAGGAAGTCTAATTTCACAATAGAAGAAGGATGAAAGGCCAAGAATAACTAATCCAAATCCTAACAAATTTCATCTATCTTGAATCAAATAGAAAGACAAACCAACACTAAAAGAAAGAGTTCATAAATATGTTAATTATTTATACGTTAACTCAAAAAAGTCTACACACTTCGTTATAAGTCGGAAGTTTATTTCTGAGACTAAATTGTAAACTAGATAAAGTAATCTTTAACGGAAAAAGTTTGAAAAATTTATTGTAATCACAATTTATATGTTCTAAGGCAGTACGTCTAGTAAAAATTGCATTTCTATGTATGTTGATTCAAGAATATATGAAGGAAGTCAAATTTCACAATAGAAGAAGGTCGAAAGACAAAGTAGAACTAATCCAAATCCTAACAAATTTCATCTATCTTGAATCAAATAGAAAGACAAAGCCAACAAAAAAGAATGATTTCATAAAAATGTTGAATTTTTATATACGTTAACTCAAAAAAGTCTATACACTTCGTTACAAGTCCGAAATTGATTTCTTAGACTAAATGGTAAACTAGATAAACTCATCTTTAATTGAAAAAGTTTGAAAATTATATTGTAATTACAATTAATATGTTCTGAGGCAATACTTCTAGTAAAAATTGCATTTCTATGTATGTTGATTCAAGAAAAAATGAAGGAAGTCAAATTTCACAATAGAAGATGGATGAAAGACCAAGCAGAAATAATCCAAATCCGAAAAAATTTCATCTGTCTTGAATCAAATAGAAAAAGAAAGCCAACACAAAAAGAAAGAGTTCACAAAAATGTTGAATTATATATACGTTAACCCAAAAAAGTCTACACACTTCGTTACGTCTAAGGCAAATTTCACAATAGAAGAATGATGAAAGACCAAGAAGAAATAATCCAAATCAAATATAAAAATATGTTCTAAGCCATTACGTCTAGTAAAAATTGCCTTTCTGTGTACGTTGATTCAAGAAAATATGAAGGAAGGCAATTTTCACAATAGAAGAAGGATGAAAGACCAAGAAGAACTAATCCAAATCCAAACAAATTTCATCTATCTTGAATCACATAGAAAGACAAAGCCAACACAAAAATAAAGAGTTCATAAAAATGTTGAATTTTATTTACGTTAACTCAAAAAAGTCTACAAACTTCGTTATAAGTCGGAAAATGATTTCTGAGACTAAATTATAAACTAGATAAACTCACTTTTAACAGAAAAAGTTTGAAAAATGTATTGTAATTACAATTAATATGTTCTAAGGCAATATGTCTAGTAAAAATTGTATTTCTATGTACGTTGATCCAAGAGAAGAAGGATGAAAGACCAAGAAGACCTAATCCAATCCTAACAAATTTCATCTATCTTGAATCAAATAGAAAGACAAAGCCAACACAAAAAGATAGAGTTCATAAAAATGTTGAATTTTATTTACGTTAACTCAAAAAAGTCTACACACTTCGTTATAAGTCGGAAATTGATTTCTGAGACTAAATTGTAAACTAGATAAACTAATCTTTAACAGAAAAAGTTTGATAAATGTATTGTAATCACAATTAATATGTTCTAAGGCAGTACGTTTAGTAAAAATTTCATTTCTATGTATGTTGATTCAAGAATATATGAAGGAAGTCAAATTTCACAATAGAAGAAGGACGAAAGACCAAGCATAACTAATCCAAATCCTAACAAATTTCATCTATATTGAATCAAATAGAAAGACAAAGTCAACAAAAAAGAAAAGGTTCATAAAAATGTTGAATTTTATATACGTTAACTCAAAAAAGTCTACACACTTCGTTACAAGTCGTAAATTGATTTCTTAGACTAAATGGTAAACTAGATAGTTGTAGGTGATGATGATGTCATCGGCTAATTCTTAGAGGCTTCATGGGGATAAATAAAAGAAGACGGTTTGGGTTTATTATATTCCATTGAAACATATTTGTAGGTGATGATGATGTCATCGGCTAATTCTTAATTCCCTTTAGAAAAACTCAGTTTAACCCAACCACGACTTCAATCATGCAATTTTAGTATGTTTGAGGTACTCATATACACATGTGAGTTAACTGGTTGGATCTCAAACATGAACACTGATGGTGTTGGTGGAGCTTTCGAGTATGATGAGTGTTTAGGGTGTCAATTAATGTTGTAGCTACAAACAAATGGAGAATAAATTCAAGTATCATAAAAGAAATAAGGTTGTAATATATTCACCACAAATTTGTATGTTCAACCGAAAAAGTGGTAAAATCACCAAGTCAAGTTTCTTTAGCATAACCAGTGACAAAATTTACTTCATTATACCACACAACTCACTTTTTGTATCTTAGAAGTTGTTGAGAACCAATTAGAAAGGATCAATGAATAAGAATTTAAGATCTTCATGGCTGCTGAAATTTTGACCAAAGAGAATATATTTCTTATGTCATCCGTTTTATTTGAACGTCCAAACTAACCATTTGAAAGAACTTTACATCTTATTTAGACCAGTACGTATGATAGTGCAGGGTATTAAAAATAAAAAAAGGTCACTATATGTTACTACTTAATAATTTTTTTTCCAAATTACTATTTAACGAACAACTACAATAAAATATAAGTTCACTTGATATTGCATGCCCCGATGACGGTGTAGGGCTCATTATATCTAAAACCTTAATAACAAAAAAAAACTAATTAATCCTTATACAAACGCTACTACACCAGCGTGCCTCTAAAGTTCAACTTTGAACGACAATCCTTATGGTGGATCACCCATTATATGCATAACCGTTGCATGAACATTTACATATGTTCTCGATGCTCAAAGGCTAAGGACCCTTGATTCCAATGACTGAAAATGTTCCGCAACACCTTTACACTTCTTTGCACTAACATGCTAGAATTTAAAAAGGATCTCCTATTGATAAGTTACCCTTCTTTTCACTGAAAAACTACAAACCAAAGGTCTGCTGGAGTCTAGGATACCTCGCTAATAGAATGTGCACCTGATGTCGGCATTACAAATACAAAATTCGCTCTCTTGGTAGCTTTTATCTGCTAGTCTCCACTTTCTTTAACACAAAACAATAATTTTTTTTAAAGAAAGCAGTATAAAAAGAAAAAATAACTTGTTTAATAGGTGAAGTCAAATTAAAAATAAAATTATATTTTACAACTTAGCTTCATCAGTGAAGTTCACATTAATTTGGTGTCAGGAACTCTTATTTTTTGTCTTCACTTAGGTCATCTCTAAGTTTCTTTCCCATTGTTGGTGGAGTTTCTCCATTTTCAATTTCGCATGCATTTGGATACAATTTTACGTTAGAATTTACTAATACTAATTGTATGTTATAATGAATGTTACCTGAATGTAAATTGTTTAATAGTTCATTATATATATATATATATATATATAAATATATATATATATGTATACCATTTTCGAACTTTGACGTGATATTATTATTGAAACAACTTTGGCAAATAGATTCCAACATTACGTATGGTGTTCTTTACATTCAAAGAAATAAAAATTGAGCAAGTAAAAGTATTTTACAGTTAATTAATCAAGAAATCAGAACACCATGCATTTTTACTTCTAAGCGACTGACTCCTAATCTTGGCCATGTATATGAAAAATTAATATCAAGAAAACTATGATTCCAACTAATTTCTACGGAAACATCGTTGCACTCACTCGTTATCATTGACTTGGACGCGCCTAAGACAGAGTTCAACCCTTCCATAGTTCTAACCAAAACTTTGGTATTTCCACCTGCTTCATCTCACTAGACACCTGGACACGGAGGGATATCAACAAATGTTCCTTATGTTCCTTATGTTCAGGGACGGAGGGATGTAGGGACAAATTGGGTCCGCCGACACCACTTGATTCTGAAATCCCACAAATTTAGGCTTGTAATTTTAGATATCAACAAATGTTCTTTATGTTCAAGGACCTGGACCATGATAATTTTAGATATCAAAAAATGTTCCTTATGTTCAGGGACGGAGGGATGTAGGGACAAATTGGGTCCGCCGACACCACTTGATTCTGAAATCCCACAAATTTAGGCTTGTAATTTTTGTAATGTACATGTATCGTGGGGGAAAATATGCTTTATAAAATTGAAAATTTATTTTTAATGGGGTCAAAATCATAAAATTCATATAAAATAAATAAAAATTCATCAAATGTACGACGTAAAAACAAAAAGACGATCAAAATCACTATGTCTAATTTAATTAAAATATTATATAATTTGATTTTCACTTAGTTAATATTAAAAAGTCAATAAAAATGCCTAAAAAAAATCGGTAGAAATCTATAATTTCACACCATAACCTAATAAAGCTTTCTTTTAGCATTTTCAAACCCACTAATACCCTCTCATGAAACATTAGGCACTTCATCGCTAACAATCAATACTTCTACTATATCCTAAGAAACAAACGATATGTATTGTACCTTATGGGAGAATTGGAAATAATCGCCCAGAAATAATGGCAATATGATGCCAACGAAAAAACTATAATGAGATTATGCGAAGTCCATACTTACGAAAAATTGATATGGAAATATCAAATTGAGATTGCCATCAATTTGATAATATTTTAGGATCTAAGGTCCATACTTAAGAAAAATTTCCATCTCAAAGCCACCTGAAATTAGATGTCCAGATAGTAAATAGATGGCAATATGATGCCAATGAAGAAACTACAATGAGATTATGCGAGATGTAGCGTGGTAATGGAGGAAAATGCGGCTTTCTAATCCACATTGTATCCCTTTAGCTTCTTCCACATATAAATCCATTATTGTCATCTACTAAATCTCATCGTATCAATCAATTAAGTTATATCGTTCACATCAAATAAACCTTAATTCAAATTAATCAAAATGAATTTGAATGGTTTTTATTAACAATTAGAATTTTGAAAGCAGTGGACATCTGCTACAAAGATCAAACTGTAGCTAACAATCATATCTTTTTGTTTTGGTGATAGTTAGAAACTGAAACCAAATCAAACAGAACGATAATTGAAAGGCCCCCCCTGGAGTCTCTTCATAGGGTAATTGAGTGGGGCCTCCAAGGAATCAAATTAAACAATTAAACCAATAAGAAGGAAAAAAAAGATAGGTAAAACAACAATGAATTCTCAGTCGACTAACATACATGATATGGTTTGAATATCTAGATTTAAAGCTATCCATTGAATATGAAACAATAATATGGAGTGTACGATTAATGTATTTGATCAACTCTCATTGAACGATCAATGTGAACTACTTGTTTTTTGTGGAGTTGACTTATTTGACTGGGACTCGAAATATTGCATTGAACATTTTTGAATCCGGGTGTTATTGTGTTAATGGTCATTTCAATAGGACTCAAAATACATTCCTTGTTTGTTCTTCCTCTAAGTTTGGAAAAGAAGTAAATGTTAATTAAGATGTTGGGTTAGATATTATTATAGTTGTAACGAGATTTACTCCAAAATAGTGATAAAGAAGGGAAAAAACTATCTTTTAGTATTTGTTTTTCTTCTTGAACATAGGAGACCATGAGGATTAAGCAGGTAAATGATTAAAATAATTGGTTGTGGAGGTAAAGCATTCATCTTTTCGTTTTTTTTTCTTCTTCTTGAACATAGGTGACCATGAGGATCAATCAAGTACAGGACCAAAACAATTGGTTGTGTAGGTAAAGCATTCAATATGATGTGGTCAACTATCGATATATAGCATTTTGAGAAGTACCATTGAATTATAAGACATCATAATTTATCCACTTTTCTTACCTCCTGAGAGTTTGATTCTTTCACTGCACTCATGAAAATTTGAATGTCAAGCCTTATTGTTCTCTCCATATTCATCAGATTGGGTATCTTCTTTGGGACAACTTCTGCATTATGAATGACGGATAGTTAAAATATTTTATTTCTGAAGGGAAACAAATTTGAACAAATGTACATTATTAGAGCCAGAGACAGATTTATCTTAGTCCAACAAAATTTCTACAGTTTGCATCAACATTAAATTTACAAAGTCTTCCAAACCCCTAGTAGTATTAAGAAAATTTCTATTATGGGAGAGGTGATTTACATGTCCCTCTCAAAGACATAAAAAAAGGAACTTCTAAAGCAGAGTTGAGTAACAATACACCAAATTCCAAATGTAAATCAATTTTTCTTTACCTGCAACATCATGTAGTTGAGTATATATTGAAGGTGATTTCCTTGGCACAGAGTACTCGTGGTGTGTTCAGCAAATTTTGTTGTAAAGAAACAAAATAATACGACACACAGCTTCAACCAAATAAACTTTCTTAATGCCATCGGATTCTCAAGTAATGATGTGAATTAACGTCACTGGAATCATAAAAAATGGCAGTTTTTGAAGGCAAAAGAATGGCTTTTAAACCTTTACTATAAATACATCCAAGTGCAAACATAAGCAATATGAAAAGGGTGCTCCAGAAGGTATCATTTACTAAAGAGAAAATATACATAGTTTAGAATGCTACATGGTTTAGATTAACCACTTTGCTTTATAAAGTGGTTGATCTAGATGCCTCTTACTCGAAAGCTACATTATAATTGCATTGCAGATACCATGGTCTAGAATCCAAGCAAACTTTTCCTTCTTGTGGTATCTCTCCAGAAACCGAAGTTGCTCCTATATATTTGTGCACAGGTTAAGTAATCCAATGTCAACTATTATGACAAAGATGGAATATGTATGGTTTTGAATGCACACTCCAGTTCCCAGGGTTTCACTTGTTGAACTATCTACCCTGCACCCATGAATATAATTGCTTTTAAATACTTCACAAAGAATTGGAATTAGATTGTTCCATTTTGATCCTTCCCATATACCAAGATGATATATGACACCCTTCTTGATCCCACACATGTATTGCACTACATAATTGAAGATCTAATATTGTCAACTGAAGCATGTGAGGTTTTAGCCTACCAAAATAACAATGCCATCTGCGGGAGTCGAACCCACAACTACATGGTTGAGAACCATATGATCTTCCATTTGAGCTAAGACAGAAAGTAAAGTGATTACATGAGTGAACCATATGGTATTGTGCTAACATACTATCCCAGGAGTAACTTAGAGTAAGGAATAACACAATTTGTAAAAAGGATAAGAGGGATTCTAAAGAAAGAAACACACAACGTGATGAAGCTGCAATTACGTAGTCATCTATTTCCTCTATTTTGGTAGACTCCTACTTCATGAATCCAAGTTCAAAAGAAATCGAAGTTCAATGTTTTTATGGATACTTACAGATCATAATGATTATTTTTTTTTAGCATAACATATTAAACGTAATTGATAATTCAAAGAGAACAATCATAGAAAGAAACTTCACTAATAATAGAAACTGATTTATTCTTTTAGTAAACTGCAAGTTCTTATTTGTTTTTTCCTCGGCCATGACCAAGATCCAAATTAGAGAACAGAGATCTAAACAGGGGATACTATGAAAAGAAGGAAAAAAACACTACCAAAAAAAAAGAGAATTAAAGGAAACATATTTCCAGGATCATGTTCAAATGGAAAAAAACATATCCACGCCTATATAGACGTGAATATCCACCTGGTATATAGGTTACAAATGATTCCCCTTTGGCTTTGAACATGAACTATAAGTTTCCTATTTGAAGGTATAGAAGAATACCTGAATAGCTGCTGATTGGAGGTCAAAAGCAGCGAAATTCCAAGCCCTTTGCAGTTTCCTAAGGCACTTGTCTACATGCATCCTTGAAGATGTTGTATCCAGTGGCTCCAAAGTAAACTAAGTAATTAGACTATCAAACTACATGAATGGAAAAATTATAGAAAACTATTTAGCATGTATACATCAAAAGAAAGTTAGTCCCCTAATTTAGTAGAACTTATGATGTACCATATTCTACATCATTCCCAAATTCAAATTACTAAAAAACACTGAACACAATTAAAATGGTAGGTAACAGGCTTATGGATGTTTTTACAACCAACCAAGCAAAGTATTTTAGCAGAAAAAAAAAGATAATACATGTCTTACTATTGCAGTGAAAAAGCCCAAACAACAATAATTATCAAGTTTTTACTGTTTCCAATAGATTTGGGTCTGCTCTTTCTAAGATATAACTTCTTAAAGTAGCCGTATCCATAGCAATACTCAAATTCAGCAGTGAAAGATTGAAAATGATAGGTCCTAAGCCCTTAGAACTAAGAAAAAGCTTATACAAAATGCTTCACATATGACATCAAAGAAGTTCCTACAAAGAACGTTCACCGCAAATATAAACAATCAGTGCTGCAAGTTGTTCTCCAGTAAACTAATTAACAAAACAATGTTACTCATGGCCATCAGGATTCAGGAATAAGTACACGTTTTATTTATTTTTATTTAGAAGATTGAATGTAAGACTACGTAACCTATTGATGTAAGTTGTTGATCAATGTCATAAACGTAGATAGTTCTAATAATGTCACCTCGTCGTGCCTATCTAATTTGGAATTTTGATATAGAATTCCAACTACTAAAGCATAGTTCTCTTTCTATATTGCTTTTGCAGGTTTCAACTGAAAGCAAAGATACAACAGTGAACTTATAGATTCATGTTTTCTATTAATGAGAAAGTGAACCTTAGAGATTCCTATTCTAGAACAGTTCATAAGTTGAACAGATAAAACAACACCCCTCCTTACCTGGATTGCATGTACAAACTCATAAAACCCTTCCAATTTTCTATTTTTCTATTAGTCTCAGCATCTAATACCCTCAACAAAAACATCATCAGCTCCTCCATTTTCTATTTTCTGTCTTTTGTTCTCGCTAAACCTATTAGATAAGCAAGCTGAGAATAAAATCGCATACTCGTTTGGTAGGGTACCACAATAACACCAGTTAGAGGTAACTTAAGTGAATGCTACTTCCACATGGCTATTTGGATTAGTTGAATCATGTCAACATACCAAGATTAGTCATCTACTGAGACTCATTGTTTCTATGGTATCAAAAGTGATGGTTGTGGTTCTTAAATCAGAGTTTAAACTACCTGTAGGTTGTAATTCCCACCATTAAACTTATCTAGTCTATGATTATCTGACAACATAGCTTCAAAACAAATTACTTTTAAATTAGCGAAACTCGGTGAGTACTCTCTGTTCATGTTCAGGTCACTCTTAAATTACTGATCTTTGAGTAAAATAAATAAAAAATATATCTTACATGCAAGGATCTTATTGTTGGTTTAATGGAGCCATGCTGAGGCACTCACCTAGGCAGAAAATATTGAAGGAATCCCTACGTAATATGCATCATCTCAAAATGAATCTTATAGTTGGTATAATTTTAAACACTGACTAACGACATATTGTGATGCTTCAAAATCATTTGGAACAGAAAACAATCAAGAAAATACATGAAAAGAGATAAGTAAATGACTGAAACAATGGAGCCTGGAGTTATAGAGTTATTCCTTTAATAAAGAATGATCATCTGTACCTGAAAAAGGTTTGGAACTAAGGATTTTTCCAACAAAATCTTAGATGTCAGATTTCTCTTAGAGCAATTGTAACTGTGACATTGGTTTGAACTTGTTGACAACACCACCTTCATTCTCCTTTCAAATCTTGTACGTTAACCTGTTAGCAAATGAAGAAACTCGTGTTATTTATGAGTCTATGGAACTTTTATACGAACACTATTAAATCGTAGAAGGATCATACAGAATCGGCAACAAAGCTATATATATATAGAGAGAGAGTGGGAGAGAGAATATGTGCCATCACCTTTATAAACCAAGTTTACCCAAATAATTGCAAATAACCTCACGTGAGTATGTAACAGATGATACCCAAGAAATTAATGCGCGAGCACCCACCCCATGAATCAAATGTTAAATAGCTCACAAATGTAAGACTGGTATAAGCATATCTAAGAAGCTAAAACATAATATTTTTAAGTACACTTCCGTTAATTTGAAAAAACATGATTGGGGGGAAGCCATGATTAAGATATAGACGGAAAAGTATCATTCGCTTGTATAGAAACCTAAAATTTAAATTGGATTCGTAATTCTGCCAACTTATAACCTTTAAATGATTGAACCATATAGAACCAAGAAACTGCATCTCAGAAGGCACTCCGAACTTGCTACATAAAGAGTTCATGACGGAAATTCCCATGCATGGCATAACTTAGCGGAGCTTTTATAAAATATAGTAATTCAACATATTGTTTAGGAAGCCCTATCCAAGGCTGATCCATGAATGTTAAGGGTTCAAATTCATCCATAGTCCATAGATGCTTCAAAGTAAAACAAAAAAATCATCCATAGGGTATCTATGTCAGATAGCATCAGGAGGGAGCTAAAACTAAAGAATTATACCGGCGTTACCCATTATAAATCACTAAGTAGAACTAATCTCTTGCAGATCAATTGATTAATCAAATATATTATAACCAAATCCAATTTAGTATTTAAGAAAAATCGAATTTCACAATATGAATACACTACATTCTACAAAGTTTTGTACTACAAAACTGGTTGCTACATTAAGCATACAAAAGATGCTATTCGAGAACTACGATATGAATAGACTACATTGTTTAAAGTTTGCTATTGCAAAGCTGGCTAGGATTTCCAGAAGAATATGCAATTCGTTTGACGAAGAATATTCAAGTGGCTGAAGCTGAAGGAGCTACTTTCGGAGCAACAAAAATAAATGCAAGTACATCATTAAAAAGGAAATGATTTTATGACTATTTACCTACATTTGTGTCCTATCGCCGCATCTTCAGTTTTGAAATGCAAAAGAGGTGCAACATGGACAAATACTTGTTGGCTGTGGATAGGAGAATAATATAAATTAATTAAGATGATGTCCAAGTCCTGGCAGGACAGCAAGGTATTTGAAGTGCCGATCTATTTAAAAAATTAACTATACAACCACGTTAACAATCAATATTTCCTACCTATTTTCATCACAAAAACAAATAAATAAAGGAAAAGGCAAGCCGTCCTATAATGCAGTTTGCAAGTAAAAGGTACAGGACTTGGTGTGGTGCTTACATCCATTTGATGATCCTGATTCGAATGTTCCTCAAATGACCCATACTCTTTGTTTATTCAACATTGAGTAAGAGTAAGGAATAACTTTGTCTACCCTTTTCACAACTATTTCCCCTTGCTACCACCCCTCTCATATTTGCCATAACCTGCAAAAGGAAGTAATTGTGGAGCCAAATAATTCACACATAAGCAACGATAACACTTACGCAAAACTGACCACCACCCACTCATGTTTTGATAAAGAAAACTGAAATTTAATCTTATTGGTATGTATTTAAAGAAAATTCAAAATTTTGAATCAAGATTTGAGACAAAAAATAGTAAATTCATTACCTTTTCGGCTATGTGGTATATAATTGAGACATCCATAAACTTGGTAACCACCCATAGGATTCCCAAGTCCTTCTTTCTCAATGCCCGGGCATCCATCCAATGCATTTTTTCGCTACTGGGAAACAAAGATAGATCTTTTGCAGTGTGCACCTAAACATAACAAAAATTAAGGTAAATTATTTAGTACCGTAAAGTTAAAATATTGAGAAAGAGAAAAGAGACAAAGCTCAATTATCATATGAAATCCTCTAGCAAGAAGTCGTAGGTCAGTTAGAGGCATAAATTTTATTAACTATACAACATGTTCTGATTCAACAAACTGTAATGTAAAGATAATTATTGATTTGGACCTTCTATCAAACATATACAAAGCATCCCTTATGATACGCACAAAATTTAGACAAAAACTGATTCAATACCAAACATATCATCATCATTGATTCATTACTCATATTTGTAAAACAACTCCAATAAAAGGGTCATCGTAAGCAAAACACAAACAATAAAATCATGAATTACAGAAAAAATTGAAACTTCCATATGATTAGAAACGCAAGGAACCTTAATATTTTACCGGTTTATCCGTTGAATAAATCTTTTCCAACTGATTATTTCTAATTTTTTTCTTCTCCATCAAATAAATTTCTCCTTTCTTGATTGGAAAAAAAAAACTTACTGAAGTCGCCAATTAGTAGAAAGATAAGGATTGAAGAATATAATTGGCGAGGAGACATTAAGATTAGAAACCATAAGGGTTCACTATGCTGAGTAAATTAGGTTTCTCAGAGAGGCGAAGAGAAAAGAGAGAGTTTTGAGAAATCTGTCTATAGAAGATTAGATTTTAATCGACGCAACTACCCCATATCTCTTTCAACCACGCCTCGTCTATTAACATTACCTGAAATTTCTTAGCCGTCCAAGTCATAGCTCGATCAGGATGATTTTGACCGCCAGATCATGGTCCCCGTTCAATCCTGACCATCTAATGACTCTCAAATCTCAGAGTCAAACACCACCTTTTTTTATTATAGAGATTTTGTCTAAGGAAGAATTAGAGGTGGCAAGCAATATTCAGATTGAAGATGTGCGTGCTAAGTTCATTAGAAGTCCAGCTTTTAGACAAGATTATTTCAAAGAAAAGAAGGAGAAAATGGAAAAATGAATCCAAAGACAAAATCCCTTAGTAAGTTTTCTCCTATTAAGCTTGTTCCTGGTAACTTTGCCACTGAAGATGAAGATGGAGAGTTTTATGTGGATGAAGATGAAGATATCTTGGGTAATTATGCTTTTGATACGGATATTATGGCTGAAATTTTTTCCAAGAGCAAATAGTATAGAGTTGGTAGCAGCAGAAGTAAATTGAAAGGGGTTGGCTATAGATATAGGTAGCTTCTTTTAATTTTCTAGTTTGAGGTTATTACTTTAGTTATTTCTTAGAAGTTATTTAGACCCCTTAGGTTTATGGGGGTAGGGAGTTTTGTGCTCCAATTTTGTAATTCTTGTAATTACGTTTTTTTTTGTTATAATAAACTTTGGACTTAACAAAAAAAAAACTCAAAAAAGTCTACACACTTCGTTATAAGTCAGAAATTGATTTCTAAGACTAAATTGTAAACTAGATAAACTCATCTTTAACACAAAGAGTTTGAAAAATGTATTGTAATTACAATTAATATGTTCTAAGGCAATACCTCTAGTAAAAATTGCATTTCTATGTACGTTGATTCAAGAAAATATGAAGGAAGTCAAATTTCACAATAGAAGAAAGATGAAAGGCCATGCAGAATTAATCCAAATCCTAACAAATTTCATCTATCTTGAATCAATTAGAAAGACAAAGCCAACACAAAAAGAAAGAGTTCATAAAATTTTTGAATTTTATATACGTTAACTGAAAAAAGTCTACACAATTCGTTATAAGTTGGAAATTAATATCTGAGACTAAATCGTAAACTAGATAAACTCATCTTTAACAGAAAAAGTTTGAAAAATTTATTGAACTCACAATTAATATGTTCTAAGGCAGTACGTCTAGTAAAAATTGCATTTCTATGTACGTTGACTCAAGAAAATATGAAGGAAGTCAAATTTCACAATAGAAGAAGGATAAATGACCATGTAGAACTAATCCAAATCCTAACAAATTTCATCTATCTTGAATCAAATAGAAAGACAAAGCCAACACAAAAAGAAAGAGTTCATAAAAATGTTGAAGTTTATACACGTTAAGTCAAAAAAGTATACACACTTCGTTATAAGTCAAAAATTGATTTTTGAGACTAAACTGTAAACTAGATAAACTCATCTTTAACATAAAAAGTTTGAAAAATATATTGTAGTCACAAATAATATGTTCGAAGGCAATACCTATAGTAAAAATTGTATTTCTATGTACGTTGATTCAAGAAAATATGAAACTAGGAAAATATCACAAAAGAAGAAGGATGAAAAACCAAGAAGAACTAATCCAAATCATAACAAATTTCATCTATATTGAATCAAATATAAAGACAAAACCAAAAGAAAAAGAAAGAGTTCATAAAAATGTTGAATTTTATATACGTTAACTCAAAAAAGTCTACACACATCGTTATAAGTCTGAAATTGATTTTTGAAACTAAATTGTAAACGTTAACTCAAAAAAGTCTACACACTTCGTTATAAGTCGGAAATTGATTTCTGAGACTAAATTGTAAACGAGATAAACTCATTTTTAACATAAAAAGTTTGAAAAATGTATTGTAATCACAAATAATATATTTTAAGGCATTACGTCTAGTAAAAATTGCATTTCTATGTACGTTGATTTAAGAAAATACGAAATTAGGAAAATTTCACAATAGAAGAAGGATGAAATACCAAGAAGAACTAATCCAAATCCTAACAAATTTCATCTATCTTGAATCAAATAGAAAGCCAAAACCAACACAAAAAGAAAGAGTTCATAAAAATGTTGAATTTTATATACGTTAACTCAAAAAAGTCTACGCACTTCGTTATAAGTCTGAAATTGATTTCTGAAACTAAATTGTAAACTAGATAAACTCATCTTTAACAGAAAATTATAGGATCTTATAGAGGTGGTTCTAGTAGAGGTTATTATAGAGGAGGGAACTCTACTGGTGGTAATTTCCATAATATGAATAGTACTTGCCTCCTCTAGTTCCTCCTTAGTCAAAATATTATCCATACCGAAAAATGTATTGTAATCACAATTAATATGTTCTAAGGCAGTACGTCGAGTAAAAATTGCATTTCTATGTACGTTGATTCAAGAAAATATGAAGGAAGTCAAATTTCACAATAGAAGAAGGATGAAAGACCATGCAGAACTAATCCAAATCCTAACAAATTTCATCTATCTTGAATCAAATAAGACAAAACCAACACAAAAAGAAAGAGTTCATAAAAATGTTGAATTTTATATGGTTTATTTAATGTTTGGTACCCAGCAAATGTCCAACACCTAGATAATTGGACATAATCTAGGTGTGGGTGGTTTGGATTTTTGGCAGCCGGTGGAAATTCAAAAAAAAGACAAAGTTTTGTTCGAGATGCAAGATAATTGGACATAATGATCAGGAATTTAAGAATCAAGCAATAGTCTCTCCTGTTCACCAAAATATTGTGCCTGCACAACAGATGACTAATGTTAATCAATCTCAAACCAGACGTGGTTCCTAGGGTTTTGAGCGTTTTTTAAAAAAAAAATTCTTCACTCATTAGGTTTAATGATGGTTGAAGGTACTGTTTTAGCTGTTATGAATGAATCATCAACCCAAACTTTTGCTGAGAAGGTAAGAGTACGTCAAACTTTGCAGCCTACGGCAGTAGATGTTAGTAGTTTTCCAAACCCAACGTTAATCAATGGAGAACCATCTTTGGTAATCCCATCAGAGTTTTATCAAGAAGGTTGCAAGCCTTTTGAGTATAGTTTTATATCAAGGCTCAATTTTACGGGTCTAAAGTTTCTTGACGTGAAGAATAACTTGGTAACTCAATGGCAGTTGAACCCTAATGCTGTTAGGTTTATGTCTATGAGTAAGGGTTTCTTTGTTGTTATGTTACGTGATGAAAAAACAAAGGCTAGAATCCGTAACAAGAAGTGGTTTGTGAATCAACAGGAGTTGCGTTTGATGGAGTGGTACCCAGGGTTTGATCCAGAAAGACAAAATACTTCCCATGCAGCTGTATGGGTTCATCATCCGGGGCTTCATGCAGAATTGTGGACAGAAAGATCATTGTTATCAATAGGGAAAGTTATTGGTAATCCGATTGTGGTAGACCAAAGAACCCTAAATTTGGAGTTTGGCAGTTATGCATCAATCCTAATTGATGTAGATTTTCCAAAACACATTCCTAGTAGAATTCTACTTACGGCTGGAGGTAGGACTTTTTGGCAATATGTAGAGATTCCGAAGCATCCTAAATTTTGCCTACATTGTAACATTACTGGACACAATGAAAGTGAATGCATGAGGAAGCCGAAACCAGATGAAACCTCAAAAGGCAAGGAGAAGGATTTAGAGAATGATCAGGATTGGCAAGCTGCTAAGGGTAGAAAGCGATCACGTAATTGTAAGAAGCATAATAATCAGGAAGTCACAAGTGGTATTGACAAGTCTACTGAAGATGGTGTAGTTGCAACTATTGATGCTGGCATTGGGGTTACAGCGCAAGGTGAAGGGGTGAATGCTATAGCTGGTGAGGAGTTTGATGATGTGGTTACTGTTGGGGAGAATGCGGTGAGTATGGAAGATACTTCACATCTTGAGGGAGTGTTGGCGGATGCTGAAGCACAACTTCGTGAAGTGTCTGGAGCTGTTGAGGCAGCTAAGCAGGCACTCAATGCGAAACGTGCATTAGCTAACAGATTGTTGGTAAAGGACACCACAATTGCAGCTAAGTCAAGAACGAGAGATGAATTGGCAAGAACTAATCTCTCTAGTAATGATAAGCATTCTGTCAATGCGTCTTCTGCTCCTTTTATGGATACAGTTTTGGTGGATACACCTATGTGTAATACTTTGGTGGAGAGTAATGTGGTGGTTACCATGAATAAATTTGATTTGTTGACAGCTGAGTTGGGGCTAGACAAAAAAGCTAGCTTTCGGATCAAGAATAGGAAGAGAATTCAGATGGGAAGCTAACTCCATAGAGAGCCTCAGCTGGTGTCAAGGGGGCTAAATGGTCGGAGATTCCAGTTGAGAAACCAAAACAAATTAGGAATACAGGGCGTGTTCCGAATCCAGCTAGTTCTCAGCAGAGTTCATCTCAGAATTCGCATAGTGCTAGGAGTGCACAGCATGTGCACAGTTCTAGCCAACATAAAACTTCAGAATCCAAGTATGACTCGGACACTGAGGTGAATGATTTGGGTATAAGAGTGCGAAAAGGTTTCTCTCCAGTTATAGAAAAAAGGGTTCCGCCTAAGAATCCTAAGTTATCTTCTAAATCAAATCTGCTTGGTTCCCAATGATAGTTCTATATTGGAATGTCAATGGGGTGTCGAAGGTGAAGGCTGGTTTGAAGCTGCGTGAATTAGTTAGGGAGTTTAGGCCGGTTATCATTTGTATTGCTGAGCCGAAAATTCCATATGCCGATGGTGTGATGCTTCGTCTAAATTTAGATGGTTTTGTTAAAAAAGCAATTCATAATTCTTCTTCTAGTTCTATTGGTAATCTTTGGATACTTTGGAGTGAGGATATTGAAGAGCCAATGGTGCTAAATAGCACAAGACAAGATGTTACGGTGAAAAATGAAGGAGTCTTTGTTTCTTGTGTTCATGCAAGTTATATTCAGGTGTTTAGAAGGAGATTATGGTGTCAACTAGCTGTGGTAGATACTACTACTCCTTGGATGGTAATTGGATTTTAATTGTGTTCTTCGCAATGAGGAGAAAAAAGGAGGTAGAGAGGTAATTTCTTCTAGTATTAATGAGTTCAATGATTGGATGGAGGATAATGGTCTTTTTGAGGCTGATTCTTTGGGTTCTAAATTCACTTGGACTAATGGTCAGTTGGGAGGGAGAAGAATTGTTAGTAAGCTGGATCGTGCCATTATCAATGAGCCTTGGTTAAATAAGTTTTCGAATTGGAGGTGTAAAGCTCTTCCTAGGGAAGTTTCTGATCATTCGACTCTTATTGGTTAATCTTTTGTGGCTTCTAGATCGAAACGTGCTCCTTTCAGAATTCAGAAGATGTGGTTTACGCATTCAGATTTTATAAGAATGGTTGAAGCTTCTTGTAGTGCCCCGGTGTATGGTAATCCTGATTTCGTTTTTCCCTTTAAGCTAAAGAGATTGAAGGTGGCTATGAAAGTGTGGAATCTGCAGGTGTTTGGTAATGTGAATGCAAGGCTAAGTCAGGCTCAATTGAGGTTTGAATTGGCTAGTAGGAATTCTGATGAAGACCCATTTGACACTTTCAAGCAAAATGAGATGAAGGATGAGTTGGTGTTAGTTAATGAAGCACGTATGCAGCAACATATTATGTTGAAGCAAAAATCTCGAAATAAATGGATTTTGGAGGGTTCAAGTAATTCTTCTTATTTTCATAGTTCAATTAAAACTCGTAGAAATTCTAACACAATTTCGGAGTTGGTGAATGAGGAGGGGTGTATTATTAAGGAGTCAGACCAGTTAAGAGACCATTTTGTTTCTTATTATGAAAACAAGTTCAATGGAGTGGATCAGCCGATTGAGGATAGTTTGTTTGGGTATGAGCATAATTCAATCTCACATGAGGAAAGGCTGATGTTGGATTTTATTCCTTCTTTAGATGAAATTAAGGGAGCGGTTTTTGATTTGAATGCGGATAGTGATCCAGGTCCAGATGGTTTCTCAGGGTGTTTTTATAGGCATTGTTGGGATTTAATTCATGAGGACTTAGAGAAGGCTATTATATATTGTTGGAGTTCCAAAGTTATTCCTAATGGGGCTAATTCTAGTCTCATTCTTCTGCTGGCTAAGGTGAGAGGGGCTGATAGTTTGAAGAAATATAGGCCAATTGGTCTTAGTAATTTTTTCTTCAAAATTTTTACCAAAATTCTAGAAACTAGACTTGGTAAAGTCTTGGATAAGTTGGTCTCGGAGGAGCAGGTCGTGTTTATGAAAGGGAGGAACATTCATGAGAATATTAGTTTGGCTTCTGAATTGGTTAATGAGTTGCACATTAAAAGAAAGGATGGAAACTTAGGTCTCAAGCTGGATATCTCTCAAGCTTTTGATACGGTTAGTTGGCATTTTTTTTGGAGGTTTTTCGAAGGTATGGGTTCTCAGAAGGTTGGTGTACTTGGATTCACAATATTCTGAGTTCTGCTAGAATTTCTATTCTTCTCAATGGTAGTCCGGAGGGTTTCTTTAAGATTAATAGAGGTTTGCGTCAGGGGGATCCTCTTTCTCCTCTTATTTTTGTTTTTATTGAGGATGTTCTTAGTAGGAACATTACCAAACTCTTTCAAAATAAGTGTATGACTCATATGGTGAAGCGTAATGGTATTGCTCCAACTCATTTGTTTTTTCCTGATGATATTATGATTTTTTGCAAGGGGAATCAGAAGAGTCTGACAAACTTGTTGAGGTTGCTTGAGGTTTATCAACAGGCATCTGGTCAAAGGGTTTGTAGGGAGAAGAGCAAAATTTATTTTGGAGGTGGGTCGTTGCATAGGAGGCAGGCTATTGCTAATTTCTTAGGCATGGGTGTTACTTTCTTTCCGGATAGATATTTGGGAGTTAAGGTGATGCCTGGTAGGGTGAAATATAGTCATATTAGTAATGTGGTGGGTAAGTTGAAGGATCATCTCTCGGTGTATAAAGGTAAAATGCTTTCCTTTCAGGATCGGGTAGTGCTTATTAAATCTGTCCTTGCAAGCTATGCCATTCATAACATGGTTGTGTATAGGTGGCCTGTTAAATTTTTTAAGCAAAGTGAACGTGTTATTCATAATTTTCTTTGGTCGGGAGATTCAGACTTGGCTAAAGCTTTTGTGGTGGGATATGATAATATTTGTAGTCCGGTGAAGGAAGGGGGTCTTGGGCTTACTAGCTTGAGTAATATGAACAAGGCTCTGATCATGAAGTTGTGGTGGAGTATTAAAACTTCTAAGAAGAATTGGGCTAGATTTCTGGAGTCGAAATACACTTGTAGAGATGGTCGTCTGAAGATGGCAGGAGTTAAATCTTCAATTTTTCCGGGGATTCGATGGGTGCACACTGAAGTTATGCGCAATACTAAATACTTAATAGGTGATGGTAGAGCAACTTCTTTATTTTTTGATGTTTGTTATGGTACTGTAACTTTGGCTGAGGTCTTGCAGAGAACTGACCTTGACAGACGTGCGAGAGTTAGTGATATCATAGTGCAGAATCAATGGCATTTGGAGGGAGAGCATATGCGTGACCTTGCAAGTGCTGGTGTGGCTAGGGAGAATTTACCAAGAAGGCTTATGGGCAGTGATGAGAGGATTTGGATGCCAGATCTAAAGGGAATGTTTTCTGTCAGGTCTGCAAGGGATTTGGTGCGCAGCAAGTATCCTTTGCTTCTTGAAGCAAATCTGTTGTGGAGGAGGGTGGTGCACCCGGATTTAGCAGCTCAGAATTGGAAATTTGTTAGGGTAGCTTGTGCAAATCTGGACAAAGTTAAGAGTAGATTCAAGATTGCTCTTCCATCTCGGTGCAGTGTGTGTCAGATTGAGGAGGAGTCTTTGGAGCATATTCTCTGGAGATGTAGTGCTGCTAAACGTGCTTGGCAGTGGTTGGAAGGTAATTTTCATCTTAAATCTTGTTATAACTTGATTGCTTCTAATAAACAAGAAAAAGGTTGTAATAGAATGGTTAAAGATCTGTGGCTTGTCTCCAATATGGTGGTGCGTTCAGAACTGTGGTTTCAAAGGAATAAGATGGTTTATGAGAAGAAGAAACCTTGCTGGAATTTCTTCAAGAAGCGTGTGTTTAATTTCATTCATGAATACTCAGATAGAATGAATGGGTGTATGCTTAACAGGGTTGAAGATCTGGAGATATTGGTTTTTTCAGAGTAAAATGCCGTAAGGTGAAGATGTTGGAACCTGTTGAGTGTCTTTGGCAGCCTCCAATGCAAAATCAAATCTTGTTGTGCTGTGATGGAGCTTCTATAGGTAACCCAGGGGTGTCCGGAGCTGGAGTGGTGGCTAGGAATTCAGCTTGTGAAGTGGTGGGAGCAATGTGTGTTGGCCTTGGTGTTATTTCTATTTTTTTGGCGGAATTATATAGCATTCTAACTGGCTTAGATTGGGAAGTTCAATGGGTTTACAGAGATGTGCTTGTAAGGACTGATTCTATGAGTGTTATAACTGCTTTGGAAGGGGATAATATACCATGGTTTGCAAGACAGATATGGTATGAAGCTAAAGTCAAGTTTGATTCTATTCAATTGGTGCATACGTTTCGTGAAGCAAATTTTGCAGCTGATAAGATGGCAAAGACTGGTTGTTTTTTAGATTCTGGAGTGAGACTCAATTTTTTTGGGCGTCCTCTTTTGTTAAACTTAATTGAGTATCCTAATGTTTCTTATTTTCGTTTTAAATAGTTTTTGAGTTTTTGGGGTTGCTGTGACCTCTTTTCTCAAATTCTTTGATGTAAATATCTCTTTTCATTTCATTTCAATTTTTGACTTATCAAAAAAAAAAAAAAATTAATCAATCTCAAACTTCTGGAGATAGGCGTAACAGCGATGGCATTCAAGGTAACATGGGAAATCAGGGTAACAATGGCGGTCAAGTTAACAATGTTGTGGGTGAATGGAAAGTTGTTATACGTAGGAAGGGTAATGCTCCAAAAATTCCAGTGGTTCCTGAAGTGGTGGTTACTAAGGTGGTGGAAGCTAATAATTTGGGGTATACTGCTCAGCTGGTGAAGGCTCAGCAATTGGAGGTTGCTTATACAAAGTCCAAAGCTGATTTTGAATCTTCCATTGTTGAATTGGCGAGAACTAAACATGTGTAGGATTTGAATTCAGTTTTAGTTCAAAGTGGCAAAGTGGGTGAAACTAGGCCACTGGTTTCTAAGTCAGGTTTGGTTGGATCTGGGATTCCCAATCCTGATAGGACTCTTGTCGCACCTTCGACTCCTCTTTGTGATCAGTTATTGGCTGGGGATTTGGTCGTGACAAATAAATTTGATGTTCTCAATTCAGTTCATGTTGTGGAAAGTTCCAGTGATGCTCAATTTAGAGCTGAACAGGAAATTAAGAGGGATCGTATGCTTTCTTTACACAAGTTGGTTAATAATTCTAATACAGGTAGAAACAGTTTGCAAAACTCGGGCTCTAATATCTTGCCAGACTCAGAAACTACCGCATCCAATTTAACAAATCGTATTTTAAGAGAGAATTCACCAGGTCTGAATGCTGGTGTTTCTTCGCCAGCATAAATCGTATTTTAAGAGAGAATTCACCAGGTCTGAATGCTGGTGTTTCTTCGTATTTTAAGAGAGAATTCACCAGGTCTGAATGTTGGTTAATAACTCCCCCAACTCTAGTTTATAATGCGTGTTCTTTTTTGGAACATAAATGGTTTTGCACGTGATGAGTCGCGATGCAAGCTACAAGAGTTACTTAAAGAGTTTAAGCCTGATATCTTTTGTCTTGCGGAACCAAAGGTACACTGTACTCTTACATTTTCGCGAGGTTTATATGTTGATGGATATAAAAAAGAAGTTATACATAATTCAGTTGGTAGGTATAAAGGAAACTTATGGATTTTCTGGTCCATGGACATTGCTACTCCGGTGGCGGTTAATTCCAGTAGACAAGATACTACAATAAAAGCTGAGGATGTTTTCATATCCTTTATTCATGCTAGTTGTTTCCAGGTCACTCGTAGAAGTTTACGGCATAAACTTTTTTCTTTTGATAATAATATTCCCTGGTTGGTCATGGGAGATTTTAATTGTGTACTTGGTAATGATGACAAGAAAGGGGGTTGTACTCCGTGTACTTCAGCTATTAATGAGTTCAGTGATTGGTTGAATGACAAAAACCTTTTTGAAGATGACTCTTTGGGTTCTAAATACACTTGGGCCAATGGTCAATCAGGTGTTCATAGAATTCTTTGCAAGTTGGATCTAGCTGTGATTAATGAGGCATGGCTTACGAAGTTTGAGAATTGGCAGTGTAAAGCTCTTCCTCGTGAAGTTTCTGACCATTCTACTCTTATAGGCTATCCTTTTGTGATTTCAAGACCTAAAAGAGCACCTTTTAAAGTGCAAAAAATGTGGTTCAGTCACCCAGGTTTCATGAGTACGGTTATGGAGAGTTGGAATGCTCCTGTTTCGGGTTCTTCTGATTATATTTATCCATACAAGCTTAAGAGATTAAAGGCTGCCATGAAGGAGTGGAATTTTAGGGTCTTTGGTAATGTTAATGCTAGACTCAAACAGGCTAAATTAACTATGGAAGTTGCTCTTTGTATTTCTGATGAGGATCCGGAAGACATAACGAAGCTGAATTTTGCTAAGGAGGCTTCGGTTACACTTCAGGAAATCCGTATGCGTCAATCCATTATGTTGAAGCAAAAATCACGAAAGAAATGGCTTAAGGAGGGTGCGAATAATACCTATTTTTTTCATGCCAATATTCATACTCGAAAGAGCAGCAATATGATTTCAGAATTTGTGTATGATGATGGGAATGTTATCTCTAATTGTGACCAAATTAGAGATTACACGGTGTCTTATTTTGAATCTAAATTTAATGAGGTAGAACTGCCAATTGATGAGCAATTATTTCATTATGAGCATGACACTATTTCTACGGAGGAAAGCCATAGAATGGATGCGATTCCTACTTATGATGAAATAAAGGCCGATGTTTATGATCTTGATGCTGATAGTGCCCCTGGACCTGACGGTTTCTCCGGTTGCTTTTATAGACATTGTTGGGACGTAATACAACAAGACCTTTATAATGCTATTACTTATTGTTGGAAACACCAAAGGATTCCTAATGGGGTAAATTCTAGTCTTCTGATTTTATTGGCCAAGGTAAGGGGTGCTAATACTCTCCGTAATTTTCGGCCTATTGGTCTTAGTAATTTTTTCTTTAAAATTTTTACTAAGATACTTGCTACGAGACTTCGTAGTGCTTTTGATAAGCTGGTTTCAGAGGAACAAGTTGCTTTTATTAAGGGAAGAAATATTCATGAGAACATCAGTGTGGCGTCGGAGATGGTGAATGATCTGAAAACTAAGCGTAAAGGTGGAAGTGTGGGTCTAAAGCTGGATATTACTCAAGCTTTTGACACTGTTAGATGGTCTTTTGTCTTAGAGGTGTTTCGTAGGTATGATTTTTCCCAACAATGGTGTTCTTGGATATATTCGTTGCTTAGCTCAGCTCGTATTTCTATCCTTCTCAATGGTAGTCCGGAGGGTTTTTTCAAAATTAATAGAGGTTTGCGTCAAGGTGATCATTTGTCCCCTCTTATTTTTGTGTTGATTGAAGATGTTCTAAGTAGAAATCTTACGAAGCTATTTCTTGAGAAGAAAATGACTCCCATGCTTTCGAAAAAAGGTATTTCTCCTACTCATCTCTTTTTTGTTGACGACATAATGATTTTTTGCAAAGGCAACCTGAGGAGTTTGCATAATCTCCTTGAGTTGCTTAGGAAATATCAAACGGCCTCGGGCCAAACAGTTTGTCGTCAAAATAGTAAGGTTTATTATGGTGGTGGAACCTTGAGTCGTTGTAGAACTATCACTGATTTGCTTGGTATGGAAGTCTCTACCTTCCCGGACAGGTATTTGGGAGTTCAAATTATTCCTGGAGCTGTAAAATATCGTCACGTTAGCAATGTAGTTGATAAGATTAAAAAGCAACTCTCTGTTTGGAAAGGAAAAATGCTCTCTTTTCAAGATCGGGTTGTTCTTATTAATTCTGTGATTTCTAGTTATGCCATTCACAACATGGCTATTTATAAGTGGCCTCAAAAGTTCATTCAGCAGGTGGAAAGGGCTATACGCAATTTCCTTTGGTCCGGAGATGATGATACTGCAAGAAAATTTGTTGTGGGATACGACAAAATCTGTTGCCCTGTGAAGGAAGGTGGTTTGGGAATTAATATAATGGTTGTTACAAATAGAGCGCTTCTAATGAAATTCTGGTGGAACATACGTTCTTCTACAAAAAAAGCGGGCTCGTTTTTTATAGGCTAAGTATACTACTCGTGCTTGCAGAATTAAACACTATGGCGTAAACTCTTCAATTCTTTCTGGCGTCAGGCTTGTGCATACTATTGTGGACAGAAATACCAAGGTCCTTCTTGGTGATGGGAGAACTACTTCACTATACTTCGATGTTTGGTATGGTAATGCAAGCATTGTTGACATGCTTGGTGAAAATGATCATGATGGCACTGTCATGGTTTGTGATGTTCTTGTTAATAAAAATTGGCAGCTGCAGGGTATTCACGCATAGAATTTGGTCCGAGATGGAGTTGACATTCATAACTTTCCAGTTCTACAAGGTGGAACAGATTGCAGGGTTTGGATGCCGAAACTGGATGGTATCTTCCCAGTTTCTTCAGCGAAACAACTCATAAGGAAAAAGTTCGCAGTTTTAAAGGTATATGGGCTTCTGTGAAGGAAAGCTATTCACCCCAAACTAGCTGCCCAGAACTGGAAAATTGCTAGAGAAGCTTGCGCAACTCAAGACAAACTCAAGAGAAGGTGTAAATTTGAGTTAGCAAACAGGTGCTACTTGTGCAAATCTGATGAGGAATCACTGGAGCACATTTTATGGACCTGTTCTTATGCGACAAGAATCTGGGAATGGATTCAGATATTTTTAACCTTAGGCCTCATTTTGATATTGTTACTTCCTACAAGTCATCTAAAGGTACAAGTAAGATTATCAAAGAACTGTGGCTGTTAGCAAATTTAGTGATCCATTCTGAACTTTGGCAGTCAAGGAATTTTTCCTATTTTCATAACAAATCAGTTAGCCTCCATTTTTTCAAGCAGCATGTTTTTCACTTGGTACATGATTACTCAGTCCGTTTGAAGAGTTTTATGCACAACTCTACAACAGATTTGGAAGTGCTCAATTTTTTCCGTGTAAGACACAGGAAGGTGAAACAAACACAACCAATTGAATGTTTTTGGTCGCCTCCGGATAGGGATGAAATCTTATTGTGTTGTGACGGGGCTGCAAAGGGGAACCCTGGAGTTGCGGGTTCAGGTGTAGTAGTGCGAGATCATGATTGTAATTTTATTGGGGCAATGAGTATTGGCCTGGGAAGAACGAATAACTACTTGTCGGAACTTTATGGCATAATTGTTGGTTTAGAATGGGCTTTGAAGTGCAATGTCCGAAGAGTTTTGGTCCGTTCTGATTCAGTCAGTGCGGTTATGGCTTTCACGACTTCAAATGTACCCTGGTTTGCTAGACAGAGATGGAAAAGGATTCAAGAGAGTTATGATTCAATTCGGTTTGTGCATACCTACCATGAAGCAAATTTCGCAGCTGATTCTATGGCAAAAAGAGGGTGTCTTCTTAGGAATGGGGAAGGGCTGAACTATGATGAGAGACCTTATTTTCTTAATTCCCTAGAATATCCATATGTTTCCTATTTCAGATTTAAGTAGTTTGTAAGTTTTTGGGGTCTTTTGACCTCTTTTCTTGTAAGCTCTCTGTACATATTTGTTATTCATCAATACAATTTTTGGACTTAACAAAAAAAAAATAATCCAACACCTAGCCTTGGTACCTGATATTTGAAATATTAAGGGTTGGTACCTACACCTGCCATTGACCGTTAATGTCAACATTTGACCATGCTTTAATTTGTTTTTCCTAATTTGTATTAAAATATTATTCCATTTTATGAAATTACCCTAACAGCAGAAATATATCTTCTTCCCCCTCTTACTCGGTCTGCAACAGCCGCCGTTGTAGTGTCGGAGATACCAATTGGAACCTGGTTTCTACTTTTTTCATGAACCACCACCTATGGATTCAATCGATTTTATCGACTAGGGAGTTGAAGTCCTTGCCGCCTGTTCTCAAGTGCCTTAGAGGATTTTTATCTTAATGAGTGATGGGTTTCTTGTACTAATACGAATCTTGATTAAATGAAGAACATGATGTAATATCAGAGACATTGGGTGTTGAATGAAACTAGTTTAGGCGTTTTCGGATTGGTGTTCTTTGAATGATTTTTTTATTTTTTTTAGGAATTGTTATTGTTAAAATTGGTTGCTCTAGTTGATAAGAAACAATAATTGTTGCAGAAGATGTTGATATTTGATATGTTTAGTGATCTGTTTGTGACAGAAAGGATGTTTCGTTTTCATTTTAGATAAATCAAACTCACTCTTGTTATGTTGCTCTTGGAGGTAATTAGATTTTTAGTACTCAATTTTGATTTCAATGTGAAAGCTTTTTTGGTGTTGGTTTTCATTTATATTTGAGTAGAGATTTGATGAAAGGTTTAAATTTTTTTGTTAATTGGATTGGGTTCGTAATTCATGAATGGGGTTTTCAAATTAAGTAAGACTAATGTGAATTTAGGTATGGCTTTTCACTGTCACCATTTGAAGCTTGTTTATGTCGCATTTGATTCATTGCATCAATAGAAAACTCTACTGAATGAAGATTAAGAATAGATAATTGGTAATAGAATACATCTCTCATGGTTTCTTCACCGGCAGAAATTCGCCCACACAGAGACAGAGGTGCTCGTTGAAAGAGACGAGGTAGAAAAAGTAGGGTTTTCAATAGGTATAATTTGTAAGTTACAATATTTTTTTAATAAATAATTTAAAAAATAAATTGAAATTGGTCAAACGAAAATTTTAACGGTAACTGTTTGTTTTAGGTACCAACCCTTAATATTTCAAATGTTGGGTACCAAAGCTAGGTGTTAGACGTTTACTAACTACCAAACGTTAAATAACCCATGTTATATACGTTAACTCAAAAAAGTCTACACACTTTGTTATAAGTCGGAAATTGATTTCTTAGACTAAATGGTAAACTAGATAAACTCATTTTTTAACAGAAAAAGTTTGAAAAATGTATTGTAATTACAATTAATATGTTCTAAGGAAATACGTCTAGTAAAAATTGCATTTCTATGTACGTTCATTTAAGAAAATATGAAGGAAATCAAATTTCACAACAGAAGAAGGATGAAAGACCAAGCAGAACTAATCCAAATCCTAACAAATTTCATTTATCGTGAATCTAATAGAAAGAGAAAGCCAACACAAAAAGAAAGAGTTCATAAAAATGTTTTTTTATATACGTTAACTCAAAAAAGTCTACACACTTCGTTATAAGTCGGAAATTGGTTTCAGAGACTAAATTGTAAACTAGATAAACTCATCTTTAACAAAAAAAGTTTAAAAAATGTATTGTAATCACAAATAATATGTTCTAAGGATAATACGTCTAGTAAAAATTGCCTTTCTGTGTACGTTGATTCAAGAAAATATGAAGGAATGAAAATTTCACAGTAGAAGAAGGATGAAAGACCAAGAAAAACTAATCCAAATCTTAACAAATTTCATCTATCTTAAATGATATAGAAAGACAAAGCCAACACAAAAAGAAAGAGTTCATAAAAATGTTGAATTTAATATACGTTAACTCAAAAAAGTATACACATTTCGTTATAAGTCGGAAATTGATTTCTGAGACTAAATTGTAAACTATATAAACTCATCTTTAACACAAAAAGTTTGAAAAATGTATTATAATTACAATTAATATGTTATAAGGAAATACCTCTAGTAAAAATTGCATTTCTATGTACGTTGATTCAAGAATATATGAAGGAAGTCAAATTTCACAATAGAAGAAGGACGAAAGACCAAGCAGAACTAAACCAAATCCTAACAAATTTCATCTATCTTGAATCAAATAGAAAGACAAAGCCAACACAAAAAGAAAGAGTTCATAAAAATGTTGAATTTTATATACGTTAACTCAAAAAAGTCTACACACTTCGTTATAAGTCAGAAATTGATTTCTGAGTTTTTTTTTTGATAAGTCAAAAATTTGTATTAATAGATAACAAATTTACAAAGAAGAGTTCACAAGAAAAGAGGTCACAGCAACCCCAAAAACTTGTAAACTACTTGAATCTATAATAAGCAACATTTGGATATTCAACTGAAATCAAAAAATCAGGTCTTCCATCATAATGTAAACATTCCTCCTCATTGAGAAGACATCCCCGTTTAGCCATAGCATCCACAGAGAAGTTCGCCTCCTTATAGGTATGAATAAACCTTATTGTATCATAGTTTCTACAAACTGCTACCCACCTTTTCTTAGCAAACCAAGGAATATTGGTGCTCTTAAAAGCTTCAATAACACTATAAGAATCAGACCGAATGCAAATTCACATAACTCCCCATCTTACAACCCATTCCATACCCACCAAAATACCATAAAATTTTGCCAAATAATTAGTTGTAACTCCCAGGCCTATAGACATAGCACCGAGAACTAAACAACGCGCATTTTTTGCCACCACACCAGCTCCCGCAACACCAGGATTCCCTCTCGCCGCCCCATCACAGCAAAGTTGAATCTCATTCTCCTCCGGAGGTTCCCAAAAACATTCATTTGGTTGAAGAAATTTCACCCTTCTATGATTAACACGGAAATAATCAAGAATTATTACATCTTCAGCATTGTTTCGCATGAAGCCTTTGAGACGAACAACACTCTTGGATCAATTCCAACACACGCTTGAAAAAAATACTCCAGTTTGGTTGTTGACGTTGAAACACACCCTTATTACGCACAACCCACAGTTCTGATCTTATGACGAGATTAGCAATAAGCCACATGCCACGTATCATTGTGATCCTCCCTTTAGCTGCTTTGCAAGACACTACAAGGTTAGCATTAGGAATTAAATCAAAGATATCAGCAATCCGATTCCACGCCCGGCCAGCAAAGGTGCAATGGAATAGAACATGCTCAAGCGTTTCATCTGCCACACCACACAAGCTGCAACGGTTGGAAAGTTGAATCTTAAACATGCTTTGAATAATGTCGTAAGTAGCGCAAGCACCACGAAGAATTTTCCAGTTCTGGGCAGCTAAGGTAGGGTGAACTTCCTTCCTCCATAAAAGATTCGCGCATGCAAACATGTTATATTTCTGATGAATTAACTCTCTAGCTGAGCTAACAGTGAAGTTTCCTTTGAGGTCCGGCATCCAAATCCTTGAAGAAATTGATTTCTGAGACTAAATCGTAAACTAGATAAACTCATCCTTAACAGAAAAAGTTTGAAAAATGTATTGTAATTACAATAGTATGTTCTAAAGCATTACGTCTAGTAAAAATTGCATTTCTATGTACGTTGATTCAAGAAAATATGAAGGATGGCAAATTTCATAATAGAATAAGGATGAAAGACCAAGAAGAACTAATCCAAATCCTAAATAATTTCATCTATCTTGAATCAAATAGAAAGACAAAGCCAACACAAAAAGAAAGAGTTCATGAAAATGTTGAATTTTATATACGTTAACTCAAAAAAGTCTACAGACTTCGTTATAAGTCTGAAATTGATTTCTGAAACTAAATTGTAAACTAGATAAACTTATATTTAACAGAAAAAGTTTGAAAAATTTATTGTAATCACAAATAATATGTTCTAAGGCATTACGTCTAGTAAAAATTGCATTTCTATGCACGTTGATTCAAGAAAATATGAAGGAAGTCAAATTTCACAATAGAAGAAGGATGAAAGACCAGCCAGAACTAATCCAAATTCTAACAAATTTCATCTATTTGAATCAAATTGAAAGACAAAGCCAATACAAAAATAAAGAGTTCATAAAAATGTTGATTTTTTATACGTTAACTCAAAAAAGTCTACACACTTCGCTATAAGTCGGAAGTTGATTTCTGAGACTAAATTGTAAACTAGATAAACTCATATTTAACATAAAAAGTTTTAAAAATGTATTGTAATCACAATTAATATGTTCTAAAGCAGTACATCTAGTACACATTGCATTTCTATGTATGTTGATTCAAGAATATATGAAGGTACTCAAATTTCACAATAGAAGAAGGACGAAAGAGCAAGCAAAACTAATCCAAATCCTAACAAATTTCATCTATCTTGAATCAAATAGAAAGGCAAAGCCAACACAGAAAGAAAGAGTTCATAAAAATGTTGAATTTTATATACGTGAACTCAAAAAAGTCTACACACTTTGTTATAAGTCGGAAATTGATTTCGGAGACTAAATGGTAAACTAGATAAACTCATCTTTAAAAGAAAAAGTTTGAAAAATGAATTGTGATTACAATTAATATGTTCTAAGGCAATACCTATAGTAAAAATTGTATTTCTATGTACGTTGATTCAAGAAAATAGGAAAATAGGAAAATTTCACAAAAGAAGAAGGATGAAAGACCAAGAAGAACTAATCCAAATCCTAACAAATTTTATCTATATTGAATCAAATAGAAAGACAAAACCATCACAGAAAAAGAAAGAGTTCATAAAAATGTTGAATTTTATATACGTTAGCTCAAAAAAGTCTACACACTTCGTTATAAGTCCGAAATTGATTTCTGAGACTAAATTGTAAACTAGATAAACTCATCTTTAACATAAAAAGTTTGAAAAATGTATTGTAATCACAAATAATATGTTCTAAGGCATTACGTCTAGTAAAAATTGCATTTCTATATACGTTGATTCAAGAAAATATGAAGAATTCAAATTTCACAATAGAAGAAGAATGAAAGACCAGCCATAACTAATCCAAGTTCTAACAAATTTCATTTATTTGAATCAAATTGAAAGACAAAGGCAATACAAAAATAAAGACTTCATAAAAATGTTGATTTTTTATACGTTAACTCAAAAAAGTCTACACACTTCGCTATAAGTCGGAAGTTGATTTCTGAGACTAAATTCTAAACTAGATAAACTCATGTTTAACAGAAAAAGTTTGAAAAATGTATTGTAATCACAATTAATATGTTCTAAAGCAGTAAGTCTAGTAAAAATTGCATTTCTATGTACGTTGATTCAAGAATATATGAAGGAAGTCAAATTTCACAATATAAGAAGGACGAAAGAGCAACCAAAACTAATCCAAATCCTAACAAATTTGATTTGTCTTGAATCAAATATAAAGGCAAAGCCAACACAAAAAGAAAGAGTTCATAAAAATGTTGAATTTTATATACGTTAACTCAAAAAAGTCTACTCACTTCTTTATAAGTCGGAAATTGATTTCTTAGACTAAATGGTAAATTAGATAAACTCATCTTTAATAGAAAAAGTTTGAAAAATTTATTGTGATTACAATTAATATGTTTTAAGGCAATACGTCTAGTAAAAATTGCATTTCTATGTACGTTGATTCAAGAAAATATGAAGGAAGGCAAATTTCACAATAGAAGAAGGATGAAAGACCATGCAGAACTAATCCAAATCTTAAAAAATTTCATCTATCTTGAATCAAATAGAAAGACAAAACCATCACAGAAAAAGAAAGAGTTCATATAAATGTTGAATTTTATATACGTTAACTCAAAAAAGTCTACACACTTTGTTATAAGTCCGAAATTGATTTCTGAGACTAAATTGTAAACTAGATAAACTCATCTTTAACAGAAAAATATTGAAAAATGTATTGTAATCACAAATAATATGTTCTAAGGCATAACGTCTAGTAAAAATTGCATTTCTATGTACGTTGAGTCAAGAAAATATGAAGGAAGTCAAATTTCACAATAGAAGAAGAATGAAAGACCAGCCATAACTAGTCCAAATACTAACAAATTTCATCTATTTGAATCAAATTGAAAGACAAAGCCAATATAAAAATAAAGAGTTCGTAAAAATGTTGATTTTTTATACGTTAACTCAAAAAAGTCTACACACTTTGTTATAAGTCGAAAGTTGATTTCTGAGATTAAATTGTAAACTAGATAAACTCATCTTTAACAGAAAAAGTTTGAAAAATGTATTGTAATCACAATTAAAATATATTCTAAAGCAGTACGTCTAGTAAAAATTCCATTTCTATGTATGTTGATTCAAGAATATATGAAGGTACTCAAATTTCACAATAGAAGAAGGACGAAAGAGCAAGCAAAACTAATCCAAATCCTAACAAATTTCGTTTATCTTGAATTAAATAGAAAGGCAAAGCTAACACAAAAAGAAAAAGTTCATAAAAATGTTGAAGTTTATACACGTTAAGTCAAAAAAGTCTACACACTTCGTTATAAGTCGAAAATTGATTTCTGAGATTAAACTGTAAACTAGATAAACTCATCTTTAACATAAAAAGTTTGAAAAATGTATTGTAGTCACAAATAATATGTTCGAAGGTAATACCTACAGTAAAAATTGTATTTCTATGTACGTTGATTCAAGAAAATATGAAATTAGGAAAATTTCACAAAAGAAGAAAGAATGAAAGACCAAGAAGAACTAATCCAAATCCTAACAAATTTCATCTATCTTGAATCAAATAGAAAGACAAAACCATCTCAGAAAAAGAAAGAGTTCATAAAAATGTTGAATTTTATATACGTTAACTCAAAAAAGTCTATACACTTTGTTATAAGTCCGAAATTGATTTTTGAGACTAAATTGTAAACTAGATAAACTCATCTTTAACAGAAAAAGTTTGAAAAATGTATTGTAATCACAAATAATATGTTCTAAGGCATTACGTCTAGTAAAAATTGCATTTCTATGTACGTTGATTCAAGAAAATATGAAGGAAGTCAAATTTCACAATAGAAGAAGAATGAATGACCAGCCATAACTAATCCAAATTCTAACAAATTTCTTTTTTTTTTGCTCAATCAAAACCATTTTATTACTCATTATGGCCCAATACAACCAACTAAAGAGTTTACATCAAAAAGAGCCACTAAGGCCCAATAAAATGAAAAAAAAAACTCAAAGGAAAAAATAAGCCAAGCTCAAAACTGAAGCCCAACTGTAAAAAACATAAGAAAATTTTCTAGCAAAACCTATAGTAGATTTGCTCAGGTGATTCCAAAGCTGGGATGAAACTTGGTTTTGGGTTGAAAATGATCTTCTCCCCTCTCACCAATCCTGCACCCTTCTTTTCCATGGAGTCAGCAGAGAAATTCACTTCTCTCAAGCTATGTCCAAATTTGATATTATGCAATAGTTCCTTTAATCTCTTCCATCTTACCTGCATGAACCAACGCAGCCTTCCTGATATGGATGCACTCACTGATGCTTTAGAATCAGAGTTAAAACATACATTAAGTTTGTTGTTCTGTATAGCCCATTTCAGCTGCACCTGTAATAGCCATTAGTTCTGCAATGTAATTTGAATCAAATTGAAAGTCAAAGGCAATACAAAAATAAAGACTTTATAAAAATGTTGATTTTTTATACGTTAACTCAAAAAAGTCTACACACTTCGTTATAAGTCGGAAGTTGATTTCTGAGTCTGAATTCTAAACTAGATAAACTCATGTTTAACAGAAAAAGTTTGAAAAATGTATTGTAATAACAATTAATATGTTCTAGAGCAGTACGTCTAGTAAAAATTGCATTTCTATGTACGTTGATTCAAGAATATATGAAGGAAGTCAAATTTCACAATATAAGAAGGACGAAAGAGCAACCAAAACTAATCCAAATCCTAACAAATTTCATCTATCTTGAATCAAATAGAAAGGCAAAGCCAACACAAAAAGAAAGAGTTCATAAAAATGTTGAATTTTATATACGTTAACTCAAAAAAGTCTACTCACTTCGTTATAAGTAGGAAATTGATTTCTTAGACTAAATGGTAAACTAGATAAACTCATCTTTAATAGAAAAAGTTTGAAAAATGTATTGTGATTACAATTAATATGTTCTAAGGCAATACATCTAGTAAAAATTGCATTTCTATGTACGTTGATTCAAGAAAATATGAAGGAAGGCAAATTTCACAATAGAAGAAGGATGAAAGACCATGCAGAACTAATCCAAATCCTAAAAAATTTCATCCATCTTGGATCAAATAGAAAGACAAAACCATCACAGAAAAAGAAAGAGTTCATAAAAATGTTGAATTTTATATACGTTAACTCAAAAAAGTCTACACACTTCGTTATAAGTCCGAAATTGATTTCTGAGACTAAATTGTAAACTAGATAAACTCATCTTTAACAGAAAAAGATTGAAAAATGTTTTGTAATCACAAATAATATGTTCTAAGGCATAACGTCTAGTAAAAATTGCATTTCTATGTACGTTGATTCAAGAAAATATGAAGGAAGTCAAATTTCACAATAGAAGAAGAATGAAAGACCAGCCATAACTAATCCAAATTCTAACAAATTTCATCTATCTGAATCAAATTGAAAGACAAAGGCAATACAAAAATAAATACTTCATAAAAATGTTGATTTTTTATACGTTAACTCAAAAAAGTCTACACACTTCGTTATAAGTTGGAAGTTGATTTCTGAGACTAAATTCTAAACTAGATAAACTCATGTTTAACAGAAAAAGTTTGAAAAATGTATTGTAATCACAATTAATATTTTCTAAAGCTTTTTTTTTTTTTTGCTAGGTCAAAATGGTTTATTAAAGAAAAAAAACGTAATTACAAGAATTACAAAATGGGAGGCGCTAGGCCTCCACACCCCCATAAACCAAAGGGGCAAAAAAAAAACTCTAAAAACTCATAAAATAAGCTCTTAAGCACTAAAAAAAAGCATAAAGAAGAAAACTAATAAAATCAAAATCGCTTTCGCCCCTTATTTCCAACTCTAAAATTCCTCTTCTTGGGAATGAGATCATCAATTATTTGAGTCAAATCATAGTGCTCTTTGAATTCATCTTCATAATCATCATAAGTTTCATCATTGTCATAATCCTATTCATTTTCATCTGAAGCATAATTACCTCCTGAAGCAAGCTTAATAGGAGATTGAACATTCTTTTTTGTTGACATTCTATCCATTTTCTTCTTTTTTTCCTCTAAATAGTCTCGTCGAAAGGCTGGATCTCTAATGAATTTAGCACGCACTTCATCAAGTTGAATAGTACTTGCCTCATCTAGTTCCTCTGTAGACAAAATATTATCTATATCAAAAACATTTTCCACCAACCCTGCTTGAATATCCTTGTGATGCTCACGGCTTCGAATTTCCTCATTAGACTTTGAATTCATAGCAATGATCTCAGCTTTTTTCTCCTTTACCA
Source organism: Papaver somniferum (assembly GCF_003573695.1). Classification (NCBI taxonomy): domain Eukaryota; kingdom Viridiplantae; phylum Streptophyta; class Magnoliopsida; order Ranunculales; family Papaveraceae; genus Papaver; species Papaver somniferum. The sequence goes on along the minus strand of NC_039364.1, from coordinate 178,032,458 downwards.
AAGCCTCACTAGAATCATTAGTAAGGCCTAACTCAGAAGATTTATTAGGGGAGTTCTTACCCATAACTATTTTCCAATCCTCTTTAGGTGTCCCTGATTTAGAAATAAACTCAGGTCTGGTCGTACTTAGCTTGGACACGACATTTGAAGAAGTTTCCGTAACTGAGTTTGGATTAGTCACGGCCATAAACTCAGAATCATCCTTGGTCATAGACTGAATATTTGGAATATCTTCCAAAATCTTTTTAGACACGGACTCTTGCTGGGCTTTAAAAGTTTGCACGGACTGATCTCCCAAACTTTGCACGGGCTGATCTCCCAAAATTTGCACGGACTCTTGATGAGCTTCCCTAGTTTGCACGGACTCTTGCTGAGCTTCCCTAGTTTGCACGGACTCTTGCTGAGCTTCCCTAGTTTGCACGGACTCTTGCTGAGTAGTCCGGGAATGGCTTTGCTTGCTAGAGTTCCCTTGTCTACTATCTGCATTGTCAATATGGACAGAATTATTACGTAAAGCAAGATCTTTTTTGGCTGAAATATTGTTTTTACATCTCATCAACTTAATATGAGCTTTACGATACTCAGTAAAAGCTTTTTCGAGCTGCTCTTCTAGTTGTTTATCATCATACTTCTCATGAATTGATTCAATAATCACGTTCCCAGACTTCACAATATCATCATGAACAACAACCTAATGAACTAAATTTATACTCTCCTTACCAGCCTGCACATTATTGACGTTAACTGTATGGCATGCATGGGAAGTTTCACTAACTTCTTTCCAAACAGATTTGATTGATTTTCCTTCTTTGCCATTCTTAATGTTCACAGTAGGTGACTTCTTTTCATCATTATAACCTCCCAAAATTTTCTTTGCAGCAAGGCAATTCTCAAATTTTTGGCCCATAAACTTACAATGAGTGCAAAATTTGACATTCTCTAAGTCTTGAATTTCAATATACTGCCAGAACTCTTTTCCATTTGCCTTCAAGCGAATTCTTTTAGGAATCAACTTAGCAAAGTCAATATCAATCAGAACCGCAGCATAGTTTCCAACATCATGATCCAATGTCTTTTGATCAATAGCAATCGGTTTTCCAATAATTTTAGCAATGGAAAGAAGAATTTTCTTAGTCCATAACTCAATGTACAAACCAGGGAAACTTACCCAAACTGAAGCTCTTGAAGTTTGATGTCTTTCTGGATCAAAATTTGGGTAAAAATTAAAAACCCTAAGCTGTTGATTCTGTATAACCAAAGTATCACCATGCCATACACGTTCCTTGTCATCTGCTGAAGTTAACTTTATGATGAAGAATCCTTTTGTCATTGGAACTAACTTACATCTTCCAGCACCGAAACCCCATTGTTCCTCCAAACTCTTTTGAAATCAACAAGTATTAAGCCCTTAAAGTTCAATCTCCCAATGAGACTGAACTGAAATATATCACGTCCCTCTTGAAGAAGACAAAAATTTGGACCATTTCTCGATTTGTGCGTGTCATCCTTGCGCAGGGGCCATGCTATTCTTCTCTGTATCGTTCCAATTTTATCGGATGTCCCTGAAGGGACAAAGAATGTTAAAAAAAAAAATATAGGTCTAAAATATATAGTAAAAATTGCAGTACATCTAGTAAAAAAAAATATAGGTGTAAAATATATAGTAAAAAAATATAGGTCTAAAATATAAAGCAGTACATCTAGTAAAAATTGCATTTCTATGTACGTTGATTCAAGAATATATGAAGGAAGTCAAATTTCACAATATAAGAAGGACGAAAGAGCAACCAAAACTAATCCAAATCCTAACAAAGTTTCATATATCTTGAATCAAATAGAAAGGCAAAACCATCACAGAAAAAGAAAGAGTTCATAAAAATGTGGAATTTTATATACGTTAACTCAAAAAAGTCTACACACTTCGTTATAAGTCCGAAATTGATTTCTGAGACTAAATGGTAAACTAGATAAACTCATCTTTAATAAAAAAAGTTTGAAAAATGTATTGTAATCACAATTAATATGTTCTAGAGCAGTACGTCCAGTAAAAATTGCATTTCTATGTACGTTGATTCAAGAATATATGAAGGAAGTCAAATTTCACAATATAAGAAGGACGAAAGAGCAACCAAACCTAATCCAAATCCTAACAAATTTCATCAATCTTGAATCAAATAGAAAGACGAAAGCATCACAAAAAAAGAAAGAGTTCATAAAAATGTTGAATTTTATATACGTTGACTCAAAAAAGTCTACACACTTTGTTATAAGTCGGAAATTGATTTCTGAGACTAAATGGTAAACTAGATAAACTCATCTTTAATAGGAAAAGTTTGAAAAATGTATTGTGATTACAATTAATATGTTCTAAGGAAATACGTCTAGTAAAAATTTCATTTCTATGTACGTTGATTCAAGAAAATATGAAGGAAGGCAAATTTCAAAATAGAAGAAGGATGAAAGACCATGCAGAACAAATCCAAATCCTAAAAAAATTCAATTATCTTGAATCAAATAGAAAGACAAAGCCAACACAAAAAGAAAGAGTTCATAAAAATGTTGAATTTTATATACGTTAACTCAAAAAAGTCTACACACCGAATTTTTTGTCAATTTCTTACGATCAACACGTACAGGAGCTGTAGTGTTGCGTCGTTGTGGGATGATGTGACGGTTCTTTGACTGTGTGTGCCATGTGCAGCTGTTGTTCTTCTTCGCACTCAATTTTTTTTTTAGCAAAAAAAAAAAAATCAAAAAAGTCTACGCACTTCGTTATAAGTCGGTAATTGTAAACTAGATAAACTCATCTTTAACATAAAAAGTTTTAAAAATGTAATTTAATCACAAATAATATGTTCTAAGGAAATAACTCTAGTAAAAATTGCATTTCTATGTACGTTGATGCAAGAAAATACGATATTAGGAAAATTTCACAATAGAAGAAGGATGAAAGACCAAGAAGAACTAATCCAAATCCTAACAAATTTCATCTATCTTGAATCAAATAGAAAGACAAAATCATCACAGAAAAAGAAAGAGTTCATAAAAATGTTGAATTTTATATACGTTAACTCAAAAAAGTCTACACACTTCGTTATAAGTCCGAAATTGATTTCTGAGACTAAATTTTAAACTAGATAAACTCATCTTTAACAGAAAAAGTTTGAAAAATGTATTGTAATCACAAATAATATGTTCTAAGGCATTACGTCTAGTAAAAATTGCATTTCTATGTACGTTGATTCAAGAAAATATGAAGGAAGTCAAATTTCACAATAGAAGAAGAATGAAAGACCAGCCATAACTAATCCAAATTCTAACAAATTTCATCTATTTGAATCAAATTGAAAGACAAAGCCAATAAAGAAATAAAGAGTTCTTAAAAATGTTGATTTTTATACGTTAACTCAAAAAAGTCGACACGCTTCGTTATAAGTCGGAAGTTGATTTCCGAGACTAAATTGTAAACTAGATAAACTCATCTTTAATAGAGAAAGTTTGAAAAATGTATTTTAATCACAATTAATATGTTCTAAGGAAGTACGTCTAGTAAAAATTGCATTTCTATGTATGTTGATTCAAGAATATATGAAGGAAGTCAAATTTCACAATAGAAGAAGAATGAAAGACCAACCATAACTAATCCAAATTCTATAAAATTTCATCTATCTTGAATCAAATAGAAATACAAAGCCAACACAAAAAGAAAGAGTTCATAAAAGGGTTGAATTTTATATACGTTAACTCAAAAAAGTCTACACACTTCGTTATAAGTCCGAAATTGATTTCTGAGACTAAATTGTAAACTAGATAAACTCATCTTTAACAGAAAAAGTTTGAAAAATGTATTGTAATCACAAATAATATGTTCTAAGGCATTAAGTCTAGTAAAAATTGCATTTCTATGTACATTGATTCAAGAAAATATGAAGGAAGTCAAATTTCACAGTAGAAGAAGAATGAAAGACCAGCCATAACTAATCCAAATTCTAACAAATTTCATTTATTTGAATCAAATTGAAAGACAAAGGCAATACAAAAATAAAGACTTCATAAAAATGTTGATTTTTTATACGTTAACTCAAAAAAGTCTACACACTTCGTTATAAGTCGGAAGTTGATTTCTGAGACTAAATTCTAAACTAGATAAACTCATGTTTAATAGAAAAAGTTTGAAAAATGTATTGTAATCACAATTAATATGTTCTAAAGCAGTACATCTAGTAAAAATTGCATTTCTATGTACGTTGATTCAAGAATATATGAAGGAAGTCAAATTTCACAATATAAGAAGGACGAAAGAGCAACCAAAACTAATCCAAATCCTAACAAAGTTTCATCTATCTTGAATCAAATAGAAAGGCAAAGCCAACACAAAAAGAAAGAGTTCATAAAAATGTTGAATTTTATATACGTTAACTCAAAAAAGTCTACACACTTCGTTATAAGTCGGAAATTGATTTCTTAGACTAAATGGTAAACTAGATAAACTCATCATTAATAGAAAAAGTTTGAAAAATGTATTGTGATTACAATTAATATGTTCTAAGGCAATACGTCTAGTAAAAATTGCATTTCTATGTACGTTGATTCAAGAAAATATGAAGGAAGGCAAATTTCACAATAGAAGAAGGATGAAAGACCATGCAGAACTAATCCAAATCCTAATAAATTTCATCTATCTTGAATCAAATAGAAAGACAAAACCATCACATAAAAAGAAGAGTTCATAAAAATGTTGAATTTTATACACGTTGATGTATTTTCAAATAGTGATTGTAATAGTGGTAAAAAGGGTCTTTTCAGACTTGTGAAGAAAACAATTTTTTTTAGATTTAATTTAAAAAGGAAAATAAATAAAATAATTCAAGTTTAGAGAAAATTACCAAGACTAGGATTCCACCATTGACCAAATAAATAGTAAACTCTAAATAGTTTTTATGCAATTCTATCTTTAAAATCAATTCTAATATTTGCCTCAAATATGTTTTTGAAGTAATAATTGTAATCAAAAAGTATAAAACATCAAAAGTTATTAAAATCCAGCATGCTTCATCAAGTTAATTCACAATTATTCAATAAAAACTAATAATTCAAATTCAATTCATGCAAATAATTAAATAATAATATTGCAAATAAATAGAAAAATTAGAATTATACCAATAAATTTTGTGTCAATGGCTTCCTCCGTCGTCTCGGCTAATGGGTTTAGCTCCTCATCCCAAAAACACACTCATAAGATAAATTCATGGCTAAATTAGGTGTTTTTATTGATGAATATAAGATGAAACAGGAATTTGCACGCTGTAAAAGTGTTACAGCGTCACTGTTACAAAGTGGAAAAGGCTGAAAATAAACGATACAAGCCAAGTGTTGTAAAACAACGACACTGGGTATTGAAATTAAGATTGTTGAAGAACGACGGACTCCGCGAGTCTGTTCTTCCTCTTCTTCTTCCTCCTCGAACAGCAGCATCAGCAGCACTGTAACTCTCTGTAATCGCTTCTCCTCGGCTCTCCTGGACTCTAAGCTCTCTCCTATTTCTCTCTAAACTTTTCTAAACTTTTCTTTGATGTAAACCAACACTTATATAGCCCAACAGATCCATAAATCTCGACTAAATATGCGATTATTCTTTTTCTTCTTCTCATGCAGTTGAAACGATAATCGCTTCTGTTGAGCTTTTTCACGTGCTGTTAGATATAAAATAGCTACCAAACTCTTCCATAATATTGAATAGGACCATGCACATGTTAATCCAGCGTCAAAGTCCTCCAGAAATCTCTCAAAAATATTCTAAAAACCCAACAGAGAACACGTACTCTGTTTTCCCTTTCTTTGCTTCTCAAGGGTATTCCAGCCCAATTTTCCGGGTCCAATTGATTGTACTGGGATTGTAATGTCTTCTAGAGTCCGTAGGTACCAAATATGCCCATTGAATCTCCTCCTAAGTCGCTCAAATCTCTGCTCAAAAACTGCTGTCGCTGCTGCCTTTTTTTTCCCGCCAATTTCTGTTTTGAATTTTGAAGATGACCTCCCCCTATCCAGTTCCGGTGTCACTTTAGTACATGCCCTGAAATGGGGTGCCTTTAGCAATTCTTCTGGGATGTTTTCCGCACTTTTTCAGGGTTCCTCCGGGGTATTTCCGGTACACTTCTGAGGCATTTCCGGTACCTATCAACGGCAATCCAAGGGCCACATTTTTAGCCAATTTTTGCCTCAAAACCTTATTTATCCAAAAACACCTACAAGGAGATTAAAACCCAAAATAAGTACAACAATGGGCACTAACAATATACACAATTGAGATAAATTAGACACATAAATGCGTCTATCAAATACCCCCAAACTTATTATTTGCTAGTCCCGAGCAAATCAAAACTACAAAATAAAATCCTAATTCACTGTCGCAGGCATCGTCGATTGCATTTAGCGTATGCAATAAGCCTTTAAACCCCTAGGTGGCCCTAGTGGCCGAGTTATAGTCTCGGGAGGGCTTACCAGAGATATACCCACAAAACCTGTACTCCAGACCTTAGCTATCAAAGCAGAACCTTGGAAGGCACTAAAGAATCTCCTTGGTTGGCATACTTATTGACTACAGGAAGAAGTACCCTGATGCGAAATTCCAATTGTTGTACACGAGTTTGCACTCAAGCATACTAAAATTCATATAAAGTGACAGATCTCTACTCAGATAGTTGCACTATGGACATCATATTCGGAGTCAAAACTAATCACATAGATAGATCAAGAAGATGGAAATATAAAAACATATATGGTTTTGATGTTTACTAAGTGAACGGCGTTTCCCATATCTGTCTGAAGGCCTCCGCCAAAATGAACCTATCCTAATGGATTGAGATACTAGTCTAACTAATATCAACACACTGACATATACAAGGGTACCAGTGGTCGATAACCTAACTCTAGGTCAACACAACTGGCATATACAAGGGTACCAGTGGTCGACTTTATTGAATTTATTCCTTTTGGTCAAATGGTCTGGTCTTTTCTTTCTTTTTTTTTCTCTTTTTTTTTTATTTTTTTTTTGGTAACTCAATCACTCTAATTCATTCTAGCATTGGTAACAACTTGAATCATGGGCCCCACCTATCACTTAGAGAAACATGGTTTAAAAACAAAATAAAATAAAATAAAAATAGAAGTGAAAAGGACTCAACGAGATATGGTGAAACTATCATGTTATTTCTAACACCTGAGCTCTGTGCTTTTATGAATAGACTCTTCTAGATGTTTCTATCTAATCAGATTGGTTCCTCAACTCCTAAAACCAAAATGCTTCCATCCACTTAGATTGGATAGTGCCCTCCTTAATAACGATAAATTTCTAGGCTCTGGAGTTTATTTATTACAACTTAAAACTAACAAAAGTTTCTTCCCCGCCCCCAAACTTAAATCTAACATTGTCCTCAATGTTCTAAAGATGAAATTAAAAGCATGAATAAGGAGAAACTATTACCACTGGAGGGAAAAGAAATAAGGAAGGATATTACCGTATCACATGAACGCGGGAGCCTCCTAGTAAATGCTAAATTTATAGTCATTAGCTAGATATCAAATACCTCTAAAAGAATTGTCACCTTCCAAAGTCGTATACCAATAGTCGAAACAATTGTGGGTCCATAAGACCAAATAGAACTGCCACGAATAGGAGACAAATGCTCAAGATCAGAAAAATGAGCAGATAGAGCACAACCTGATCTAAAGTTTCTCGCAAAACAACTGGATTTATCTGAGGTGCCCACTTGGGCTTCATATGAGTGTCTCGGTAAACAGATTCATCCGAAAAACGGGTCTCTAACATATGGATTTTCTCCTGGACAGTATCAGGCGGATCAGGTTGTGGAGTCTGAATAGACTCAAGCGATACCTCAAGTGCACTAGGCTTGAGTCCCAAGTTAGGGACTTCTACTGGGGATAATTGAAAATCTCTACCCACAAATTTAGGGTAATCACTATTCTCCGTAAGACCTTTAACTATGGATTGAATTTCCGGATCCGGAAAGTATTTAAAATACTCTAGAGCTTCTTCTAGTTCACTACCCCAAAACTTAGAGTTTTGGGTGTCTCTAGATAAACTAGTCACTATATTCCTAATTTCTAGACCATCCGGTTCCTGAAAAAGGTCAATTGCTTTCTCTGAGTTATAATCAGGTGGTTCATCCTCCAAATCGTTTTGAGGTATACTAGCTATAGGACTTATATGTTTCATATCCTCTATGGTCATCCCTAGAGTTTCCTTATTGTGTTGAAGCAAAGTTACTGGCCTAATCTCATGATCACTATCCAAATCGGAAGTTATAGGCAAAATCTCAGATGGGCCTACAAATGCATAATTGGGGTCCAACTTAGGAGGATCTTTAGGCTCTTCGAAATAAGGGCTTAAGGTAGATTCGGTAGCTAGTAATGGTTCAAACCTAGATTTCCATCTATCGGTATCTAACATAGGAATAGAATCCAACAGAGCATTTACTTGTTCAATGTTGCTATCATCGTCAAAATCCATGCTAAAACGGGCTAGCCAACTCTCTAATGGATCTTCCGATTCGGTGTTTGGTACAGACTTCGGAACTAAGGTTCCTATCATGTTGACCTCTTCAATGCACGTGTCATCTAGCTCAGAATGTAGCTTATTGACATTAAAAATATTCAACTCAATAGTCATATTACCAAAAGATAGATTCATAATACCATTTCGACAGTTTATGATCGCATTAGACGTGGCTAAAAACGGGCGACCTAAAATAACTGGTATTTGGTTTTCTGGGTCAGGGACAGGTTGGGTATCTAGGATAATAAAATCCACTGGATAAATAAACTTGTCAACCTGTATGAGAACATCCTCGATCACACCACGAGGAACTTTAGCGGACCTATCAGCTAACTGAAGTGTTATCTGGGTAGGTTTCATCTCACCAAGTCCTAGCTTAAGGTACACATGGTATGGCATTAAGTTCACACTGGCTCCTAAGTCAAGCAACGCTTTCTCAACACGGTACTTACCTATTGTACAAGCAATGGTCGGGGACCCTGGGTCTTTATACTTAGGAGTAGTGGTATTCTGAATAATAGAACTCACATGACTAGCTATGAAGGCTTTCCTCTGGACACTGAGCTTACGCTTTCGCGTACACAAGTCCTTAAGGAACTTGGCATAAGAGGGAATCTGCCTAATTGCATCTAATAATGGAAGGTTGATATTAACCTGCTTAAAAACCTCCAATATATCATTAAAGTTGGACTCCCTCTTAGTCGGAACTAGCAGCTGGGGAAACGGGGCTCTGGGAACAAAGCCGGGCTTAACAGGACCCTCATTGGTCTCTTTAGAGACTCTATCAGTCTCCTCATTTTCTGGCTCATAAGGGTGAATTACAACATGTTCACTTTCAGGTATGTTGACCTTATTATCAACTTTCTTTCCACTCCTAAGGGTTGTAACAGAGTTCACATGATTGTACGATTTCTCTCCTCTAGGGTTAGGATCAATATGACTAGGGAACCTTCCTTCTTCTATATCATTGATAAACTTAGCTATTTGGCCGACTTGAAGCTCTAATTTAGCAAAAGACTGGGCACTATTCTTAAAATTCTGTTTGGTTTCCTCTTGAAAATTACCCTGGCTTTTTACTAACATTTCCTGGCTTTGTGATAGCATCTCCTGGCTCTTCCTTAATATACTAAGGGTTTCCTATAAGCTAGCTATTCTATTCTCAGATGGGTTCTGGGTATGACCTGAAGAGTTCTTAGTATAACCAAAACCTGGGGGAGGCTGAGAATTACTAGACTGGCCTTGATTCTGGCCCTTAGACCAAGAGAAATTAGGATGGTTTCTCCAACCAGGGTTGTAGGTCTCTGAGTAGGGGTCAAACTTCTGACGGTTTTCAAACCTAGCATTGTTATAGACACATGGGCTTGTTCACTAACCTGACCTTCCCAAAATGAGTTATCGGGCTCTATTCCACAACTAGAGACTTGAGAGGCTCTATTAGGTTCAACAAGGGACCTATTTTTAGACTGACCCATTTCAAAGCTTCTAACCTTCTGGACAAAGCAGCAAACTTAGCATCTGACGCAAAACTCGTATCTACCATATTGGTGCTACTTCTATTGACCAAGAGTCTTTTAGGGGGTTCAACACAAGATTCCCACTGTTGGGATTTTTCAGCGATAGCTCCTAAGAAGGTAAAAGCATCATCAGCATTTTTACTAGTGAACTCACCAGCGCACATAGACTCAACCATGGCTTTGGTCGAATAGTCCAAACCATTATAAATAATCTCTACAAGTTTCATCTTATCAAATCCATGGTGAGGACACTGGGATAGAAGATCATTGAATCTCTCTAAAAATCTATAAAGAGACTCTCCCTCTTGTTGCACACTAGTACTAATGTTCTGCCTAACAGCTGCAGTTTTATGCTTAGGGTAGAACTTCATATAGAAGGCAGCGATAAGTTCCTGCCATGTTTCTATGGATTCAGACGGTAGGTTGTTCAGCCAGGTCTTGGCTTTATCTCTCAAGAAAAGGGAAACATCTTAAGTTTCAAGACTTCATCGGTAAGGTCTTTATCTAATTTCCACAATTTCCTCAAAGTCCCTAATATGGAAATAAGGGTTCTCATCATCTTTTCCTAAGAATATAGGGATCATCTGAAGAATACTAGGTTTTATCTCAAAATTAGCCGTAGTGGCTGGCAATTTAATGCATGAAGCTCGGTTGGTCCTAGTTGGGAACATGTAATCTTTCAAAGTTGCCATCGTTGGCACAACTGGAGTACTAGGGGTACTTTTATCACTCAGAGATAAATTCTCAAAACTGAAGTTTCCAAAAACAGGGCTCTCAAAGAAGAATCTTCGAGCTCCCTGCTTAAATCAGAAGAACTACTAGGTTTTTCGCTAATCAATCGACCTAGAGTATCTCTTTTCCAAGCCCTATTAACAAAATCGGGCATACACTAAAAAATTCAAAAAGAATAAAAATCCTAACAGGAAGGGTTCTAGCAACACACAGCAGGCTGACTCGACTTTACCAAGCAAACCTAAAGATTTCTAGCAAACAACAAGCATGATGGCTCCACTTAGATTGTTTCTAGACCAGCTTCTAATCCTTCGAAAGGGAATTCGTTACTTTGAGCAACCCCTCTGGAATCAATCCGAGCTAAGTGAGTTGAATGAGGCGAGGGAAGCTCAGTGGAGCTTTGATACCCAAGGCCTCCGCGTACAATGCGGCAGTGTTCAACTCCAGAAGTCATGAACTTCGAAGTGCTTAAAAGGTAACCAATATTCGAATTTTCCTAAGCTCGATACCCTATAGTCTCTTTCTATCAATTTTAGCTTAGGTTCGCGTTAGGTTTGTTTTCCTAAGGCGGGCAAGAAGGGAGCGGTGATGAAATCCGAACCCTTATCTTGTTTAGGCCAGGCCTTGCCCTTTACTAGGAATAAAAAACAGTCCTTTCGTCCTCAACAATAATCACCTTAAGGAATACAGTAACCCGCTTGCAGGAGATTCGCGGTGTTTCGATTTTACCTCCCGTACCAGACGGGCGATGAACCGTTGAAGTCGACTCGGGCCACTGATCCGTTGTCAGTGTGCGAACCCGAGGGGCCGAGAGATATCGTAATCGTCGTCCTTCCCTGCAAACAGTTTGTATTTAAACTACCCTTCCGTAGGGTATAAAAAAAAATTAAAAAAAAAAATGTCCAAAGTTTAAAGTCCACAGTCCACAAAAATAAAGTGCAAAAACAAAAAGTAAATTACAAAATATTTCCTAATACAATTCTAATAAATAATAATAATAAAACTAAATCCTAAAAAAAATCTTCTTTTTGTCTTCTCTTTACGCTTTAAGCTTTTTTTTTCTCCAAGTCCTTAGTGTTCGCTTCAAATCTGTAAATCAAAGACAAAAAGAAACGTAAAAAGGAACAAATAAAAATAAACAAAAAAAATAAATAAATAATAAATCTAAAAAAAAATGCTACCTAAACACAAATCCGCGTCGGCGGCGCCAAAAATTTGATGTATCTTCGAATAGTGATTGTAATAGTGGTAAAAAGGGTCTTTTCAGACTTGTGAAGAAAACAATTTTTTTTTAGATTTAATTTAAAAAGGAAAATAAATAAAATAATTCAAGTTTAGAGAAAATTACCAAGACTAGGATTCCACCATTGACCAAATAAATAGTAAACTCAAAATAGTTTTTATGCAATTCTATCTTTAAAATCAATTCTAATATTTGCCTCAAATATGTTTTTGAAGTAATAATTGTAATCAAAAAGTATAAAACATCAAAAGTTATTAAAACCCAGCATGCTTCATCAAGTTAATTCACAATTATTCAATAAAAACTAATAATTCAAATTCAATTCATGCAAATAATTAAATAATAATATTGCAAATAAATAGAAAAATTAGAATTATACCAATAAATTTTGTGTCAATGGATTCCTCCGTCGTCTCGGCTAATGGGTTTATCTCCTCATCCCAAAAACACACTCACAAGATAAATTCATGGCTAAATTAGGTGTTTTTATTGATGAATATAAGATGAAACAGGAATTTGCAACGCTGTAAAAGAGTTACAGCGTCACTGTTACAAAGTGGAAAAGGCTGAAAATAAACGATACAAGCCAAGTGCTGTAAAACAACGACACTGGGTATTGAAATTAAGACTGTTGAAGAACGACGGACTCCGCGAGTCTGTTCTTCCTCTTCTTCTTCCTCCTCGAACAGCAGCAGCACTGTAACTCTCTGTAATCGCTTCTCCTCGGCTCCCCTGGACTCTAAGCTCTCTCATATTTCTCTCTAAACTTTTCTAAACTTTTCTTTGATGTAAACCAACACTTATACAGCCCAACAGATCCATAAATCTCGACTAAATATGCGATTATTCGTTTTCTTCTTCGCATGCAGTTGAAACGATAATCGCTTCTGTTGAGCTTTTTCACGTGCTGTTAGCTATAAAATAGCTACCAAACTCTTCCATAATATTGAATAGGACCATGTACATGTTAATCCAGCGTCAAAGTCCTCCATAAATCTCTCAAAAATATTCTAAAAACCTAACAGAGAACACGTACTCTGTTTTCCCTTTCTTTGCTTCTCACGGGTATTCCAGCCCAATTTTCCGGGTCCAATTGATTGTACTGGGCTTGTAATGTCTTCTAGAGTCCGTAGGTACCAAATATGCCCATTGAATCTCCTCCTAAGTCGCTCAAATCTCTGCTCAAAAACTGGTGTCGTTGCTGCCTTTTTTTTCCCGCCAATTTCTGTTTTGAATTTTGAAGATGACCTCCCCCTATCCAGTTCCGGTGTCACTTTAGTACATGCCCTGAAATGGGGTGCCTTTAGAAATTCTTCTTGGATGTTTTCCGCACTTTTTCAGGGTTCCTCCGGGGTATTTCCGGTACACTTCTGTGGCATTTCCGGTACCTATCAACGGCAATCCAAGGTCCACATTTTTAGCCAATTTTTGCCTCAAAACCTTATTTATCCAAAAACACCTACAAGGAGATTAAAAACCAAAATATGTACAACAATGGGCACTAACAATATACACAATTGAGATAAATTAGACACATAAATGCGTTTATCACACGTTAACTCAAAAAAGTCTACACACTTCGTTATAAGTCCGAAATTGATTTCTGAGACTAAATTGTAAACTAGATAAACTCATCTTTAACAGAAAAAGATTTAAAAATGTATTGTAATCACAAATAATATGTTCTAAGGCATAAGTCTAGTAAAAATTGCATTTCTATGTACGTTGATTCAAGAAAATATGAAGGAAGTCAAATTTCACAATAGAAGAAGAATGAAAGACCAGCCATAACTAATCCAAATTCTAAAAAATTTCATCTATTTGAATCAAATTGAAAGACAAAGCCAATAAAAAAATAAAGAGTTCATAAAAATGTTGATTTTTTATACGTTTAACTCAAAAAAGTCTACACACTTCGTTATAAGTCGGAAGTTGATTTCTGAGACTAAATTGTAAACTAGATAAACTCATCTTTAACAGAAAAAGTTTGAAAAATGTATTGTAATCACAATTAATATGTTATAAAGCAGTACGTCTAGTAAACATTGCATTTCTATGTATGTTGATTCAAGAATATATGAAGGTACTCAAATTTCATAATAGAAGAAGGACAAAAGAGCAAGAAAAAATAATCCAAATTCTAACAAATTTCATCTATCTTGAATCAAATAGAAAGGAAAAGACAACACAGAAATAAAGAGTTCATAAAAATGTTGAATTTTATATACGTGAACTCAAAAAAGTCTACACACTTTGTTATAAGTCGGAAATTGATTTCTGAGACTAAATGGTAAACTAGATAAACTCATCTTTAATAGAAAAAGTTTGAAAAATGTATTGTGATTACAATTAATATGTTCTAAGGCAATACGTCTAGTAAAAATTGCATTTCTATGTACGTTGATTCAAGAAAATATGAAGGAAGGAAAATTTCACAATAGAAGAAGGATGAAAGACCATGCAGAACTAATCCAAATCCTAAAAAATTTCATCTATCTTGAATCAAATAGAAAGACAAAGGCAACACAAAAAGAAAGAGTTCATAAAAATGTTGAATTTTATATACGTTAACTCAAAAAAGTCTACACACTTCGTTATAAGTCCGAAATTGATTTCTGAGACTAAATTGTAAACTAGATAAATTCATCTTTAACAGAAAAAGTTTGACAAACGTATTGTGATTACAATTAATATGTTCTAAGGAAATACGTCTAGTAAAAATTGCATTTATGTGTACGTTGATTCAAGAAAATATGAAGGAAGGCAAATTTCACAATAGAAGAAGAATGAAAGACCATGCAAAACTAATCCAAATCCTAAAAAATTTCATCTATCTTGTATCAAATAGAAAGAGAAAGCCAACACAAAAAGAAAGAGTTCATAAAAATGTTGAATTTTATATACATTAACTCAAAAAAGTCTACACACTTCGTTATAGGTTGGAAATTGATTTCTCAGACAAAATTGTAAACTAGATAAACTCATCTTTAACATAAAAAGTTTGAAAAATGTATTGTAATCACAAATAATATGTTCTAATGGAACACCTCTAGTAAAATTTGCATTTCTATGTACGTTGATTCAAAAAAATACGAAATTAGGAAAATTTCACAATAGAAGAAGGATGAAAGACCAAGAAAACTAATCTGAATCCTAACAAATTTCATCTATCTTGAATCAAATAGAAAGACAAAACCATCATACAAAAAGAAAGAGTTCATAAAAATGTTGAATTTTATATACGTTAACTCAAAAAAGTCCACACACTTCGTTATAAGTCCGAAATTGATTTCTGAGACTAAATTGTAAACTAGATAAACTCATCGTTAACAGAAAAAGTTTGAAAAATGTATTGTAATCACAAATAATATGTTCTAAGGCATCACGTCTAGTATAAATTGCATTTTTATGTACGTTGATTCAAGAAAATATGAAGGAAGGCAAATTTCACAATACAAGAAGGATGAAAGACCATGCAGAACAAATCCAAATCCTAAAAAATTTCATCTATCTTGAATCAAATAGAAAGATAAAGCCAACACAAAACGAAAGAGTTCATAAAAATGTTGAATTTTATATACGTTAACTCAAAAAAGTCTACACACCGAATTTTTTGTCAATTTTTTACGATCAACACGTACATGAGCTGTAGTTTTGCGTCGTTGTGGGCTGCTATGGCGGTTCTTTGACTGTGCGTGCCATGTGCTGCTGCTGTTCTATCGCACTCAAATTTTTTTTAGCAAAAAAAAAAAAACAAAAAAGTCTACGCACTTCGTTATAAGTCGGAAATTGTAAACTAGATAAACTCATCTTTAACATAAAAAGTTTTAAAAAATGTAATATAATCACAAATAATATTTTCTAAGGAAATAACTCTAGTAAAAATTGCATATCTATGTACGTTGATTCAAGAAAATACGAAATTAGGAAAATTTCACAATAGAAGAAGGATGAAAGACCAAGAAGAACTAATCCAAATCCTAACAAATTTCATCTATCTTGAATCAAATAGAAAGACAAAATCATCACAGAAAAAGAAAGAGTTCATAAAAATGTTGAATTTTATATACGTTAACTCAAAAAAGTCCACACACTTCGTTATAAGTCCGAAATTGATTTCTGAGACTAAATTGTAAACTAGATAAACTCATATTTAATAGAAAAAGTTCGAAAAATGTATTGTAATCACAAATAATATGTTCTAAGGCATTACGTCTAGTAAAAATTGCATTTCTATGTACGTTGATTCAAGAAAATATGAAGGAAGTCAAATTTCACAATAGAAGAAGAATGAAAGACCAGCCATAACTAATCCAAATTCTAACAAATTTCATCTATTTGAAACAAATCGAAAGACAAAGCCAATACAAAAATAAACAGTTCATAAAAATGTTGATTTTTTATACGTTAACTCAAAAACGTCTACACGCTTCGTTATAAATCGGAAGTTTATTTCTGAGACTAAATTGTAAACTAGATAAACTTATCTTTAACAGAAAAAGTTTGAAAAATGTATTGTAATCACAATTAATATGTTCTAAGTCAGTACGTCTAGTAAAAATTGCATTTCTATGTATGTTGATTCAAGAATATATGAAGGAAGTCAAATTTCACAATAGAAGAAGGACGAAGGAGCAAGCAAAACTAATCCAAATCCTAACAAATTTCATCTATCTGGAATCAAATAGAAAGACAAAGCCAACACAAAAAGAAAGAGTTCATAAAAATGTTGAATTTATATACATTAACTCAAAAAAGTCAACACACTTCGTTATAAGTCGGAAATTGATTTCTGAGACTAAATTGTAAACTAGATAAACTCATCTTTGACATAAAAAGTTTGAAAAATGTATTGTAATCACAAATAATATTTTCTAAGGCAATACCTCTAGTAAAAGTTGCATTTCTATGTACGTTGATTCAAGAAAATATGAAAGAAGTCAAATTTCACAATAAAAGAAAGATGAAAGACCATGCAGAACTAATCCAAATTCTAATAAATTTCATCTATCTAGAATCAAATAGAAAGACAAAGCCAACACAAAAAGAAAGAGTTCATAAAAATGTTGAATTTTATATACGTTAACTCAAAAAAGTCTACACACTTCGTTATAAGTCCGAAATTGATTTCTGAGACTAAATTGTAAACTAGATAAATTCATCTTTAACAGAAAAAGTTTGAAAAATGTATTGTAATCACAAATAATATGTTCTAAGGCATTACGTCTAGTAAAAATTGCATTTCTATGTACGTTGATTCAAGAAACTATGAAGGAAGTCAAATTTCACAATAGAAGAAGAATGACAGACCAGCCATAACAAATCCAAATTCTAACAAATTTCATTTATTTGAATCAAATTGAAAGACAAAGCCAATACAAAAATAAAGAGTTCATAAAAATGTTGATTTTTTATACGTTAACTCAAAAAAGTCTGCACACTTCGTTATAAGTCGGAAGTTGATTTCTGAGACTAAATTGTTAACTAGATAAACTCATCTGTAATAGAAAAAGTTTGAAAAATGTATTTGATAACAATTAATATGTTCTAAGGCAATACATCTAGTAAAAATTGCATTTCTGTGTACGTTGATTCAAGAAAATATGAAAGAAGTCAAATTTCACAATAGAAGAAAGATGAAAGACCATGCAGAACTAATCCAAATTCTAAAGAATTTCATCTATCTTGAATCAAATAGAAAGGAAAAGCAAATAAAAAAAGAAAGAGTTCATAAAAATGTTGAATTTTATATACGTTAAATCAAAAAAGTCTACACACTTCGTTATAAGTCGGAAATTGATTTCTTAGACTAAATGGTAAACTAGATAAACTCATCTTTAATAGAAAAAGTTTGACAAACGTATTGTGATTACAATTAATATGTTCTAAGGCAATACGTCTAGTAAAAATTGCATTTCTGTGTACGTTGATTCAAGAAAATATGAAGGAAGGAAAATTTCACAATAGAAGAAGAATGAAAGAGCATGCAAAATTAATCCAAATACTAAAAAATTTCATCTATCTTGTATCAAATAGAAAGAGAAAGCCAACACAAAAAGGAAGAGTTCATAAAAATGTTGAATTTTATATACATTAACTCAAAAAAGTCTACACACTTCGTTATAGGTCGGAAATTGATTTCTCAGACTAAATTGTAAACTAGATAAACACATCTTTAACATAAAAAGTTTGAAAAATGTATTGTAATCACAAATAATATGTTCTAATGGAACACCTCTAGTAAAAATTGCATTTCTATGTACGTTGATTCAAAAAAATACGAAATTAGGAAAATTTCACAATAGAAGAAGGATGAAAGACCAAGAAAACTAATCTGAATCCTAACAAATTTCATCTACCTTGAATCAAATAGAAAGACAAAACCATCATAGAAAAAGAAAGAATTCATAAAAATGTTGAATTTTATATACGTTAACTCAAAAAAGTCCACACACTTCATTATAAATTCGAAATTGATTTCTGAGACTAAATTGTAAACTAGATAAATTCATCTTTAACAGAAAAAGTTTGAAAAATGTATTGTAATCACAAATAATATGTTCTAAGGCATTACGTCTAGTAAAAATTGCATTTCTATGTACGTTGATTCAAGAATATATGAAGGAAGTCAAATTTCACAATAGAAGAAGAATGACAGACCAGCCATAACAAATCCAAATTCTAACAAATTTCATTTATTTGAATCAAATTGAAAGACAAATCCAATACAAAAATAAAGAGTTCATAAAAATGTTGATTTTTTATACGTTAACTCAAAAAATCTACACACTTCGTTATAAGTCGGAAGTTGATTTCTGAGACTAAATTGTTAACTAGATAAACTCATCTGTAATAGAAAAAGTTTTAAAAATGTATTTTGATAACAATTAATATGTTCTAAGGCAATACATCTAGTAAAAATTGCATTTCTATGTACGTTGATTCAAGAAAATATGAAGGAAGTGAAATTTCACAATAGAAGAAGGATGAAAGACCATGCAGAACTAATCCAAATCCTAACAAATTTCATCTATCTGGAATCAAATAGAAAGACAAAGCCAACACAAAAAGAAAGAGTTCATAAAAATGTTGATTTTATATACATTAACTCAAAAAAGCCTACACACTTCGTTATAAGTCGGAAATTGATTTCTGAGACTAAATTGTAAACTAGATAAACTCATCTTTGACATAAAAAGTTTGAAAAATGCATTGTAATCACAAATAATATGTTCTAAGGCAATACCTCTAGTAAAAATTGCGTTTCTATGTACGTTGAATCAATAAAATACGAAATAAGGAAAATTTCACAATAGAAGAAGGACGAAAAACCAAGAAGAACTAATCTAAATCCTAACAAATTTCATCTATGTTGAATCAAATAGAAAGACAAAACCATCACAGAAAAAGAAAGAGTTCATAAAAATGTTGAATTTTATATACGTTAACTCAAAAAAGTCTATACACTTCGTTATAAGTGCGAAATTGATTTCTGAGACTAAATTGTAAACTAGATAAATTCATCTTTAACAGAAAAGTTTGAAAAATCACAAATAATATGTTCTAAGGCATTATGTCTAGTAAAAATTGTATTTCTATGTACATTGATTTAAAAAAATATGAAGGAAGTCAAATTTCAAAATAGAAGAAGAATGACAGACCAGCCATAACAAATCCAAATTCTAACAAATTTCATTTATTTGAATCAAATTGAAAGACAAAGCCAATACAAAAATAAAGAGTTCATAAAAATGTTGATTTTTTATACGTTAACTCAAAAAAGTCTACACACTTCGTTATAAGTCGGAAGTTGATTTCTGAGACTAAATTGTAAACTAGATAAACTCCTGTTTAACAGAAAAAGTTTGAAAAATATATTATAATCACAAATAATATGTTCTAAGGCATTACGTCTAGTAAAAATTACATTTCTATGTACTTTGATTCAAGAAAATATGAAGGAAGTCAAATTTCACAATAGAAGAAGAATGAAAGACCAGCCATAACTAATCAAAATTCTAACAAATTTCATCTATCTTGAATCAAATAGAAAGGCAAAGCTAATACAAAAAGAAAGAGTTCATAAAAATGTTGAATTTTATATACGTTAACTCAAAAAAGTCTACACACTTCGTTATAAGTCGGAAATTGATTTCTTAGACTAAATGGTAAACTAGATAAACTCATCTTTAATAGAAAAAGTTTGACAAATGTATTGTGATTACAATTAATATGTTCTAAGGAAATACGTCTAGTAAAAATTGCATTTATGTGTACGTTGATTCAAAAAAATACGAAATTAGGAAAATTTCACAATAGAAGAAGGATGAAAGAACAAGAAGAACTAATCCAAATCCTAAAAATTTCATCTATCTTGAATCAAATAAAAAGACAAAGCCAACACAAAAAGAAAGAGTTCATAAAAATGTGAATTTTATATACATTAACTCAAAAAAGTCTACACACTTCGTTATAGGTAGGAAATTGATTTCTCAGACTAAATTGTAAACTAGATAAACTCATCTTTAACATAAAAAGTTTGAAAAATGTATTGTAATCACAAATAATATGTTCTAATGGAACACCTCTAGTAAAAATTGCATTTCTATGTACGTTGATTCAAAAAAAATACGAAATTAGGAAAATTTCACAAAGAAGAAGGATGAAAGAACAAGAAGAACTAATCTGAATCCTAACAAATTTCATCTATGTTGAATCAAATAGAAAGACAAAACCATCACAGAAAAAGAAAGAGTTCATAGAAATGTTGAATTTTATATACGTTAACTCAAAAAAGTCCACACACTTCGTTATAAGTCCGAAATTTATTTCTGAGACTAAATTGTAAACTAGATAAACTCATCTTTAACAGAAAAAGTTTGAAAAATGTATTGTAATCACAAATAATATGTTCTAAGGCACCACGTCTAGTAAAAATTACATTTCTATGTACATTGATTCAAGAAAATATGAAGGAAGTCAAATTTCACAATAGAAGAAGAATGAAATACTAGCCATAACTAATCCAAATTCTTACAAATTTCATCTATCTGAATCAAATTGAAAGACAAAGCCGATACAAAAATAAAGAGTTCATAAAAATATTGATTTTTTATACGTTAACTCAAAAAAGTCAACGCACTTCGTTATAAGTCGGAAGTTGATTTCTGAGACTAAATTGTAAACTAGATAAACTCATCTTTAACAGAGAAAGTTTGAAAAATGTATTGTAATCACAATTAATATGTTCTAAAGCAGTACGTCTAGTAAAATTTGCATTTCTATGTATGTTAATTCAAGAATATATGAAGGTAGTCAAATTTCACAAGAGAAGAAGGACGAAAGAGCAATCAAAACTAATCCAAATTCTAACAAATTTCATCTATCTTGAATCAAATAGAAAGGAAAAGCCAACACAGAAAGAAAGAGTTCATAAAAATGTTGAATTTTGTATACATTAACTCAAAAAAGTCTACACACTTTGTTATAAGTCGGAAATTGATTTCTGAGACTAAATAGTAAACTAGATAAACTCATCTTTAACTAGAAAAAGTTGGAAAAATGTATTGTGATTACAATTAATATGTTCTAAGGCAATACGTCTAGTAAAAATTGCATTTCTATGTACGTTGATTCGAGAAAATATGAAAGAAGTCAAATTTCACAATAGAAGAAAGATGAAAGACCATGCAGAACTAATCCAAATTCTAACAAATTTCATCTATCTTGAATCAAATAGAAAGGCAAAGCCAATACAAAAAGAAAAAGTTCATAAAAATGTTGAATTTTATATACGTTAACTCAAAAAAGTCTACACACTTCGTTATAAGTCGGAAATTGATTTCTGAGACTAAATTGTAAACTAGATAAACTCATCTTTAACATAAAAGTTTGAAAAATGTATTGTAATCACAATTAATATGTTCTAAGGAAATAACTCTAGTAAAAATTGCATTTCTATGTACGTTGATTCAAGAAAATACGAAATTAGGAAAATTTCACAATAGAAGAAGGATGAAAGACCAAGAATAACTAATCCAAATCCTAACAAATTTCATCTATCTTGAATCAAATAGAAAGAAAAAACCATCACAGAAAAAGAAAGAGTTCATAAAAATGTTGAATTTTATATACGTTAACTCAAAAAAGTCTACATACTTCGTTATAAGTCCGAAATTGATTTTTGAGACTAAATTCTAAACTAGATAAACTCATCTTTAACAGAAAAAGTTTGAAAAATGTATTGTAATCACAAATAATATGTTCTAAGGCACTACGTCTAGTAAAAATTGCATTTCTATGTACGTTGATTCAAGAAAATATGAAGGAAGTCAAATTTCACAATAGAAGAAGAATGAAAGACCAGCCATAACTAATCCAAATTCTAAAAAATTTCATCTATTTGAATCAAATTGAAAGACAAAGCCAATACAAAAATAAAGAGTTCATAAAAATGTTGATTTTTTATACGTTAACTCAAAAAAGTCTACACGCTTCGTTATAAGTCGGAAGTTGATTTCCGAGACTAAATTGTAAACTAGATAAACTCATCTTTAACTAGAAAAAGTTGGAAAAATGTATTATAAAAAATTAATATGTTATAAGGAAGTACCTCTAGCTACTAGGAATTGCATTTCTATGTATGTTGATTCAAGAATATATGAAGGAAGTCAAATTTCACAATAGAAAAAGGAAGAAAGAGCAAGCAGAACTAATCCAAATCCTTACAAATTTCATCTATCTCGAATCAAATAGAAAGACAAAGCCAACACAAAAAAAAAAGTTCATAAAAATGTTGAATTTTATATACGTTAACTCAATAAAGTCCACACACTTCGTTATAAGTCTGAAATTGGTTTCTGAGACTAAATTGTAAACTAGATAAACTCATATTTAACTTAAAAAGTTTGAAAAATGTATTTTAATCACAAATAATATGTTCTAAGGCATTACGTCTAGTAAAAATTGCATTTCTATGTACGTTGATTCAAGAAAATATGAAATTAGGAAAATTTCACAATAGAAGAAGGATGAAAGACCAAGAAGAACTAATCCAAATCCTAACAAATTCCATCTATCTTGAATCAAATAGAAAGACAAAACCAAAACAAAAAGAAAGAGTTCATGAAAATGTTGAATGTTATATACGTTAACTCAAAAAAGTCTACACACTTCATTATAAGTCGGAATTGATTTCTGATTTCTGAGACTAAATTGTAAACTAGATAAACTCATCTTTAACACAGAAAGTTTGAAAAATGTATTGTAATTACAATTAATATGTTCTAAGGCAATACCCCTAGTAAAAATTGCATTTCTATGTACGTTGATTCAAGAAAATATGAAGGAAGTCAAATTTCACAATAGAAGAAAAAAATCTACACACTTCGTTATAAGTTGGAAATTAATATATGAGACTAAATCGTAAACTAGATAAACTTATCTTTAACAGAGAAAGTTTGAAAAATGTATTGTAATCTTTTTTTTTGCTAGGTCAAAATGGTTTATTAAAGCAAAAAAACGTAATTACAAGAATTACAAAATGGGAGGCACTAGGCCTCCCCACCCCCATAAACCAAAGGGGCAAAAAAACTCTAAAAACTCATAAAATATCATAGAGAAGAAAACTAGAAAAATTATAATTGTTTTCGCCCCTTATTTCCAACTCTATACTTCTTCTTCTTAGGAATGAGACCAACAATTATTACAGTCAAATCATAGCCTCCAAAAAGCTCCTTGTATTCATCTTCATAATCATCATAAGTTTTATCATAGTCATAATCCTCTTCATTTTCATCTGAAGCATAATTACTACCCAGAACAAGCTTAATAGGAGATTGACCTTTCTTCTTTGTTGACATTCTATCTATTTGCTCCTTTTTTTCCTTGAAATAATTATGTCTAAAGGCCGGATCTCTAATGAAATTAGCACGTACTTCATCAATCTGAATAGTACTTGCCTCCTCTAGTTCCTCCTTAGTCAAAATATTATCCATACCAAAAAATGTATTGTAATCACAATTAATATGTTCTAAGGCAGTACTTCGAGTAAAAATTGCATTTCTATGTATGTTGATTCAAGAAAATATGAAGGAAGTCAAATTTCACAATATAAGAAGGATGAAAGACCATGAAGAACTAATCCAAATCCTAACAAATTTCATCTATCTTGAATCAAATAGAAAGACAAAGCCAATACAAAAAGAATGAGTTCATAAAAATGTTGAATTTTATATACGTTAACTCAAAAAAGTCTACACACTTCGTTATAAGTCGGAAATTGATTTCTGAGACTAAATTGTAAACTAGATAAACTCATCTTTAACATAAAAAATTTGAAAAATGTGTTGTAATCACAAATAATATGTTCTAAGGCATTACATCTAGTAAAAATTGCATTTCTATGTACGTTGATTTAAGAAAATACGAAATTAGGAAAATTTCACAATAGAAGAAGGATGAAAGACCAAGAAGAACTAATCCAAATCCTAACAAATTTCATATATCTTGAATCAAATAGAAAGACAAAACCAACACAAAAAGAAAGAGTTCATAAGAATGTTGAATTTTATATACGTTAACTCAAAAAAGTCTACACACTTCGTTATAAGTCTGAAATTGATTTCTGAAACTAAATTGTAAACTAGATAAACTCATGTTTAACAGAAAATTATAGGATCTTCTAGAGGTGGTTCTAGTAGAGGTTATTATAGAGGAGGGAACTCTACTAGTGGTAATTTCCATAATCCAACAATCTTTATAAGAGATGCTTCTTGTAGAGGATATGTGCAAAGTGATATGGTTGTTTGTCAGATTGTCGTTCCGCAGGTCACACTGTTGTAACTTATAATCAAAGTTTTAATTTGAAAACACGAGGGTACCCAAATACACCACAATCTTTTTGTTTCAAACTATAAGTCCTTATACCAAGTGTGATCGTCTATGGAAAAAGTCGAGACAATACTACAACTTTGGTATTCACACTTTGTGTGATCATCTATGGATACGAGATCGAGACAATACGACAACAAGATAACTTGTGTGATTGACTATGGATGCAAGATCGAGACGATATGAAAATCAAAGTGTGCTACTTGATAATAGGTTCGGTAATAACCAAACTCCATAGGATCACTATCAATTATAACAGAGTTAACGTATGTATATTTTACTTTATTATAATAAATGAAAAAGTGGCGGTCTGACAACCGCACCTAATATTTCGCTTAGCAATCTGTATTGACTAACTCCAATATACTTTTAAGAGAATCAACTAAACAGTTAGACTCAATCTTAATAAAAAGTATATCAAAGAGTTATATCTCAATTTCTCGATTCAATACTTACTCAAACAAATAGGAATTTGCGAGCTTGATTGAATACAAGAGGAAACACTTGAACGGTACTAAAGACCAATGTTCAAGGATCAATCAATTTCAATCAACAACCAAAGGTTGTATTTACCAATTGATCGATTCAAACCACAACCTGTGATATTTCAATTTGTATAAAAAAATATAATGCGGAAAAGAAATAACACAGACACCAGAAGTTTTGTTAACGAGGAAACCGCAAATGCAGAAAAACCTCGGGACTTAGTCCAGATTGAACACACACTGTATTAAGTCGCTACAGACACTAGCCTACTACAAACTAACTTCGGTCTGGACTGTAGTTGAACCCCAATCAATCTCACACTGATCCAAGTTACAATTGAGTTTCTTATGTCTCTGATCCCAGAAGGATACTACGCACTTGATTCCCTTAGCTGATCTCACCCACAACTAAGAGTTGCTACGACCCAAAGTCGAAGACTTTAATAAACAAATCTGTATCACACAGGAAAGTCTACAGTAATACATAAATCTATCTCCCACAGAAATACCTACGAGTTTTTTTTTTCGTTTTTTGATAAATCAAGGTGAACATGAACCAATTGGTATATCGGACTTATATTCCCGAAGAACAGCCTAGAAATATCAATCACTTCACAATAATCTTAATCGATTAGCGAAACAAGATATTGTGGAATCACAAACGATGAGATGTCGGAGAAATTAATCTCAAGCCAATCTTACGATTGTACTCAATCACGATAGAAACAACAAGACCAGATCACACAACTACAGAGAAAATAGTTGGGTCTAGCTTCACAATCCCAATGAAGTCTTCAAGTCGTTAACCTACAGGGTCTCGATAGAAACCTAAGGTTAAAGGAGAATCGACTCTAGCTTATACAACTAGTATCACACAGGAGGAGTGGGGATTAGATTTTGCAGTTGTTACAGTTCTCCTTAATATAGTCTTCAAATCAGGGTTTGCAATCAATGCCACCTTGGTAGCAAAGCATTCAATATTCACCCTTAGATGAAAACCTGATTAGATTCAAGCTAATATCTTTCAACCGTTAGATCGAACTTAGCTTGTTATACACAAATGAAATGTAACTTCATTTAGGTTTGAGCAACCGTACCTGAACGTGTACACCTAGTTGGTTCAACAATAGTTAACCAATGGTTAGCCATACGAGCACTCTCATATCAACCTTATTCATCTTCACCATAACTAGTTCAAATGACTCAAAAGAACTAGTTATAGAGTTGTTCAATTTCTTAGATCTCATAGATGTATACAAGACATAATCGAGGCAAAAACAGTTTTGATTCACTCGAATCGATTCATGAACATTATAGCCACGGTTTGCAAAGATTGGATTCCTTAATTTATAAATGTCTTAGTTCATGAATAAACCATTTTTAGAAAATAACCCACTTAAGTATGCATACGGGTACGCATACTTAAGTACCCATACTGAGCTTGTTTTCAGTTCACAAACTCCAGCAGAAATTCTCGGGATGTGAACTTCCGACAATATGCGTACAGGTACGCGGACTTAGCTCCGGTCATCCTAAACCAGTAAAGTACGCATACTTTGGTTCAAAGATTTTGGACTTACACAAGTATGAGTTCACATACAATGTTTATATCCAAACAAGGTTATATATTCTAAACTCTCATTTCAATAATCGAAACATTCTTAGAGGATGTTATATAGTTGTTATTCACAAACTATTTTTCATCAAAGCGATTTTCAAGAGATTGAAATAATCAACATGACATTCGTCACGAGTAAAGATGAACTTGGCCAAAGAGAAAGCTTACCAACACATATTTCGAGAAATAGATAAGCGAGATAAAATCGGCGCGAAATAGAAAATGTGTATAATCGAAGTCTATATAGCAATACGAATTTTGTCTCAAGATAGGAGATAAAGTAGATAGACTTTTGAGTGATAGATAAGCTCAAGTCTCTACATACCTTTTTGTCGAATGAAGATCCACCAGTTCCTTGAGTAGTTCTTCGTCTTTGCACGATGAACGCCATAGAGTCTAGAGCTCAACTACACTTTCTATCCTAGTCCAAGACTGAGCTATAAGTATACTAGAAATCAAGACTTATAGTTTTGGAAACTAAACTTGACAAACAAACTTGAAATAGCAACGCTTACGATTTCGAGCGAGCAGTGCTCTAACAATCTCCCCCTTTGTCAATTTTAGTGACAAAACTATCAATACACATGGAATACAAAATAAATAAACTTTGCAGCTTCTGATCCACATGTTTGATCTCCTTGTTTCTTCAACATTACTCGAAATCTTTGTCACTTCCAAGTACTTCAATGATTCAAAAGATATTGAATGCAACATCATTGTTGTTGAAGATCCGTAGCCATAACAATGAGAAAACAAAATCTCTCAATCATTGTTACACAGTGTCATAGTATTATTACACGGTATGAAAGTTCGATTGTATCACAACTTCGACAACAATCCTATGGTGATATGTATCACTCCCCCTAAGCCAATACTTTATCTCACATGAAAACTACTCCCTCTTACATAATGATCCGAAAACCATATGTAATTGTAGTGTGAACTACACATGAATTTTCCCCCTTTTTGTCAATAAAATTGGCAAAGGTACGAAAACTAGTGGGATCCTAATGAAATTTCCATAGAGACACTTCATGACCAAAAGAAAGTATATATCAACTTTTTAGATGCAATCATATAGTCGAAACTAAATGCATTCATCAAGGAGTTTATAAAGATACAAGATAACCCTTATAATATTCCACAACCGCACTCCCCACAAAGATTTGGCAATTAAGCACAAGTTCAATTAAGAACTCTCCCCTATAAAATGTCATTCCCGAAAGAACAACAAGAGCGGCCTTACTTTCACAAGAAAAGAAGGATTTCTTTGGACATTAACAAATTACATAAGAACATGGATTTGTATCCAAAAATCTCAATTAAACTAACCACAAGAGAACCTATGATTAATTTAATCGGAAACGCTCACATAAGAGAACTTACGGAGCCGCACAATATTTACATAAAAATTATGGATCAGGGAAGGTCAATACTGCAGAATAAACAAAGATTCATTCTATTCTTCATCATCATTTGCACAATGACATATAATAGACTTAATCTTTGTAAACAAAAGCTCATCCTATCTTTTATTAATAATGACATAATATGCTTATCTTTTATTTGTCAAAAGTTCATTTAATCTTTTATCAATTTATGCATATCGACATATGAAAGACTTAACTTTTGACCACGTATGGGACAATCATAGTTCACGGAAGCATACACAAATATCCCATAACAAGTTGCAATATATGAAATCATAAAGATTAATACTGCAAAATCATCTTCCAAATAAACTTTAGAATTTAAACAAATAAACCTAAAAACATTGAAGATGAAAAACGTTGGACATAGTTATGCGTAATCACAATAAAGGGTATTCCAAACCCTAGTTATCCTTCTTAAAAACACAAGAATAAAATTCTCATAAGAAGTTTCCTAGACATTAGAAAATCAACAAGCTAATAAACAAAGAAAGACTCCTACTACCAAAACCAAACACGAACTAAAATCAAATAGACGTTTCGGAATCCTCACGAGCCTTGAGGCCTTTGAGCTTGTGATTGACAACATCCACTGCATCTTCAGAGAAGATATCCTCATTGAGAAGTTCTTTAACATGTGTCTTTATGAGACCAAGGTCAGAGGTAACCTTTTTCAACTCAGTTCTCAACACATCAAGACTCTTCAGAGTATCAACGAGTTGCAGTTTTGCATCCGCAAAATATTGAAGAAAATCATGAACCACTTCAGCAGAAATCATATCCTCATTCTCAATACCCTGATGTGTATAGGCATAGTAACATGAGGCATTAGGATGATATTCTTCTACTAGAGTTATTTTCTTCCTCCCTTTGGACTCGAAACCAATACCTTTATCAAGAAAACCTCTTGCAAAATCACCAGAGTGTGACGATGAAGAGGAAGACATTCTTGACTAATCACAACAAATCCCAGAGTATGCGTACATGACTCATGGATTTGGTATTTAAATGGTTTCTTAGGGGAAAAAATCTTTTAGGGTTTCCAAAAATTGATTCGTGACTGATAAGTGCATAATTCATATGATTTTAGTATCCATTCAATACTTGTTTTAGCTATTATTCTTGCATATTTTCGTATTATTACTCTTGTTTTCTCTTATTTGCCTCTATTAGGTGAATCATCCAAAAAGGAGCTACAAAGTGCTGAAAATAGCTAGTAAGAGAAGTATTCCAAGTATCCAAAGTGTCCAAGTCCAAGAGAAGTGGAAGAAGTGCGACGAAAAGGAGCAAAAGGCTCCAAATCAAGAGAAGGGCCAAAGACCGATATTAACTCATTCAAATTAAGGATTTCTCGATCACCATCTTGAAGAGAATTGAAAGACGAAAAGAATGCAAAAAGAATTAGGTCATTCCGAGTTCGGACGAAGAAGTTGTGGCCAAAACAAGCTTTTTATCCAATACCGAAGACAACTAAGTATGCCAACGGGTACGCATACTTAGTTCCGAAATTTTTTGCTGGAATTTGAAGTATGCGTGCGGGTACGCATACTTCAGTGCTATGGAAATCCAAAACTCATGTTTGGGGTCATTATTTTGTATTTCCGGGTCGGGTTATTGAACCGAACTAAATACTTGAAGGCCAGGCAATGTAAACCTATAAAATGAGGTATTAGATCATGAATGAAACAACATCAAGAGGTAACGAAGTTGTAAGTCTTGGACAGAAGAAAACATCAGACATAGCCAAAGCTAGGGTTTCAGAGCGGTTCTTCAATCGTAACGATATCTCTAAACTTTTCTCATGTGTATATCATGGATGCTTCTACATCCATGAGTAGGTAAACAACTATTTATTGAGGATGAATTCTAAGTTGTAAACTTGATTTGATTTAATATATGAATCTATTTTGATTTCTTCATATGATTATCGTTTGTTTCTACTATAAATAAATATTATGATTGATTGATTGATTGTTCTAGGTGGCTAACTAAATCAGTTTATTGATTAATCTAAAGCTAGTAAAGGGTTAGGATATCCATGTAATTGTTGAATAACCCCTATACAAGTAGAAAATGTGAAACCTTGCAGAGGGATTCTGTGGAGCAATCACGTGTAGAAACAACACTAGAAAGTGGACCTTGCGCTAAGAGTCTAACTACTAGGATTAACCTAAGTCATAAAAAATAAAGCATTCGATCAAGATACACCTTGAGTGCGCTACTACTTGGTGGTTTGGACGAATAGAATCTGGTATTCGAGCGCTTCGGTACCCAGTGACCTAAGGACTTTAGAGAATAGCACTGCTCTAGCTGTTTTTCTACGGTTGGTGATAATCTATGATTAATGACGAAAATATGAATATATTAACTCATTGACGGTTTATATATGAAGAAGGATTCCTCAATCATATCTCTCTCTATTGATTATAATACAATTTTATTTGGTTTGATTATTTATATGTATGCTGCTGAAATGTCAGGCATTTATGGCATCCCACCACTGGTGGCTACCCTGGGAAGATTGTTCGGGGAACAGTAATGGTTTGTTTACCGGAATAACTCTGACAACAAGATTAAGAATCATTTGAAAAAAGAAAAAGAAGGCTGTTCGGGGAACAACAATGGTTTGTTTACTGGAATATCTACGACAACTAGATTAAGGATCTAGAATTTAAGTTTGAAGATTTTGAGTGAGAAAATGCTAGATATTTGTGGTTGAGAATGACGTAAGTATAATTGCGAATTTTTGTGCATGGTTTTAATTATTTTATTTGTTGCATTTGTTTTTTTTCTTTGCGATGCACTCTATTATTTTTGGAAACTTCCTACTGGGTCGTGGTTTGCTCACCCCTTTTTGTCCCTTTCCACAGAGTATGAAAGACTAGCCGACAAAGAAATTGTTATACAACATGGGATTTGGGTATTGCATTTGGATTTAGTCGAGGTGTTGGTTTGTTTTAGTTAATCTTTTGTTTATGTAATAATAATTATTTTATAATTTGTAGTTTTAAAAGTAACATTAATTTTATTTAATAAAAAGTTTATTTGAGTTCGAATTTTACATTTAATTTATTAAATTATTTAAAATAAAAAATCTTGTCCTACACGAGTGGCGGTCCAGAAATTTGGACTTGCTACCTAGATCGGACCCGACCCACAAGGCCGAATCCGTGTCCGATGGAAGTCCGAAAATCCGGGCTGTCACAAGGATAGTTTTCTCGGGTTTCCTGGGAAAGATTGAAGAGAGATTTTCATGGAGTTTTTCACGGGATCGTACGGTGATTGGCATGTTTACCAAAACAGGGAAGTTGGGAGATTTATTCATGGAAAGTAAGAAGATTTCTCAAAACAAAGTAGATGATTTTATATCGGGTATTTTTCTGTTTCAATATATGGAAGTAACGTGGAAGGATGGAAAGAAGAGATTCTATGAAGATTTGATTAGGGTCTTTAGAGAGTTTTGGAGGCTTGGACAACTCAGTTTACGCGTAAAAGAAAAAGGAAAGGCAGAAAAGTCTATGACTTGCAGAGAAGAGAACGAGGAAGGTAATTGAAATCTTTCTCGAAATATCGTCACCTGTAGAGTATATATAAGTTGTTTCGAGTCTCAGAGATGATGGTCGAGAGTTTGGGGTGAAGCAGAGGAGACGTCGGAGTTGCAGGAGAAGTTGCAGAGTATCTTCTTTGTTGGTGAAGAAGAAGACGAGCTGAAGGAATTGGATCGCTCAACTCAGTTGTTGATTCAGAGGACAGTCGCAGAAACTGTGACCTATCCTTTCAAACTCAATAACTTTGTAACAATTTTTCCAATAATTATTTTGAGTTCGCAACAGTTCTGTTAGGGTTCTCTGTAACAGTGGGTTCTGTAACAATTATAACTGTTACAAACACACTGTTTTATACCTTTTTTTTCAATAAAACACCTTTTTGAGCTATGGATTATTATTTTGAACGTGTTTTCACCATGAAGAGCTAAAACCCAACACTGGGATGATGGAGGAAGCCATTCTCTACGTGTGTGGTAAATCTATTTAATTCCTTTATGACTTTTGCACTATTTTAAATTGATTCATGGTTTTTCTTAATTGATTGTGATTTTGTTTGATGACGTATGTTTGGTCTTAGTATTTTTGATACGTCGTACTTGTGATTTACAGTTAATCTTTTATAAAATCTACCTGGAAAAGAATAAAGAGTCAATATTTATTATGTTATGAGCTATAATTGTCTGGAATTAATAGTTGAATCACATGAATATGAGAATTGGTGGAATCCTGAGTCCCCGTAATCTCTCGATATCATGACAATCTTATGAATATAGTCTCTTTACTTTTAGTGTTTTTCTATTATTAAGTCTTAAATCAAACCTTTACGAGTCCGAGAATCAAAACTCTTTTTTTATCACTATCTATAATCACATCAATTTTTGGCGTCGCCGACGCGGAATTGTTTTTAGGTTAGCTCTTATATTTTAATTTTTTAGGTTATTTTATATTATTTTTTAATTTTTTTTAGATTTTACTTGGGTATTTTTGTTTTTGGTGTGCAGGTTTTGCTTGAAGCTAAAAGTGGAAAGTTGGACTTGCCTAATAAAGTACAGAAAATCCGAGATTTTTATCTCTTTTTGCTAGTTTTTATTTTCTTTATTTCGGACTTGTATATATTGTTTATTTATATTTATTTTTTATAAAAGAAAAAGAAACACGTCCACACACCAATTGCATAGTCAGACTACCGATTTTAGGAAAACTTGTGGATTAGTAAGATGAACCCATGCCTTGGTTCTTATGGGAGTCACCAGCTGAAAGTCCACAAACCTCAGCCTTGTACCTTTGACCAGTCTTTGATTGTAGGTATATTTTGTTGTGGTAACCTGAGCTTACCCATTTTAGTCAACTTTGCATTTGCACGTGCACAATATAATGTCGAGCTGGTATTACAATAGCCAATACAATGAACATCCGTTTAAGTTTCGAAATGGACATTACTACTTTGACCATAGTGTGAATAGTAGTTGGGAACATCAACCTTTTCAAGGTTATGGTTCATTCCAGGGTGAGCCCAATTACTATTCGCACACTCATCAGTCATATGAGCAAAACAATCCTTCTATTTCTCTAGAAGAGGCTCTCAAGAGTCATTCCTTATTTATGAAGGAAACCTTTAATATTCCAGACGAGTCACTAGATCAGTCAAAGATGTCTCCGGAAGAGTTTCTCAAGCGATATATTGAGAATACAAATAGGATTGTGGAAAAACTGGCTCAAGATAGTCTTAATTTCCAATATAGTTGAAAAAGCGGGGGTCTAACAACCACACCCAATATTTCGCTTAGCAATCTGTATGGACAAATTCCAATACACTTTTAAGAGAATCAACTAGACAGTCAGACTCAATCTTATAAAAAGTATATCAAAGACTTATATCTCAGTTTCTCGATTCAATACTTACTCAAGCAAATAGAAATCTACGAGTCTAATTGAATACTAGAGAAATTAACTTGAACGGTACCAATGACCAATGTTCAAGTATCAGTCAATTTCAATCAATAACCAAAGGTTGGATTTACCAATTGATCGATTTAACGCACAACCTGTGATATTTCAATTATATAACAAAATATAATGCGAAAAAGAAACAACACAGATACCAGAAGTTTTGTTAACGAGGAAACCTCAAATGCAGAAAAACCCCGGGACGTAGTCCAGATTGAACACACACTGTATTAAGCCGCTACAAACACTAGCCTACTACAAACTAACTTCGATTTGGGCTGTAGTTGAACCCCAATCAATCTCACACTGATCCAAGGTACAGTTGCGCTCCTTGGGTCTCTGATCCAAGCAGGAGACTACGCACTTGATTCCCTTAGTTGATCTCACCCACAACTAAGAGTTGCTACGACCCAAAGTCGAAGAATTTAAATAAACAAATTTGTATCACACAGAAAAGTCTACAGTAATAGATAAATCTGTCTCTCACAGAAATTCCTACGAGTTTTGTTCCGTCTTTTGATAAATCAAGGTGAACAGTAACTAATCGATAACCCGTACTTATATTCCCGAAGAACAACCTAGAATTATCAATCACCTCACAATAATCTAAATCGTATGAAGGCGAAACTAGATATTGTGGAATCACAAACGATGAGACGAAGATGTTTATGACTACTTTTCTATCTTGCCTATCGAAGAAATTAATCTCGAGCCAATCTTACAATTGTACTCAACACGATAGAAACAACAAGATCAGATCACACAACTACAGAGAAATAGTTGGGTGTGGCTTCACAATCCCAATGAAGTCTTCAAGTCGTTAACCTACAGGGTCTCGAGAAGAAACCTTAGGTTAAAGGAGAATCGACTCTAGCTTATACAACTAGTATCACACAGGAGGTGTGGGGATTAGGTTAGTTGCTAGAGTTCTCCTTTATTTAGTCTTTAAATCAGGGTTTGCAATCAATGCTACCTTGGTAACAAAGCATTTAGTATCCACCGTTAGATGAAAACCTAATTAGATTCAAGCTAATATCTTTCAACCGTTAGATCAAACTTAGCTTGTAATACACAAATGAAATGCACGTTCCGTACCTAAACGTGTACGCCTAGTTGGTTCAACGGTAGTTAACCAAATGGTTAGCCATATGAGCACTTTCATATCAACCATATTCATGTTCACCATAACTATCTTAAATGACTCAAAAGAACTAGTTAGAGAGTTGTTCAATTGCTTAGATCTTATAGAAGTATACAAGACACAGTCGAAGCAAAATTGGTTTTCATTCACTCGAATCGATTCATGAACATTATAGCCACGGTTTGCAAATTGCATTCCTTTTATATAAATGTTTTAGTTCATGAACAAACCAATTTTAGAATGTAACACACATAAGTATGCGTACGGGTTTGCGTACTTAAGTAACCGGATTTGAGTTTTTTTGGTTTTGAAACTCAGCAGAAATTCACGGACATGAACTTTCCGCTAGTATGCGTACGGGTACGCATACTTACCCAGTCTCCATAAACCATTTAGTACACACACAAATATGCATACATTTGGTTCTCGGTTTTGGAATTATACACTAATGTGCGAACACACTATATGTTTATATCCAAAGATGGTTACATATTCTAAACTCTCATTTCAATCATTGTAATATTCTTAGAGAACGTTATATAGTTGTTGTTCACAAACTATTTTTCGTCAAAGAGATTTTCAAGTAATTGAAACTAATATGACTTTCGTCACTAGTAAAGATGAACTTGGCCAAAGCGAAAGCTTACCAACACTTATTTCGAGAAATAGATAAGCGAGATAAACTCAGGTCGTAATAGCAAATATGTATAATCGAAGAGTAGAGTAGATAGACTTTTGAGTGATAGAAAAGTTCAAGTCTCCACACACCTTTTAGTCGATGAAGTTCCACCAGTTCTTTGAGTAGTTCTTCATCTTTGTATGATGAACGTCGTGGAGTCCAGAGCTCATTTACACTTTCTATCCTAGTCCGATACTTAGCTATAAGTAGACTAGAAATCA
Source organism: Papaver somniferum (assembly GCF_003573695.1). NCBI lineage: Eukaryota > Viridiplantae > Streptophyta > Magnoliopsida > Ranunculales > Papaveraceae > Papaver > Papaver somniferum. Next base: position 177,996,434 of record NC_039364.1, on the reverse strand, counting down.
AGACTTATAGTTTTGGCAACTAAACTAGACAAAGAAGCTTGAGATAGCAATGCTTGCGAATTCGACCGAGCAGTGCTGTAACAATCTCCCCCTTTTTCAATTTTAGTGACAAAACTATCAATACATATGGAATACAAAATAAATAAACTTTGCAGCTTCTCTTCCATATGCATGATCTCCTTGATTCTTCAACATTACTCGAAATCTTCGTCATCTCCAAATACTCCAATGATTCCAAAGGTTGTAAGTTCAGCATCATCGTTGTTGAAAATCCGTAGCTATAACAATGAGAAAACAAAACCTCTCAATCATTGTTACACAATGTCATAGTATTATTACACAACATCAAAGTTGAATTGTATCAAAACTTCGACAACAATACTATGGTGATATGTATCACTCCCCCTTAGTCAATACTCCATCTCACATGGAAACCACTCCCCCTTACATAATGATCCAAAAACCATATGTATTTACAGTGTGAACTACACATTAATTCTCCCCCTTTTTGTCAATAATATTGGCAAAGGTACGAAACTAGTGGGATCCTAATGAAATTTCCATAGAGACATTTCATGACCAAAATAAAGCACATATCAACTTTTTAGATAAAATCATATAGCCGAAACTAAATACATTCATCAAGGAGTTTATAAAGATATAAGATAACCCCTATAATATTCCATAGCCGCACTCCCCACAAATATTTGGAAATTAAGCACAAGTTCAATTAAGAACTCTCCCCCATAAAATGTGATTCCCGAAAGAACAACAAGAGCGACCTTACTTTCAAGAAGAAAAGAAGGATTTATTTGGACAACACAAATCACATAAGAATATGAATTTGTATCCAAAAGCTCAATTAAATTAGCCACAAGAGAACCCATGATTAATTTAATCGGAAATGCTCAACATAAGAAAACTTACGTAGACACATAGTATATAAAAAAATGGATCAGGGAAGATCAATACTGCGGAATAGACAAGGATTCATTCCATTTTCCATCATTATTTGCACAATGACATACAATAGACATAATCCTTGTAAACAAAAGTTTTATCCTTTCTTCCATCAAATAATGACATAAAGGCTTTAACTTTTTTAAGTCAAAAAGTTCATTCAATCTTTTATTAATACTTGCATATCGATATACGAAAGACTTAACTTTTGACCACGTATGGGACAATCATAGTTCACGGACGCTAACACACATATCCCTACTTATCAAAAAAAAAAGCTAACACACATATCCCATAACAATTTGCAATATATAAAACCATAAAGATTAATACTGCAAAAATCATCTTCCAAACAAACTTTAGAATTAAGCAAATAAATCTAAAAACATTGAAGATGAAAAATGTTGGACATAGCTATGTGTAATCACAATAATGTCTATTCCAACCTCTAGTTATTCTTCCTAAAACACAAGAATAAAATTCTCATAAGAAGATTTCCTAGACATATATAAGAATCAAGTTTCTTTGATAACATCATACCTTTTAAAGGGTCTATCATAAAACGTATCACTGATATCCTTGATTCTTTTGACCGTAGAGACCCCATGTTCATGAGTGAGAACATTAACTTTTCGATCAACAATGCGGGCAAGATGCCTAGCTTTGACACAGTCCATGATGAGCTTTTTCTGATTCCTGATCAAGATGTTTTGATTATCAAGAATTTTGACCTGTCCATCAATTAGATGATTTATTTGCAGTTGAAGATTTGCAAACTCGACCTTAGAGTCACTCTGAAAAAGAATTAAATCCTTGATAGATTCTCCAACCCAGGAGTTGTACTCTTTCCTTTCAATCATCCTTTTCAAGACAAGTTCTTGAACATAATCGCATCCTTTAGTGTCTTCTTCCATCTCAAGATTCACAACTTCTTGAGGTATTGAGGAGTTTTCCATATCCCTTTTTTTTATAGTAGGGAAGGAAAAACAATATAAGGTATATATATGATTTAAACCAAGAGAGATTCTCCCTTGTTGTGGAAACCCTAAACTCCCAAGAGAGACACGCACGTTCGTGGACTGGTTGAAATTAACGGAACAGAAGATATTCGAAAAGAATAAAATACCTCTGTTTTCCTATATCCCTCATCATCATAAAATTGAGGTACATAGCACCAAGGAGTCAATTGACTCTTCTTCCGCATCAAGAGAAAACAGAATAGTCAAACATAATACAAATGAAAAACTACAATAGATTTGAGTATCTCCCAAGAGTCATTCTTGCATCCCTCAAGTTAGATACAAGAATGAAAATGCCTAAGATTAGGCAGTCAAGTGAGACGAAATCCCACTATGAGAATTGAGAGATGAGTTGTAAATTCCATCTGAAGGTTTGAACCTGGTATTCCTTACCTTCTTTCGGTTATTTTTTATTCCATAAGGATTCAACATAACCTTGTCAAGTGATCCATCAGAAATATTTTCTGAGGATTAAGTCTAGGACCTCTAGAGATTGGTTCTGAGGATTGGAAGAGATAAGTTTCCACCATCTAGACTTAAATTTACCAGACTTATTCTCATAAATATTGGGAATGTGTATTTTTGTGGTGTAAGAATTTGCACCATTCGAAGGAACACGTTTCTTGTGGGAATTTCGAGATGAGTGACCATTGAAATCTATTTTATGAGAATCCTGTTTTTCTGCAGGGAAGAAATCCATTGTAGTGGTGATTAGAGAGTTTACTCTGTTGACAATGAAAATAAGTAGATTTTGAAGATCAGAAATCTGTCTCTTTCTAGCAATACAATGATGAACATAGTGTTTCTTTTTCCCACAGAAGGAACAGGTTCGTGGAGGAGAAACATTGACAGGAGCTTGTTTTTAAATTCATAGCCCTATTAGAAGATTGCAACTCATGTAAACACTTCTTAGCAGAAACTTCATTTGGAGAACATCTCTTCATGTACTGTAATTCTCTCTGAGAATTGATCATCGGTACAGAAGAATTTCTCATTAAGGCAGAGTTTTCCTTTTTCAAGGATTTGCACTGATCTTGGGCTAGAATAAGGGATGTACCTAATTTCTTTTTTTCAACACGAAGTCTGTTAAGATCATATGAATGTGTCTCAATCAAACGTTTTTCTCTAATTGAGTCTTCTTTAACAATATTATAAAGAACACTAATCTTTTCACGCTAAAGGGTAGTTTCTTGAATGAGTTTTTCGATATTGTTGGAGAAGTATTCAATGATACTACAGAGTTACCGTTCTCGACCAAGAGACTTTTCAAATTCATCAATGAGATGAGCATGATTATTAAAATCAATAGCCACAGTAGATTTTTTTGAGATTCTGGTGATATCCTTTTCAGCTTTCGACAAAATGTCAAGTGTCTCAATTGAGGGAATGTTATCAATATTTGATAAAACAATCTTTCGAATGTTATCAGAAGAATCAACTAAGGAGTTATCATTAGAGGACATTTTGGTGTGCTCAACAGCAAGAGATAATCTTTCGTCCACAGACACAGATTCCTACAAACACAGACTTATAAGGTCTTTAAACGTGTTTGCCTGCTCTGATACCAATTGAAAAAGCGGGGGTCTAACAACCACACCCAATATTTCGCGTAGCAATCTGTATGGACAAACTCCAATATACTTTTAAGAGAATCAACTAGACAGTCAAACTCAATCTTATAAAAAGTATATCAAAGAGTTGTATCTCAATTTCTCGATTCAATACTTGATCAAGCAAATAGAAAATCTGCGAGTCTAACTGAATACAAGAGAAATTAACTTGAACGGTACCAAAAACCAATGTTCAAGTATCAATCAATTTCAATCAACAACCAAAGGTTGGATTTACCAATTGATCGATTTAACGCACAACCTGTGATATTTCAATTATATAACAAAATATAATGCGGAAAAGAAATAACACAGACACCATAAGTTTTGTTAACGAGGAAACCGCAAATGCAGAAAAACCCTAGGACCTAGTCCAGATTGAACACACACTGTATTAAGCCGCTACATACACTAGCCTACTACAAACTAACTTCTGTCTGGACTGTAGTTGAACCCAAATCAATCTCACACTGATCCAAGGTACAGTTGCGCTCCTAACGTCTCTGATCCTAACAGGATACTACGCACTTGATTCCCTTAGCTGATCTCACCCACAACTAAGAGTTGCTACGACCCAAAGTCGATGACTTTAAATAAACAAATATGTATCACACAGAAAAGTCTACAGTAATAGATAAATCTGTCTCCCATAGAAATACCTATGAGTTTTGTTCCGTATTTTGATAAATCAAGGTGAACAGGAACCAATCGATAACCCGGACTTATATTCCCGAAGACCAGCCTAGAATTATCAATCAACTCACAATAATCTAAATAGTATGATGGCGAAACTAGATATTGTGGAATCACAAACGATAAGACGAAGATGTTTGTGACTACTTTTCTATCTTTCCTATTGGAGAAATTAATTTCGAGCCAATCTTACAATTGTACTTAATACGATAGAAACAACAAGATCAGATCACGCAACTACAAAGAAATAGTTGGGTCTGGCTTCACAATCCTAATGAAGTCTTCAAGTCGTTAACCTACAGGGTCTCGAGAAGAAACCTAAGGCTAAAGGATAATCGACTCTAGCTTATACAACTAGTATCACACGGGAGGTGTGGGGATTAGGTTTCCCAGTTGCTAGAGATCTCCTTTATATAATCTTCAAATCAGTGTTTGCAATCAATGCTACCTTGGTAACAAAGCATTCAATATTTCCCGTTAAATGAAAACCTGATTAGATTCAAGCTGATATCTTTCAACCGTTAGATCGAACTTAGCTTGTTATACACAAATTAAATGCACGTTCATTTTCGTTTGTGTAACCGTAACTAAACGTGTACACCTAGTTGGTTCAACAGTAGTTAACCAAATGGTTAGCCATATGAGCACTTTCATATCAACCATATTCATGTTCACCATAACTAGTTCAAATGACTCAAAAGAACTAGTTAGAGAGTTGTTCAATTGCTTAGATCTTATAGAAGTATACAAGACACAATCGAAGCAAAATTGGTTTTGAATCACTCGAATCGATTCATGAACATTATAACCACGGTTTGCAAATTGCATTCCTTAATATATAAATGTTTTAGTTCATGAACAAACCAATTTTAGAAAGCAACACACTTAAGAATGCGTACGGGTATGCGTACTTAAGTAACCGGATTTGAGTTTGTTTTTGTTTTCAAACTCAGCAGAAATTCACAGACATGAACTTTCCACTAGTATGCGTACGATTACGCATACTTTGGTAACCAGATTGAGTTGGTTTTGATTTCCAAACTCAGTAGAAATTCACGGTCGTGAACTTCCGCCAGTGCGTACGGGTACGCATACTTACCCAGTCTCTATCAACCATTTAGTACACACACACGTATACATTTGGTTCCTTGGACTTATACACTAATGTGCGAACACACTATATCCTTATATCCAGAGATGCTTACATATTCTCAACTCTCACTTCAATCATTGGAACATTCTTAGAGAACGTTCTATAGTTGTTGTTCAGAAACTATTTTCGTCAAAGCGATTTTCAAGTGATTGAAACTAATATGACTTTCTTCACAAGTAAAGATGAACTTGGCAAAAGCGAAAGCTTACCAACACATATTTCGAGAAATAGATAAGCGAGATAAACTCGACTCGAAATAGCAAATGTGTATAATCGAAGTCTATATAGCAATACAACTTTTGTCTCAAGATATGAGATAGAGTAGATAGACTTTTGAGTGACAGATAAGTTCAAATCTCCACATACCTTTTAGTCGATGAAGTTCCACCAGTTCCTTGAGTAGTTCTTCGTCTTTGTATGATGAACGCTGTGGAGTCTAGAGCTCAACTACACTTTCTATCCTAGTCCGAGACTTAGCTATAAGTAGACTAGAAATCAAAACTTATAGTTTCGGCAACTAAACTTGACAAACAAGTTTGAGATAGCAACACTTGCGAGGTCGACCGAGCAGTGCTCTAACAATAGTGTTTCCAATAATACCCTTGAAAATGAGGATAGTTATTTGCATAATCAAGATGATGAGGTTAGAATTGGTAACACTATTTTTTTAGACGAGGTTCGACCATTTTCATATTATTACAATGATGATTATGATGAGGATAGTATTGAGGAAGAATCTGAAATATGTAGGCATAGTGATCAGGAATTTGTTACTCCAATTGAGTTTTATAATGATAATATTATTTCTAGTTCAAATCCAAATAATTTTAATGATTATTCACCTAATCAAAAGGACGAGGATTTGATTAGAAGTATCCCCATTTTAGACGATGTAGTATTTCATTTTTATGAAGCCAATGATGGTATAAAGGAACGAGTTTATTTTGAGTCTAGCGATTTAGAAACAATAGTCTTAGACAAAGAGAATGAACTCGTAGAGATGAGTGAGGATGAACCTGACTTAGAAGAATCAGTTGACCATTTTCAGGAATCTGATGACTTAGAAATTAGGAAGATTGTGACTAGTCTATCTAGAGACGCCGAAAACTCTAAGTTTGGGGGTGATTATCATTCTCCCAGTGCCTTACCATTAACTCTTAAAAAGGTCCCTCACTTGGGACTTGACATGTGTGCCTCAGCGATTTTAAAAGATTATCTTCATACACGTTTTCCCGAACCTAATGATGTCCGGGAAGAAGTCCAATTGTTAAAAACCCATCCTCTGGTTGATGTGGTTTGCTCAGGCTATGATACCCAGATTGATTTTGTGTTCCCACCAAATAGTTGTCAACCAATTGCGGGAACGTATGAGTTTCAAATGTGTCAGTTATTAAGTTTTGAGACTAAGCCTAAGTACTTTAGGAGATTAGAATCGACACATTTGCTTAAGATTGACCACCACTTTCATTATAGTCAACTGTGTGAGTCAAATATGATTGACTATGAGGATCCTCAATTATTCAGGTTATTATTATGTGCTTCTAAATTTTTCCGTATCTTAGAACCTGATCATTTGGATCTTACTTATGAGGAGGTGCAACACATGAAAATATTTTATTTAGACCCCTTTATAGAACCTGAACGTGAACCACAACTAGATGTAGTTTTCTTAAACATGAAACTAGGCAAGGGTGGCTATGTTTATTCACTTTCTTGGTTTGTTGCAGTTTTCTTTTGTCTGTGATAACACTTTTTGATGCAGACGACCCACAATTGTTCCGGTTATTGCTATATGATTCGAGGTGATTAATTCTTTCATATGTCTGGCTGAAGACGTTAAACTTAGCACTTATTGGGAGGTAACCCATGCTCATGCAACACGGTAATATCTTTCCTTAACTCTTTTGCTTCAAATGGTAACAGTTTCTCCTTGTTCATGTGGTGTAGTTTTTACAGTGGAAGTAAGGAATTCGATTATCGGAGATTCGGTTTTTAAGACTAATTAAGAAAAGATTACTAGACAAAAATTGCTAAAAATGATTTTTGTATTCAATTAAAGCAGTCTGGGATGTCAAGATTCTATCACTACTACGCATATTAAATGATTGTAACTATTCCCTATAACACTCTCTCAAAATTACACAAGACGATTTAGGACAAATAATACGTCTCGGAAAATAAATCTTTTCAAACAATTATTTTTCTCAAAGAATTAACAATCTTTTTCACTTTTAAATGCTAGTCTCTAACAAATAATATATAAGTCATTATTTAAGCATTATAGGGCACATGAAGAAAATCATTATCGTGACAAATCGAGAATAAGGACCAAGAGAATTGTTATAGAAAATAATCAAAACATATTAGCACACATAGTAGGACTTCCTCTCTAATCCTAGATAGAAATTTAGCTACTCATGAAAAAATTAAAGAAATAAAAGAAATAAACCATCATATTTATTTGAATAGAAATGCTTACAAGACGGAGCCGTTTCGGTGCCAAGCAATATAACTAAGAAATACTCGCCTTAATTTTGATTACAATGGATTTATTCACTTCTTTTTCTTAGTTTACCAAGCACCAAACAGTGGAAAAGTCAATGAAAAGACAAACACCTCCAAAGTGAAAGACGTGAGCAGCTTCCCAAACTTTTTGTAAGTCCTCCAAAACTAACGACCCCCCTCTTTATATAGCCTACCACTTCCTTTAGTTTCCATAGTGGTGGGATTTTTAATTAATTCTTCAAATCTTACATGCACGGTCATGAGTGTGCTGGTTTAGATTCATTTGTTAAATGAATTTCAAATCCTCCATATTTCCTTCCTAATATGTAATGGAAACTTCCAAACTAGTCAAATCATTCCTTTCACTTTTTATATCTTCCTTTATGATGTCGACATTTAGCATTCTTCCCTGATTTTTCTTCATTTCTTTATTAACAAATATCTTCCCATTATTAAATATATGAATTTTATTTCCGTGTGTAGTATAATTGCATGCATACGAGTAATTGAGTGTGGGGAGCTTGTGGAGTTGTGTGGAAATGTGGAGCAGGGCCTTCCTTCTTTTGCTTCCTGACTAGCTCTATCTACTATGGTCCAAGAACCAATAACGATAGTGCCTTGAGATAGCCGGATTGGCTATTTATATCATTTTACGTGCAAAGTCCCGGCATTTTATCGCACTCCCTCTTAATTTGCCAAATACTGCAGAACTAAACAGAACCATCAAATTGTACAAAATAGAGAACTAAAAATTGTAAATTGAGAAGTAAAAATGTTGTGTTTACACACTTATCAAATACCCCCAAACCTACATTTTGCTAGTCCCGAGTAAAAATAAAAATGAAAAAAAAATCCTAACTCACTGTCACAGGCATCGCGATTACATTTAGCGTATGCAATAAGCCTTTAAACCCCTAGGTGGCCCTCGTGGAAGAGTTATAGTCTCGTGAGGTTTTTTTTGCTAAGTCCAAAAGTTTATTAGAGCAAAAAAATGTAATTACAAGTAATTACAAAAAAGGGAGGCTCAAAGGCCCCCCACCCCCATAAACCAAAGGGGTAGAAAATAGAAAAAAAACTAACCTCTAAAGGCTACTAACTTAACGAAAACTATAAGAAAAAAACAAATAAAAGGAAAATAAAAATTATTTTCCCCCTCTCAATTTTCTTCTTCGATTAGAAGATTTACTCTTTGAGAAAATAGTATCCATTATGTTCATATCCATCCAAAAATTCTCCTTCCTCATCCTCATCCGAAGTAATATTATCCGGAACAAGTTTGATTGGAGTTTGACTGATCTTCCCACTTTTTGTAATCCTAGGAGACCTACCAAGATGAGCCTTAAGACCCAGGGTATTTGTAAACAGATCTGGAGAAGCTTCTAGCTCGACCAAAATGGCTTTGCCTTGTAAAGACACCTCCCTTTGTTCTTTCAAAATTCTTGCACGTTTTTTGTTTTCTAAGTCTTTAGCCGCAGTTGTTGTAGGCCCATCCAATTTGTCCGGCTTAACAGACCTTGAACTGCCCATATCCAAATTTGTAACCGCTCCAAATTTCTCTTTAGCCGGCACTACATTCCTAACTGAATCAGGATTGTCCATAACCAAATTTTTAGGAGTCCCGAATTTTTCCTCCACTAAAACATGACCAGGGGATTCCATATCCTTCCCATTTTTATCCAAATATACCATGCCATAATCAGCGTTATCTTGAGCTTTGCGATCTGCCAGAATTTTTGCAGCTCTCTACTCTTTGTGCTTCCTAACAAGCCAAAATATCCGCGTCAACATCTCCATCAGCTGAAAACTCTTCCAAATCATTGTCTTCCTTATTTTCAATGATCACATTACTAGAATCAGTGTCTAAATTGTTGGAATCCAACCCTAACTCACTTACAAGAATCTCAAATTTATTTTGCATAACAACTTCAGTTTGGAGTAACTCATCCACAAGAGGAGTATGAGAATTGGTTGCATTGTTCTTCTTAGTCTTTCCATTTACCAAAGTACAATCCATGTTTTGAGTAGTTTGATTAGCTACAGAGGCAGTAAGATCAACCCTACTACCAGCAGCAATCAACGCAGTTGCAACTGGATTATTCTCAACAGAACTCGTACTAGGAACATTAGGAGCACCTTGCATAACCTTATCTTTAACAGGTTGCCACTTTTGATTCTTTGTAGGATTAACATGATGATTTTTCTTGGTTTTATGCCTACAATCAGATTCAACATGTCCAACAATTTTGCAGTGGGAGCAAAACTTGGGAATTTTTGTAGCTCCACAAACTGTTAAAAACTTCTACCACCCACTGTTACATGAATGGAATCAGGCACTGTCTTCGCAAAACCAATATCAACTAAAGCAGCTGCATAACATCCATAATCATGATTTAACGTCTTCTTATCCACCATAATGGGATTACCAAGGTTTTTACCAAGTGATAACAAGATTTTTTCAGTCCATAACTCCACATATAACCTAGGAAAATTAACCCAAACAGTAGCATGTGAAGAACTCTCTTTATCTGGATCAAACCAAGGAAACCAATCTTGGAGCCGTAACTCTTTTTGATTAATTTTCCAGGTTTTATCGTCACGAATTTTTACTTTATCTTCCTCAGATGAAAACTTTATAATAAAAAAACCTTTGTTCATAGGTGTGAACTTTACCTTACCCGGACCTAAGTTCAATTGATCTTCCAAAGATTTTGTAACCACAACAAAACTTTTAGCTTTAAAATGCAACCTTCCAATAAGACTATGATTCCAGATCGCACACCCTTCCTGAAAAAATCCAGCGGCAATTCCATTGAAGGTTTATTATCATGAAAAATAGGATTTGGGAGACTACCAATATCTATAGTGGTAGGTTTTAGCGTTTTTTTCCCCTTAACCATATCTGCAAAAGCGGCAGATATAAGAGACGAGTTACTAGAACCCGGATCATGATTTTCCCCCATTGCAAATCATCCAAAGATGATCAAAACAATGGAGAAAAACGTGAAAAAACTGGAAACCCTAAAAAACTCAAGCAAAAAATCGACAGAGCTAATTATATAGTCTCGTGAGGGTTTACCAGAGATGTACCCACAAAACCTTTACTCAAACTCTGATTATTCACAAGTATCCAAAGAGCTATGAGGACATACATATTCTCAACCTATCGCCAAGTAACTAGAATGCCAAAGAAATTAAAGGTATCCGCTCAAAAGCTGAATAAAGAAAAGGGGAGACACATTTGCTATACTGCTAGATAAAGAGATATCCGCTACACATCTAGATAAACATTATGAGATGCATCCGCTTTACAGCTGGATAGATTAGGAGAAAGATAAAGATGAGAGGGACATCTGCTACACAGCTGGACAAATTACGTGTGATGAGTTGAACCAGTGTTAGAAAGATCTTGTGCCATATGGAAAGTGGACTAACAAAGCAACCAATATGCATCACTCTTTGACTCTCTCATAGTGCTCAGAAGAAACAACGTCTTCTTCGGCTTCAACTGTTGATGATAAACTCTTGAACTTCGTAGAACCTTGACAATTAACTCTTCTCTTCAGTTTCTTGCTTGAAACTTCCTTATAGATTTCTAATTCCCTATGGCCTTATTGAACAAAACTAACAACAAAATTTAAATGTGTATTTTTTTTTATTTTTTTATATATATTTTTTTTCATTTTTCATTTTTCATTTTTTTTTCTTCATTTTTTCATTTTTTTTTGAAACACGGTAATAGCAAGACTAATATTTACATGGCCATGAGACAAGGACTCTCTAGCACTTGGATCTTCGCAACTTGTGGTATCTTGGTATCATGAACTTCAATAACTTACATCGTTTGATTTTCTTTACTCTAAGTCTTCAACTTTGATTTTGAATTTTGGTTTTCTTTCTATTGATGCTTATAAACCTTAAACGTCTTCAACTTTCTTTATAGTTTTGATGTCGCTCCGTTTGTTGATGATGATAAGTTTCTACTGAGAGAGAGTCGTAATCCAGTAATTAAGACTACATTGTGAGGTTGCTTTGTCTTTCTGGCATTTCCTTTTGACCGAATTGTCTTTCCATCATGGATGGTTAGGTCCATCAAGATTACCCTCTAAAAGGTACATGTTCTCTCCTGATTGTCAATGATCTCAATGTCTTTTTCTCTAATGTCTCACTAGAATGTTATCCCTAGCAATTCGAATTACCATCTTTTCGGTGAGAAACAGTACGTAAACTTAGCTAACTGAATACTGTGTGACTCTAAATGTTGGAGATTCTTGGTACAACTAAATTTTTTCTCCCTTACCCCCAAACCTAAATTGAACATAGTCCTCGATGTTCCAGATATAAATATGAATGCATGAACAAAGAGAAATGCTGATCAAAAGAAAAGAGATAGGGAAAGATGTTACCAGGACCATGTACCACAAAGGTGGGTTGCCTCCCATAAAGCGCTAAGTTTAATGTCTTCATCCATACATGACTATACCTGCGCTAAGTTTAAGAAGCGGTATAGACAAGGCTCAGGTCAAATTGTGTGTCATCAGAAAAGAAAAATTTACTATGGGGGTGGGTCCTTGAATCGTCGTCAAAGTATTGCTGATTTTTTAGGTACGGCTATAACTACTTTCCCAGATCGCTATTTGGGAGTAAAGATCATGCCTAGAGCGGTGAAGTATGCTCACATTAGTAATGTGGTGGATAAGATTAAGGATCAACTCACGATTTGGAATGGTAAAACTCTCTCTTTTCATGATATATTAGTTCTTATCAATTCAGTTCTTTCTAGCTATTCAATTCACAACATGGCAATGTATAAATGGCCAAAGAAGTTTATTCAGCAGTGTGAGAGGGTGATAAGGAATTTTCTTTGGTCGGGTGACTCGAATTTATCTCGTTCTTTTGTGGTTGGTTATGATAAAATTTGTTGTCCTTACAAAGAAGGTGGTTTGGGGATTCCTAATTTGGAAGTTCTAAACAAAATTACTAAGGAATGATTTATGCAAACCGTGGCTATAAAGTTCATGATCCGATTCAATCGAGTTGAATCATCTTTGTTTCAATTGTGTCTTGTGTAGTGACGTAAGATCTCATAGCAATTGAACAACTCTTTAACTAGTTTATTTGAGTCAATTGAACTAGTTATGGTGAAGAAGAACAAGGTTAATATGAAATGCTCAAATGGTTAACCTTTTGGGTTACTATGTTGAACCAACATACACGTACACGTTTGGGCATGGTTTTCACAAACCCAGTAAACGTCTACCCAAGTGTGTGTGACAAGCTAAGTTTTCGATCTAACGGTTGAGAAATATTAGCTTGAATCTAAATCAGGTTTTCATCTAACGGTGAATATGGATTTCTTTGTAACTAAGGCAAAACCCTGATTTGAAGACTATATACAGGAGACATCTAGCATTGTGCAAAACTAATCCCCACACGTCTGTGTGATATTAGTGCGCTCGCTAGAGTCGATTCTCCTTTAACCTTTGGTTTTCTTCTCTAAAACCAGGTTAACGACTAAAAGACTTCATTGGGATTGTGAACCAGACCGATACTACTTTTATCGTAGTTGTGTGATCTGATCTTGCATCTTCTATCGTACGAGTACAATCTTTGATTGGCTTGAGATCGTGAGAGTTCTCTGATAGGCAAGATAAACAAGTCACAAACATCTTCGTCTCACTGTTTGTTATTCCTCGACAAACCGCCTGTGTAGTCAGGAAGGATTGTAGAGAGGTGATTGATTAATCTAGGCTGTTTTTCGGGAATATAAATTATCAATTGGTTCCTGTTCACCTTGATTTCATATCTTAAGACGGAACAAAACCTAGGGTTTATCTGTGGGAGACAGATTTATCCTTTGATAGACTTTTCTGTGTGAGACAGATTTTTTTATTATCAAGTCTGTGATTTTGGGTTGCAGCAACTCTTGGTTGTGGGTGAGATCAGCTAAGGGAATCAAGTGCGCAGTATCCTGCTGGGATCAGAGGCATAGGAGTACAACTGTACCTTGGATAAGTGGGAGACTGATTGAGGTTCAACTATAGTCCAGTCCGAAGTTAGCTTGGAGTAGGCTAGTGCCTGTAGCGGCTTAATACAGTGTGTATTCAATCTGGACTAGGTCCCGGGGTTTTTCTGCATTTGCGGTTTCCTCGTTAACAAAACTTCTGGTGTCTGTGTTATTTCTTTTCCGCATTATATTTTATATAATTGAAATAATACAGGTTGTGCGTTCGTGATCATCAATTGGAAATCCAACCTTTGGTTGTTGATTGATATTGATTGATCCTTGGACCTTGGTCTTTGGTACCGTCCAAGTTATTCCTTGTATTTGATAAAGACTCGCTATTGATTTTAGCTTGAGTAAAAATCAAATCAAGAGAGAGATATTAACTCCTTGAGATACTTTTATCTAGATTGAGTATGACTGTCTAGTTGATTCTCTAGCAAAGTATTTCGGAGTTAGTCCATACATATTGCTAAGCGAAATATTGGGTGGTGTTGTTAGACCCCCGCTTTTTCAGACATGATGGCGGAAGAAGGTCACAACCGGGCCCTACACATTACTGCACGCATCAAGGATTCAGAGTTCAAGAGGGCCCTCATCGACACGGGAGCGTCTTCGAATGTGATTACTCTCAAGACACTCAAGACGGCCAAGGTTCGCCCAAACAAGATCGTGCGACAGCCTACCACGATGACAGACTATGAAGGAAACCAAACCAACACGTACAGGTATGTCAATCTGAATTTATCTGTCGGGCCAGTCCAATCAAAGGTAAAATTCGAAGTCATAAAAAATGATCCGGACTACCATATGATACCGGGGAGACCATGGATTCATGATAATAGGATCGTCCCCTCGACGTATCACCAGTGCCTGAAGACTATGCTGAATAAAGAAGTCATTCGTATTCCTGCATCATTGTCTCCTTACGCACCAATATGTGGAGTGGAATTGTTTGAACCAAGAGAAGCTCCGCGGGAAGGATCAGACAAATTTCATTACATCCCACTCCCCATGTGGGCATCAATCCAGGAGGAGGACCGACTTGCATCATTGAAGGCTAAGCCCCATGATGGATCCTTGCTGACAAGGCGTCTCAATTCTTCCTCATCATGTGAATCCGCGACCCACGCTCACACTAATAGAGAATGAAATTTTGTGGCAAGCCGTGACCAGAAAGGGAAAACCATGTACCGACGCCTCCATTAGCAATTAGCAGGGGAGACTGTTACCCAGTCTCTCCGCCCAACGAAATGCTACAACAACGACGAGCCACAAGGAGTGCTAGATGCTCCACGATATCTGCAAGATGGATCCAACTCCACAACTGATGAGCTCAAAATCGTTAACATCGGGAATGAGGAATCTCCTAGGCATATCTCCAACAACTCAACCTTGTGTGCGGAGGAACGCACGAAGATCGTGGAACTTCTCAAAGAATACCAGGACATATTTGCTTGGACATATGAAGAAATGCCCGGTTTAGATGAAAAAATTGGTCACCCATCATCTACTTGTCATACCTGGATCCAAGCCGGTCAAACAATCTCCCAGGAAATTCAGACACGAGGTAGAAGAGCAAATCAAGACTGAGATTCAGAAGTTGCCAGTTGCTGGCTTCATTAAACCCATTCATCATCCGACCATGGGTAACTGCATTGGATAATAAGAAGAAAGGGAATAACCAACAATGACATGTTAAACAAAAGAAAGATGATGAGGTAACTGCTGCAAGTAATAATTTTGCACGTAATAATTCTGTTAATGCAAGCCATGCACAGTCCGTGGGTGTTTTGGAAAAAAATATAAACGCTCGTCCTGAAGTAGGTACAAGTAATGCGCAGCATCAAACTAGTGCTGGTGAAGCAAATCAGTTGGAAACGGAGCTTGATAAAGCTGCTGCTGAGTATCGTGAAGCTCAGCTGAAGTTTATTAAGTGAAAAAATGTTATTGCAGCTCAGGCGGATATAGATGCACGTAAGGAAAAAGATGGCATGGTTTCCCAGAATGTGATCACACCAAAGGCCGTGTCAAGTTTGGATAACAACCCTAAGTCCGTGTCTAAACAAAATACAAAAACTGAGATTTCTGTGGCTTTGGAGGGCAAACAGGATGCGGTTTTGAATCTTTCAGATTCTAATATTAACAAGGATTCTAAAGAGGATTGGACTGAGGTGAAAGGGAAGAAATCTCCTAATAAAGGTACTCCTTTCTCTTTTACTCCTTTTGAGAATGATTTTACTCCTTATGTGGATGAGATAATGCGAACTGAAGTTGTGGTTAAAAACAAATATGATGTCCTTGCATCTGAGTTAGGCCTTGATAATGTTAATATTGAGGAGGTGGAGGAGGAACAAGTGTTGGAATCTAGTGACTCAGATGTTAGTATGGGATCTAAAGATTGGGGCGAAGTTGATGTTGACATTTTAGCAAGGAAAAAAGATAGGAAAGTTTCCAAACAGGCTGCTAAAATTATAGAAAAGCGTTCTTTGCAATCTGATTCAAGTTTGGAATCTTCTCCCAGCAAGTCTATTGAGGAATCTCCAAGCCGTGACACTAACATGGAAATTCAAGTCGGGTTGGTTGATAATATTTTTGATAAGAATAATATTTTGTCTAAGGAAGAATTAGAGGTGGCAAGCAATATTCATCTTGAAGATGTGCGTGCTAAGTTCATTAGGAGTCAAGCTTTTAGACAAGAATATTTCAAAGAAAAGAGGGACCAAATGGAAAGAATGAATTCTAAAAAAAAATCCCCTAGTAAGTTTTCTCCTATTAAGCTTGTTCTTGGTAACTTTGCCACTGAGGATGAAGATGGAGAGTTTTATGTGGATGAAGATGAGGATATCTTGGGTAATTATGCTTTTGATACGGATATTAAGGCTGAATTTTTTTCCAAGAGAAAATCGTATAGAGTTGGTAATAGCAGAAGTAAATTGAAAGGGGTTGGCTATAGATATAGGTAGCTTGTTTTAAGTTTGTTTTTTGAGGTTATTACTTTTGTTATTTATTAAAGTTATTTAGACCCTTTTGGTTTATGGGGGTAGGGAGTTTTTGTGCTCCAAATTTGTAATTTTTGTAATTACGTTTTTTTATTATAATAAACTTTTGACTTAACAAAAAAAAAACCACTCATCATCCGACCTGGTTGGCTAATGTGGTTCCGGTGAAAAAGAAAAACGGACAGATCAGGTGCTGCGTGGATTTCAGAGAAAGACGATTTTCCTCTACCTAACATCGACATGCTAGTAGATTCCACCAGCGTACACGGAATGTTCTCCTTCATGGATGGATATAGAGGCTACAATAAGATAAGGATGTACGAGCATGACGCAAGTAAGGCAGCTTTTCGAACTCCTCTCGGAAATGCCATTTGGTTTAAAGAATGTTGGTGCAACGTATCAACGCGCTATGACAAATTTAAGGAGTATGGTGTAAAATCAACAATTCATGGCTTTGCTTATGAAACTTTGGTGGAATATCAAATACTCTTCTAAAGCCTGGTCTCGTTTTTTGGAAACCAGATTTACGTATAGAAATGGCAAATTTAAGGAGTATGGTGTAAAATCAACAATTCATGCTGGAATGCGTTGGGTTTACAAGGTGGTGGATCAGAATACCACATTTCTTATAGGAGATGGCAGAATTACTTCACTTTATTATGATATATGGTGTGGTGAAAAGAGTATTTCTGATGTTTTGAATCGCACGGACTTAGATAGGCAGGCTCGTGTGGGTGATTTGATTCAGCAAGGCTCTTGGATGATCCCGGAGGAGCACATGGAGCATTTGCTTTCTGCAGGTGTTGACGTGAACAACCTACCTAGGCTGCATATGGGAAGTGACAGAAAAGTTTGGATGCCGAACTTCAAAGGTGAATTTTCTGTTAAATCTGCTAAGGAATTGGTGCGTACTAAATACATTGCTATGGAGGGGATTAGCTTGCTTTGGACTTCATTCATCCAAATTTAACTGCTCAAAATTGGAAATTCTTAAGGGGTGCTTGCGCTACTTTAGTTAAAGTTAAAAGCAGGTTCAAACATTCTTTTCCGAACAAGTGTATGGTGTGTAAATGTGATGAGGATTCTTTGGAACATGTGTTTATGGTCGTGCAACTTTGCTGTTCAGGCCTGACTTTGGACTTCTGGTATGTTTGGTTTAAAACCTAACTCAAATCTAGTTATTTCTTACAAGGCATCTAAGGGTCGTAATAGAATTGTCAAGGATTTATGGCTTGTGGCGAATTTGGTGGTAAGGTATGAATTATGGTTCATTCGTAACAAGTGTGTGTATGAAAAACAAACAACAAATTTACACTTCTTTAAACAACGTGTATTTAATCTTATTCATGAGTACTCTTACCGGTTGAAGAGTTTCATGTACAAGTCAGTTGAAGATGTCCGTATTTTGAACCTTTTTGGAGTTGCTCATAGAAAGGTGAAGCATGTGGAACCTGTTTCTTGTTATTGGAAGCCTCCGGAGAGAAATGAATTACTTCTTTGTTGTGATGGGCGGCTCGTGGAAACCCGGGTGTAGCAGGTGATGGAGTTGTAGCGAGAGATACTGATTGCAATACGCTAGGAGCGATGAGCATTGGACTTGGTATTACAACCAATTATTTGGCGGAGATGTATGGCATAATTTTTGGCTTGGAGTGGGCGAGACAGTGGGGTTTTCAGCCAATTATTATTCGTTCAGACTCTACTAGTGTGATTAAGGCTTTTGAAGAGAATTTGATTCCCTAGTTTGCACAACAGAGATGGTTGGATGTGCGTCACTCTTATGATTCGGTCCGCTTTATTCATACTTTTCGTGAAGATAAATTTTCAGCGGATCAAATGGCTAGAAAGAGGTGTTCTTTTGATAATGAAGTTTGAATGCATTATATTGGGCGTCCAAATTTTTTGAGTACAATAGAATATCCAAATGTGGAGTTTCTTGAGGTTTTTATGACCTCTTTTTCTTGTAAACTACTTGTAAATATTGTTATCATCATTAATACAATTTTTTGACTTATCAAAAAAAAAGTACCTACAGAAAATTAGTCGTGATAAACGGGATCCTGTAAACTTGTATTTTCCACTGTTGGTCAATTCGATAAATGGTTTCAACCGCTGACCGTTGACTTTAAAAGTCTCTCCAGTATCATGATCATAACCTCAATAGCACCGTGAGGATACACGGTCTTGACATAGAATGGGCCAGTCCAGCGAGATCTAAGCTTACCAGGAAAAAGGTGAAGGCGATAATTATACAAGAGAACTTTCTGGCCTGGTGTAAACGACTTTCGAAGAATCGATTTGTCGTGAAAAACTTTGGTTTTCTCCTTGTAAATTTTTGCATTTTGGTAAGAATCATTACGAATTTCTTCTAACTCATTGAGCTGAAGTCTACGATTATCACCAGCAGTAGGTAGGTAAAAATTTAGCCGTTTAATGGCCCAATAAGCTCGGTGTTCTAATTCTACAGGCAAGTGGAAGGCTTTACCGAAGACAAGTCTATTCGGAGACATCCCAAGTGGAGTCTTAAAAGCGGTTCGGTAAGCCCATAAAGCTTCTATTAAGCGCAAAGACCAATCCTTTCGGGTAGGGTTTACGGTCTTCTCTAAAATTTGTTTGATCTTCCTATTAGACACTTCTACTTGGCCACAAGTTTGTGGGTGGTAAGGTGTAGAAACCTTATGGGTAATGGAGTATTTCTTCATGAGCGTCTCGAAAGACCGGTTACAAAAATGGGATCCTCCATCACTAATGATTGCTCTAGGAATACCAAATCGAGAGAAAATATTGTCTCTACAAACTTGATCACAACGTGGCGATCGTTTGTCTTGGTAGCCATTGCTTCAACCCACTTAGACATATAGTCAACAGCTAATAAGATGTAAAAGTTTCCATAGGAATTGACAAAAGGACCCATAAAATCTATACCCCACACATCAAATATTTCTACTATTAGTATAGGACTAAGTGGCATCATACTACGTCGGGTCAACTTCCCTAATTTCTGACATCTTTCACAGCTTTGACAAAATAGGTGGGAGTCCTTAAACAGAGTTGGCCAATAAAGACCGGATTGCAAAACCTTCGCAGTTGTTCTCTTAGAACTAAAGTGACCCCCACAAGCTCCAGAATGACAAAAAGTCAAGACACTTGAGATTTCGTTGTTAGGTATACAACGACGGATGATCTTATCAGGGAAGTACTTGAATAAGTATGGATCATCCTAGAAAAAATATTTAACCTCAGACAAGAACTTAACTCTATCCTATTTAGACCAATGGTCAGGCATTTGACCAGTTACCAAATAATTAACAATGTCAGCAAACCAGGGTAACTCAGAGATGGAAAATAATTGTTCATCAGGGAACGTATCATGGATTGGTATCTCATCATCTCTAGTCTCAGCAAGAATATGGGATAAATGGTCAGCTACTACATTTTCAGACCCTTTCTTATCACGAATATCTAGAGTAAATTCTTGGAATAACAAAACCCATCTAATCAGCCGAGGTTTTGAGTCCTTCTTTGAAAGGAGATATTTGAGTGCGGCATGATCAGAATACACTATGACCTTAGACCCTATGAGATATGATCTAAATTTCTCCAAAGCAAAAACGATGGCTAACAGTAGTAGTATAGTTTAACTGGGCATCGTTTAGGGTCCTACTAGCATAATAAATCACACTAGGTGCTTTATCACGTCGTTGGCCAAGGACAACACCAACCGCATAATCGGACGCATCACACATGAGTTCAAATGGGAGGTTCCAATCGGGTGGTTGGATGATAGGTGCAGAAGTCAAGAATAATTTAAGCTTCTCAAAAGCTTGAACACAGACCGGGGTTCGTGTACAATAGTACCCTGCCAGTGGTCTAGTGGTAGAATAGTACCCTGCCACGGTACAGACCGGGGTTCGTTTCCCGGCTGGTGCATTTATTTTTTTGATATATTTCGTAGCACTAGTATGTACTAGCTATGAGGAGAGAGAAACTCTGGCGATTTTCCTAGGGTTTTGTGCGTTTTTTCAATTTTCTTCTTCAATTATTGTTTAATCTTAGGATTGATGATGACTGAGGAAACTGTGTTACGTATTACGAATGGATCACCAACTCCAACCTTTGCGGAAAAAGTGAAGGTACGTCAGACATTGCAGCCTACGGCCATTGATGTTAGCAGTCTGCCAAATCCCACGTTAATTAATGGAGAACCATCTTTGGTAATCCCTACTGATTTTTATCAGGAAGGATGTAAGCCTTTTGAGTTTAGATTTATTGCAAGACTCAACTTCACGGGTTTGAAGTTTTTGGAGGTGAAGAACAGTTTAGTTACTCAATGGCAGCTAAACCCTAACTCAGTTAGGTTTATGTCTATGAGTAGGGGTTTCTTTGTTGTTATGTTGCAGGATGAGCACACAAAAGCCAGAATCCGTAACAGAAAATGGTTTGTTAATCAACAAGAGATACGTTTGATGGATTGGTACCCTGGTTTCGATCCTGAAAGGCAAAATACTTCCCATGCACCTGTTTGGGTTCATCTTCCAGGTCTTCATGCAGAGTTATGGACCGAAAGATCTTTGTTATCCATTGGTAAAGCAGTTGGTAATCCGATTGTAGTTGATCAAAGAACTTTGAATCTGGAGTTTGGAAGCTATGCGTCAGTGCTGGTTGACGTAGATTTCGCAAAACACATTCCTGACAGAATTCTTTTAACAGCTGGGGGGAGAACTTTCTGGCAATATGTGGAGATACCTAAGCATCCAAAATTCTGTATGCATTGTAACAATCGGGCACAATGAGAGTGAGTGCAGGAGGAAACCAAAATTTGATGAACCTGTTAAGGACAAGGCGGATATCCAGGAATGGCAGGATGCTAAAGGTAAGAATCAATCACGCAATCGTAAGAAGAATAACACTCAAGCGGGTACTAGTGGTGTTGACAAGTCAGGAGAAACTGGTGAAGATGCACACAACGGTGCGGGTGAAACTGTTAATGAGCCTAGTGCGGGTAAAGATATTAATGTACATGTTGCTGTTGGGGAGAATGTTGCTGGTAAGGAGGATACTAGTCAGCTTGAGGAGGTGTTGGCTGCTTCTGAAGCTCGGCTTCGTGCAGCGTCTGACGCTGTTGAGACAGCTAAACTGGCGATTGCTGCGAAACGAGCATTAGCTAATATTTTGTTGGTTGATGAAACCACAATTGCGGCTAAGTCAGGAACAAGTGATGAATTGGTGAGAACTAATCACTCTAGTACTGATAAGAACCATGCCAACTCTTCTACTCCCTATATACCTATTCAAGACGCAGTGGTTCATAGTATTGTGGAGACTCCTACCTACAATGCTTTGATGGATAATACTGTGGTTATCTCCTCAAATAAATTTGATGTTTTAACTGATGAGTTGGGGCTAAACAACACAGTGCAACAATCTAATCAGGAGGAGGAGAGTTCGGATGAGGACCTCATGCCAGAGAAAGCTTCAGCAGGTGTCAAGGGAGCCAAATGGTCCGAGATTCCAGTTGAAAAAGTTGTGCATAAGCAAACTAGGAAGCCTGGTCGTGTGCAAATTCAAGATAGTTCGCAGCAAAGTACTTCTCAGAGTTATACTCAAACTAAATCTCCAGATTCCAAGTCTGACTCGGACTCTGAGGTTAATGATTTGGGAATCCGAGTTAGCAAAGGTTTCTCACCAGTTATTGGTAAAAGGGTTCTGAATAAGAATCCTAAGATATCTTCTAAACCAAAAAATACAGTTTCTTAATGCGAGTCCTCTTTTGGAATGTCAATGGAGTGGCGAAGGTGGAGGCTGGTTTGAAGTTACGTGAGCTAGTTAGGGAGTTTAAGCCGGTTCTTCTGTGTATTGCTGATCCGAAAATTCCTTATTCAGATGGTGTTATGGTAAGGTTAAATTTAGATGGTTTTATTAAGAAGGCAATTCATAATTCTACTTCAAGTTCTTTTGGTAATCTTTGGATTCTTTGGAGTGAAGATATTTAAGAGCCAGTTGTGTTAAATATGACTTGGCAGGCTATTACGGTGAAGACAGAAGGAGTCTTTATTTCTTGTGTTCATGCTAGTTATATCCATGTTTTTAGAAGGAGATTATGGAGTTAACTTTCTGTAGTAGATTCTAATTCTCCTTGGTTGGTTATTGGAGATTTTAACTGTGTTCTTCGCAACGATGAGAAGAGGGGTGGTAGAGATGTTCGTACTTCTAGTATTAATGAATTCAGTGATTGGATGGAAGAGAATGGTCTTTTTGAGGCAGATTCTTTGGGTTCAAAGTTTACTTGGACTAATGGCCAATCGAGGGGGAGAAGAATTATTAGCAAGTTGGATCGTGCTATTATTAATGAACATTGGTTAAATAAATTTTCGAATTGGCGGTGTAAAGCTCTTCCTAGGGAAGTTTCGGATCATTCGGCTCTTATTGGTTATCCTTTTGTTGCTTCTAGGCCAAGACGTGCTCCTTTCAGATTTCAGAAAATGTGGTTTACGCATCCTGATTTTTTGAAAATGGTAGAGACTTCTTGGAATACTCCGGTGTATGGTAATCCAGATTTTATTTTTCCTTTCAAGCTGAAGAGATTAAAGGCAACTATGAAGTTGTGGAATCATCAGGTGTTTGGTAATGTGAATGCAAGACTCAAACAGGCTCGGCTGAAATTTGAAGCGGCGAGTAGGAATTCGGATGAGGACCCTTTAGACATTTCTAAGCAGAATGAGATGAAGGATGCGCTTGTGGCTGTTCAGGAGGTGCGTATGCAGCAGCATATTTATGTTGAAGCAAAAATCTCGCAACAAATGGATTTTGGAGGGTTCTAGCAATACTTATTTTTTCCATAGTTCTATTAATACTCGTAGAAGTGTCAATACAATTTCGGAATTGGTGACAGATGATGGGTCCCTTATCATTGATCCGGACCAATTAAGAGACCATGTTGTTTCTTAATATGAGAGTAAATTTAATGGAGTAGATACGAGGACTGAGAGTAGGTTGTTTGAGTATGGTCATAATTCTATTTCTCTTGAGGAAAGGCATATGTTGGATTATATTCCTTCTTTGGAGGAGATTAAGATGGCGGTGTTTGATTTGGGTGCGGATAGTGCTCCTGGTCCGGATGGTTTCTCGGGGTGTTTTTATAGGCATTGTTGGGATTTAATTCATCAGGACCTAGCTAAGGTTATTATTTTTTGCTGGATCAACAAAACTATTCCTAATGGGGCTAATTCTAGTCTCATTCTTTTGCTTCCTAAGGTAAGAGGTGCGGATAGTCTGGAGAAATTTAGACCAATTGGTCTAAGTAATTTTTTCTTCAAAATCTTTACAAAATTTTTAGCAACCAGGCTTGGAAAAGTCTTAGATAATTTGGTTTCGGAGGAACAAGTGGCTTTTATGAAGGGGAGAAATATTCATGAAAATATTAGTCTGGCGTCTGAATTGGTTAATGAGCTGCACATTAAAAGAAAGGATGGCAACTTAGGTCTCAAACTTGATATTTCTCAAGCTTTTGATACATTTTTTTTTGATAGGTCAAAATGGTTTATTAAAGCAAAAAAACGTAATTACAAGAATTACAAAAAAGGAGGCTCTAGGCCTCCCCACCCCCATAAACCAAAGGCGAAAAAAAACTCTAAAAACTCATAAAATAAGCTCCTAAACACAAAAAAACATGCAAAAAGAAGAAAACTAGAAAATTAAAAACGTTTTCGTCCCTTGTTACCAACTCTAAATTTATTCTTCTTGGGAATGAGACCGACAATAATTTGAGTCAAATCATAGTCTCCATAAGACTCCTTGTAAACATCTTCATAATCATCATAGGTTTCATCATAGTCATAATCCTCTCCATTTTCATCTGAAGCATAATTACCACCCGGAACAAGCTTAATAGGAGATTGTGCCTTTTTCTTAGTTGACATTCTATCCATTTGCTCCTTTTTTCCTTGAAATACTCTTTTCTAAAGGTTGAATCTTTAATGAAGTTATCACGCACTTCATCAATCTGAATGGTGCTTGCCTCCTCTAGTTCCTCATTTTTCAAAATATTATTCATATCAAAAACACATTCGTCCAACCTGATTAGGCTAGGATTTTCTTCGTTGGACCTAGAATTCGTAGCCATGATTTTCGCAGCTTGCTTGGCCATTTTTCTAGCTTGTTTCCTTGCTAGAATATCTGCATCAACTTCACCCCAATATTTTGAACTCATACTAATATCCGAGTCACTAGAATCATCTTGTTCCTCCTCCACCAAAGCCTTACTAGAATCATTAGCAAGGCCTAAGTCAGATGCCAGGGCACCATATTTGTTATTCACCACTAAATCTGTTTGAAAAATCTCATCCACAAATGTAGTTTCAAAAGATTTAAATTTAAAAGGAGTACCTTTGTTTGGAGAGCTCTTAATCTTTACTGTTTTCCAATCCTCTTTAGATGATCCTGGTTTAGAATTAGAAGCAGAAGTAGAATTCAAAACTGAGATAGACCCTGGTATAACGGCCTGAAGATCAGTTTGCTTGGACTTATTCTTGGTCATAGATTCACGCTTTGAAGAAGTATCCAAATCAGCTGCTTGGATACGGACAAATATGTACGATCAGAATCCTTGTTGTACACGGACTGTCTATCCACTAGCTTGGCCTGAGCTTGCTTAGACACGGACATATTTTCAGACTTGTTCACTGACACGAAATTTCCAGATTTAGAAATAAAATCGTTTCCTGCCATATTAGGATTTACAGATATTCCTTCCAAAACCACAACTGGCGTGCCTTCCAAATTTTTCTTAGACACGGAATTGTGTTCAGAGTTTTGGTTTGGCACTGGAGCTGTATCATTCTTAGTCCCATACAATGAATCCAAATTGGAGTCTTTTGACGTCCCAGAACTTGCAACTTTACGTACAACAACGTGTGCTTTTGATGCAATAGCATTCTTCCACCGGATCAAATTGAGTTGTGCCTCACGATAATCAATAAAGGCTTTATCTAGTTGCTCCTCCAACTTCTTAGCTTCAACATTCTCATGAACTAGATCAATGATCTCCTTCCCAGACTGATCAATAACCTCATTATCATTACCATTACTCACCATATTTCTCTGAACATTGTCTACTGCAGTTTTTGTATTTGCTGCAATATCTTCTTTACTGACGTTATCTGCATGATTTTCATGGGAAATAATATCGTCAGTTTGAGATTTTTTAACTTGCCACCTTTTTTTTTTGGATTGCTATCTGTTGTATCATTCAAAACTCGTTTCCCATCCATAGCTGAATTCCCTAATATCTTACGAGATGCCTGACAGTTCTCAAATTTATGACCCATAAATTTGCAATGAGAACAAAACTTAACATTCTCCATATCTTGAACTTCCACATATTGCCAGAACTCCTTACCATTGGCTTTAAGATATATTCTTTTAGGAATCTCTTTTGCAAAATCAATGTCAATAAGAACAACAGCATAATTACCAACATCATGATCCAACGTTTTCTGGTCTATAGTAATTGGTTTACCAAGAATTTTTTCAATAGATAGAAGAATTTTTTTTGTCCATAATTCAATGTATAATCCAGGGAAACTCACCCAAACTGTAGCATGAGACGTGGTTTGCTTTTCAAGATCAAAATTAGGGTAAAAGTTCATAACCCTAAGGGTTTGGTTCTGAACCTTTCATGAATCTCCATGCCATACACGCTCTTTATCTTCCGCAGAAATCAACTTGATGATGAAAAACCCCTTAGTCATAGGAACAAGCTTGCATCTTCCATCACCAAAACCCCATTGTTCTTCCAATCTTTTTTGGACCTCATTAAGTTTCAAACCTTTAAAGTTCAGTCTTCCAATAAGGAAAATATCCCTCCCTTCTTTTGTTAGTTCTAAAGGTAAAACTAACGCTGGTTCTTCAAGGTATGAAGACGCCTCTGGAAGGGATAACAAATCAGAATCTGTTAACATATATGGTTTTTTTCCCTTGACTAAATCAGCAAACGTAGCCCTATGAACCCCATTAGATTTCGTGGAAGAAACAGTGTTTTCCCCCATCCTAAATCACCAAAAGATGATCAAGGATGAAGGAAAAAATTGAAAACCAACAAGCTTTTGATACAGTTAGTTGGCCTTTTATCTTGGAAGTGTTTCGTAGATATGGTTTCTCAGAGGATTGGTGTACTTGGATTCACAATATTCTGAAGTCTGCCAGGATTTCTATTCTTCTTAATGGGAGTCCGGAAGGTTTTTTCAAGATTAATAGAGGTTTGCGTCAAGGGGATCCGCTATCTCCTCTTATCTTTGTTTTGATGGAGGATGTTCTAAGTAGGAACATTACTAAACTCTTTCAAAACAAGAGTATGACTCATATGGTGAAGCGTAATGGTATTGCTCCAACTCATTTATTTTTTGATGATGACATTATGATCTTTTGCAAGGGTAATATGATGAGTCTAACAAACTTAGTGAAGCTCCTGGGAGATTATGAACAAGCTTCTGGTCAGCGAGTTTGCAGGGAGAAGAGTAAAATATATTTTGGAGGTGGGTCTTTGAATAGGAAACAAGCTATTGTAGACTTCTTAGGCATGGGAGTGACTTATTTCCCAGATAGATATTTGGGGGTTAAGGTGATGCCTGGAATGGTGAAGTATAGCCATATTAGTAACGTGGTGGATAAACTGAAGGAGAAGCTTTCGGTTTACAAAGGTAAGATGCTTTCCTTTCAGGATCGTGTTGTTCTTGTTAAAACTGTTCTTTCTAGTTATGCGATTCATAACATGGTTGTGTATAAATGGCCTGTTAAATTTGTTAACCAATGTGAACGAGTGATTCGTAATTTTTTCTGGTCGGGGGATTCAAGTTTAGCTAGAGCTTTTGTGGTTGGTTATAGCAAGATCTGCAGTCCGGTGCGGGAAGGGGGTCTTGGGCTTACTAGCCTAAGCAACATGAACAAGGCTCTGATTATGAAGTTGTGGTGGAACATTAAAGCTTCTACGAAGAAATGGGCTAGATTTCTGGATTCGAAATTCACTTGCAGGGATGGTCGGCTGAAGTTGGATGGAGTTAAATCTTCAATTATGAAGTTATGCACAATACTAAATCTTTAATTGGTGACGGTAGAGCAACTTCTCTATTTTATGATGTATGGTATGGGTCTGAATCTTTGGCAGATGTTTTGCAGCAACCTGACCTTGACAGAAATGCCAGGGTGAGTGATATCATTGTGCAGGATCAATGGAGGCTGGAAGGAGTTCATATGCCCGACCTTGTCAGTGCTGGTGTGAATCTGGAGAGTTTTCCAAGGAGGCACACAGGAGGTGATAAGAAGTTATGGATGCCGGACCTTAAAGAGGTTTTCTCTGTTAAGTCTGCAAGGGAGCTGGTGAGGATGAGGTATCCGGTGCTGGAGGAAGCAAATCTTTTATGGAAGAGTGTTGTGCACCCTTCTTTGGCGGCGCAAAATTGGAAGTTTGTCAGGGGAGCTTGTGCAACTTTGGATAAAGTTAAGAGCAGGTTCAATATAGCTCTTCCGTCCAGGTGCAGTGTGTGTCAGATTGCGGAGGAGTCTTTGGAACATGTGCTTTGGAGCTGTAGTGCGGCGAATCGAGCTCGACAATGGCTGGAAGGTATTTTCCATATTAGTCCTCATTATAACTTGCTTGTTGCTAACAAGGGAGCGAAAGAGCGTAGTAGAATGATTAAAGACCTATGGTTAGTCTCAATTTTGGTGCTGCGTTCGGAGTTGTGGTTCCAAAGGAATAAGATGGTCTATGAACAAAAGAAGCCTTGCTGGACCTTCTTCAAAAAACGTGTTTTTAGCTTCATTCATGAGTATCGGCTAGAATGACAGGATGTATGTTCAATAAGATAGAAGATCTTGAGATTTTGAATTTTTTCAGAGTTAAATGTCGTAGGGTGAAGATGGTAGAGCCTGTTGAGTGTTTTTGGCAACCTCCTAGGCACAATCAGCTTTTGCTATGCTGTGACGGTGCCTCTAGAGGCAATCCAGGGGTGGCGGGTGCTGGTGTGGTGGCAAGAAATTCTGCTTGTGAAGTGGTTGGGGCAATGTGTGTTGGTCTTTGAGTTATTTCCAATTATTTGGCTGAGTTATTTAGCATTCTGATTGGTTTAGAATGGGCAGTTCAATGGGGATACCAGGATGTTCTAGTGCGGACTGATTCATCAAGTGTCATAACAGCCTTGGAAGGGGATTCTATTCCTTGGTTTGCTAAAAATAGATGGTATGATGTTAAGGGCATGTTTGATTCTATAAATTTTGTGCACACGTACCGTGAAGCCAATTTCGCTGCTGACAAAATGGCGAAGACTGGTTTCTTCTTAGATAATGGAGTGAGACTCACTTTTGTTGGTCGTCCTGATTTGTTAAAGTCAATAGAGTTCCCTTATGTTTCCTATTTTCGTTTGAAATAGTATTTTGAGTTTTTGGGGTTGCTGTGACCTCTTTTCTCATGTACTATCTTGTAAATAATTCTTTTATTTAATACAATTTTTTGACTTATCAAAAAAAAAACAGGCTTCATCAAATACAAAAGCAGTATCTTTAGCAAGTAGGTTCGATAGAGGTAAGGAAATCTTGCTAAAGTCTTTGATGAAACGACGATAAAATCCAGCATGGCCAAGGAAAGATCTAACATCTGTTACATTCTTAGGTGGTCTTAATTTTGAAATTAGGTCAACCTTGGATTTATCAACTTATATTCCCTTAGAGGACACCACATGTCCTAACACTATTCCAGATTTAACCATAAAATGACATTTTTCCCAATTAAGGACTAAGTTCTTTTCTTTACAACGTTCTAGAACTAGTGTAAGGTGGTGCAAACATTCATCGAAAGAGGATCCAAAACCGAAAAATCATCCAAGAAGACCTCGAGAAATCGCTCAACCATGTCTGAGAAGACACTTAGCATGCAACGTTGGAATGTTGCGGGTGCATTGCACAACCCAAAAGGCAAACGCCTGTAAGCAAAAGTACCAAATGGACATGTGAAGGTTGTTTTCTCTTGGTCCTCTGGTGCTATAGGGATTTGGTTATAACCAGAGTATCCATATAAGAAACAATAATGGTTGTGGCCAGCTAATCTTTCTAACATCTGGTCGATGAATGGTAAAGAAAAGTGGTCTTTCCTAGAGGCTGAGTTCAGCTTACGGTAGTCTTTACATACTCTCCACCCGGTGGTAACACGGGTAGGTATCAATTCATTGTTCTCATTCGCAACTACCGTAATCCCAGACTTCTTTGGGACAACCTGGACATGACTGACCCATTTACTATCAGATATGGGGTATATGGTACCCGCATCTAACAACTTGAGCACTTCAGTGCGAACAACTTCCTTCGTATTAGGATTCAAACGTCTCTGCATTTCTCTTGAGGTTTTGGAACCTTCTTCTAGGTAGATGTGGTGCATACAATCGACAAGACTAATTCCTTTCAAATATACTATAGTCCACCCTATTGCAGTCTTGTGATCACGAAGAACACTAACTAGTCTACTTTCCTGATCGGGCTCTAAGTCAGAGGCAATTTTGGCAAGAAGAGTATTTTCACTACCAAGAAATACATATTTCAGTGTATCTAGTAGCGGCTTTAATTCAAGGGTGGGGGACTTAACTGATGATGGGAGGGGTTTATCTATGGTCGGCGGAAGAGGTTCTAGTTTACGCTGCCATTTACCATAATTCATTATTGGCGTAGAATCTAACAACGCATTAACTTCTTCAAAATGATTACCCTCATCATAGTAGGCTCCAAAGTGGGCCAAGCACGCCTCTAAAGGATCGCTAACACTATTGGTGGTAAAGGTATTCTCAACTAGAGAATCAATCATACATATAAAATCATAGCGTTCAGGGTCCGGTGGGGCTTGTAACGCCTTCAAAACGTTCACCGAGATTTTCTGATTCCCAAAGGAAAATTCTACCAGGCTAGTTTGACAATGTATGACTGCATTTGCAGTGGCTAGAAACGAACGACCTAGGATGATTTGGATATTAATATCTTGACTAGAGACAGGTTGAGTGTCTAAAATCACAAAGTCAACTAGATAGATAAAGTTTTCTACCTGAACCAAAACGTCTTCAATAATTCCACGTGGGATTTTTACTGACCTATCGGCTAACTATAGTGTTATCCTAGTTGGTTTCATCTCACCTAGTCCAAGTTGTTCATATACCGAGAACAGTAACATATTCACACTATCCCCGAGATCTAATAGAGCATTGTCTATCGTTTGTTTACCTATGACACATGTGACGGTAGGACAACCAGGATCTTTAAATTTGACTGGGTACTTTTGTGAGATTATGGAACTAACTTGTTGGGTCAAATATGCTTTTTTATGGACACTCGCGTCTCTCTTGACAATACACATCTCTTTTAGGAACTTGGCCATAGTCGGTACATGTTTTATTGCATATAACAAGGGCAGGTTGATCTTAACTTGCTTAAAGATGTTTAGGATTTCAGCATATGTACTAGGCTTTTTCTTAGCGAGTCTATGAGGAAATGGCGCAGGTGGTACGTATACTCTCTTCAGGGATATTTTCCTCACTTGGACTCTTAGCACTCTCGGGCTCATTAGGGTCTTTAAACGATGTTTGATCAACTTCAGTCTCTTTTTCAGCTGGACTCTTGTCCTTAGGTGGTTCTACCGAGTTCTCTAATGTTTTATCACTCCTAAGGGTGACAACTGCTTTGAAATGTTCGTTGTTGTTAGAACTACCTGACCCATTAACCTGGTGAACTCCTTTGGGATTCAGAGTCGGTTGGCTAGGAAATCTCCCATTCTCCCTATCACTTAACCTGTTTGACAATTGACTTATTTGAGTCTCTCTGTTGACAGTAGCTCGGTCACTGTTTTGTTGGTTACGTTGAATTTCATCGAACCTATGACCTAAAGTGTCAAAATTTTGTTTAGTCTCGGCATTATTTCGGACACTACCTTCAATAAAGAGTCTTAGAGTTTCCTCTATAGACGACACCTTTTGGTCGACTGGGCTCGGTTGAGGTTAGTTTCTAGGAAAACCTGGTGGTGGGTTGCTATATGGGCTACCCTGATGGGCACCTTTGGACCACAAAAAATTAGGATTATGTCTCCAACCTGGGTTATAGGTATTAGAATAAGGATCGAACTTGGGTCGACTCTCATATTTAGAGTTCATACCACCATGTAGGACACTAACCTGGTCACGAGTAGTTCCATTAGGGTAAAACATAGGACAGTGAGGTCCAATATGACTTTCATCACCACAAATGGTACATGGATAGGTTCTGGGCTCACTGTTACAACTCATAGTCTGGTTAGACCCTTGGTTCAACTCTAAGGCCTCTAGACGCCTAAGGATATCAAACCCATTATCGACTCTATTGACCCTATGGATAGGGTTCCTAGTTATTTCGGGCTCCCTCTTGAAGCCTATTGTCTAGTTTTATCAGCTAACTCGACAAACTCTTCAAAACATACCTCTGGGTCTTGATGGGTAAATTCTCCACCACTAATTGTTTCTACCTGCATTTTGGTTTCACTATCTAGGCCCTCATATAAAATTTGGGCCATGTGGCCTTTCTCAAAGCCATGGTGTGGGCATTGGTATAACAATTCATTAAACCTTTCTATGTAATCATGTAGGCTCTCACCTATTTTCTGCTTAAAGGTTTGGATAGACTGCCTAACAGCAGCAGTCTTGTGGTGTGGGTAGAACTTCTTAACAAAGGCCTCTACAAGACCATCCCAAGTGGTGATTGTTTTAGATGGAATCAAATGGTACCACTCATTGGCTCTCTCTTCTAGGGAAAAAGAAAACAAACGCAACCTAAGCACATCTTTGGCGACGTTCGGATAATTCATTGTGTCACAAATCATCTCGAAGTCTCTTATATGGGTATATGGGTTTTCATTCTCTATTGCCCTAAATTTTCGAAGCATGCTAAATGTCTCAGGTTTAATGTCAAATTTCACAGTAGTAGATGGTAAAAAAATCTCCTGGGTCACGTACCACTCTAGATGGGTTCATCCTATCTCTAAGGGTTTTGGTCGGCGGGGCTTCATCATCACTAACCATGTCGACAAAAATAGAATTACCACCTCAATCCGTGTAACGGGTCGGACTCAAATTAAAAAGGTTTTCTACAAGTCTATCTCCTACCCATTTCCAACGTCGCATACACAAGCAAGAATACCAGTGTTTAGCAAGAAATTGTACACATGCAAATGCCGGGGTTCACTAATTCAGGTAAGCTTGGGTTAAC
This sequence comes from Papaver somniferum, assembly GCF_003573695.1. Lineage (NCBI taxonomy): Eukaryota > Viridiplantae > Streptophyta > Magnoliopsida > Ranunculales > Papaveraceae > Papaver > Papaver somniferum. The sequence continues at coordinate 177,963,228 of NC_039364.1, read as the reverse complement.
TACAGCAAAATATACCTACAGTCAAAGACTGGTCACAGGTACTGGGTTGAGGTTTGTGGTGTTTCAGATGATAACGCCCAGAGGGTTCACCGTACTAAACCACGTGTTTTCCTAAAATCGGTGCCAGAGAAATACAATTGGTGTGTGCGTGTTTTTAAAAAAAAAAATAGAAAATAAAAGAAATATGTACAAAAGGAAATAAAATCTAAAAGAATTAAAAAAAATTGGTTTTTATTACTTACCTCTTTTGGTAGGCAATTCCACAATAAATGAAGAATATTACCTGCACAATAAAAATAAGAAAAATACCCAAGTAAAATCAAAGAAAAATAAATAAACTAAACAAAGAAAAAAACTAAAAACACTAAAAAGAAAAGATAAAAATCTAAAACCTAGCCTAAAGGCAAGTCCGCGTCGGCGGCGCCAAAAACTGGTGTAGTTTTTACAGTGGAACTAAGGAATTCGATTCTCGGACTCTTTTTAAGGACTCGATTTTTAAGACTAATTAAGAAAAGATTACTAGATAAAAATTGCTAAAAATGATTCTTGTATTCAATTAAAGCAGTCTAGGATGTCAAGATTCCATCACTACTACGCATACTAAATGATTGTAACTATTCCCTATAATACTTTCTCAAAATTACACAAGACGATTTAGGACAAATAATACGTCTCGGAAAATAAATCTTTTCAAACAATTATTTTTCTCAAAGAATTAACAATCTTCTTCACTTTTAAATGCTAGTCTCTAACAAAGAATATATAAGTCACTATTTAAGCATTATAGGGCACATGAAGAAAATCATTATCGTGATAAATCGAGAATAAGGACCAAGAGAATTGTTATAGAAAATAATCAATCTCAAAATTACGACGATTTAGGACAAATAATACGTCTCGGAAAATAAATCTTTTCAAACAATTATTTTTCTCAAAGAATTAACAATCTTCTTCATTTTAAATGTTAGTCTCTAACAAAGAATATATAAGTCACTATTTAAGCATTATAGGGCACATGAAGAAAATCATTATCGTGACAAATCGAGAATAAGGACCAATAGAAATTTAGCTACTCATGGCAAAATTAAAGAAAGAAAAGAAATAAACCATCATATTTATTTGAATAGAAATGCTTACAAGACGGAGCCGTTTCGGTGCCAAGCAATGTAACTAAGAAATGCTCGCCTTAATTTTGATTACAATGGATTTATTCACTTCTTTTTCTTAGTTTACCAAGCACCAAACAGTGGACAAATCAATGAAAAGACAAAAGCCTCCAAAGTGAAAAACGTGAGTAGCTTCCAAAACTTTTTGTAAGTCCTCCAAAACTGACGACCCCCTCTTTATATAGCCTACCACTTCCTTTAGTTTCCATAGTGGTGGGATTTTTAATTAATTCTTCTAATCTTGCATGCACGGTCATGAGTGTGCTGGTTTAGATTCATTTGTTAAATGAATTTCAAATCCTCCATATTTCCTTCCTAATATGTAATGGAAACTTCCAAACTAGTCAAATCATTCCTTTCACTTTTTATATCTTCCTTTATGATGTCGACATTTAGCATTCTTCCCTGATTTTCCTCCATTTCTTCATTTCCAAATATCTTCCCATTATTAAATATATGAATTTTATTTCCTTGTATAGTATAATTGCATGCATACCAGTAATTGAGTGTGGGGAGCTTGTGGAGTTGTGTGGAAATGCGGAGCAGGGCCTTCCTTTTTTTGCTTCCTGACCGGCTCTGTCTACTATGGTCCAAGAACCAATAATGATAGTGCCTTGAGATAGTCGGATTGGCTATTTATATCATTTTACGTGCAAAGTCCCGGTATTTTATCGCACTCCAGCTTAATTTGCCAAACACTGCAAAACTAAACAAAACCATCAAATTGTACAAAATAGAGAACTAAGAATTGTAAATTGAGATGCAAAAATGTCGTGTTTACACACTTATCATCATGCTTTTAATTTTATCTTTAGAACACTGAGGACAATGTTATATTTAAGTTTGCGGGTATGGGAGAAACTTTTTAGTTGCAATAATTAAACTCCAGAGCCTAGAAATTTATGCTTATTAAGGATGACACTAACCAATCTAAGTGGATGGAAGCAACTTGGTTGTAGGAGTTGGGGAACCAATCTGAGTGGATGGAAACATCTATACAGAGTCTATTCATAAAAGAACGGACCTCAGGTGTTAGAAATAACATGATAACTTGTATACATATGGATAAACAAATTACAAAAGAATTCGTTTTACATACGCTTGATTCCAAGTTTCAACATCACAATAACGTGTATATATTCAATCAATAAATGTCGTTTTTGGCATTTGAATAACAACATAGTTTTCTCCCCCTAAAGGTAAGATAGGTAAATATTCAATCCGAACATCTTTGTTATTCCCATTTTTGTAGTCAGAATTACTACAACAACACTATGATATGTTTCTCCCCATTAGTCAATGCTTTACTCTTTCGTTAGACATAACGTTTAAGCACAATTGTTTTTTCCTTAGTGATTGAAAATAACTTTTTTTACTCCATATATTTCTCTCCATTTTTTTCATAAAATGGTAATGGTTCGAGCAAATAGAGACTGAAAGGATCTTACAAATCTAAAAGACTTGTAAACAACCTATACGAGTTAAGCACGAAGGTTTCACATACCACTTTAGATAGCCAATATTAAAACCGAAACTATAAGTAATTTAGTTTTAATATGTTATCAAGGAAACAATTTCCCGAAGCTATTTTCCCTAATATTTTAACATATCGACTAAGAAAATTAATTCCCTTGTTAAACCGATTGTGTATGTACAATCGCTTATTTCGATAAAACCAAAATAAAAATCAGAATTAACTTTATTTCTCTCAGAAGGCTCTAATTATTCATACAATAACTTAGACCTTTCTCTTCAGACAAGAAAAACACTAGGTTAGTTAACTAATCTTTCTTGTCAATGCATTCGATTAGACTTGAATAACCGAATCCCCCAGTTTGATAAGTCTAACTAAGATCAGAATTAACTCAGTTTCTCTTATTCGGAATTAGTTTGGACTAAAAAAATGATCCCGTATTTTGTTAAGCCATAAACAACAAATACAAACCAAAATAAATTGACTTGCACAATTATTTTTTAACCAAAAGCAATTGAAACAAACATAAACATTATAACACCGCAGTTGCATCGAATTTCGTTAAGCAAAAACACTTGATACCCAACAATAAAGAAGATACCAAACGGTAAACCAGATAAATTGACACAGTTTTTTTCTTACTCGGAAACAGTTGAATCACACACACATCCATACACAATATAATGGAACATATCAATTGTACCGAAATTTTGTTAAGAAAAAGCAAAAATATATGCAATATGAACAGGATTTTCTTAAACAGGAAAACGATTAACTAACAAATTTGTTACCTCAAATTCTGCAACCTCTTATCCCTAGAAAGATATATCATTAAGTGCAAGTTCAAATAAGAACTCTCCCCCAGTGTGTTGTCATCCTCTCGCAAGAACAAAAGAACAACAACAAAAACAACCTTTATCGTAGAAAGGTTGAAAAGGTTTTAACTAATGCATGCCAATAGAAAAAGTTGAATTTTTTTTTTGGTAAGTCCAAAATGAATTAATAAATAGCAGAATTACAAAGCAAAACAAGCAGCAAGAAAAGAGGTCAGAAAAACCCCAAAAACTTGCTATTTATTTGAAACGAAAATAAGATACATTAGGATATTCAACTGAATTTAAAAATTCAGGTCTCCCTGTATAATGTCTTCCTTCTTCATTAGGAAGAGCACAACCCCTTTTTGCCATATTATCCGCTGCAAAGTTAACTTCTCTATATGTGTGAACAAACCGAATAGCCTCAAACATAGAAGAAACATCCCTCCACCTTTGCCAAACAAACCATGGCAGTTTGGAAGTAGTAAAAGCCAACACTGCACTCTTCGAATCCGATCGAATACAAACGCGCAAAAAACCCATTGAACATCCCATTCCAGCCCTATAATAATCCCGTAGATTTCAGCAAGATAGTTTGAGGTTATACCAAAACCAATGCTCATAGCTCCAACCACATTAGCCTCATGATCCCTTGCAACAACTCCATCTCCAGCTACGCCCGGATTCCCACGAGCAGCACCATCACATCAAAGCAACAACTCTCCCAAAGCCGGAGTATCCCACCTGCATTCAACTGGTAACAACGACTTCACCTTTCTATAAGAGACCTTAAAAAAATCCAAAACCTTTAAGTCCTCCACTGTATTGTTCATGTGCCCTTTGAGCCGCCTGGAGTACTCCATCACCTGATTAAAAACAGATTTTTAAAAGAAGCCCCAAGCAAATCCTCTTGTTTTCATAAACAAAGCGATTGTGTGTCATCCACAGGCTTACGAGCAAAACAGTAATCAACCAAAGTTCCCTTATCATGTTGCTCCTTCCCCGTGCAGCTTTGTAGGCCTGATTTTATCTTGTCTATTGAATTACCAAATGTATCTTATTTTCGTTTCAAGTAAATAGTAAGTTTTTGGGGTCTCTCTGACCTCTTTTCTTGCTTTTTTTTTGATAAGTCAAAAATTGTATTAATAGATAACAAAATTTACAAAAGGTAGATTACAAGAAAAGAGGTCACAGCAACCCCAAAAACTTGTAACACTACTTGAAACGAAAATAGGAAACATTAGGGTTTTCAACGGAAATCAAAAAATCAGGTCTTCCTTCATACTGAATTCCCACTTCATTATCAAGATAACAACCATTCTTAGCCATCTTATCTGCTGAAAAATTCGCCTCTCTGTAAGTGTGAATTATCCTTATAGAAATATAATGATTGCATAACCTCCCCCATCTTACTCTTGCAAACCAAGGAATAGAAGAGCTTTGTAAAGCTTGAAATACTCCATATGAATCAGATTGCACACAAATACGATCATAATTCCATTGCATTGCCCATTCCATACCAATTATAATTGCATAGAGTTCCGCCAAATAGTTTGTAGTAACTCCAATACCAATACTTAAAGCACCAAGAACTGCACAGCTAGAGTCTCTTGCCACCACTCTTGCTCCCGCAATGCCTGGATTTCCACGCGCTGCTCCATCACAACAAATTAGAATCTCATTAAGTTCCGGAGGCTGCCATAACACTTCAATAAGCTGCTGATGTCTAACACTTCTATGAACCACACAGAAGTAATCCAACAGAACCATATCATCCACACTGTTGCGCATAAACCCTTTTAGACGGACTGAATATTCTTGTATTAGCTTTAGCACTCTTTTATAAAAAAGACCCCAGCTCGGTTTGTGCTTCTCAAAAATGCATTTGTTGCGCATAGCCCATAGTTCTGACCTGATTACTAAGTTCGCCACCAGCCACAAGTCACGGACAATTGCACTTCTTCCCTTAGATTCCTTGAAAGAATCCACAATGTTGAAATTTGTTGCCATACCAAAGATACCAGAAATACAAGACCACGCACGAGCTGCAAAAGAACAAAGAAAAAGAATATGATCTAGCGATTCTTCCTCAGTTTCACACAGAACACACTTGTTAACCAAATGAATTCTGAACCTAGATTGAATGATATCCAAAGTGGCACAAGCACCACGAATGAATTTCCAGTTTCAAGCCGCAAGTTTAGGGTGAATTTCCTTCCTCCACAGCATAGACGCTGCATTGAAGCTACCATGTTTCTGACGAATAAGCTCCTTGGCAGAGCTTACCGAAAAATAACCTGAAAAGTTTGGCATCCAAACTCTCTTATCTTCACCCCCATTTGGCAAAGGAAGATTATGCATATCCACACCAGCCGCGAGTAAACAGTTCAAGTGATTTTCAGGAAAACCCCATTGGTTATCCCTATAAAAATCACTCACCAAAACCAATCTTTCAAGAGTAAAATCATCCAATATCTCTGCAAAACATTTTTCTCCATACCAAACATCATAATAGAGAGAAGCAGACCTTCCATCACCAAGAAGAACTTTAGTGTTAGCCTCCACATATTTATAAACCCTTCTAATGCCTGGAAGAATGGTAGACTTCACCCCATAAGTCTTAATGTAACCTCTTCGACTAAAAAACTTAGCCTTAAGATAACCTGCCCAATTCTTCTTAGAAGTACTGATCTTCCACCATAACTTCATCAACATTGCAGAATTCATAGTAGCCATACGAGATAAACCCAAACCTCCCTCCTCAAAAAGGAAACAGATTTTATCATACGCCACCACAACAGCACGACTGACATTAGAGTCACCAGACCAAATAAAATTCCTAATTGCACACTCACATTGCACAATGAACTTGCTAGGACACTTATAAATAGCCATATTATGGATGGAATAACTCGAAATAATAGATTTAACAAGCACAATACGGTCATGAAAAGATAAAAGAAAACCCTTCCAACCAGCAAGATGGGTTTTAATCTTCTCAACCACATTAGCAATATGATGATACCTCACAGCACCAGGCATTATTTGAACACCCAAATAACGATCAGGGAAAGTAGCTACACTCATACCCAAATAATCAACAAGATAATTACGTCTACTCAACGAATCACCACCATAATAAATTTTACTCTTTTGGCGACAAACAGATTGACCCGAAGCACACTGATAGTTAACCAACAGATCCACCAGATTATTAATGCTCCGCAAATTTCCTTTACAGAAAATCATAATATCATCAGCAAAAAAGAGATGAGTAGGAGAAATACCACCTCTAGTTACCATGTAAGACATCCTCTTCTCTGCAAAAAGCTTTGTGATATTTCTGCTAAGGACATCCTCCATCAAAACAAAGATCAAGGGAGAAAGAGGATCTCCCTGACGTAAACCTCTATTTATCTTGAAAAAACCCTCCGGACTGCCATTCAAGAGAATAGAGATTCTAGCAGAATTGAAGATATGAGAAATCCAAGTGCACCAATGCTCCGAGAAACCATACCTACGAAAAACCTCCAAGACAAAAGACCAACTGACCGTGTCAAAAGCTTGTGAAATATCAAGCTTAAGGCCCAAATTACCATCCTTACGATTGATATGAAGCTCATTAATCAATTCAGAAGCAAGACTAATGTTTTCATGGATGTTACGCCCTTTCATGAAAGCCACCTGTTCTTCAGAAACAAGTTTATCTAAAACGCTCCCCAGTCTAGTAGCTAAGATCTTAGTAAAGATTTTGAAGAAAAAATTACTGAGACCAATAGGACGAAAATTACGAAGAGAATTAGCACCTCTTACCTTGGGAATCAAGACAATTAGGCTAGAATTTACCCCATTTTGGATATGACCAGAATTCCAGCAATAAATAACGGCTCTTAATAAGTCATCTTGAATAATATCCCAGTAGTATCCATCCAGAAAACCCATCCGGCCCTGGAGCACTGTCTGCCCCTAGATCAAAAACTGCTTGTTTAATCTCCTCAGAAGATGGAATTCTGTCCATGGCTAAACTTTCCTCCTCCGAGATGGAATTCTTGACCTCTTTTCTTGCTACATACTCTGTTTTGTATTTTTTCTATTCTTTAATTCTTTTTGGACTTACCAAAAAAAAAATTGCAGCTTTGTAGGTAGTACACAGATTTAGATGAGAATGCATTCCAAAAATATCATATAACCAGCTTCACGCCTTGATAGAAAAATCGCAATGCCATATCAAATGATCTAACATTTCTTCCTCCCTATTACACAAACATCATTTATTCACAACCTGGATTTTAAATCGACTTTTAACCTTGTCAAGCGTAGCACAAGCTCCTCTTAGTATTTTCCAGTTCCTCGCAGCCAAGGCAGGGTGCACAATCGGCCTCCATAACAAATTTTCTCCTACCATCTTAGCATACTTCTTGTGAATTAAGGATTTCGCAAAACTGACAGTAAAACTACCTGTATAATTGGGCTTCCAAACCTGCGACCAACACCATTCGAAGTCCTAGGCAAATCCTCTTCAATGAAACCAGCAGCTAGAAAATTATTCCGACATTCTTCACTCAAATTCCAGCCTCCTTCATTCAGCATATCACCTACCAAAATAGCACAATCCAAAGCATAATCTTCAAGTAAATCAGCAATAGCTACATCCCCCAACCATACATCATAGTAAAGAGAAGTATTACGGCCATCACTAATTAAAACCTTAGAATTATCCTCCACCAAAGAGTAAACCCATTTAATACCTGGAAGAATAGAAGATTTCACATATTGAACCAACTTAGCATTCCTCATGAAAAATTTGGCTCGAAGAAAACGAGCCCAAACCTTATTAGAGTTACGTATTTTCCACCAAAGACCCATAAGAAGCGCTCTATTCGTAACACTTAATTGAGTTATACCCAAACCACCTTCCTCATAAGGAGCACAAATCTTGTCATAAGCCACAACAAAAGACCTACTCACTTTTGAATCACCAGACCATAAAAATTTCTGAACTGCAACTTCACACTCATGAATAAATTTTCTTGGCCACTTATAAACAGCCATATTATGAGTCGAATAACTAGCTAACACAGATTTTACAAACACTACTCTGTCTTGAAAAGAAAGCATCTTTCCCTTCCAACCTGCAAGTTGTTCTTTGATCTTCTCAACCACATTGGCTACATGATGATATTTAATGGCTTCAGGCATAACCTTAACCCCTAAATACATATCTGGAAAAATAGCAATAGGCATCCCCAGAAAAGCAGAAATAGTAGCTCTCCTATTCAAAGAACCACCACCAAAATATAGTTTACTCTTCTCTCGACTTACTGTTTGACCCGAAGCACATTGATATAAACCCAACAAATCCACCAGATTTCTCAAACTCTTCATGTTCCCTTTACAGAAAATCATAATGTCATCAGCAAAAAAGAGATGGGTAGGAGCAATACCTTTTCTATTAACCATATGAGTCATCTTTCCCTCACGAAAGAGTTTCGGGATATTTCTGCTTAAAACATCCTCAATCAACACAAAAATAAGAGTCTACAAAGGGTCACCCTGACGAAGCCCTCTATCAATACTGAAGAAACCTTTCGGGCTACCATTGACGAGAATCGAAATTCTAGCAGACTTGAGAATTTGGAGAATCCAGTCACACCAACTCTCAGAAAAACCATATCTTCGAAACACCTCCAAGATGAAAGTCCAACTAACTGCGTCAAATGCCTGAGTTATATCAAGTTTTAACCCAACATTACCATCTTTCCGCTTAATCTGTGTTTCATTCACCATATATGAAGCTAGAATAATATTTTCATGGATATTTTTCCCTTTCATAAATGCCACTTGTTCCTCAGAAATCAAGTTATCCAAAACACTATCAAGCCTCGTAGCTAAAATCTTAGTAAAAATCTTAAAAAAGAAATTACTAAGACCAGTCGGCCTAAAGTTACGAAGAGTATTAGCACCTCTCTCTTTAGGTAGAAGCATGATAAGACTATAATTCACGCCGTGAGGAATGAATCTATTAGACCAACAAAACATAATAGCATTAACCAAATCCTCCCGGATAATCTCCCAACAATGCCTATAGAAAAAACCAGCAAACCTATCCGGCCCTGGCGCACTATCCGCACCCAAATCAAAAACCGCTGCATGAATCTCATCAATTGAGGGCAACTGATCTATTCTAGCACTTTCCTCAAGAGAAATACTACTATGATCAATATTAAAAAGAGCTTCAACTGGAACTGAATCATCACCATTAAACTTTGCCTCATAATAATCAACAATAAGGTTACGAATCTGATTGCAATCAGTCACCGTTAACCCATTAGCATCCACCAATTCCAAAATAGTATTACTACTCCTACGAATACGAATAGAATTATGAAAGAAAGTAGAATTACTAGCCCCTTCAACTAACCACTGATTTTTGGATTTTTGCTTCAACATAATGACTTGTTGAATTCTAATATCATTAACTTCCACTGCCACACTTCTCATCGATTTCAATTTGTCCGCATCCGAAGGGTCTTCATCCGATAAACGCATTGAACTTTCAAGTCTAAGCTGAGCATGTTTCAGCCTAACATTAACATTACCAAAAACTTCTTGATTCCACAACTTCATTTCAATTTTAAGACGCTTTAATTTTTGAGGATATATAAAGGCTGGTGAACCCATAATAGGTTCCTTCCAACTATCTTCAACCATACGCATAAAATCGAGATGCACAAACCACATTTTTTGAACTCGAAAAGGCGCTCTTCTTGGTCTCGTGTTAACAAATGGAAAACCAATAAGAGGAGAATGATCATAAACTTCCCTTGGAAGAGATTTACACCGCCAATTCTCAAAACGATTCAACCAAAACTCATTAATCACTGCCCTGTCAAGCCTACTAATAATTCTATGAACTCCAGATTGCCTGTTAGACCAAGTAAACTTGCAACCCGAGGATTCCGCTTAAAAAAGGCCATTGTCATCCAACCAATCACTAAATTCATTCACCACTTCCGTTCTCGGAGTCGCACCACCATTTTTCTCATCGTTATGCAGCACATAATTAAAGTCCCCAATTGCCAACCATGGCAACTGAAGTGCTCCCATATCTAACTATCTCCACAGATTTCTCCTAGTAGTTTGCACTGAACTAGCATGCATAAGAGAAATATGAACACCATCCACACCAATGGTAATAGCCTGTTTGGAACAATTCACCACCACCGGATCATCAATACCCAAAGACCACATCACCCACAGATTACCAATACACGTATCTGTAGAGTTATGAATAATCCTTAACTAATTCTCTAAGTTTAGCTTGTGCCTCATCACGCACAATCCCATTTATGTTCCAAAAGAGAACTCTCATTGGGAAACAACCTTGGGAGTGTTATTTATCTTAACTCTCTGCGCCAACCTATTAGAATCAAACTTTTTCCCTCCATTTTCAGGTTTAAGCCTAGAACCTGCAGCAATTTTATTGGTACTGTCAATCAAAGTTGAATTTCCAGAAGTCTTAGAACCACCAAAAGTACTAACAATCGATGCTGAATTTCCACCAGTCCGAGAATCTCCAGAACTACGAGCTAAAACAACTGGTGTCCTAGAAGTCCACATTCCAGAATGTTGATCAAACAAAGGTGTTGACCCAACTTGTAAACTTGCATGAACACCAGAATCAACCGAGTTGTCCTCATTCAAACCAAGTTCGGCATTCAAAGCCTCAAACTGATTTGGCGAAACAATTCTTTCTCGAACAAACATGTCATCGGTTAAAGGAGTGTCAGATAAGTTAGCAGCAGTCCTATCAACAATTGAATTCCTACTCTCCCTCGCTTCCGAATTCAATGTTGACTTAAAACTAGGCATACCCTCCGTAGCACCAGTAGCTAAAACTATTTGCGCCTCTGCTCTTTGTCTAGTTCTTGCCAATTCAACAAAGGCAGAGCGAAAGATAGCTTCAAACTTGGATAACTCATCTTGTATCTGTTTTGCTACAGCTATTTGAACACTCCCCGATACCAGTTCACCTTTCTCAAGCCATAATTGAATATAGTTAACGTTTGCATGCTGGCCATGCAAACGTAACTTACATTATCTTGTTGTCCATTACCTTGTTGTCCATTACCATTAGGGACATTATTTACATTATCTACATTATCTTGTTGTCCATTACCCATTAGGGACATTATTTACATTATCTTGTTGTCCATTACCCAAAGTAACTTGGTTTCCATTAGGTAACTCAGGCACAATTGGAATGACAGGAGCTGTCTTTCCTTTCCTACGTCTGGGCTCTTGCCAATCGTTCCCAGCACTAGCAACATATTACCGCGCGCTTCTTGAGTGATCGAATTGTTACCCTGCTGTATTGACGCTGAAGCTTGCTACAACGCATTACCAGCTGAATTCTTATGCTTCATTCTACATTCCGAATCAACATGACCAATTATCTTACACTTAATGCAGAATTTAGGTCTTTTTTGTATCTCAATTGGTTGCCAGAAATCACGACCCCCAACCATAATATGAATACCATCAGTGTCAAGCTCAGCAAAGTTAATATCTATGAGAACTGAAGCGTAATAACCATATTCATGATCTAATGTGCGTTTATCAACCACAACTGGAGTACCAAGGGATTTACCAAACGCCAGTACAGTCTTCTCAATCCAATATTCAACAGGAAAACCAGGGAACTTAACCCATACCGTAGCATGAGAAGTATTGTGTTTGTCCGCATCAAAACCAGGGAACCATTCCATTAGGTTAAGCTTTTGTTGTTCAAACATCCACGCCTCAACATTAAGAATCTTGTCTCGGTCTTCCATTGATTGCAACTTGATGATATAAAACCCTCTATTCATAGGTATGAATTGTACACGGCCCTGACCTAGCTTCCATTGCTTCTCAAAACTATTCTTCACATCTTGAAAATTAATACCCTTGAAATCCAGACGACCTATAAGATTGAACTTCCAAATATCGCAACCCTCTTCATAATAAGAAACCGAAAGCACAACTGTTGGCTTTCCTTCTTTCAAAGTAGGGTTTGGCAGTGTATTCAAATCCAAAGTTGTTGTTGGTAACTGTTTTTTGCCTAAAACTTTTTCAGCATAAGTGAGAACCCGCGATTGGGGAGGATCAGTATCATCCCCCATCTCAAATCACCCAAGGATGATTGAGAAAAGCAAAGAAAAAGATGAAAATTTTTGAAAACCCTACACTTTTCGCCAGAGAGGGAAAAAAATTTAGGAGAGAGAAAACTATCAAAACAAATATCGAAAAATTTGAAAACCCGAAACACATATGTTATGCTAAACAACTCATGTAAACATAAATTGATTCAACATATTGTGACTTTTTACATATGAGTTTTAATCGGAACACCTTATGATCCTTTGATAAAGCCTACCAACATGGGCTAGATTTTGATTCCGCTAAATCAAAAAGCCACATAAACCATAAGGGTCTCATCATATGAGATCGAATATTAAGGTTAATGAAAACCGAAATCAGACATCCCATAAACCGAATACATATCAAAAATATAAACTTTCATTCACAGTCTATGTAATCGGTAACTATCATAAGAAAAATTATAAACTAATAATTTTATTCATAAATAATGATAATCATGATAGTTTTATTCAAAATAGACGTTGTACAATAATTGAAGTAAATCAAAATGTTGATGTCTATTGTCTTCAATCTTGTGGACATCACTTTCGAATTCTGGATTCAAATTCTTCTGAGCATTTTCCTTTCTAATAGAGAGTTTGTTCATCTAGAACAATTTAGATTAAAGATCAGCAAGTAATTCTTTTGAATCCTTTATCATTAACTCAAGATGCCTAATACAACTTCTAACAGTAAGGATCTGTTTTCTCAGAGAATCTTGAAGATTACCAGGTTGTAGAGCATCTTGAGTTTCAGTCATGATCAATGCACATTGTGCCAAATCATTTAGAGACGATCCTTCCTTCACCGATTCCTCCACTGATGTAAGATAGTCTTCTTCCGGACAAGAAGAATATATAATATAGGATAGGAGAAAATCAAGGAGCAATACATTTTGGTTTATGGAAACCAAATATATTTATCCAAAAAATAGTGAAAGATATCGATCATGAGATTATTGTTACCTATTAACAGAAATGAACAGACAAAGTCCAACTCTCATGCGAATTTTTCTCTCCAAAAAATTGGCAAATTTTTTATTTAGGGTTTTCAACTTTCATCAACGTTTTTCCTTCATTCTAGATCATCTTTGGTGATTTAGGATGGGGGAAAACCCCCTGATTCAAACGTGAATAATCATGGGAACAATAAGGTATCTTTTGTTTATTTGGTTAAGGGTAAAAAAAACCCTATATGTTAACAGATTCAGATTTCTTATCTCTCCCTGAGGCATCAACATATTTGGAAGAACCATCTTTGGTTTTGCCTAATAGTCTTCTTCAAGAGGGACGTGATATATTTCAGTTCAGTCTCATTGGGAGATTGAACTTTAAGGGCTTAAAACTTGCTGATGTTCAAAAGAGTTTGGAGGAACAATGGGGTTTCGGTGCTGGAAGATGTAAGTTAGTTCCAATGACAAAAGGGTTCTTTATCATAAAGTTAACTTCAGCAGATGAAAAGGAACGTGTATGGCATGGTGATACTTGGGTTATACAGAATCAACAGCTTAGGGTTTTTAATTTTTACCCAAATTTTGATCCAGAAAGACAGCAAACTTCAAGAGCTTCAGTTTGGGTAAGTTTCCCTGGTTTGTACATTGAGTTATGGACTAAGAAAATTCTTCTTTCCATTGCTAAAATTATTGGAAAACCGATTGCTATTGATCAAAAGACATTGGATCATGATGTTGGAAACTATGTTGCGGTTCTGATTGATATTGACTTTGCTAAGTTGATTCCTAAAAGAATTCGCTTGAAGGCAAATGGAAAAGAGTTCTGGCAGTATATTGAAATTCAAGACTTAGAGAATGTCAAATTCTGCACTCATTGTAAGTTTATGGGCCACAAATTTGAGAATTTCCTTGCTGCAAAGAAAATTTTGGGAGGTTCTAATGCTGAAAAGAAGTCACCTACTGTGAACATTAAGAATGGCAAAGAAGGAAAATTAATCAAATCTGTTTGGAAAGAAGTTAGTGAAACTTCAGATGCAGGCCATGCAGTTAACGTCAATAATGTGCAGGCTGGTAAGGAGAGTATAGTTATTGTTTCCCATGAAAACCATGCAGATAACATTAACAATATTGCAGCAAGGGAAGGTGTTCAGTCCGGGAAGGGGAATGTGATAGAAGTGGCAACAAATAGTAACTTTGTTTATAAGGATACTACAGTTCAAGAGTGCGATGAGGATAAACTGTTGGAGGAAGAGCTTAATAACTCTTTCGTAGAATATAGGGAAGCACAGCTCAAACTGATCAAGTGTAAGAATGCTATTGATGCGAGAAAAGATATTGCTGCACGAATTAAATCTGCTACTGAAGTTAATGTAGCTGTTACGCAAGTTCAAACCGGGATAAGGCAAGAGTCAGGAAATAACGTGGAATCTGGCTTGGAGATTCAGCCAACTTCCGTTCCCAAAAAGAACACTGAGTCCTTATCCAAGCATAATCAGGTAACTTCCGTATCCAATTTGGTTATGGAAACTCAGCAACAACCCGTGTCCAATGAAAACTCTGAGGTTATGTCCGTGCAATGTCATACTCAGGCCGTGAATATCTCTCATGGACTGAATACAAATCCAGGGTCCTTAAGAGACTCGGTTTTAGAATCTTCTTCAAAACAAGAGTCCGTGAATAAGAATATTCAGGCTAAGCAAGCTGATAATCAGGTCGTGAATAATTCTCAAGGCTTGATTACTAAATCAGGGTCATCGAAAGAGGATTGGACAAAAGTAAAGGGTAAGAGTTCCCCAAACAAAGGTACTCCGTTTAAATTTAAATCTTTTGAAACTCCTTTTGTGGATGCGCTTTTTCAAACAGAATTAGTGGTGAATAACAAATATGGTTCCCTGGCATCTGAGTTAGGCTTTGCTAATG
Organism: Papaver somniferum; assembly: GCF_003573695.1. Classification (NCBI taxonomy): domain Eukaryota; kingdom Viridiplantae; phylum Streptophyta; class Magnoliopsida; order Ranunculales; family Papaveraceae; genus Papaver; species Papaver somniferum. The sequence goes on along the minus strand of NC_039364.1, from coordinate 177,947,718 downwards.
ATTCTAGTAAGGCTTTGGTGGAGGAGGAACAAGATGATTCTAGTGATTCGGATATTAGTATGGGTTCAAAAGATTGGGGTGAAGTTGATGCAGATATTCTAGCAAGGAAACAAGCTAGAAAAGTGGCCAAGCAAGCTGCGAAAATCATGGCTACGAATTCTAGGTCCAATGAAGAAAATCCTAGCCTAATCGGGTTGGACGAATGTGTTTTTGATATGAATAATATTTTGACAAATGAGGAACTAGAGGAGGCAAGCACCATTCAGAATGATGAAGTGCGTGCTAATTTCATTAGAGAGTCAGCCTTTAGAAAAGAGTATTTCAAGGAAAAAAAAAAGGAGCAAATGGATAGAATGTCAACTAAGAAGAAAGCACAATCTCCTATTAAGCTTGTTCCGGGTGGTAATTATGCTTCAGATGAAAATGGAGAGGATTATGAATATGATGAAACCTATGATGATTCTGAAGATGTTTACAAGGAGTCTTATGGAGACTATGATTTAACTCAAGTTATTCCTGGTCTCATTCCCAAGAAGAAGAAATTTAGAGTTGGAAATAAGGGACGAAAACGTTTCTAGTTTTCTTCTTTTTGCATGTTTTTTCGTGTTTAGGAGCTTATTTTATGAGTTTTTAGAGTTTTTTTTCCCCTTTGGTTTATGGGGGTGGGGAGGCCTAGAGCCTCCAATTTTGTAATTCTTGTAATTACGTTTTTTTTCTTTAATAAACCATTTTGACCTAGAAAAAAAATACATATTAACAGAACAGACTTACAAATTCTGCCCAAATTTATGCCTCCCCACAAAAAAGATTTTGGGAAACAAGTGAGGATGCTTTTTTCAACAAAATCAATGTGTGTTGAGGTGAGGGTTAATCTCACCGCAGGTAACAAAAACATCCTTAGGATGATTTATGAATACAATAGATTGTGTTTTTTTATGTTCTTTCTTTCTCTTGTAATTGCAAGAGTCTGCAACTTCTTTTCCAGATCTAATAAACTCATCAGCCTTCAAAATCTTTATGCCCTTACGAAGTGCCTTGATGAATTTATTTTGTTGGAGATTCCAATAAAAGTTTGCAGAGTGTCTATCTCTTCCACGTAAATAACTCAACATATTGTCAGAAGATTTTGAATACGAATTACCTTTTCCTTTGTTAACTTCTGACAACTTTGGTTGATTAGGAATGTCAACCAGTTTCTCTTGCTCAGACTTTGCCTCTTGAGTTTTCTCTGACAAGGATTTTCTAAGGTTATCAAGTTCCCTGTTTAACTTTAAATTTTTCTTAGTCTCCAACTCAAGTTTTTCCAAACAGTTCTTTGGGAGTTGATTAGACTCACTAAATAGATCACATTTAGTTTTGGCAAAAAGTGCATTGCAACTTGATATTCCTTCATAGGGTTTCTCCTCCGGGATATCATCTAGGGTAGTAAACACAAGCCTTGTTGCGCTTTTGAGCCTTTTTGCTAGAACAATATTTTTCTATAAGTCCGAACCTACGACACTTGAAACATTGGATATCTCCATCACCTTTTTCATGACAAAAAAATAATGCATCAGGAGTTGATTTATTTTTCAATAAAACATCCTTAATCCGCTGTGTTAGGAGTACAATTATTGTGTCAACATATTTTTCAACAAGTGCTTTATCGTCTTGACAACATTCCTCAGTCTGATTTATACTTATTCTTTCGAAGATTAATTAGTATTAACTGAGACATTAAATCCAACATTTTCGTTCTTCAGTAGAATTTCTTTATCAAAGATCTTTAACTTTCCTACAAGAGAACTTCGATAAAGTACAGAAATATCATTAGCTTCTATTATGGCATGTTTCTTAGACTCATATCTGGATGGTAACGATCTGAGAATCTTGTATACTATTTCCTTTTCAGGTATAGTCTTTTCAAGCGAGAAAGAAGGATTGACAATCTCAGAAAGTTTAGTGTTAAACTCCTCGAAGGTATCGTTATCATCCATTCTAAGGAATTCCCATTCAGAAGAGAGGGATTGAAGACGAGCTTCTTTTTCTGAATCATTCCCTTCAAATACAGTCTCAAGAGTATCCCATGCTTCCTTAGAGGTTTCACATGACAAGACATGATGTAAAAGATCATGACTCACCGCATGTATTATGGCATTTAAATCATCAGAGTTCTGCTTTGCAAGAGCTCTTTCTTCATACATATAGAACGATAAGCGTTTAAACTCAGTTTCCGAATATTTCACTTTCGGACGTTCATATCCTTCTTCGATTTATAGCCAAGTAATAAAATCTCGGGATTGAAGAAAAGATCTCATAGCAGATTTCCATAATGGATAATTTTTCCCATTAACTGAATCAGCCATAGATTCAAATCTTATAGATTGGATCGCCCCAAACAAATTGTTATATCTTTTCGTGATTTTTTTTTTTGGTAAATCCAAAATGTATTAATAAATAGCAAGATTTTTACAACTAAATTTGTAAGAAAAGAGGCACAACACCCCAAAAACTTATAAACTTACAAAAATTAATCAAATCTGAAGTAAATTACATTTGGCAGTTCAATTGAACGAATAAAATCTGGTTTGTTATCATAACTAATTCCTTCACCATATTTTAGAAAACATCCTCTCTTGCCATCACATCCGCTGAAAAATTAGCCTCTCTATAAGTGTGAACAAAACGAATTATGTTGTATCTATCTCTTACCACAATCCACCTTTGTTTAAGAAACCACAGAATTGCCAAAGTATCACTATTATAGGCCTGAACTGCTCCCACTGAATCTGTACGAATACAAATATCCCCAACCCCAAATTTAGTCGCCCATTCTAAGGCCACTATAATACAAAAGAGTTCCGCCAAATAATTAGTACGAACCCCAAAACCAACACTCATAGCTCCTAATACATTAGCATCAGAATCACGAACCACCACACCTGCACCATCTCTACCCGGGTTCCCTCTAGAAGCACCATCACAACATAATTGCAATTCATTAACCTCCGGAGGAACCCAATAACACTCCTTAGGATCTGAAATCTTCACTCTTCTATGTTGCACTCTAAAGTAAGCAAGAACACGCAAATCGTCTTGGTTGTTAAACATGAACCCCTTCAAACGCCTTGAGTAATCATGGATTTGATTGAAAACCTTCTTATGAAAGAAATTCCAACTACCCTTTTGGTTACCATAGATAAAACCATTCCTTGTCATCCACAATTCTGATCTAACAACCAAAATAGCCAACAACCATAAATCCTTGAACATACGACTTTTACCCTTTGCTTCTTTATAAGCTGTAGTGAGATTTTGGTGAGGGAAAATACCAAAAACATCTGCAATCCACAACCACGCCTTGGAAGCAAAATCACAAGACCAAAGAATATGATCTAAAGTCTCCTCTTCTCTATTACATAAGCAACATTTATTAACTACTTGATATTTAAATCTACTTCAGCAAGAGAAGGATGAATAGCAGGCCTCCATAACAATTTTGCACCCTCCAAGATAGGCTGTCTCTTGCGAATAAGATCTTTGGCCGAAGAAACAGAGAACTGCCCTTTGTTATCCGGTATCCAAACCTTGTAATCTTCCCCACCCATCGGAACTGGCAGGTCTTCTAAAACAATACCAGCATCTAAGAACGTATGTAAAGCATCTTCCGTGAATGCCCATTCCCCATTTGCAATCATATCAGCAACGCGAGCCTACCTATCCAAGTTCTCAGGTCCTGAAATATCCGCAATAGAGATATTACCCCACCAAGAATCAAAATATAATGATGTGGATCTGCCATCACCTATCAGCACCGTTGAATTGAATTCAACTTCAGGGTAAACCCACCGAAAACCTGGAAAAATAGAAGACTTTGTATATCTAACTAAGTGCCCATTCTTAGTAAAGAATTTAGCACTTAAAAAACTCGCCCAGACTTTTTTAGAATTACAAATCTTCCAACACAGCTTCATAAGCATGTCCTTGTTCATTACCCACATTTGAGTGATACCAAGACCCCCCCTCAGAATACGGAGCACAAACTTTATCATAAGATACTACAAAAGATTTACTCACCTTGGAATCACCCGAACATAAGAAGTTGCAGATTTGATAAACTCCTTTCGAAAAAATACATCCTTCAAAAAATTTTGCTGAGTATCAAATTTTGTAGTTGTACAAAATATCTCATGTTCTTCTTTTGTTGTTAACTGAGTAGCACTCACCTTGGGCTGTGTTTGCAAGCCCAAGTTTGAATCCGAGCAAAAAGAGTCCTTGTTGGTTTCAAGTTCTTCACGTCCGGAGTCCAAGTGTGTTTGGCTTTCTGTGTCTTCCTTGGACTCTTCTTGTAACACATTGAATTTGTTCGGAGATAAAACTCCACCAGCACTAACTTTCGCCTGTGTAGCTCTTTCCAAATCCTCACGAACCTTCATTAAATTAGCTAAATCTTCTTCCATTTTTTTCCAAGATCCAAAACAATACGCTCTTCAGTACTTAATTCAACACCTTGTTCCACTTGAGCCTTGAGCTGTGCTACCACACCAAGAAGTTCAAGGTTTTCCGAACTGAATTTGGCTTGTTGTTTACCATTGTGATGTACGTCATCTACTAGTGTATAATCTTCAGCAGTAAACTGAGAAAACGCACCCCCATTATATCTTTTCGTGATTGCCTGCTCTAATACCAATTGAAAAGATGAGGGTACCCAAATACACCACAATATTTTTTTTTCAACCTATAAGTCCTCTTAACAAGTGTGATCATCTATGGACAAAGTCGAGACAATACAACAACTTATGTATTCACACTTTGTGTAATCGTCTATGGATACGAGATCGAGACAATACGACAACAAGATAACTTGTGTGATTGACTATGGATACAAGATCGAGATGATACGACAATCAAAGTGTGCTACTTGATAATAGGTTCGGTAATAACAAAACTCTATAGGATCACTATCAAGTATAATGGAGTTAATGTATGTGAATTTTACTTTATTATAATAAACGATTATAATGCAAAAATCAAAGTAAAAGACACAACAATATTTTGTTAACGAGGAAACCGCAAATGCAGAAGAACCCCGGGACCTAGTCCAGTTTTGAATACTCTTAGAAAAAAGCTTTTATACAAAATCTAAACCAACTTCGTATTGTTGAGACCAAGAAGACTACCCCTAGCTACTTAGTTCCCTCGGTATCCCTGTGCCTTCTGCTTCTAGAGTCACGCACGTGAATAACAAGTCCTTCGGATCGTATTCCAAACAACAAAGGAAGAATCTGTTTGGTAACCACTCTAATCAATCTTTGCTACAAGATATAGATGAGTTGTTGACAAAGGCTCTTCCGTTTAATCTAATAAACTCATTTGTTTGGTTAGATCTATCTAGCTTTAACTACCCAAATAGTCAAGTATAGATTCGCACTCAATCGAATAAATCTGATTCTAGTTGGATCCCATCCGATCAAGGTTTGTGCACACAATTCACAAGATACGAAAACAATAAGAAATCTTCTTCGTCTTCAAATATTCTCTTGTGATCAATCACGCACAAAACGGAGTCTTTTAACAATGGATTATCACAAGATGTCTTTAGATCTAACAACAATTCTAAATATCCCGTCGATACTTCGATTTTATTTTGAGTGAATCTTATATCAGAAGAGAAGATTCTCAAGAATAAACAAACTAGGTGCAATCAAAGTTTCAACAGCCATTAGTCAATCAAATCAATCCAAAACTAATAACACTGCAATTATCTAGCTTCCCACCAACGGTACTCGTAGAGCTTCTTGATCCCACAAAAGTCTTTAAACGAGCGGTCGTAAAAGATTTCACCTAATTAGGATACTTTCCTCTCTGAGCAGACGGCTCCACCAGAAACAAAAATAAATGAAGTTTGCCTGGCTCTTAGGATGGTCTGCTAGAGATGCAAACTTAGGTATTTATAGACCAAGGATGTTTGGACACAAAGGAATTTCCAAAACCGAAATATTCTCAAGATATACAATGAATGTCAAAATTTGGTTTTCATAATTCTAATAAAAGCTTGTCCAATATTTCCGAAATCTCTCAATAAAATCTCCAATTAGTGAATGCACATTACTAATTTTGATCCGGAGAGGCAAAATACATCTTGCGCTTCTGTTTGGGTTAGTTTCCCTGGCTTGTACATAGAATTATGGACAAAAAGGATTCTACTATCTATTGCAAAAATTCTTGGGAAGCCAATTGTTATTGATCAGAAAACTTTGGATCATGATGCTGGAAATTATGTTGTTGTGCTTATTGATATTGATTTTGCTAAACCAATTCCTAAAAGAATTCGTTTGAAAGCTAATGGCAATGAGTTTTGGCAATATGTTGAAGTTCGGTATTTGGAGAATATCAAGTTTTGCACACATTGTAAGTTTATGGGTCATAAGTTCGAAAATTGTCTTGCTGCTCGCAAGCTTTTGGGAGGTTCTAAATCTTCTAATGTGTCTCAAAAACCTCAGAAAGATGATAAAGAGGTTAACAATCCAAATAAAAAGTATGCTTGGAGTGAAGTACGTGGAAAAAATAACGTGAATGGTAATGGTTCCAATGCAGACAAGGGCATTCATTCTGAAGCTATTGTTTCCCATGAAAACCATGCATAGAACGTCAATAATATTGAAGCAAAGGAAGGTATTCAGTCTGTTGGTGCTATTACAGCACAAACTGACCAAGGTGTTGGATTTTCTTCACATCAAGAGAAAGAATTAGCTGAGGATAAACAATTGGAGGATGAGATTAATATCTCTTTTGTTGAGTATCGTGAAGCTCAGCTCAAACTAATAAGATGTAAAAATGCAATTGCAGCAAAAAAGGATATTGCAGCACGTAAAATTCTGTTCATGCAGTTCATGAAGTTGTTCCGTCAGATAGTATGGAAAGTAATTCGGAGATTACTAGCAAGCAAACTTAGTCAAGGACTAACGTGGAATCTGGCGTGGTTATGCAGAAGCAAACGTCCGTGCCCAATAAGAACTCTGAGTCTGTATCCAAGCAAAACTTGGTTTTGGAAACTCAGCAGCAGTTCGTGTACAAGGAAAACTCTGAGATTATGTCCGTGAATTTTCATACTCAGGCCTTGAATATCTTTCCAGGTTTAAATACAAATCCAGGGTCTGTACCCAACTCGGTTTTGGAAACTTATTCCAAGTCAGAGTCCGTGAATAAGAATAAGCATGCCAAGCAAGCTGAAAATCAAGCCGTGACTAATTCTGAGGCTAATTCTAAACAAGAGTCATCTAAAGAGGATTGGAAAACATTTAAAGGTAAGAACTCCCCTACTAAAGGTACACCTTTTAAATTTAAATCTTTTGAAAATCCTTACGTGGATGCACTTTTTCAATCTGAATTAGTGGTGAATAACAAGTATGGTTCTCTAGCTTCTGAGTTAGGCCTTGCTAATGATTCTAGTGAGGTTTTGGTGGAGGAGGAACAAGATGATTCTAGTGACTCAGACATTAGTATAGGTTCGAAAGAATGGGGTGAAGTTGATGCAGATATTATAGCAAGGAAACAAGCTATAAAAGTGGCCAAGAAAGCTGCAAAATTGTTGGCCTTGCGGTCTTTGCAATCTGATGCTAGCTTGGAGTTTAATAAGGCCAATGAGGAATCTCTAGGTTGCGACAATGATCATAACAAGGAAACAACAACCGGGTTTGATATTAATAATATTTTATCTATGGAGGAATTAGAGGAGGCAAGTAACATTGAGAATATTGAAGTGCGTGAAAATTTTATTAGGAATCCAGCCTTTAGACAAGACTATTTCAAGGAGAAAAAAGAGCTAATGGATAGAATGGCACCTAAGAAAAAAGCTCAATCTCCTATTAAGCTTATTCCTGGTGGTAACTATGCTTCAGATGAGGATGAATATGATGATATTTATGAAGATGAATACAAGCATCCTTATGGAGACCTTGATTTTACACAAATAATTGTTGGTCTTCATTCCAAGAAGAGGAATTTTAGAGTTGGAAACAAGGGGCACAAACGATTTTAATGTTCCTAGTTTTTCACTTTATGTTATTTATTTGTGTTTATGAGCTTATTTTATGAGATTTTAGCGTTTTCCTGCCCCTTTGGTTTATGGCGGTGGGGAGGCCTTGAGCCTCCCATCTCGTAATTCTTGTAATTACGTTTTTTGTTATAATAAACCTTGGACTTAACAAAAAAAAGCATATTACTAATTTTTATTCTCTAGAGATATGCATTTAATTGCTGGTAATTAAAGCATATAAAACCAAAACCTTAATTAAGAGATTCTCAATTTATTTCGGCACAGGATCACCTTGAGTAATAAGGAATATCTTTGAATAATAAATGATGAAAGTTATTTTTCGTGTTCAAAGTATGTTGACATCTTTTCACTGCAAATCCTTATTTCATATTTACATGGATTTGCATTCTTTTAATCGATTATACCACACTTCCAAACAAGTTTAGAATTGGTTCACCTATTTTCCAAGACTACTATGTGATTAATAAAATACCAAATCACATACATGGGTTCAATCGGTTCTACCAATTACTAGGATCGGCTATACCTAATTATGGAAGTACTTGTGATCGATCACACTAGTCACTAGGGTCGGTTACACCAGTTGCAAGAATCGGTTCCATATACACATGGTCTTACTTGTGATTGGTCACACTAGTTACCAGGACCGGTTACACCAATTACAAGGATAGATTACACATACTCAGGATCAGTCACATCAATTACTAGGATCGGTCACACCGATTACAAGGATCGATCATACCATCACATGGTGATTACTTAGGATCGGTTACATAACATAACATAAGTTAAGATCGGTTCTACCATCTCAGACATATTGGTCATCCAAAGATTTGCAATGAATAGCCGGACCAATAAGCCTAATGATTTTCATTTCGATTCATAAAACAAGTTCATGAGTGTACTTCCTTTAAACAAAAGTAAAACATTGTTTCCTAGGATGAAATCTTCACGATAACCCATTCACATAATCATAAAAATATATACAAGATTATGTCGATGTCATATCTACGAAGTTCAAAAGATAAGCGTTATACTTCATAATCTAATTCCCTAACATTATGATCATATTATTATGATCGTGTGACATCACTAGAGTATTATACAATATGTACAGTATATACAGCATCGCAGTTATGTTTTCAATATAACACGACTTGAAAGATACGTTAGGAATGAAACAACTCAAGTCAATATTACTAACCTCAACTGGAATGATGATGTCGTCGTTGTAGTTCCCCACTTCTTCACATTCTTCAGGTCTTCGGAGTAATACTTGTATGTTTCAACATTCCTATACTTTCTAGTCTAAGTTAAACGAAGTTGACTCTAGTATTTAATCAAGCGACTCTAGATGAGTTTTAATACTAAAATATGACAACCAAACTTGACATACCAACGTTTGGTGAGTTCAACCGATCTATGCATTAACAAAATTTCTCCTACAAAGGCAGAGCTCCACCAGCAAACCTGGATGTATGCTAGCTGCAGATGATATTTTTGAAAATGAGGAATGGATTGTTGACAGTGGTGCTAATAATCACATTACTTATGATGCATCTGCTCTTCCAGAAGCTACTTCTTATGATGGTACTGAGGTGATAAATACATCTAATGGTGGAGGTATGTCTATAAATCACAAAGGTCAGTCTCGAGGATTGTTAATGATCATTCTTCATGCTAAATGATATACTTCTAGTACCTCATGCATCTCATAATCAGTTAGCAGCTCACAAGTTCACATCTGACAATAATTGCTCTTTAACTCTTGACTCTCATGGTTTTTCTGTGAAGGATCAGATTTCTAGGAAGATTCTCTTCCAAGGTCCACATAAAAATGGACTGTGGAGGTACTATATAAGTTTTGAATGCATATTTTGTATAATGATGAAATATCTGGAAGTGTGCTAGAAAGCACCAATGATGTTTTGAAGTCTCAACAAAGTGAGTTTTAGATACAGAAGAAGATACTTAGTCATTCAGTATAAATTATAAAATATATACAACATTGAAAGCTTGGCCAGACGAGGCTCTAATATTTCCAATATATATTTATGCTTTAAAGAGGTTACATGATCAATTGGAGACTCCTGTAACAATGGTTTTATTTCAATTCTCTCGCGGGATGTAAAATATGAATTTTATACTTCTAGTGCGATTCAAAGACGCATAAAGTCCCCATGTTTCTATAATTGAGTAGAAGAGATTTGTCAATTTTTTGACTTATCAAAAAAACAAACTATAATTGAGTAGAAGAGATTTGTCAATTTTAGCCTTCGTCAAAAATCCACCATCAACAACAGTTCAAAATAATAATCGGGAAACTTCTCTCCAGGCTAAGTACTTCGAAAAAAAAAAAGTTCATCTTCTTCATACTCCTAAGAAAGGAGATTCTAACTTGGCTTTGGAAGAACATTAGTAGTGACATTGAATTAATAAAAAGTTTGGTTGTTAGTCCTCATGGGAGGGTAAACAGATTCTAATCTAGAACGATAAATGGCTACCTGAACCTGATCACCCTCGTATTCCTGCATCCACTGCCACTAATCATGAAGAGCCTAGTTAAAGATTTGGGGTATGAGGAAGTTTAAGACGTGTATAATAGGAGTTTTTCGTTTCAATAAACCTAAACTTATTTGTGATTCAAGGATAATTCTGAACATCATACATACGTGTATACCTTGTTTAAAGATATGAATTCGACATAGAAAATCCGGTCCACATATATAATAAATTAATATGTAGTTATAATTTTAAAAGATCAATTTTTGTATATATACAGTGTTAGAGCATAGCTCTGTTGAACCCACCAAGCATTGGTATGTCAAGTTTGGTTGTCATATTTTAGTGAACCAAAACTCATTTAAAGAGTAGCTTGATTATTTACTAGAGTCAACTTCGTATAGGTTAGCTAGAAAGTTACTAGGATATGAGACTTACAAGTATTACGTGAAGACTTGAAGAATGTGAAGAAGTAAAGAGCTACATCGACGACATCATCCTTCCTCTTGAGGTTAGTAATATCTGACTTGAACAGTTCATCCCTAACGTATCTTTCAAGTCGTGCATATTGAAAACATAACTGCAAAGCTGTGAATTATTATACTCTAGTTATACATAGCATTAAGGAATCACAATACAAAGTATAACGTCTATCTTTTGAACTTCGTATATAAGACATCGACATAATCGTATGAATGCTATTATGATTATGTATGGGTATGGGTGAAGATTTCGTCCTAGGAAACAATGTTTTACATTCGTTTAAAGGAAGTACAATTCATAAACTTGTTGTGTGAATCGAAAGGGAAATAGCTAGGCTTATTGGTATTGTTATTCACAGCAAATCTTTGGATTACCAATATGTGTGTTTAGTATAAACGCTCATAACTTGTTTATGTATCTTGGTAAAACTATTCACAATGCCTGACTTTTGTATTGGTATGACTTTTATTAGTGAAACCAATCTTAAGTAATCACCTGCGATGGTATGATCGATATTTTATAATTGGTATGACCAACTCTAGACATTGGGGAACCGATCCTAGTAAGAGGTGCAACCGATCACAAGTATGTGGAATCGATCCTTGTAAAAGGTACAACAAGTCTTAGTAATTGGTAACCGATCCTATGACTTGTGCAACCGATCACAAGTAAAATACCATAATTATGTGGTAACCGATCCTAGTACCTAGTCAATCAATTTTTGGAAAGCTAGTGTGACCGATCCTAGTACCCACATGGAGGTAAAACCGAAGCTTTGTTTTGGTAGAACCGTGAAACCCATTAATGGTGATTTGATAGGATAATCAATCACATAGTTCTTGGAAGTCAGATGAACCAATTCTAAACTCGTTTGGAAGTGTGGAAAATCAGTTCCAAGATTGTAAATATTAAAAAAGATTTACAAAGTGATGTTGACATACTTTGAACATGTGCAGTAATTCTTATCTTTTATTGTTCAAAGATATTCCTTAAAACTAAAGGAGAATCCCGGATCGAAATAAATTCAGAATCTTTTAATTAAGGTTTTTAGTTTTTACATGCTTTTAATTTCCAGCAATTAAATGCATATCTTTTGAAAATAAAAATCAGTAATGTGCATTTACTAATTGGATATTTTCTAATGAGATTTCGGCCAATATTTGGACAGAGCATTTCCAGGAATTATGAAAACCGATTTTGGCTTTATTGCTTATCTTTGAGAATATTCGGTTTTGGAAATTCCTTAGTGTCCAAACTTCCTTGGTCTATAAATATTGAAGTTTGCATTTCGAGCGACTAATCCTTAGATCTAGCAAAACTACCTAGTTGTGTTGTTACTGGTGGAGCCGTCTATTCAGAGAGGAAAGTACCCTAATTAGGCGAAATCTCTTACAACTGCTCATTTTAAAGACTTCTTTGGGATTGGGAAGCTCTACGAGTAATGTTGGTGGGGAACTAGATAATTTCAGTTTATTATTAGTTTTCGATTGATTTGATTAACTAACGGTTGTTGAACTTTGATTGCACCTAGTTTTTATGCTTGAGAATCTTCTCTTCTGATATAAGATTCACTCAAACTAGATCGAAATATCGACGGGGATCTTTAGAACTGTTTGTAGATCTAAAGACTTCTTGTGATAATCCATGATTAACAGACTCAGTTCTGTGTGTGATTGATCACAAGAGATTGAAGTTGTTTGTGTACATGTGTTTATTGAAGATCTAAGAAGACTTGAAGACAAAGAAAATTTCTTGTTTGAGTTCATAATCTTTGGTGTGCACAAAACTTGATCGGCTGGGGATCCAACTTTACTCGGTTTATCTTTGTGATAACCTTGATTGATTTGTTGAGTAGATCGGCCTCAATACATTTCTTTGTGAATAATAGTATTGATTACGTAGTCTAAACAATTACTTTGGTAGTTGTTAAATAGATTGATCTTAGAACCTGACAAAGGAGTTTATTGGGATAAACAGAAGAGATTTTTTCCAAACTCATATCACGTTGTTTGAAAAGAGTTGTTACCGAACAGATTTGTTGTTCCTTTACTGTTTGGAATACGAACCAAAGGAATTTTTCCAAGTGCGTGACTTATTACAAGTTGGAGGCGCAGGGATACTGAGGAAACTAGGTGAACTATAGGCTTAGTTGCTTGGTATCAACTATACGAAGTTGGTTTAGATTTTGTATAGCGGCTTAATTATGAGAGTATTCAATTCTGGACAAGGTTCCAGGGTTTTTCTGCATTTGCGGTTTCCTCGTTAACAAAATCTTGTTGTGTCTTTTACTTTTCTATTTCCGCAATTATAATTGTTTTTATTATAATTAGAAGTAAAATACACAAACGTTAATTCCTATTTACTTGATAGCAATCCTATTGTGTTTGGTTAAGTCCGAACCTATTATCAAGTAATCATACTTCGTTGTTGTATTGTCTCGATCTTATATCCATAGTCAATCACACAAGTTATCTTGTTGTCGTATTGTCTCGATCTCGTATCCATAGACGACCACACGAAGTGTGAACCGATTGTATTGTCTCAACTCAGTCCATAGAAAATCACTTTTGGAGAAAGGACTTATAGGTGGAAAAGTTTTAGATTGAGGTATATTTGGGTACCCTCGTCTTTTCAATTGGTATCAGAGCAGGCAAACACGAAAAGATATAATAATCTGTGTTTGGTGCGATCCGACCTTTAAGAAATTGAATCTAATGGTTGATTCAGTTAACGTAATGGCAGGATTTGACTACTTCAAAACCTCGTGGTGGAAGACACGAATGAAGTATGTAATACTCTTATTCCTAAATGTATTAGGAAATTGGAATTATGTCTATGTATGTCTTGAGGTACTTACATAATCAGTTGGATATTATAATATTGTATATCATTGCCCTGGATACTAACATGTTTAGTAACAATGATACAATGCTCTACAAGACAGGTTGTATCTCGAAAATGCATAAGATTCCTCTCAGAATTTTTTATTATATAAACCATGCCTATTGTGTTCTGAACTTCATTAAGTTTTAACCCTTTAAAATTCAGTCTCCCAATAAGACTGAATTGAAAAATCTCACGCCCTTATTGTGTAAGTTCTAAAGGTAAATCCAAGGCTGGTTTCTTTTCATACAAAGATGCATCAGGTAGAGATAGTAAATCAGAATCGTTTAGCATATAGGGTTATTTACCCTTAACCAAATCAGCAAAAGACATGGTTTTATTCTCATTAGGATTCTTAGAAGAATCAGAAGTTTCCCCCATCTTGAATCACCTGAAAGATGATCCAAGATGAAGGAATGGACGTGAGAAATATGAAACCCTAAAAAAATCGCCAAAGAATTTTGGAGAGAAAATTTCGCATCTATCACCTCTGAAATTTAGCACGATAACATTTCAAAACTTATCACTGGTAAAACTGTTGAATGGAAAAAGGTAAAGATGCTAACCAAAGATGTACCCTTCTACTTAAGGATTTTCGGCAAACTTGTTGTAGCAACCCTTTTTTCTTGTACAAGAGATTCTTCACAATGGATTAAAGAATTTGTTGAATCTGTATACTACCTCCTAGAAGGCAATTTTTTTTTTGACATATGTGGATTAATTATAAATCAAATGATTAAAATCATTGAATCTATCAATACCACAACATTCCATAGAAATCTTGGATATCCCTGTCTCATCACCAAGATGTGTGAAAACGCAATGGGGAACAACTTTGGAGATGAGAAAAACACTAAAACTATCTCTCAAGGAATTATCAAGCGGATGAGTGGGACTCAAAAGGGATCTAGTATCTCATATGATCAAATCTATAGCAATGGAGATCTCACGTTCCACATTTTACGTCTTGGGAGACAATTAGACTGTATTCAGAAACAGTTGGCCTTTGCCTATAGAGATGATCCAGAAACTCTTGAAGGAATCCTAGTGATTAATAATGAGTTTCTAAAAGGTGAATAAAAACAAGACTCTGAAGAAGATTCTGATGAGCAAACAAATGAAGATTAATTTGTCTTCAAGAGGGAAAATAAACATTAGTTTTTGATTATTTCAATAAAGTCTATTATGAATAAAACTATATATTATTTATGAATAAAATTATTATTTTATAATTTTTCTTGTGATAGTTTTCGATTACATAGCCTATGCTTGAATGCTTTATTTTATTGCTATGTATATTTACGGGATGTTTGACTTGGGTTTTCATAACCATAATATTCGATCTCATATGGTGTGAACCCTTATGGTTTGGGTGACTTTTTGGTTTAGCAGGATTAAGTTCTATCCCATGTTGGTAGGCTTTATCAAAGGATCATAAGGAGTTCCGATTGAAACTCATGTGTGAAAAAGTCACAATATGTTGAATCGTTTTTGGTTTAGCATAAAAGCATTTGTGTTTCGGGTTTTCAACTTTTGCATCACATTAGTTAAAACCGATTTTTAACATTTCTCTGGTGAAGGTTGGTGTTTGTTGTTGTTCTTTTGTCTTGCAAGAGGATCACAACACAGTGATATTCTACCCCTGAAATATGTGAAGAAATGGGTGAAGAGGATGCGGAATTTTAGGTAACGAATTTGTTAGTTAATCGTTTTCCTGTTTCAGAAAAGCCTGATTTTATTGCATATATTTATTGTTTTTGCTTAACAAAATTTCGGTACAATTGATGTTTATTCCACTATTTGTTTATGGATGTGTGTGTGATTCAATTGTTTCTGGTTAAGAAAAACTATTGTTATCTATCTTTATGGTTTGGTATCAATTGTTTAGGCTTACGAAATTTCGGTGCAACTGCGGTACTATAATGTCTATGTTTGTTTCAATTGCTTCCGGTTGAGGTAAATAATTAAGAAAGTTGATTTATTTGGTTTGTATGAATTATTTATGGCTTAAGAAAAAGGTTTTCGAGATCAATTGTTTAGTCCAATTCGATTCCGGATAAGAGAAACTAAGTCAATTATGATCTTAGTTAGACTTATCAAAGTGGAGGTTTCGGTTATTCAAGTCTAATCGAATGCCTTAACAAGAAATGCTAGTTAACTAACCTAGTACTTGACTTGTTTAAAAGTGAAAGGTCTAAGTTATTATTTGAATAATTAGAACCTGATGAGAAAAATAGAGTTAATTATGATCTTTATTTTATTTTATTTTTAGTTTAGTCTTATTGGAAGACTTAACTTTAAAGGTTTGAAACTTAATGAGGTCCAAAAAAGCTTGCTTTTTCGGGAAAACCATGTGAGGGGAGGAGAGAGAAAAAACATCTTTCTCTGGCGATTTTGAGTTTTTTTTTGTTTTTTCTTTCACATTTTTTGATTTTTTTGTTCAACTTTGTTTGATTCAAGATGAATTTAACTTCGGTTACTAATCCAAATCTTGTCAAACCTATTTCTTTTGCTGATACAATGAAGGGAAGGAAAACCCTAAACCCTGCCACCATTGATTTATCAACGTTACCAAAACCTACTCTCAAAGAGGGAGAGCCGTCTCTAGAAATACCTACGGATCTGTTTCAAGAGGGATGCAAGCACTTTCAACACAGTCTCATTGCGAGACTTGATTTTACAGGCTTGAAGTTCAATGAGGTTAAACAAACCCTAATGGAGCAATGGAAGTTTTCTTCCATTGATGCAGTTTTATTCCGATGAGTAAAGGTTTTTTCATTGTTAGGTTAACAACTGAAGCAGACAAGGAGATGATCCGTGGATCAAAATGGATGGTAAACCAACAACAGTTACGGATGATTGACTGGTATCCGGGTTTCAATCCAGAGAAACAGCGAACATCCCATGCTGCTACATGGGTAAGATTTCCGGGTCTTCACATGGAGCCGTGGACTGAGAGATCTCTGTTGACGATAGGGAAAGCTCTCGGAACACCTATTGTGGTAGATCAAAGAACTCTTGATCTTGAGTATGGCCATTTTGCTGCTGTGCTTGTCGATATAGATTTCGCCAAACACATTCCAGAACGTATTCATCTTTCAGCTGGAGGGAGGAAGTTCTGGCAGTACATTGATATACAACACTATCCAAAATTTTGTTCCATATGTAATATTATTGGGCATGAGGATGATGAGTGCAAAAGGAAGCTTGCGAAGGTGCATCCTTCCATGGAATCTGAGAAACAACTGGTACGTACAGAGAAACCTGCAAAACAAGTTTGGAAAGAGGTGAAACATATAAATTCAGGTAAACAAAATATTGAATCAAATTATAATGATGCTGAAACAACTATTGTTGTGCTGAATGATGAGGAGAGTGATGTTTTGGAGGCAATCAAACAACTGGAAGATGCTTTAGAAAAAGCTGAAGATGATTTACGCAAGGCATCTGAGGATTGGAAAGCTAAGAAGTCTGCGTTAGAGTATGCTTCTTCTAAGAAATCCACTAAACCGGCTAAGAAAACAACTTCTGCTAAACAACCAACTAATTATGGAGTAGTTTTATCTCTTAACAAATTTAGTGTGCTCGAGAATGAGGAAGGTTTAAATGAGAATGTTGATGATGTTGAAAGTGATTCAAGTTCAGATGAAGATTTTTCAGTTACACAGGCAGCCTCGGGGGTTAAAGGTAAGAAGTGGGATGAGCTGCCATCGGACAGGGAGACAGGGATAGCAAAAGGGCGATCAGAAGGAAGTTCTTGTAAGCCTGGGAGTTCTAATGCTGCATATAGTGCTTTACTTCAACATCATAACAATAGGGCGAATACAAGACAGAACACTGCACGTGAATATCACAATGGAAATATTGGGCTTTTACATAAGCCCAATAACAATCAAAGCACGGAAAGTGGTGTTGGGCATGTGGAAAGTGCTACTATTCGCTTAACCACGGAGGAGCATGAAGTTTTTTGTTAAATAACAAAATTTGATATTCAACAAAAGTTTTTGAAGGATTTATCTTTCCGAAAGGAGTATTTCAAGAAAATACAAGCTCAATCCAAAAGAATGAAGACTCCAAATGCGAAAAATAAGAACAAAGAAAGAGGTGGAGGAACTTGATGATAATCCTAGTTTCCTTATTTTTGTTAGTATTTGTGTTTAGGAGCTTATTTTGTTAGCTATTTTGATGTTATTTTTACTCCCCTTTGGTTTATGGGGGAGGGGAGGCCTTGAGCCTCCCTTTTTGTAATTCTTGTAATTACGTTTTTTTGCTTAATAAACCATTTTGACCTAGCAAAGAATCTGATATTTATTTTGGTCTTATCGAACAAGCGATTATATTTGTACACATATATGTATAAGTCCTTATTCCTTGAACCAAAGTTTGCGAACTTTGTTGATCAAGAGAAACGGAATGTGGCGTGAGCCAAGTCCGCGAACTCAGTTTGCGAACTGGCGGAAGTTCTCGACCCGAGAATTTCCGCTGGAGTTTGTGAACTCCTTCCCTGAGCTTAAGTCCGCGAACTTGAGCAGGTTATATCTAAAATTGGTTGTTCTTGAACTCATGTTTATGTCAACTAAGGAATGCTTTTGCAAACCGTG
Organism: Papaver somniferum; assembly: GCF_003573695.1. Lineage (NCBI taxonomy): Eukaryota > Viridiplantae > Streptophyta > Magnoliopsida > Ranunculales > Papaveraceae > Papaver > Papaver somniferum. The sequence continues at coordinate 177,929,211 of NC_039364.1, read as the reverse complement.
GCTATAAAGTTCATGAACCGATTCGAGTGAATCAAACCGTTTTTGCTTCGATTTTGTCTTGTGTAGTTACATAAAATCTAAGCAATTGAAAAACTCTCTAACTAGTTCATTTGAGTCATTTGAACTAGTTATGGTGAAGAAGAATATGGTGGATATGAAAGTGATCATATGGCTAACCATTTGGTTAACTATTGTTGAACCAACAAATATTAATGTTTGGGAACGGTTACATAAACCCCAAAATTGGACATTTCATTTGTGTGTAACAAGCTAAGTTTTTGATCCAACTGTTGAGAAATATTAGCTTGAATCTAATCAGGTTTTCATCTAACGGTAAATATTGAATGCTTTTTTACCAAGCTAACATTGATTGCAAACCCTGATTTGATAGACTATATAAGGGAGAACTCTAGCAACTGGGAAACCTAATCCCCACACCTTACGTGTGATACTAGTTGCATAAGCTAGAGTCGATTCTCCTTTAACCTTGGGTTTTCTTCTTCTAAAACCAGGTTAACGACTTAAAGACTTCATTGGGATTGTGAAGCCAGACCGATACTACTTTTCTTGTAGTTGTGTGATCTGATCTTGATGATTCTATCGTTTTGAGTACAATTGTAATCCGATAGGCAAGATAGAAAAGTAATCACAAATATCTTCGTCTCATCGTTTGTGATTCCACAATATCTTTTTTCGCTGCGTCGTTTAGGATTATTGTGAGGTGATTGATAATACTAGGTTGTTCTTCGGGAATATAAGTCCGGTTTATCAATTGGTTCCTGTTCGCCTTGATTTATCAAAAGACGGAACAAAACTCGTAGGTATATCCGTGGGAGACGGATTTATCTATTACCGTAGACTTTTCTGTGTGATACAGATTTGTTTATTAAAGTCTTCGACTTTGGGTCGTAGCAACTCTTAGTTGTGGGTGACATCAGCTAAGGGAATCAAGTACGTAGCATCCTGCTGGGGTCAGACGCGTAGGAGCATAATTGTACCTTGGATCAGTGTGAGATTGATTGGGGTTCAACTACAGTCCAGACCGAAGTTAGTTTGGATTAGGCTAGTGTCTGTAGCGGCTTAATACAGTGTGTGTTCAATCTGGACTAGGTCCCGGGGTTTTTCTGCATTTGCGGTTTCTTCGTTAACAAAATTCCGGTGTCTGTGTCATTTCTTTTCCGCATTATATTTTGTTATATAATTGAAATATCACAGGTTGTGCGTTGTTAAATCAATTAGAATATCCGACCTTTTGGTTGTTGATTTAATTTGATTGACACTTGGATATTGGTCTTTGGTACCATCCAAGTTATCTATCTTTGATAAAGACTCGCAGATTTCTATTTGCTTGAATATATATCAAATCGAGAGATTGAGATATAAACTCTTTGATATACTTTTTATCTAGATTAAGTCTAACTGTCTAGTTGATTCTCTAGAAAGTTTATTGGAGTTTGTCCATACAGATTGCTGAGCGAAATATTGGGTGTGGTTGTTATACCCCCGTTTTTTCAATTGGTCAGGAAAACACGTTGAAGACCTTACAAGTCTGTGTTTTTAGCGATCTAAGGATGGGCGATATTATCTCTGATACACGCGTCACCAAAAATAAAGGCTCTGTCTTGTCTAATTCTATTAAAGAGAAAGATTCTTCGATCTCGAATATAAACGAACCATGTGTTCCAACAAGACAGACAGGCTCCGACATGAGTATTTTCGATTACCCTTCAAAAGAGTCTTCCTCTCTAAATGAATGGGAAACAGCTGAAGAGTGTGTCTTGATTCTAAATCTTGCTAGAATCCAAGCTGATAGACTTAATCGGTTAAATCACCATGTCGATGTTCTTCTTGGTGTAATAAGAGACTGCAAATTCAAAGAAAATACTGAAGATCATTCTTCACGTATGACTCTTGAGGCTAGCCTCAAAAAGGATGCTTTGGAAATTGAACATCGCTTGAGTAAACTCTCTATTCAAGGAAGCTCTAAGAAGTCTAATATACCAAGCACTTCTGCTACGCCTGAAAACCTTCCAACTCCAGAGGTAAAATTGGAATCCCTTCCTTTTAAAAAGAATGTGTCTGAATTTCCCATTGATCAAGGATGTTCCACATCACATGGAATGAAGAAATCTCCTAACGAGGTTGTTAAGACTACCTTGTCTAATCACTCTTGTGATTAGACAATATGTCTCTTTTGCGATGCAAAAGGCTCTGCTAAACAAAAGAGAAACTCAAGGTTGAATAAAACCTCCTTGGTTCAACTTCAAAACACCTTAGAATTAATTCTCAAAGGTGTAACTGACATTCATATGTCTAAACCAGTTGGTTTTCGTACTTACCCTGTGTATGTACCAGAAAAGTCAGTTCGATGAGTTCCTCAAATGCTCTAAAGAACATTGAATCTGTGAAATCAGTTGGTAATCCGATTGTAGTTGATCAAAGAACATTGAATCTGGAGTTTGGAAGCTATGCATCAGTGCTGGTTGATGTAGATTTTGCAAAACACATTCCTGACAGAATTCTACTAATAGCTGGTGGGAGAACTTTCTGGCAATATATGGAGATACCTAAGCATCCAAAATTCTGTTTGCATTGTAACATTATTGGACACAATGAGAGTGAGTGCAAGAGGAAAACAAAGTCTGACGAATCTGTCAAGGAGATGGAGGATACTCAAGACTGGCAGGCAGCTAAAGGTAAGAAGCGATCACGCAATCGTAAGAAGAATAACAATCAAGAAGGTACTAGTGGTGTTGACAAGTCAGGCGAAACTGGTGAAGTTGCAAAAAGTGGTGCGGTGGAAACTGTTAATGTGCCTGGTGCGGGTAAAGATTTTAATATACCTGTTGCTATTGGGGAGAATGCTTCTGGTAAGGAGGATACTAGTCAGCTTGAAGAGGTGCTGGTTGCTTCTGATGCTCAGCTTCGTGCAGCGTCTGACGCTGTTGAGACAGCTAAACAGACGCTTGCTGTGAAAAGAGCATTAGCTAACATATTGATGGTAGATGAAACCACAATTGCAGCTAAGTCAGGAAAGAGTGATGAATTGGCGAGAACTAATCACTCTAGTACTGATAGGAACCAGGCCAACTCTTCTACTTCCTTTATACCTATTCAAGACGCAGTGGTTCATAGTATTACGGAGACACCTATCTGCAATGCTTTGGCGGATAATACTGTGGTTATCTCACCGAATAAATTTGATGTTTTGACAGATGAGTTGGGGCTAGCCAACACAGTGCAACAATCTAATCAAGAGGAGGAGAGTTCGGATGAGGAACTCACGCCAGAGAAGGCATCGGCAGGTGTCAAGGGAGCCAAATGGTCTGAGATTCCAGTTGAGAAAGTTGTGCCTAAGCAAACTAGGAAGCCTGGTCGTGTGCCAATTCAGACTAGTTCACAAATTTATACTCAAAACAAATCTCCAGAATCCAAGTCTGACTCGGACTCTGAGGTTAATGATTTGGGAATCAGAGTTAGCAAAGGTTTCACTCCAGTTATTGAGAAAAGGGTTCCGACTAAGAATCCTAAGATATCTTCTAAACCAAAAAAGACAGTTTCCAAATGCGAGTTCTCTTTTGGAATGTCAATGGAGTGTCGAAGGAGGAGGCTGGTTTGAAATTACATGAGTTAGTTAAGGAGTTTAAGCCGGTTCTTATGTGTATTGCTGAGCCGAAAATCCCTTATTCAGATGGTGTTATGTTACGGCTTAATTTAGCTGGTTTTGTTAAGAAGGCAGTTCATAATTCTACTTCAAGTTCTATTGGTAATCTTTGGATTCTTTGGAGTGAAGATATTGAAGAGACAATGGTGTTAAATATGACTAGGCAGGCTATTAAGGTGAAGACAGAAGGAGTCTTTATTTCTTGTGTTTATGCTAGTTATATCCAAGTTTTTAGAAGGAGATTATGGAGTCAACTTTCTATGGTGGATTCTACTACTCCTTGGTTGGTAATTGGAGATTTTAACTGTGTTCTTCACAATGATGAGAAGAAGGGTGGTAGAGATGTTCTTACTTCTAGTATTAATGAATTCAGTGACTGGACGGAAGAGAATGGTCTTTTTGAGGCAGATTCTTTGGGTTCTAAGTTCACTTGGACTAATGGCCAATCGGGGGTGAGAAGAATTATTAGCAAGTTGGATCGTGCTATTATTAATGAACCTTGGTTAACTAAATTTTCGAATTGGCGGTGTAAATCTCTTCCTAGGGAAGTTTCCGATCATTCGACTCTTATTGGTTATCCTTTTGTTGCTTCTAGGCCGACACGTACTCCTTTCAGAATTCAGAAAATGTGGTTTACACATCCTTATTTTTTGAGAATGGTTGAGACTTCTTGGAATGCTCCGGTGTATGGTAATCCGGATTTTATTTTTCCTTTCAAGCTGAAGAGATTGAAGGTAGCTATGAATTTGTGGAATCAACAGGTGTTTGGTAATGTGAATGCAAGACTCAAACAGGCTCAATTGAAGTTTGAAGTGGCTAGTAGGAATTCGGATGAGGACCCTTTTGACATTTCTAAGCAGAATGAGATGAAGGATGCGCTTGTGGCTGTTCAGGAGGTGCGTATGCAGCAGCATATTATGTTGAAACAAAAATATCGCAACAAATAGATCTTGGAGGGTTCTAGCAATACTTCATATTTCCATAGTACTATTAATACTCGTAGAAGTGTCAATACAACTTCGGAGTTGGTGACAGATGATGGGTCCCTTATCATTGATCCGGACCAATTAAGAGACCACGTTGTTTCTTATTATGAGAGTAAATTTAATGGAGTAGATACGCAGATTGAGGATAGTTTGTTTGAGTATGAACATAATTCTATTTCTCTCGAGGAAAGACATATGTTGGATTTTATTCCTTCTTTGGAGGAAATTAAGGTAGAGGTGTTTGATTTGGGTGCGGATAGTGCTCCAGGTCCGGATGGTTTCTCGGGGTGTTTTTATAGACATTGTTGGGATTTAATTCATCAAGACCTAGCTAAGGCTATTATGTTTTGCTGGAACAACAAAACTATTACTAATGGGGCTAATTCTAGTCTCATTCTTTTGCTTGCTAAGGTAAGAGGTGCGGATAGCCTGAAGAAATATAGACCAATTGGTCTAAGTAATTTTTTCTTTACCAAAATTTTAGCAACCAGACTTGGAAAAGTCTTAGATAATTTGGTTTCGGAGGAACAAGTAGCTTTTATGAAGGGGAGAAATATTCATGAAAATATTAGTTTGGCTTTTTTTTTTTGCTAGGTCAAAATGGTTTATTAAAGCAAAAAAACGTAATTACAAGAATTACAAAGTGGGAGGCTCAAGGCCTCCTCACCCCCATAAACCAAAGGGGAGAAAAAATAACATCAAAAAATTACTAGAAACTCATAAAATAAGCTCATAAACTCAAATAACTAACAAAAAAGATGAAAAATAGGAACTTAACATCGTTTGCGCCCCTTTCCCACCTTAAAATTCTTCTTCTTAGGTTGGAGACCAGCAAGGATTTCCGCCAAAACATCAGGGTATCCATAAAACTCATTATATGCATCATCATAAATATCATCATATTCATCTTCATCCGAAGCATAATTACCACCAGGAACAAGCTTAATAGAAGTTTGAGGTTTTTTCTTCGCTCTTTTTTCTTTAAAATACTCCTTTCTATAGGCTGGATTTCTAATAAAGTTAGTCCGAACTTCATCATTCATAATGGTGCCTACCTCTGCAAGCTCCTCTTCATTGAGAATATTTTCCGTCCTTTGTTGCCTTAGAGCTTCTAATCTATTAAGAAAAGCTTTCTTCTTTTCTGCATCAACAGTTTCAGTTGAGCTCTAAACTAAATCTGTAGCCTTTGAAACATTGTTATTCTTGTTTTTATTGTGATCACTAATCGTACCCCATTCAGTAGAATTTTTAACTTCAGCTGCCATATTAGCAGCAAGCAATTCAGCCTCTTCCTCATCTAAATCTTCAACAATACTTTGCTGAACTTCCTTCAAATTAGCACCCTCAACGTCATCTCTAAAACCCAATTCTGAACTTAATACTTCATATGTATTTTTCCTAACTTTTTCAGAAGATTCAAGTAAAGCATCAGTTAGAGGCGTAAAAGGAAATTTTGTACCTTTCACTGGCGTCCAATTCTCATTAGATGCCTTAGTAAACGTATTAGGGTTGGAAACTAACTTGTTTTCCAAATCATACTTGGAAACGTACTTCTTGTTGGTCGGACTTGTGAACCTCAGAGTTTTGCAAAGTCACGGACGTCTCTTCCAAATTAGCCCCAGGCGTATTTTCCAAATTAGACACGGTTTCAGAATTTTGCTTGGACTTGATTTCAGAATTCTGGTTTTTCACGGACTTGCCTCCACAAACGTTAGTTGTACCAATCTTGTTCCCGTACATACCAGCTTCAACAAGCTTAGTCACAGCTCCTTTACGTGCAGCAATAGCTTCCTTAGCTGCAATCACGCTTTTGCACTTGATTAACCTGAATTGAGCCTCACGGAATTCTTTTGAAGAGATAGCAAGCTCATTCTCCAACTGTTTATTGCTAGATTGAACTGTAGCCTCAATTCTGTTATCATTAGTAACTCCAATAGTACTTGAATCTGAAACACAAAGTATAGTTTCCTGATTTGCATGAGCTGCATGGGCTATTGCATCCTTGTGGTTCTCAAAATCTTGTTCAATTTGATTAGTATTACCATCCAAGCCCACACTAACTTCTGGTAAAACAACTTTAGATTTGATTTTCCATCTCTTACCAGCATTAGGATCATAACTACCCTTAAAATTCTTCTCTCCCACGACTACTTGTTGTTGTTTCTCTTTGTTCCCATCAATTTTAGTCGACTTCTTCTTGCATTCAGCATCCGCATGAACAATAATATTACACTTTGAACAGAACTTTGGATATTTTTGAATATCAATATATTGCCAAAACTCTTTTCCACCTGAGGTTATATGAATTCTCTCTGGAATATGCTTAGCAAAATCAATATCAATTAAAACTGAAGCATAAAAACCATAATCAAGTTGTAAAGTTTTTTCATCCACCACAATTGGATTACCTAGAATCTTACCAATTGAAAGCAAATACTTTTCAGTCCAAAGCTCAACCGGTAAATCTGGAAACATAACCCAAACAACAGCATGTGAAGAACGCTGTTTGTTTGGGTTAAAACCTGGATACCAATCAATTAGCTTCAACAAGTGATTGTTAACAGTTGCAGCTGGACCATTGCGAATCTTCTCTTTATCTTTAGCACACGAAAGCATAACTATGAAGAAACCTTTAGCCATTGGAAGAAATTTAATCCGTTCAAGTTTCCATTGATCTAAAAGTTGTGTCTTAACTTCAGAAAACTTCAAACCCGTGAAGTCTAATCTAGCAATAAAACTATGTTGAAATCTGATGCAACCCTCTTGAAAAAAATCCAAAGGGATTTCTAACGCAGGTTCACCTTCTTTAAGAGTTGGATTAGGTAACTTGGAAAGATCAACAGATGTTGGAATTAGGGTTTTCTTTCCTTTGAGAATATCAGCAAAAGAACCATGACTACCATTAGGATTTTTAATCCTTGATGTTGTAGGGATTGATGATTCAATCATCATAAACCAACCGTAGCTGATTTAGATGATCAAAACGTGAGAAAAATCAAAACCTAGGCGTGAAAAAAAAGATGGAAAAGAAAATCGCCTTTTAGAGAAAAAACGGACATAACTCTCTCTAAAATACTATTTCAATCGAAAAAATCAATCTACAAGCTAGGAGATTTGTTAAAGAATGATAATAACAAATCCCTATAATCAAATATTTGTGCGGTGAAGGTGGCGTCTGAATTGGTTAATGAGATGCACATTAAAAGAAAGGATGGCAACTTAGGTCTCAAACTTGATATTTCTCAATCTTTTGATACAATAAGTTGGCCTTTTGTCTTGGAGGTGTTTCGTAGATATGGTTTCTCAGAGGATTGGTGTACTTGGATTCACAATATTCTGAAGTCTGACAGGATTTCTATTCTTCTTAATGGGAGTCCGGAGGGGTTTTTCAAGATTAATAGAGGTTTGCGTCAAGGGGATCCACTTTCTCCTCTTATCTTTGTTTTGATAGAGGATGTTCTAAGTAGGAACATTACTAAACTCTTTCAAAACAAGAGTATGACTCATATGGTGAAGCGTAATGGTATTGCTCCAACTCATTTATTTTTTGTTGATGATATTATGATCTTTTGCAAGGGTAATATGATGAGTCTAACAAACTTAGTGAAGCTCCTGGGTGATTATCAACAAGCTTCTGGTCAGCGAGTTTGCAGGGAGAAGAGAAAAATTTATTTTGGAGGTGGGTCTTTGCATAGGAGACAGTCTATTGTAGACTTCTTAGGCATGGGAGTGACTTATTTCCCGAATAGATATTTGGGGGTTAAGGTGATGCCTGGAGTGGTGAAGTATAGCCATATTAGTAACGTGGTGGATAATCTGAAGGAACAACTTTCGGTTTACAAAGGTAAGATGCTTTCCTTTCAGGATCGTGTGATACTTGTTAAAACTGTCCTTTCAAGTTGAATGGCCTGTTAAATTTGTTAAACAATGTGTACGTGTGATTCGTAATTTCCTTTGGTCGGGAGATTCAAACTTGGCTAGAGCTTTCGTGGTTGGTTATGATCTGCAGTCCGGTGCGGGAAGGGGGTCTTGGGATTACTAGCCTAAGCAACATGAACAAAGCACTGATTATGAAGTTGTGGTGGAGTATTAAAGCTTCTACGAAGAAATGGGTTAGATTTCTGGAATCGAAATTCACTTGTAGAGATGGTCGGCTGAAGTTGGTTGGAGTTAAATCTTCAATTCTTCCTGGGATTCGTTGGGTGCACACTGAAGTTATGCGCAATACTAAATCTTTAATTGGTGACGGTAGAACAACTTCACTATTTTATGATGTATGGTATGGGTCTGAAACTTTGGTAGATGTTTTGCAACAACCTGACCTTGACAGAAATGCAAGGGTTAGTGATATCATTGTGCAGGATCAATGGCAGCTGGAAGGAGTTCATATGCACGACCTCGTCAATGCTGGTGTGGATCTGGAGAGCTTGCCAAGGAGGCACACAGGCAGTGATAACAAGATATGGATGCTGGATCTTAAAGGTTTATTCTATGTTAAGTCTGCAAGGAAGCTGGTGAGGATGAGATATCCGGTGCTGGAGGAAGCAAATCTGTTATGGAAGAGTTTTGTGCACCCTTCTTTGGCAGCACAAAATTGGAAGTTTTTCAGGGGAGCTTGTGCAACTCTGGATAAAGTAAAGAGCAGGTTCAAGATAGCTCTTCCGCCGAGGTATAGAAGGTGATTTATTTGATTTTGAGCATGCTTCAATTTCTGTTGAGGAGAGCAACGCCATGGATATGATTCCTTCCCCGGAAGAAATTAAGCAAGCTGTTTTTGATCTGAGTGCGGATAGTGCCCCAGGGCCTGATGGTTTCTCTGGTTGTTTCTATCGTCATTGTTGGGATATTATTCATGATGATTTAACCGAGGCCATTATTCATTGTTGGAATGCGGGTAGTATTCCAAATGGTGTTAATTCATCTTTTATCATCTTGCTGGCTAAGGTAAGGGGTTCTAATACTCTTCGAAATTTCAGACCAATTGGTCTTAGTAATTTTTTCTTCAAAATTTTCACTAAGACCCTAGCTACTAGACTTGGTACAGTTTTGGATAAGCTTGTGTCTGAAGAACAGGTAGCCTTCATGAAAGGGAGAAATATTCATGAGAATATTATCTTGGCGTTGGAGATGGTTAATGAGTTGCATTATAAACGCAAGGATGGCAACATTGGCCTTAAACTTGATATTTCTCAAGCTTTTGACACGGTAAATTGGGCTTTTGTGCTTGAAGTTTTCCGTAAGTATGGTTTTTCTGAAATTGGTGTGCTTGGATTTTTAATATCTTGCAGTCTGCTAGAATTTCTGTCATTTTGAATGGTAGTCCGGAAGGTTACTTCAAAATTAACAGAGGTTTGCGTCAAGGTGATCCCCTCTCCCCTTTGATTTTTGTCTTGATTGAGGATGTTCTTAGCAGAAATATTACGAAGCTTTTTCGTGATAAAAAGATGACGCCCATGGTAACTAGAGGTGGTATTTCTCCTCTCACCTTTTCTTTGCTGATAACATAATGATTTTTTGTAAAGGTAATTCCAAAAGTCATCATAATCTTGTAGACTTGTTGGGAAGTTATCAGCGTGCTTCTTGTCAGACTGTTTGTCGTCAAAAGAGTAAGATTTATTATGGTGGTGGTTCTTCGAGTTGGTGTAATTATATCGCATCTTATTTGGGGATGAGTGTAGCTACTTTTCCGGACCGTTATTTGGGAGTTCAAATTACGCCAGGTATTGTTCGATATTGCCATATTAGCAATATTGTTGAAAAGATTAAAAATCAGCTTGCTGGTTGGCGAGGGAGGTTATTATCTTTTCATGATCGCATTGTTCTTGTTAAATCAGTTATTGCCAGTTATTACATTCATAATATGGCTATTTATAAGTGGCCTCGTAAGTTTATTCTTCAATGTGAGAGGGATATCCGTAACTTTATTTGGTCTGGTGATTCGAACATTAATCGTGTAGTGGTAGTGGCTTTTGATAAAATCTGTTGCCCTTTTGAGAAGGGGGGTCTCGGACTAACTCGTATGGCCACTATGAACAAAGCTCTTACTATGAAACTTTGGTGGAAGATTCGTAATTCTACAAAGAAATGGGCTCTTTTCCTGAAGGCAAAATTATTTGATCGTAAGGGTTGTATTAAGCATTCGGGGGTTAAATCTTCTATTTTGCCTGGTTTAAGGAGTGTGTATAATTGTGTGTAAAAGAATACTAAGGTCTTAATTGGTGATGGTAGAGATACTTCTCTTTATTATGACATTTGGTATGATAAGACTAGTATTGCTGAAGTGCTAAATGATTATTCTCTCGATGCAACAGCTAGAGTAAGTGATATTTTAAAGGATGGCCTTTGGGATATTCCTGAAATTCACTTGAAATACTTGATTGCTGCTGGTCTAGAGTTGAATAGGATGCCAATTCCTATGGGTGGAGCTGATGTTAGGATATGGATGCCGGAGTAGAAGGGTGAGTTCAGTGTTAAGTCTGCAACTGAGTTGCTTCGGCAGAAGTATTCTCGGTTAGAAGGTACGCAGATTCTATGGAGAAAAGAAGTTCATCCTGTTCTTGCTGCTCAGAACTGGAAATTCTTACGTGGAGCTTGTGCTACGTATGACCTTATCAGGCGCATGTTCAAGATCTCTCTTGCTAACAAATGCTGCATGTGTGATGTTCAAGAGGAAGCTCTTACTCATGTGTTATATGAGTGTTGCTTTGCTACAAGAGCCTGGAATTGGCTAGCTGATGTGTTCAAGTTACAACCTAATGCTAACCTTATTGTTTCTTTTAAAGCAGCAAAAAGAAGGAGTCATATTGTCCGTGATCTGTGGCTTATTGCCAAACTTGTTCTTAGGTCGGAGCTATGGCAGTTGCGGAACAAGGCTGTTTTCGAGCATAAAAAACCTAATTGGAGTATCTTTCATAAGCGCGTTCTGAAGTTGATACAATATTATTCAATTCGGATCAAGGGTCATATGAACAATAGTGCTGATGATGTTGTTCTTCTGAACTATTTTAGAGTTCAGCACCGTAGTGTGAAGTTGCATCATCCTGTGTCTTGTTTTTGGTTACCGTCTAAGGCTAATGAATTACAAATTTGTTGTGATGGAGCGGCGAGAGGTAACCCAGGTGTTGCGGGTGCAGATGTAGTAGCTAGGGATGAGCATTGTTCAGTTCTTGGTGCTATGAGTATTGGGCTAGGAGTCACGACGAATTATTTAGCAGAATTGTACGGCATTATTGTTGGTTTGGAGTGGGCTATGCAATGGGGTTTTTCTTGTATTTGTATATGGTCTGATTCTATGGGAGTTGTTGAAGCTTTCAAGAATGACTCAATTCCTTGGCTTGCAAGGAATAGATGGATTATGATCTGTAGACACTATACGTCTATACGTTTCATTCACACTTTTAGAGAGGTGAATTTTTCAGCTGATGCAATGGCAAAGCGGGGTTGCTTATTGAGTAATGAAGTGAGATTTCACTACAATGGGAAACCACCTTTCTTAATTTCTGTTGAACATCCTAATGTTGCTTATTTTCGGTTCAAATAGTTTCAAGTTTTTGGGGTTGCTGTAACCTCTTTTCTTGTAAACTATCTCTTGTAAATTTTGTTATCTATTAATACAAATTTTTGACTTATCAAAAAAAAATCAGTGTGTGACAGATTGAGGAGGAGTCTTTGGAACATGTTCTTTGGAGCTGTAGTGCTGCGAATCGGGCTTGGCAATGGCTGGCAGGTATTTTCCATATTATTCCTCATTATAACTTGCTTGCTGCTAACAAGGAAGTGAAAGGGCGTAGTAGAATGGTTAAATACTTGTGGTTAGTCTCAATCTTGGTGCTGCGTTCGGAGCTGTGGTACCAAAGGAATAAGATGTTCTATGTAAAGAAGAAGCCTTGCTGGACTTTCTTCAAAAAACATGTGTTTAACCTCATTCATGAGTACTCGGCTAGAATGACAGGATGTATGTTCAACAAGGTAGAAGATCTTGAGATTCTGAATTTTTTCAGAGTTAAATGTCGTAGGGTGAAGATGTTAGAGCCTGTTGAGTGTTTTTGGCAACCTCCTATGCACAATCAGCTCCTGATGTGCTGTGACGGTGCCTCTAGAGGCAATCCAGGGGTGGCGGGAGCTGGTGTGGTGGCGAGAAATTCTGCTTGTGAAGTGGTTGGGGCGATGTGTGTTGGTCTTGGAATTATTTCCAATTATATGGCGGAGTTTTATAGCATTCTGATTGGTTTAAAATGGGCAGTTCAATGGGGATACCGGGATGTTCTAGTGCGGACTGATTCATCAAGTGTCGTAACAGCTTTGGAAGGGGATTCTATTCCTTGGTTTGCTAGACAGAGATGGTATGATGTAAAGGGCATGTTTGATTCTATAAATTCTGTGCACATGTACCGTGAAGCCAATTTCGCAGCTAACAAGATGGCGAAGACTGGTTGCTTATTAGATAATGGAGTGAGACTCACTTTTGTTGGTCGTTCTGATTTTTTAAACTCAATAGAGTTCCCATATGTTTTCTATTTTCAATTGAAATAGTATTTTGAGTTTTTGGGGTTGCTGTGACCTCTTTTCTCATGTACTATCTTGTAAATAACTCTTTTATTTAATTCAATCTTTTGACTTATCAAAAAAAAAAAAAAAAAACCTCAAATGCTCTAAAGCAGAACATGAGTCTTAACAAGAATCGTCTAAGGAAAGATCATGTCGTTTCCTCTGGAAATAACATTTCCCTTAATGTGAACGAAATTCCAGAAGAAAGAAGAAAAATTGATGATATGAGAAATAACCTGATGGAGATAATTGAAGGATATATAAAGAAATTGTCGACATGTTGTCATCCTCCTCAAGTCAAAATTCTTCTGGTAAGAACTCTAACTATGTCTCGTATTTTGATGACAATAAGTTTTATGATAATTTCTCACATCAAAAGGGATCCCTCTCTAGATTCAGAAGGAAAAAGAGACTCGATCATAAACACAGTTCTTTTAATGAGCCCAGAGCTCATACTTGTGCTAATTAATCACAAGGGTTAAGAACTTGCTCATAAAAATCCTGTTGAGCAAGATGTGTAAAAATCAGGTATACTATGGCAATTTGATATTCTTCTTAGTTGAGCTATCCTCTTATCATTTATAACTAAACTAGTGTTTACAGACAATATTGCCTAAGAAGTATTTGTGTTGTCTAGTATCGTTTCTCTCTTTTTGCAATTCTTTTGCAACTTTGTGGACTGCTACACTTGTGCTCTAAATTACTCCTATGGTAAGGAATTTATTGAGACATTTATGAATTCTCATGTAGCAAAAGTTCTTTTGTTGTTTTATTCCTTATGGGCCATGATGTATTCGTATGTGTACACGGGTTACCATCACGAGTCAACGATTTGCAAACCCTAAAGGTCTTCTTCCCTAAGAAACCATATATATACCAAACCTCTGAGTCACATTTGCATACTCTAGGTTATTTTGATTTATCAAGAATGTCGTCTTCTTCACGAGCTTTTGGTTTCGCAAAAGGCTTTCTTGATAAAGGTATTGGTTTTGTGTCTGAAGGAAGGAAGAAAAGAACCCTTGTAGATGAAGGTCATCATAATGCCTCATGTTACTATGCCTATACTCATGAGGATGTTGAGAAGGAGGATATGATCTCTTCTGAAGTGGTTCATGACTTTCTTAAGTATTACAAGGAAGAAAAACTGCAGCTTGTTGATACCTGGAAGAGTCTTAATGTGTTAAGAACTGAGTTGGAAAAGGTTACGTCTGACCTTGGTCTCATGAAAGCACAAATTAAAGACATACTCAATGAGGATATCTTTTCTAAAGATGTTGTCGTTCACAAGCTTGAAAACCTCAAGACTCATGAGGATCCTGAATCGTCTATTTGACCTTAGTACGTGTCCGGCTTTGGCATAGGAGTCTGGTTTTGTTTTAGCTTTTTTTATTATTTGCGTAGCAAATCTTCTATTTTCTTGTTTTTTTAGAAGAATAACTAGAGTTTGGAATAGCCATGATTGTGATTACACATAGCTATGACCAACGTTTTCATCTTATTGTTTTTTAGATTTATTGGTTTGAATTCTGAATTTGTTTGGAAGATGATTTTGCAGTATTAATCTTTGTGGATTTATATATTGCAATTGCTTATGGGATATGTGTGTTTGCGTCCTTGAACTATGATTGTCCCATATCTTGTCAAAAATAAAGTCTTTCGTAAGTCGATATTCTTATATTGATAAAAGAATGAATGGACTTTTGACAAATACAAAAGTTAAGCCTATATTGTCAATTATTGATGTAAGATAGGTTAAAATCTTTTGTTTCCAAGGATTATGTCTATTGTATGTCATGGTGCAAATTGTGATGGAAAATAGAATGAATCCTTGTGTATTCCGCAGTAATTGATCTCCCCGTTCCATATTCTATGTATTATTGTGAGGCTCCGTAATGTGTCTTATGTTGAGCACTAAACAACCAAGTTGATTGTTTTTATGATTAGCTATGTTGTTGTTCCGTAAGGTTTTTTTTTTTTTTTTGATAAGTCAAAAATGTATTAATAAATATCAAAATTTATAGAAGAAGTTTACAAGAAAAGAGGTCAGAAAAACCCAAAAACTTGTAAACTATTTGAAACTAAAAATAACTTCTCCAGAAGCGTAAAAAAGCTCAAGAGACTCATAACTAAAAGAAGAACAAAGAAAAAAAGACAAAATGCCTAAATTTCTTCAAAACCTCGAACTCAAATGTCTCCACCTTTATTTTTCTTCTTTGGAGTCTTCATTCTTTTTAATTGATCTTTTGTCTCCTTGACGTACTCCTTTTTAAAAGAAGAATCCTTTAAATATTTTTGTTGAATATCAAATTTTGTAATTGTACAAAAAATCTCTCGTTCTTCCTTTGTTAACTGAGTAGATAAATTAGCACTCACCTTGGGCCGTGCTTCCTCACCTTGTTGTTCCGTAAGGTACTTTATGTCGAGCATTCTTGAACTAAATTAATCATCTTGTTTGGTTATTTTGTTATGACTCTGTAAGTTTTTATGTTTGAGCGTTTTTGACTGGGTTGATTATTTTCATGATTAACTTAGTCATTGCTCCATATATTATCTTATGTCGAGTATGACCAATTAAATTGATTACTTTTTGTGATTAATCTAATTGAGTTTTTTAAGTCTCCATAAGTTCACTTATGTTTGAGCATTCTTCGATTAAATTAATCATGGGTTCTCTTGTGGTTAGTTTAATTGAATATTTTGGATTCAAATTCATACTTGTATGTGATTTGTTGTCCAAAGAAATCCTTCTTTTCTTTCGAAATTAAGGTCGCTCTTGTTGTTCCTTCGGAAATGACATTTTATGGGGAGAGTTCTTTTTGAACTTGCGCTTAATTGCCAAATCTTTGTGGGGAGTGCGACTGTGGAATATTATAGGGGTTATCTTGTATCTTTAAACTCCTTGATGAATGCATTTAGATTCAGCTTTATGATTGCATCTAAATAAGATGATATGGGTTTCTTTCTTTTGGTCATGAAATGTCGCTTTCGGAAATTTCATTAGGATCCCGTTCTTGTACCTTTGCCAATTTTATTGACAAAAAGGGGGAGAATTAATATGTAGTTCACACTACAAATACATATGGTTTTCGGATCATTATGTAAGGGGGAGTGGTTTCCATGTGAGATAGAGTATTGACTAAGGGGAAGTGATACATATCACCATAGTATTGTTGTTAAAGTTGTGATACAATTGAACTTTGACGTTGTATAATGATACTATGACATTGTATAACAATGATTGAGAACTATTGTTTTCTTGTTGTTATAGCTACGGATTTCAACAACGATGATGCTAAACTTACAACCTTTGGGATCATTGGAGTACTTGGAAGTGACGAAGATTTCGAGTAATGTTGAAGATTAGACATGTGGAATAGGAGCTACAAAAGTTAATTTATTTATTTTTTGTATTCCATATGTATTAATAATTTTGTCACTAAAATTGACAAAGGGGGAGATTGTTAGAGCATTGCTCGGTCGAACTCGCATGTGCTGCTATCTCAAACATGTTTGTCAATGTTAGTGATCAAAAGTATAAGTCTTGATTACTAGCCTATATAGCTAAAGGTCTCGGACTAGGTTAGAAAGTGTAGTTGAGCTCAAGACTCCATGGCAGTCATCATACAAGACGAAGGACTACTCAAGGAACCGGTGGATCTTCATAGACTAAAAGGTATGTGGAGACTTGAACTTATCTATCACTCAAAAGTCTATTTACTCTATCTCCTACTCTTGACACAAAAGTCGTTTTGATATATAGACTTTGTTTATACACATTTTCTATTTCGATACGAGTTTATCTCGCCTATCTATTTCTCGAAATATGTGTTGGTAAGCTTTCTCTTTAGCCAAATTCATCTTTACCTAGTGACGAATGTCATGTTATGTTTCAATCACTTTGAAAATTGCTCAGACGAAAATGGTCTGTGAATAACGGCTGTATAACGTCCTCTGAGAATGTTTCAATGATTGAAATGAGAGTTTAGATTATAAACCATTGGAGGATATAAGCATTGTTGTGGAAACACATATATGTATAACTCCTTATTCCTTGAACCAAAGTTTGCGAACTTTGTTGATCAAGAGAAACGGAATGTGGCGTGAGCCAAGTCAGCGAACTCAGTCCGCGAAGTGGCGGAAGTTCTCGACCCGAGAATTTCTGCTGGAGTTTGTGAACTCCTTCCATCAGCTTAAGTCCGCGAACCCAGTCCGCGAACTTGAGCAGGTTATATCTAAAATTGGTTGTTCTTGAACTCATTATGTTAACTAAGGAATGCTTTTGCAAACCGTAGCTATAAAGTTCATGAACCGATTCGAGTGAATCAAACCGTTTTTGCTTCGATTGTGTCTTGTGTAGTTACATAAGTTCTAAGAAATTGAACAACTCTCTAACTAGTTCATTTGAGTCATTTGAACTAGTTATGGTGAAGAAGAATATGGTGGATATGAAAGTGATCATATGACTAACCATTTGGTTAACTATTGTTGAACCAACAAATGTTAATGTTTAGGAACGGTTACATAAACCCAAAATTGGACATTTCATTTGTGTGTAACAAGCTAAGTTTTCGATCCAACGGTTGAGAAATATTAGCTTGAATCTAATCAAGTTTTCATCTAACGGTGAATATTGAATGCTTTGTTACCAAGCTAACATTGATTGCAAACCCTGATTTGATAGACTATATAAGGGAGAACTCTAGCAACTGGGAAACCTAATCCCCACACCTTACGTGTGATACTAGTTGCATAAGCTAGAGTCAATTCTCCTTTAACCTTGGGTTTTCATCTTATAAAACCAGGTTTACGACTTAAAGAATTCATTGGGATTGTGAAGCCAGACCGATACTACTTTTTTTGTAGTTGTGTGATCTGATCTTGTTGATTCTATCGTTTTGAGTACAATTGTAATAATTGGCTTGAGACTTATATCTCCAATTGGCAAGATAGAAAAGTAATCACAAACATATTCGTCTCATCGTTTGTGATTCTACAATATCTTTTTTCGCTGCGTCGATTAGGATTATTGTGAGGTGATTGATAATACTAGGATGTTCTTCGGGAATATAAGTTCGGTTTATCAATTGGTTCCTGTTCACCTTGATTTATCAAAAGACGGAACAAAACTCGTAGGTATATTCGTGGGAGACGGATTTTTCTATTATCGTAGAATTTTCTGTGTGATACAGATTTGTTTATTAAAGTTTTCGACTTGGGGTCGTAGCAACTCTTTGTTGTGGGTGAGATCAGCTAAGGGAATCAAGTACGTAGCATTCTGCTGGGATCAGAGGCGTAGGAGCATAATTGTACCTTGGATCCGTATGAGATTGATTGGGGTTCAACTACAGTCCAGACCGAAGTTAGTTTGGAGTAGGCTAGTGTCTGTAGCGGCTTAATGTAGTGTGTGTTCAATCTGGACTAGGTCCCCGGGTTTTTATGCATTTGCGGTTTCCTCGTTAAAAAAATTCTGGTGTCTGTGTTCTTTCTTTTCCGCATTATATTTTGTTATATAATTAAAATATCACAGGTTGTGTTTTTTTCAATCAATTAGAATATCCGACCTTTTGGTTGTTGATTTAAATTGATTTACACTTGGATATTGGTCTTTGGCACCATCCAAGTTATCTCTCTTTGATAAAGACTCGCAGATTTCTATTTGCTTGAGTATATATCAAATCGAGAGAGTGAGATATAAACTCTTTGATATACTTTTTATCTTGATTGAGTCTAACTGTCTATTTGATTCTCTAGAAAGTATATTGGAGTTTGTCCATACAGATTGCTAAGCGAAATATTGGGTGTGCTTGTTATACACCCGCTCTTTCAGTTCCTATATACTAAGAAAATATCATGTTTGAAACCAATGACCCGGGATTAGTAAGAAAAAATTGAGGGATCTATTTTGATGGAAAATGGTGTATAAATCTTAGGAAAATTCCATAATATGCTATTAAAAAGCCATTTTTACCGATTTCAATAGTAATTATGCCAAATGTTGAGCGTTACAGCACTTTGAGTTTCTTAAACAACTCAAGGGGATTGTATTTGGATGGGAAAAGGGCCAACGATGTCAGTACATCACATGGTCCTCAGTTTTCAACAAAGATTTGAAGGTTTATCAGCTCTTAAAAGTCGGTTTCTAGTTCCATAGCGCTTTCAAGGGTAGTTCATATATTTATAAGTTTATAAGTTTTTGGGGCTTTAAGCCTCTTTTCTTGTAAACTTCTCTTGTAAATTTTGTTATCGATTAATACAATTTTTGACTTATAAAAAAAAACAAACCATATACTAGGAAAATATCCTGTTTGAAAGCAATGACCCGGGATTAGTAAAAAAACTAAGGAGGGATCTATTTTGATGGAAAATGGTGTTTATATTTTAGGCAAATTCCATAGTATGCTATCAAAAATACAGTTTTACCGATTTCAATAGTACTTATGCCAAATGTTGAGCGTTACAACACTTTAAGTTTCTTAAAAAACTTAAGAGGGTAGTATTTGGATGGGAAAAGGGCCAACGATGTCAGTACGTCACATAGTCCTCAGTTTTCAACCAAGATTTTAAGGTTTATCAGCTCTTAAAAGTCGTTTTCTAGTTCCAGAGCGCTTTCAGAGTGCTTTCAAGGGTAGTTCATGTATACTAGGAAAATATCATGTTTGAAACCAATGACCCATGATTAGTAAAAAAACTAAGAAGGTATCTATTTTGATGGAAAATGGTGATTAGATTTTAGGCAAATTCCATAATATGCTATCTAAAAGCCAGTTTTACCGATTTCAATAGTAATTAAGCCTAATGTTGAGCGTTACAGCACCTTAATTTTCTTAAAAAACTTAAGAGGATAATATTTGGATTGGAAAAGAGCCAACGATGTCAGTACGTCACATGGTCCTAAGTTTTCAACCAAGATTTTAAGGTTTATCAGCTCTTAAAGGTAGTTCTTATATACTATGAAATATCGGGGATTAGTACAAAAACTAAGGCTGTTGCGGCTAAGGTTTCTTCGCGACCTTCTTTACAAGATAATTTGGGGATAAACGAGCCTACAGGTCAAGATGAAACCGAACCAACATATTCAAGTAGTGGGCTTTTACAAAAGCCCAATAGCAATAAAAATGTTGTTACTGGCAGTGTTGTTGGGAACGTGGTAAGTTCTACTATCCCTATTCAGTTAACTAAAGAGGAGCATGAGGTTTTTCGTACAATATCTAAATTTGATATTCAACAATTTTTTTTGAAAGATTCATCTTTTCGAAAGGAGTTTCTCAAGGAAATACAAGATAAGTCAAAAACAATGGAGGCTCCAAAGAAGAAAACTAAGAACAAAGGATGGGGTGGAGACACTTGAGTTTGAGATTTTGAAGAAATTTAGGCATTTTGTCTTTTTTTTCTTTACTTTGTTTGTTTTCTGGTTTTTTTTTTTTTTTTAGCTATGAGTCTCTTGAGCCTTTTTGGCTTTTGGAGAAGTTATTATTTTCAAATAGTTTAAAAGTTTTGGGGTTTTTTGACCTCTTTTCTTGTAAACTACTCTTGTAAATTTGATTTATTATAATACATTTTTGAATTATCAAAACAAAAAAAGGAAATGGTGTTTAGATTTTAGGAAAATTCCATAATATGCTATAGAAAATCCAGTTTTACCGATTTTAATAGTAGTTATGCCAAATGTTGAGCGTTACAGCACTTTGAGTTTCGTAAACAACTCAAGAGGAGAGTATTTGTATGGGGAAAGGGCCAACGATGTCAGTACGTCACATGGTCCTAAGTTTTCAACCAAGATCTTAAGGTTTATAAGCTTAAAGGTCGTTTTCTGGTTCCATAGCGCTTTCAAGGGTAGTTCTTATATACAATGAAATATCGGGGATTAGTACAAAAACTAAGGAGGGATCTATTTTGATGGGAAATGGTGTTTAGATTTTAGGAAAATTCCATAATATGCGATAAAAAAGCCAGTTTTACCGATTTTAATAGTAGTTATGCCAAATGTTGAGCGTTACAGCACTTTGAGTTTCGTAAACAACTCAAGAGAAGAGTATTTGGATGGGGAAAGGGCCAACGATGTCAGTACGTCACATGGTCCTCAGTTTTTAACCAAGATCTTAAGGTTTACAAGCTTAAAGGTCGTTTTCTAGTTCCAGCGCGCTTTCAAGGGTAGTTCCAATATACTAGGAAAATATCCTGTTTGAAACCAAGGACCCGGGATTAGTAAAAAAACTAAGAAGGGATCTATTTTTATGGGAAATGGTGTTTATATTTTAGGAAAATTCCATAATATGATATTGAAAAGCCAGTTTTACCGATTTTAATAGTAGTTATGCCAAATTTTGAGCGTTACTGCACTTTGAGTTTTGTAAAAAACTCAAGAGGAGAGTATTTGGATGGGAAAAGGCCTAACGATGTCAGTACCTCACATGGTCCTCAGTTTTCAACCAAGATTTTAAGGTTTATCAGCTCCTAAAAGTCGTTTTCTAGTTCCAGAGCGCTTTCAAGGGTAGTTCTTATATACAATGAAATATCGGGGATTACTACAAAAACTAAGGAGGGATATATTTTGATGGGAAATGGTGTTTAGATTTTAGGAAAATTCCATAATATGATATCGAAAATCCAGTTTTACCGATTTTAATAGTAGTTATGCCAAATTTTAAGCTTTACTGCACTTTGAGTTTCGTAAACAACTCAACAGGATAGTATTCGGATGGGAAAAGGTCCAACGATGTGAGTACGTCACATGGTCCTCAGTTTTCAACCAAGATTTTAAGGTTTATCAGCTCTTATAAGTCGTTTTCTAGTTCTAGAGCGCTTTCAAGGGTAGTTCTTATATACAATGAAATATCAGGGATTAGTACAAAAACTAAGGAGGGATCTATTTTGATGGGAAATGGTGTTTAGATTTTAGGAAAATTCCATAATATGATATCGAAAAGCCAGTTTTACCGATTTTAATAGTAGTTATGCCAAATTTTGAGCGTTACTGCACTTTGAATTTCGTAAACAACTCAAGAGGAAAGTATTTAGATGGGAAAAAGGACAACGATGTCAGTATCTCACATGGTCCTTAGTTTTCAACCAAGATTTTAAGGTTTATCAGCTCTTAAAGGTTATTTTCTAGTTCCAGAGCGTTTTCAAGGGTAGTTCCAATATACAAGGAAAATATCCTGTTTGAAGCCAATGACCCAGGATTAGTAAAAAAACTAAGGAGGGATCTATTTTGATGGGAAATGGTGCTTAGATTTTAGGAAAATTCCATAACATGATATCGAAAAGCCAGTTTTACCGATTTTAATAGTAGTTACGCCAAATTTTAACGTTACTGCACATTGAGTTTCGTAAACAACTCAAGAGGAGAGTATTTGGATGGGAAAAGGGCAAACGATGTCAGTATCTCACACGGTCCTCAGTTTTCAACCAAGATTTTAAGGTTTATCAGCTCTTAAAGGTCGTTTTCTAGTTCCACAGCGCTTTCAGAACGCTTTCAAGGGTAGTTCCTATATACTCAGAAAATATCCTGTTTGGAACCAATGACCCGGGATTAGGAAAAAAAAATTGAGGGATCTATTTTGATGGAAAATGGTGTATAGATCTTAGGAAAATTACATAATATGCTATTAACAAGCAAGTTTACCGATTTCAATAGTAATTATGCCAAATGTTGAGCGTTACAGCACTTTGAGTTTCTTAAACAAATCAAGGGGATTGTATTTGGATGGGAAAAGGGCCAACGATGTCAGTACATCACATGGTCCTCAGTTTTCAACAAAGATTTTAAGGTTTATCATCTCTTTAAAGTCGTTTTCTAGTTCCATAGCGCTTTCAAGGGTAGTTCATATATACTAGTTTATAAGTTTTTGGGGCTTTAAGCCTCTTTTCTTGTAAACTTGTCTTATAAATTTTGTTATCTATTAATACAATTTTTGACTTATAAAAAAAAACCCTATATACTAGGAAAATATCCTGTTTGAAACCAATGTCCCGGTATTAGTAAAAAAACTAAGGATGGATCTATTTTGATGGAAAATGGTGTTTAGATTTTAGGCAAATTCCATAATATGCTATCAAAAATCCAGTTTTACCGATTTCAATAGTAATTATGCCAAACGTTGAGCGTTACAATACTTTAAGTTTCTTAAACAACTCAAGAGGATAGTATTTGGATGGGAAAAGGTCCAACGATGTCAATACGTCACATGGTCCTCAATTTTCAACCAAGATTTTAAGGTTTATCAGCTCTTATAAGTCGTTTTCTAGTTCCAGAGCGCTTTCAAGGGTAGTTCTTATATACAATGAAATATCGGGGATTACTACAAAAACTAAGGAGGGATCTATTTTGATGGGAAATGGTGTTTAGATTTTAGGAAAATTCCTTAATATGCTATAAATAAAAGCCATTTTTACCGATTTTAATGGTAGTTATGCCAAATGTTGAGCGTTACAGCACTTTGAGTTTCGTAAACAACTCAAGAGGAGAGTATTTTGATGGGAAAAGGGCCAACGATGTCATTACTTCACATGGTCCTCAGTTTTCAACCAAGATCTTAAGGTTTATAAGCTCTTAAAGGTCGTTTTCTAGTTCCAGAGCACTTTCAAGGGTAGTTCCAATATACTAGGAAAATACCTTTTTCAAACCAATGACCCGAGATTAGTAAAAAGACTAATGAGGGATCTATTTTGATGGGAAATGGTGTTTAGATTTTAGGAAAATTCCATAATATGATATCGAAAAGCTAGTTTTACCGATTTTAATAGTAGTTATGCCAAATTTTGAGCTTTACTGCACTTTGAGTTCCGTAAAAAAACTCAAGAGGAGATTATTCGGATGGGGAAAGGGAAAACGATGTCAGTATCTCACATGGTCCTCAGTTTTCAACCAAGATTTTAAGGTTTATCAGCTCTTAAAGGTCGTTTTCTATTTCCAGAGCGCTTTCAGAACGTTTTCAAGGGTAGTTCCTATATACTCAGAAAATATCATGTCTGAAAATGACCCGGGATTTGTAAAAATATAATTGAGGGATCTATTTTGATGGAAAATGGTGCATAGATTTTAGGTAAATTCCACAATATGCTATTAAAAAGCCAGTTCTACCGATTTCAATAGTAAATATGCCAAATGTTGAGCGTTACAGCACTTTGAGCTTCTTAAACAACTCAAGAGGATTGTATTTTGATGGGAAAAGGGCCAACGATGTCAGAAAATGACATGGTCCTCAGTTTTCAACAAAGATTTTAAGGTTTATCACCTCTTAAAAGTCGTTTTCTAGTTCCAGAGCGCTTTGAAGGGTAGTTCCTATATACATGGTTTATAAGTTTATAAGTTTTTGGGGATTTAAGCCTCTTTTCTTGTAAGATGGAGGAGAGGAGAGAGAAAAACCTTCTTTCTCTGGCGATTTTGAGTTTTTTTCACATTTTTTGATTTTGTTTGTTCAACTTTGTTTGATTCAAGATGAATTTAACTTCGGTTACTAATCCAAATCTTGTCAAACCTATTTCTTTTGATGATACGGTGAAGGGAAGGAAAACCCTAAACCCTACTACCATTGATTTATCAACGTTACCAAACCCTACTCTCAAAGAGGGAAAGCCGGCTCTGGAAATACCTACGGATCTGTTTCAAGAGGGATGCAAGCGCTTTCAACACAGTCTCATTGCGAGACTTGATTTTACAGGCCTGAAGTTCAGTGAGGTTAAACAAACCCTAATGGAGCAATGGAAGTTTTCTTCCATTCAATGCAGTTTTATCCCGATGAGTAAAGGTTTTTTCATTGTTAGGTTAACAGTTGCAGCAGACAAAGAGATGATCCGTGGATCAAAATGGATGGTAAACCAACATCAGTTACAGATGATTGACTGGTATCCGGGTTTCAATCCAGAGAAACAGCGAACGTCCCATGCTGCTACATGGGTAAGATTTCTGGGTCTTCACATGGAGCTGTGGACTGAGAGATCTCTTTTGACGATAGGTAAAGCTCTCGGAACACCTATTCTGGTAGATCAAAGAACTCTTGATCTTGAGTATGGCCATTTTGCTGCTGTGCTTGTCGATATAGATTTCGCCAAACATATTCCAGAACGTATTCATCTATCAGCTGGAGGGAGGAAGTTCTGGCAGTACATTGATATACAACACTATCCAAAATTTTGTTCCATATGTAACATTATTGGGCATGAGGATGATGAGTGCAAAAGGAAGCTTGCGAAGTCGCATCCTTACATGGAATCTGAGAAACAATTGGTACGTACAGAGAAACTTGCAAAACAAGTCTGGAAAGAAGTGAAACATAGAAATTCAGGTAAACAAAATATTGAACCAAATTATAATGATGCTGAAACAACTATTGTTGTGCTGAATGATGAGGAGAATGTTTTGGAGACAATCAAACAACTGGAAGATACCTTAGCAAAAGATGATTTACGCAAGGCATATGAGGATTGGAAAGCTAAGCAGGCTGCGTTAGAGTATGCTTCTTCTAAGAAATCCACTAAACCGGCTAAGCAAACAACTTCTGTTGAGCAACCAACTAATTCTGGAGTAGTTTTATCTCCTAACAAATTTAGTGTGCTTGAGAATGAGGAAGGTTTAAATGAGAATGTTGATGATGTTGAAAGTGATTCAAGTTCAGATGAAAATTTTTCAGTTGCACAAGCAGCCTCGGAGGTTAAAGGTAAGAAGTGGGATGAGCTTCCTTTGGACAGGAAGATAGAGATAGAAAAAGGGCGATCAGAAGGAAGTTCTCGTAAGCCTGGAAGTTCTAATGCTGCGCATAATGCTTTACTGCAACAGCATAACAATAGGGAGAATACAAGTCATGACACTGCACGTGAGGTTCACAATGGAAATATTGGGTTTTTACATAAGCCCAATAACAATCAAAGCACGGACAGTGGTGCTGGGCCTGTGGAAAGTACTACTATTCGCTTAACCACGGAGGAGCATGAAGTTTTTTGTTCAATAACAAAATTTGATATTCAATAAAAGTTTTTGAAGGATTTATCTTTCCGAAAGGAGTATTTAAAGGAAATACAAGCTCAATCCAAAAGAATGAAGACTCCAAATGCGAAAAATAAGAACAAAGAAAGAGGTGGAGGAACTTGATGATAATCCTAGTTTCCTTCTTTTTGTTAGTTATTTGTGTTTAGGAGCTTATTTTGTTAGTTATTTTGATGTTATTTATCTCCCCTTTGGTTTATGGGGGAAAGGAGGCCTTGAGCCTCCCTTTTTGTAATTCTTGTAATTACGTTTTTTTGCTTAATAAACAATTTTGACCTAAAAAAAAAAAACTCTTTTCTTGTAAACTTGTCTTGTAAATTTTGTTATCTATTAATACAGATTTTGACTTATAAAAAAAACCCTATATACTAGGAAAATATCTTGTTTGAAACCGATGTCCCGGTATTAGTAAAAAACTAAGGAGGGATCTATTTTGATGGAAAATGGGGTTTAGATTTTTGGAAAATTCCATAGTATGCTATCAAAAATCCAGTTTTACCGATTTCAATAGTAATTATGCCAAATGTTGAGCGTTACAACACTTTAAGTTTCTTAAACAACTCAAGAGGATAGTATTTGGATGGGAAAAGGTCCAACGATGTCAATACGTCACATGGTCCTCAGTTTTCAACCAAGATTTTAAGGTTTATCAGCTCTAAAAAGTCGTTTTCTAGTTCCAGAGTGCTTTCAAGGGTAGTTCTTATATACAATGAAATATCGGGGATTACTACAAAAACTAAGGAGGGATCTATTTTGATGGGAAATGGTGTTTAGATTTTAGGAAAATTCCATAATATGATATCGAAAAGCCAGTTTTACCCATTTTAATAGTAGTTATGCCAAATTTTAAGCTTTACTGCACTTTGAGTTTCGTAAACAACTCAAGAGGAGAGTATTTGGATGGGAAAAGGGCCAACGATGTCAGTATCTCACGTGGTCCTCAGTTTTCAACCAATATTTTAAGGTTTATCAGCTCTTAAAGGTCATTTTCTAGTTCTAGGGCGCTTTCAGAATGTTTTCAAGGGTAGTTCCTAGATACTCAGAAAATATCCTGTCTGAAAATAACCCAGGATTAGTAAAAAATAATTGAGGGATCTATTTTGATGGAAAATGGTGTATAGATTTTAGGCAAATTCCATAATATTCTATTAAAAAGCCAGTTTTACCGATTTCAATAGTAATTATGCCAAATGTTGAGCGTTACAGCACTTTGAGCTTCTTAAACAAATCAAGAGGATTGTATTTTGATGGGAAAAGGGCCAACGATGTCAGTACATCACATGGTCCTCAGTTTTCAACAAATATTTTAAGGTTTATCAGCTCTTAAAAGTCGTTTTCTAGTTCCAGAGCGCTTTCAAGGGTAGTTCCTATATACATGGTTTATAAGTTTTTGGGGCCTTAAGCCTCTTTTCTTGTAAACTCGTCTTGTAAATTTTTTTATCTATTAATACAATTTTTTACTTATAAAAAAAAACCTATATACTAGGAAAATATCCTGTTTGAAACCAATATCCCGGTATTAGTAAAAAACTAAGGAGGGATCTATTTTGATGGAAAATGGTGTTTAGATTTTTGGCAATTTCCAAAATATGCTATCAAAAATCCAGTTTTACCGATTTCAATAGTAATTATGCCAAATGTTGAGCGTTACAGAACAAATCAAGAGGATAGTATTTGGATGGGAAAAGGTCCAACGATGTCAGTACGTCACATGGCCCTCAGTTTTCAACCATGATTTTAAGGTTTATCAGCTCTTAAAAGTCGTTTTCTAGTTCCAGAGCGCTTTCAAGGGTAGTTCTTATATACAATGAAATTTCGGGGATTACTACAAAAACTAAGGAGGGATCTATTTTGATGGGAAATGGTGTTTAACAAAGCTATCAACCTGCACAAGAATATCTTCTACCACTCCTCTATGAATTTTAATAGACCTATCAGCCAATTGGAGTGTAACATTAGTGGGTTTCAAATCACCAAGTCCTAATTGCTCATACACAGAATACGGTAAAAGATTCACACTAGCCCCTAAATGTAACAAAGCATGTTCATTTTTTGTTCTCCTATAGTGCATGCAATAGTAGGATAACCATGATCTTTGTATTTAGGCGGTGTTTTCTGAGTAATAATAGAGCTTACATGTTCATCAAGGAAAGCTCTCTTTTGCACGTTCAAATTATGCTTCATAGTGCACATATCTTTCAAGAACTTAGCATAAAAAGGAATTTGTTTAATGGCATCAAGGAGAGGAATGTTAATCTTAACCTGCTTAAAAACTTCTAAAATGTCATTAGAACTAGCTCCTTTCTTAGGGGTAGTAATCATTGAGGAAATGGAGCGCGAGGAACATATAGCATTTTCAAATTCATTGGTTTCTTTTTGTGTCGAAGGTGTAACCTGCGTCACAATGGGCGTGTTCCTATCATGCTCATTTTCCTTAGGATTACTAACTCGATTATCAATTACCCTCCGCTTCTTAAGGAAGTAACAGACTGAACTTGGTCGGAGTGTTTAGCATCAAATGTGCTTACCTCAAAAGAACCCTTAGGGTTAGGCATTGTTTGACTTGGAAACTGTCCCCTGTCTCTATCATTCATTTGACTATCAAGCTGACCTACTTGTCATTCTATATTTGTTACGGACCTTGTAGTAGTTTGTTCTAGGTTTGTTATTGACTTCCGAGTATCCTTCATAAACAAACTTAAACTTTCTTCCATACTAGGTGTTCTTTGGTTAGAAGAATCATTAGGAATGGAAGGTTTTTGTGTGTACCGACTAGCGTTATTAGACTGACCTCTAGACCATGAAAAGTTAGGGTGTCGTGCCCACTCTGGGTTGTATGTATTGGAATAAGGGTCAAATTGAATATCAACTTTGCGCACCCCTTTGCTACTAGCAATTGACCTTACTGATTCCTTAGCACCCCATTCTTGGGTTTTTTCAGCTATCTCTTGCAAGAATTTGTACCCCTCATTGGAACTTTTATCCTGAAAATTACCACCACAAAGTGATTCAACCATGGTCATAGTTTTGTGATCTAATCATTCGTAAAGAATCAACGTAAGCCTAGGAGTATCAAATCCGTGGTGTGGACACTGCAGCAAAAGATCATTTTTTTTGCTAGGTCAAAATGGTTTATTGAAGCAAAAAAACGTAATTACAAGAATTACAAAATGCGAGGCTCAAGGCCTCCCCACCTCCATAAACCAAAGGGGGAAAATTGCAACAAAAATGTTAAAAGCTCATAAAAGAAGCTCCTAAACACAAATAAATAACATAAAGAGGAAAACTAGGAACATTAATATCGTTTGCGCCCCTTATTTCGAACTCTAAAATTCTTCTTCTTGGGAAGAAGACCAACAATTATTTGTGTCAAATCAGGGCCTTCATAAGGCTCCTTGTATTCTTCGTATATATCATCGTATTCATCTTCATCTTCATCTGAAGCATAATTCCCACCAAGAACAAGCTTAATAGGAGATTGAGCTTTTTTCTTAGTTGACATTCTATCCATTAGCTCCTCTAAAGGCTGGATTTCGAAAAAAAAATTAGCACGCACATCATCATCCTGAATTTTGTAGCAAAAGATCATGGAATCTCTCTAAGTATTCATAGATATATTCTCCTTGTTGTTGCACAAAATTATTCAATTTTTGACGAATTGCAGAAGTCGTATGCCTAGAGAAAAATTTGTTCAAAAACAGTTTTGTCATATCGTCTGAAGACCTAATTGACGAAGGAGACAACACATCTAACCAAGATTTTTCCTTATCCTTTAATGGGAAAGGAAGCAACCTAAGTTTAAGGTATTCATCAGTCAAGTTTTTAATTTTAACCATACCGCACAACTCCTCAAAGTCTCTAATATGGATTTTCATTTTCCTTACCATAAAAATTAGAAGATCCCTGGATGGTGTTGGTCCTAATCTCATAGGTTGTTGTGGTAGCAGGAAAAACAATGCAAGAAGGTTGAGAGACTCTAGTTGGATACATATAGTCTCTTAAACTCTTAATTGGAAGGATTTCACCCTCATCATCGGTTCCAGACATGAACAACGGGTTAACTCTAACAAGACGAGGAAAATGATTTCTATCCCAACCGACCGGAAAATCTTACACACACTAAACACAACCAAAAAGTTGATTCATACTTACCTTGCAAAACCTTTGCAAGTAAATCAAGCACTTACTCTCTTTTCGCTCGTTACCAATTCCTACGCCGCAATCCAAACTAACTATTTTTTTTGGTAAGTCCAAAATGTATTAATGAATAACAAGAGTTACAACGAAGGTCATAAGAAAAGAGGTAAAGCACCCAAAAAACTTATAACCTAACCAAAGCGAAAATAAGATACATATGGTAATTCAATAGACAAGATGAAATCAGGCATATTATCATAACTAAGACCTTCCCCTTCTTCCAACGAGCAACCTCTTTTGGCCATGCAATCTGCCGCAAAATTAGCTAACCTATAAGTATGAACAAAGCGAATAGTGTTATATCTTGCCTTCACTGCCACCCATCTTGGTCTAAAAAACCAAGGAACTGCATTAGCATCACCCGAAAAGACCAAAACAACACTCATTGAGTCTGTTCTAATACAAATATTACCAACTCCAAACTTAACATCCCATTCAAGACCCACAATCACACAAAATAATTCAGCCAAGTAGTTTGTTTGCACACCAAAACCCACACTCATAGCACCAACCACATTCGCATTTGCATCCCGAACAACCACGCCAGCACCTGCCCTTCCAGGATTTCCCCGAGACGCTCCGTCACAACATAACATCAGTTCATTATCTTGTGGAGGCTCCCAAAAGCACTCTTTAGGAACAACTTGTTTAATCTGTCTTTGTCGAACTCTAAAAAATGAAAGAACCTGAAGATCCTCTTGAGAGTTAAACATACAGCCCTTGAGACGAATAGAATAGTCATGAATCTGATTAAAATTTTCTTTTGGAAGAATAACCGACTTTTTGATTACCGTAGACAAACCCGTTACGGGTCATCCACAACTCCGATCTGATGACTAAATTGGCAAGCAGCCATAAGTCCTTGACCATCCTACTCCTACCTTTGGTAGCTTTGTAAGAAGTTGTGAAATTCTAATGCGGAAGAATACCAAAGACATCTAAAATCCAGTCCAAAGCTTTCGCCGCAAAGGTACAAGTCCACAAAATATGATCTAGCGACTCTTCTTGAAAATTACACAAGCAACACTTGTTAACAACATGATGTTTAAATATACTTATTACTTTTTCTAATGTTGCGCACGCACCCCTCAGAATTTTCCAGTTTATGGCCGCAAGTGCTGGATGCACCGAAAGCCTCCACAAAAGGCTTGTACCCTCTAAAGCCTGATGCCTTGTACGAACCAAACCTTTAGCCGAGCGAACTGAGAAAATCCCTTTATAATCTGGCCTCCACACCCTGTAATCAGCACACCCCATTAGAATTGGAAGATTGTCCAAATCCACTCCAGCTGCTAGCATGTTCAAGCGCACATCTTCAGTGAACACCCACGCCCCATCATGAATACATTCACTTACCATAATGTTACGCTGCAGATTGACATGCCTAATGGAATCAGCAATACAAGTTTCTCCACACCAAGTATCAAAATACAAGAAAGTATTTCTTCCATCTCCAATAAACATCCTAGAGTTGGACTGAACATCATTATACACCCATTTAAAACCGGGACGAATGGAGGATTTTATATAACCCACGAGCTGACCGTTTCTGCCAAAGAATTTTGCACGCAAATAACGCGCCCACGCCTTTTTGGAATTAGAAATATTCCAGCAAAGTTTCATAAGCATGGCTTTATTCATAACCCTCATTCGAGTTATTCCCAGGACACCTTCATTATAAGGAGCACAAATCTTATCATAAGCAACCACAAAAGATCTACTTACTTGAGAATCACCCGACCACAAAAAATTGTGAATAGCAGCCTCACATTGCTGAATGAACTTCCTAGGACATTTATAAACAGCTATATTATGTATAGAATATCTTGCAATCACCGACTTAACCAGCACCACCCTATCTTGAAAAGAAAGCATTCTCCCCTTCCAACATGCTGATTGTTCTTTAATCTTCTCAACCACATTACTAATATGGTGATACTTAATAGAACCCGACATAATCTTCACCCCCAAATACCTATCTGGAAAAGTTACAATATTCATGCCTAAAAATTCAGCAATGTTAGCTCTCCTCCGCAAAGATCTTCCACCATAATAAATCTTTCTTTTTTCACGACTCACAGTCTGGCCCGAAGCTCGTTGATAAGTACCAAGCAGCACAACCAAGTTCCTCAAGCTTTTCATGTTACCCTTGCAAAAAATCATGATATCATCCGCAAAAAATAAATGAGTTGGAGAAATACCTTTTCTAGTAACCATAGTAGACATACTTCCTTCACGAAATAATTTTGTAATATTTCTACTTAAGACATCTTCAATCAACACAAAAATCAACGGCGAAAGCGGATCACCCTGCCTCAGACCCCTGCTATACTGAAAAAACCTTCCGGCTACCATTAACAAGGACATAAATTCTAGCTGACCTTAAAATCTGCAAAATCCAATCACACCAAGTATCCGAAAAACCGTATTCTTTAAAAACAGCCAAGATAAAAGACCAACTAACCGTGTCAAAAGCTTGAGTAATGTCAAGTTTCAACCCCACATTACCCTCCTTACGTTTAATATGAAGTTCGTCCACCATTTCTGAAGCTAAACTTATGTTCTCATGGATATTTCTACCCTTCATAAAGGCCACTTGCTCCTCCAAAACCAAGTTACCCAGGACACTCCCCAAACGAGTAGTTCTTGAGCGTATTTGCACCTCTTTCCTTTGGCAGCAACAAAAGCAAGCTAGAATTAACACCATGCGGAATAAATTTGTTGGTCCAACAAAATAAAATGGCCTTTACCAAGTCTTCACTAATGATTTCCCAGCAATTCCTATAGAAAAAACCAGCAAAACCATCCGGACCTGGAGCACTATCCGCTCCCAAGTCAAAAACGGCCTCATGATTCTCCTCCACAGAAGGCAACCGATCCATAAAATTACTCTCCTCAACATAAATACGGTCATGTTCAATATCAACAAAAGAGAATTCTCCAAAACTCATCCCCATTAAACTTTGCTTGATAATAATTAACAACCATGTCACAAATTTGATCACAATCAGTAAACGTAATACCTGTATCATTAACCAGCTCCGAAATAGTATTAGAACTCCTTCTCATACGAATGCTATTATGGAAGAAGTTGGTATTACTATCCCCCTCCATCAACCATTGATTCCTAGATTTTTGCTTCAACATTGTCAACAACTGCATACGAATATCATTCACCTCAACTTGCGCATCCTTCATTTGATTTTGTTTCTCAACATTGAAAGGATCTTCATCAGTCACTCGAATATCTCCCTCAAGCCTTAGTTCCGCTTGTTTAAGCTTAACATGAACATTACCAAAAACCATCTGATTCCATAACTTCATCTCAACCTTGAGCCGCTTCAATTTTTGAGGAAAAATAAAAGACGGAGACCCAACTAAAGGAGCATTCCAACTATCTCGAACCATTCTCATAAAATCAGCGTGAAGAAACCACATCTTTTGCACACGAAAAGGAGCTCTACGAGGTCTAGTATTTATAAAAGGATATCCAACAAGGGGAGAATGGTCGGAAACTTCCCTAGGAAGAGCTTTACACCGCCAATTCTCAAAATGATTCAACCAAAAATCATTGATTACTGCCCGATCCAGTTTACAAATAATTTTTCTTGCACCCGATTGCCTGTTGGACCAAGTAAACTTACTTCCCAAAGCTTCCGCTTCAAAAAGACTATTATCATCCAACCAATCACTAAATTCATTAATAACCTCAGTTCTAGGAGTAGCACCTCCCTTCTTTTCTTCATTGCGCAAAATACAGTTAAAATATCCAATTACTAACCACGGAACCTGTTGCGCACCCATATCAAGTTGACGCGAAAGATTTCTCCTTGTAGTCTGAATGGAACTAGCATGAACCATAGAGATATAAACACCATCAACATCAATTGTAATAGCTTGACGAGACATATTCAACACCACAGGTTCTGAATAATTCAGAGACCACATAACCCACAAGTTCCCAATAGAAGAGTCTATAGAGTTATGAATTATAGAACTATTAAAACCATCAATTTTGAAGCGTCGCATGGACCTAGAGGAAACAACCACTCTCGGCTTAGCAATGCCAATAATATCAGGTTTAAAACTTTTAACTAATTCTTTAAGCTTAAATTGTGCTTCATCACGCACAATACCATTAATATTCCAAAAGAGAACACGCATTAAAAACCAGTTTTTTTTGAGGCTAGTTATTTTAACACGCTGCGCTGATCTTCCAGTGTCTTTCTTTTGGAAAGCCTCACCTTGTTTATTATTCCTGACATTCATAGAAAAACAATCGAAACTAACTAAGAAAGGTACCTATAAGAGTCAAACCAAATCAGCAAAAAGAACTAACAAAAATCTAAAAGAAAAACAAAAAAAAAAGCAATAACTATAGAAAATTAAATCCAAAACTACATATTAGTCTAAATATCCATTAGAGAGGGTTTTTCAACCACTTCCTGGCAGCAGCGCCAAAACTTGATGGGTCGGTAGACCGACTGATCACTCTTTTCAGAGTATCAAAGATAAAGAAGGGTAGTATACTCGTGTTCAAACCACAGAGATTGTTGGTGCTCAGAAGAATTATTTAGCAAAGAAATAATATAATTTTGATTTGTAGTTGAGAAATCAGAGAATATAATTGTAAAAAGTAACAGTTGATGTAAGTCTACCAAGACTTTAAGGTTTCACCTAATGTATTCAAGTATGTATATGATCAAATTATAACTCAAATAGAAATGAATAACGATTCATTCTACCCGGCAGATATAGCAAATTAGAATCTCAATGTAATTAAACAAATACCATTTCATGACAATTGATTATATTTCTAACACAAAGCTCGATTGAGAAATGTCACAGGGATTCCCTAGCATTCAATGTATCCGGAAATCACAATGAATCTAAGAAGTTTATAGACACTACCAACACAAAATTGCAATCAAACAGAGACAAAGAAATGGATTAAAACTTGGACTTTATTTATGATCACTGAAAATAATACTTGAACCCATTAAGCTTCCCTTCTAGTCTTGGCAGAGAGGGCTTTAGCTTCTCATTGTTGTGTAGATAGCCATAAAAAATATTGAATCAAAAACTCTAACACACAAGAGAGATAAAAAGAACTGAAAATCAAATGAAAGAAAAATAAAATTAAGTTTGCAGTATTCCAGCGTACCCTTCTTGGTTGATTAAGCTCATCCTTTATACAATAACAACTTGACTTCTTCTCTAACTACTTGATTCAAACATTTCCTGGATTGGGGGAAAATCATTCCAATAGTTGTAACGTCTTCCACATATTTCTGCTCACAAAAGCTGAAATCAATTAACTGTATTTGACTTGATATAAACAGCTCTCTTCCTGTAAATTCTCACAATTCAGTCAATGTAAACATCAACCAAAATTCCCCATCAACAACAACCATCATAGCCCTACACCATTGATTCAGAAACCCATGTAAAACAAACCCCTAAAATTCAGATGATGATGTGGAACTGAAATCATACATCCATTGAACCATTACCCCAGCAAACCTTTCACACAAACCCATCATTTTCAGTCATGAATCATTGGCAGCCATCTCGTCCAAGCACCTTCTTTGTAGCATAATAAAATCAGCCAACACTGACCCCAACTTCACTGATCGGACGACAACAAACCCCATACAATATATCCCAATAATCACCCAATTGATTTCTTGTATGCGCCTCCACTTCCTTGTTCAGTGAGACTGAAAGAGCCAAGCAAGTGGATCGAGTGGTTAGCAGCATGGGTGTACAAGGAAGACCACCATAGGCCCGACCTCTTTTGTTGCCTTGAGCTTTGTTGTCGCAAACGCCATTCAGCTCATCGTTTAGCCATTTATTTTCCGGGTGAATGGGTTTCATTTGTAATTCCTGTAAATGACTTAAACAACATTATTAGCCAAATATCGAGACCTAGCTAGTATAAATATGGGTATAAAAATGTCTCACTTGCGTGCTTATCAAACTCCCCCACACTTGCATTTTGCTAGTACCGAGCAAAACAAGAAAAAAGTATATCCGCTACACAACTGGATATGGAGAGACGTCTGCTAAACAGCTAGACGGAACCACTAAACAGTGGTTGAAAAATATCTGCTAAACAGCAAGACAAATATGCTAAACAGCTAGATTAAGGTTGTCCACTAAACAGCTAGAAGAATCCTCTAAACAACAGGATTAAAAATGTCCACTAAACAGCTAGACAAAACCACTAAACAGTGGTGTACATAGTTCGCTAAACAGCTGATCTTATCAAGTAAAATTTTCACTTCATCTTTTTTTTTTTTGGATTAAAAAGTACAAGCAAACAATGAAACAATTAAACCTGAGTATTTTGACAGAGAATCATAAAAGAATGGATTTAATTTACCCCACCCCCAACCTAATTTCTACATTGTCCCCAATGTGGTTGTGGTTAAAAACAGTTCAAAGGTGGAAAGGGGTAATCAACCGAGCACAAAATATTATTCATGATAAAGAAAAGAATAAAACTACATCATTTTACCACTGTCGCAGGTCAGCTCGATTGCATTTGGCTCATGCAACAAGCCTTTAAACCTCAAGCTCGCACAAGAGGACGAGTTCTGTCTTGTGAGGGATTTAAGATGTGATACCCACAAACACAAGGGTTGTCTCCCTAAAGCGCTGAATTTTATGTCTCCATCCAGACATCTGCAAAACACAACCAATCAATTATAAGAAGGATCCTCCAGAGTCGTGGTATCGACTTCTAGATTCACAAGTTCCAAAACTGGTTTCAAACGATGCACATTAATCTTGAAGATGTTGTTATCATTAGGATTTTGAATGCCAACAGTATAATCACGAAATTCATTTTTAACATTAAACTGGTCTTTCCATCGTGACTTAAGCTTACCTGAAAAGTGGTGCAAATGAGAATCATAGCAAAGAACTGGTTCAATTATTTCCCTAATAGCATGCTTATCAAGAAACAATTTCATTTTACATTTGCAGTTCGTATCATCCCCATTCTTAATCTCATGAAGCTCATTGAGCTGTGACTTCCTACGTGTGCAAATACTAGGATCAATCCCTTCCATGTCTGCAATACTACATCCTGCGACACTTATATGCTTCCTAAGAACATGTGAATGCATTGTCTTCTGTTTCTCATTAAGTACAGATGGTATGAAAACTTGAACATCTTCATTTTGGCCTAAAATATTATGATTCAGTTCACTCGGAAGGGAATTCGGGTCGGGCTTTGGGAATTCTATGGATGAAGACAATGGATCGGTCTCACTGATTTGGAGTGACTCAAATCTAGACTGCCACTTATCCATATCCAGCAACAGGGATGAATTCAGTGAAGAATTAACTTCTTCGATGTATCCATCCTCATCGAAATCCAACAAATTAGGAAGAAAAGCTTCTAAAGGAACCTTAGCTTCTAGATGAGATGCTTTTTCCTGCACACATGTTTCAACCATATTAACTTCATGAATATCATCTCTACCACCTGGATCTTTACATGCATCAAATATGTTCAACTCAACAGTCATATTTCCAAATGAAAGATTCATTATTCCAGTTCGACAATTAATCAAGGCATTTGCAGTTGCAAGAAAAGGACGACCTAAAATGACAGGTATTCCTTTACTAGCATTAGCTACAGGTTGAGTATCCAAACGGTAAAATCCACTGGATAATAAAATTTATCGATTTGAATTAACACATTCTCAACTACCCCTCTTGGTACTTTAACTGATCTGTCCGCAAGTTGTAGAGTGACTGGGGTGGGTTTTAATTCACCTAAGCCCAACTGCTGATACACCGAGAACGGTAGGAGGTTTACACTAGCTCCCAAATCCAGAAGTGCTTGTTTGATCTCGAACTTCCCTATTATACAAGAAATAGTATGGCATCCCGGATCTTTATATTTGGGAGGAGTGTTGTGTTTAAGAATAGAACTTACCTGTTCCGTGAAAAATGCCTTTTTCTGCACATTGTGCTTCCTCTTGACTGTGCAAAGATCCTTCAAGAACTTGGCGTAAGCTGGAACTTGCTTAATCACACTCAAGAGAGGTATGTTGATCTTCACCTGCTGAAAAACATCAAGGATATCCTTATTATCAGCCAACTGTTTAGTATACAACAAACGATGAAGAAATGGAGCATGCATTTTCTTATCAATTTCAGATTGTTTATTTTGAATATCACTGTGACTACTCTTAAGCTTCGGAGACTTCTCAGGTTCGTTCACCTTCATCGGAGTCTCAATCACCTTACCACTTCTAAGAGTGGTGACAACATTAGCTTGATCCAAGTTAGAATTTTTAACCTGAAATTGTCCTTTCGGGTTAGGTTGAGTTTGGGCAGGAAATGTCCCTTTCTCCCTAACATTGAGTCGTGATTCAATTCTAACTAGGCTAGTTTTCAGCTCATCTAAAGTCTTCATAACATTCTGATTTATCTGTGTCTGTCCCTGCATAAAGTATGTAAAGTATCCTCAAGAGAATTCTTATGAGGTGGCACATAAGGGTTACTAGATGAAGACCCTTGAGGAACATTAACATCATTCATAGTAGGACCATTTCTCCAACTGAAATTAGGGTGATTTCGCCAATTAGGATTATATGTTTCCGAATAAGGTGAGCTAAAAGGTCTTTTGTACGTATTCATGGCATTTTCTTGGTCATGTAACACTTATTGAAATGCTGGGATCGTAGGACAATCCTTAGTGTAGTGTTCCAGACTTTCGCAAATACCACAAGCATGGTCTACCGAGTCATCTACCTTAACTACATTTGGTTTTTGAATAACATCAACTTTCATATGCAAGCTAGCAATTTCAACATTCAAATCATTTTCCTCACTCATCACATACATTCCAGGCCTAGAGCTAGCTAAGGGTTTGGACTTATTCATATCCGTTGTGCCTGAAGTATCCCAATTTTGGGAATTTTCAGCTAGTGAATCGAAATAACTCCAAGCATCATCAGGTGACTTATTCAGAAATTGCCCATTGCACATCATTTCAACAAACTGACGCATACCAGAATTCAGACCCTCATAAAAGAATTTAATAACTCTCCAAATTTCATAACCATGATGAGGGCAGCTAGAAAGTAAGTCTTTAAACCTTTCTCAACACTCGAAAAAAGACTCATGTTCATTTTGAGAAAAATTCATAATATTTTTGCGAAGAGTGGTGGTTTTATGAATAGGAAAAAACTTTTTTCAAAAACTCTCTAGTCATTTCATTCCATGTCCTAATGGTATTTGGTCGCAAAGAATGCAGCCAAGTATTAGCTTTCTCCTTGAGAGAAAATGGAAACAATTTCAGTTTTACAACATCTTGAGTCGCAGCAACAAAAGGCATAGTAGTACAGACCTCATCAAATTCTTTCAAATGTATGTATGGACTCTCGGAGTCCAATCCATGCAACTTAGGCAGTGTTTGTATCTTCCCATACTTAATCGACACATTGCCAGCATTAGCCGGAAGAACTATACAAGAAGGTGTAGAAGTCCTTTCCGGCTGCAAATAATCCCTAAGAGTTCTAGGTCCATCAACATTGGCTGCGGCCTCAGCAGCTATTCTAGCATCTTCAACCTCAGCCGCTAATCTCGCAGCTTCATCTGCCATTGGATGACTAGGGTGATTCTCTAATACCCTATTAGCAACACGGTGAAATCTAACTAATCGATTGAATTGATCAGACCTAGAATATTGCATACACAAAGGAAACAAGAAACAGATACAATGTTACCCAAATGGCTGTGATTGCGGCTAGATTTCAACCTAATCACAACTGGCGCAATGACACTGATTCCATGCACTCGTAACAGCTCCCAATGTCGCCAAGTCTTTAGAGCTATCTTACTCCCTGTTACGAAGCAACAGAAATCAGCAAACTCTAAAACAAAACCAAAAAATAAACCGATGCAACACTTAATTCTAAGGAACATTAAACAATCCCCGGCACCGGCGCCAAAATTTGATCACCCTTTTCAGAGTATCAAAGATAAAGAAGTGTAGTATAGTCGTGTTCGAACCACAAAGATTGTTGGTGCTCAGAAAAATTGTTTAGCAAAGCAATAATATAATTTTGATTTGTAGTTGAGAAATCAGAGAATATAATTGTAAAAAGTAACAGTTGATGTAAGTCTACCAAGACTTTAAGGTTTCACCTAATGTATTCAAGTATGTATATGATCAAATTATAACTCAAATAGAAATGAATAACGATTCATTCTACCAGACAAATATATCAAATTAGAATCTCAATGTAATTAAACAAATACCATTTTATGAAAATTGATTATATTTCTAACATAAAGCTCGATTGAGAAATGTCACAGGGATTCCCTAGCATTCAATGTATCCGGAAATCACAATGAATCTAAGAAGTTTATAGACACTACCAACACAAAATTGCAATCAAACAGAGACAAAGAAATGGATTAAAACTTGGACTTTATTTATGATCACTGTAAATAATACTTGAACCCATTAAGCTTCCCCTCTAGTGTTGGCAGAGAGGGCTTTAGCTTCTCATTGTTGTGTAGATAGCCATAAAAAATATTGAATCAAAAACTCTAACACACAAGAGAGCTAAAAAGAACTGAAAATGAAATGAAAGAAAAATAAAATTAAGTTTGCAGTATTCCAGCGTACCCTTCTTGGTTGATTAAGCTCATCCTTTATACAACAACAGCTTGACTTCTTCTCTAACTACTTGATTCAAACATTTCCTGGATTGGGGGAAATCATAACGTCTTCCACATATTTCTGCTCACAAAAGATGAAATCAGTTAACTGTATTTGACTTGATATAAACAGCTCTCTTCATGTAAATTCTCACAATTCAGTCAATGTAAACATCAACCAAAATTCCCCATCAACAACAACCATCATAGCCCTACACCATTGATTCAGCAACCCATGTAAACAAACCCCTAAAATTCAGATGATGATGTGGAACTGAAATCATACATCCATTGTACCATTACCCAAGCAAACCTTTCACACAAACCCATCATTTTCAGTCATGAATCATTGGCAGCCATCTCGTCCAAGCACCTTCTTTGTAGCATAATAAAATCAGCCAACACTGACCCCAACTTCACCGCTCGGACGAGAACAAACCCCATGCAATACATCCCAATAATCACCCAATTGCTTTCTTGTATGCGCCTCCACTTCCTTGTTCAGTGAGACTGAAAGAGCCAAGCAACTGGCTCGAGTGGTTAGCAGCATGGGTGTACAAGGGAGACCACCACAGGCCCGGCCTCTTTTGTTGCCTTGATCTTTGTTGTCGCAAACGCCATTCAGCTCATCGTTTATCCATTTATTTTCCGGGTGAACGGGTTTCATTTGTAATTCCTGTAAATGACTTAAAACAACATTATTAGCCAAATATCGAGACCTAGCTAGTATAAATGTGGGTATAAAAATGTCTCACTTGCGTGCTTATCACCGACTTTGTTTACCACAAGTGCACGGTGTCAAAAAGAGCACACAATAGCAAGCACGGTTCATTCCCTCAAGGAGTGTGAAAACTACTAATAATAAATATCGCGAACTGACTAACCAAGATTCAATATTCAGAGATTGTTGTACTAAGAAAATAAATTAATGAGCAAATAAAGCAATTGTATAAAGATTGTAAATCAAGGATGTGGATGTATTAGGGCTACGGAATCCCTTGCAGGCTAAATTTCACTTATGTCTCTCACAAAGGTCTATAATTTTACTCGTGTACAATTGCAAACCTAGCTATTGATACATGAAAGATATGACGTTTAATATTTATCGACAAGTCATAACACAAGTTATGTTTGTTCTCAACCTTAAGTAGAAATCCTAAGAACTAATCATAACAAGGCGTAAATAGTCTAAGAATATTCATAAATCAATTGGTAACAGTTCAATGAGAATTTATATAAACCTAACAACAGACTATACATGGCATAGAATATGAAAAATTGAATAGAAAATAAACCATTGAAGAGAAACTCAAACACATGACATTAAGCTCAAGTTGGTGAAAACCCTTGTTTAAGAACATAAGTAATTTAAACCTACAAGTTCATCCTTCACCCTAAAAAGTAGTTTAGCTAGACATGGTTTTGTTCAAAGCCATAGAAAATGATATAAAGATTGTCAAACTAAGCATATCAATAACAGAAAATCAAAGAAAGCTAAACCTAGTTTTCTTCCCTGTATATGGCGTATCCTCCCAACTGACTTTGTTGTTGTTTATATAGCAACTACCGACTGAGACCTAACAGTACTAGCTGAAACACAATCCAAGCGCAGGCCCTGACTTCAAATGCAGGCCATCAGTAAAGTCCAGCCACTGTTAACCACATATTGGTCTCTGTCCACCTGAGCATCAACTTCACTTGTTTGATTCCATTGCCGCATTTTTTCAAGCACCAGGCTCATGTCTATAGCACCAACTCCACTTTCTTGTCTGTCTAGGAACTACCCCCATTAACTGAACCTGACCCAGCACTGTTCGTCAACTCCTGAACTTGTGAATCTCGTTATCAGTGGATGTACACACACCGACAAATCCTCCAAAGATCCAGACTTACTCCACTCAAACAAACACCCCTTCATATACACTTCTCCATTTCCCGATTAACTCCAGCCATCTCCGAATTCAGTTCAAGCCAAACCCAAAACTCAATTGCTGTTGTTTGAGCTATTCTGCAACTCGAGAAATCGCTCAAAACATCACTACTTGCCTTCAATCG
Source organism: Papaver somniferum (assembly GCF_003573695.1). Lineage (NCBI taxonomy): Eukaryota > Viridiplantae > Streptophyta > Magnoliopsida > Ranunculales > Papaveraceae > Papaver > Papaver somniferum. Next base: position 177,886,088 of record NC_039364.1, on the reverse strand, counting down.
ACCAACACAAACTGAGTCCATAACCCAACATCCTGTTACTCCTTCATTTAATTTCAAAACCCACAAAATTCAATTGATGTTGATGCATTGGTTCTCAATTGAAAACTTTCGTTTAAACCCAATCTCGAATTCCATCTAAACCACTCAGTCTCAACTGTTGTTGCTGCACCCTTCTTTTCCATGGAGTCAGCAGAGAAATTCACTTCTCTCAAGTTATGTACAAATTTGATATTATGCAATAGTACCTTTAATCTCTTCCATCTTACCTGCATGAACCAAGGAAGCCTTCCTGATATGTATGCACTCACTACTGCTTTAGAATCAGAGTTAAAACATACATTAAGTTTGTTGTTCTGTATAGCCCATTCAGCTGCACCTGTAATAGCCATTAGTTCTGCAATGTAATTAGTTGCAATTCCCAGGACAGTAGCTTCAGCATATATACAACCTCCTATTTCATCTCTGCACACAAAACCATATCCTGCTGCACCTGGATTGCCCCTAGATGACCCATCACAATATATAAGTATCTGATCTCTTGCAGGTAAGAAGAAACTCACTTCAATAATTCTTTGATGCTTTATTGGTTGATGTTTAAGATCAAAATTCTTAAAGACCATGTAATCATAGCTACATTCCCACATATAGATTTTTATTCTCACTGCACAGTCTTTTGTATACTGTTTTATTCTTCTCTTAAGATTACCCAAGTTTACTTTCTCTTCTTCAAAGAAAATTCTATTCCTTAAGAACCATATCTACATCATTGTAATGGAAGCAACCAGTAGCCATATATCCCTTACAGCTCCACTTTTATTCATCTTAACCATAACTACTTCAAATGAATCAAATGAAACTAGTTCTAGAGTTTTTCAATTGTTTATATTCTCATAGAAGTATACAAGACACAATTGAATCAAAATCGATTTTTGTTCACTCGAATCAATTCATGAATATTATAGCCACGGTTTGCAAAAGATTACATTCCTTAATATATAAATGTACTAGTTCATGAACAAACCGATTTTAGAATATAACCTACTCAAGTATGCAAACGGGTACGCATACCTAAGTGGCCGGACTAAGTTTGGATTCACCAGTATGCTAACGGGTATGCATACCTCCCGAACATAGTTAAATCCCGGAACTTGAAACTCACGCCGATACGCATACCGGTACGCATACTAAGTTACCAGACTTCCATAAACCAACCAGTACGCATACGGGTATGCATACCATGGTTCCCGGACTTGGAATAACTTGCAACAGTTAGCATACAAGTACGCATATTGCGTTATATCTAATCATGGTTATTTGTTCTAAAATCCCAAATCAATCATTGAAACATCCTCGGAAGACGACAATAGCTGCCTCACACAAACTATTAGCTTCAATGCAATTTTCAAGTGATCGAATGATCAATACGAAACATTCCGAGTCTACATCAAATGACTGTCTCACAGAAATCATGTAAGATGTTACCAGACGATTTTCATATGATCATCATTTGACTTTCGTCAAGAATAAAAAAGATGAACTTGGTTAAAGCGAAAGCTTACCAACACATGTAAGCGAGTTAAACTCAGCTCGAAATATCAAATGTGTATAATGTAAAGTCTATATAGCTATATGACTTTTTGTCTCAATAGGAGATAGAATAGAAATAGACATCTGAGTGATAGATGAGTTCAAGTCTCCACATACCTTTTGTTGATGAAGTTACACAAGCTCCCCTTAGTAGTTCTTCGGCTTCAATCGATGAACGTCGTGAAGTCTAATGCTCAACTACACTTTCTATCATAATCCGAGACTTAGCTATAAGTAGACTAGAAATCAAGACTTATAGTTTTGGAAACTAAACTTGACAACAACCTTGAGATAACAACGCTTGTGAGTTCGACCGAGCAGTGATCTAACAATCTCCCCATTTTTCAGTTTTAGTGATAAAACTAGCAATACATATGGATTACAAAATAAATAAACTTTGTAGCTTCTCATCCAAATGCTTGATTTCCTTGGTTCTTCAACATTACTCGAAATCTTCGTCACTTCCAAGTACTTCAGTGATTCTGAACGTGTTCAACTCAGCATCATAGTTGTTGAAGATCCGAAGCTATAACAATGAGATAACAGTAGCTCTCAATCATTGTTATACAGTGTCATAGTATTATTACACACCATCAAAGTCCAATTGTATCACAACTTTGACAACAATCCTATGGTGATACGTATCACTCCCCCTTAGCTGGCGATTTTGGAGAACTTTTCAAACTCTTTTGTACGTGCTTCATCTTGGATCATCTTTTGGTGATTCAATGGGAGATCCTGTTGATCCAAATCATATAGTTGCGCCTTCGAAGATGTTAACATATGCAGATAGACTCAAGGGTAGGAAAGAGCTTCCTAAAACCTCCGTGGATCATTCTTCTCTGCAAAATCCTACTTTGAAAGATGGAAAACCTTCTATTGAGATTCCTAATGAGTTATATCTGGAAGGATGTGCGTTATGGAAGTTTAGTATTATGGAAGGTTAGACTTCAAAGAACTTAACTTTTCTGACGTTAAAAAAAACCTAGAACTTCAATGGCAGCTGGGTGAAGGCCGGGTTCACTTTGTTCCATTGAATAGAGGTTTCTTCATCATCAAGTTATTGTCGCAGGAGGATAAAGTGAAGATTTTACAGGCTGAACAATGGGTTGTTGCTCAACAGAAACTAAATCTCATGGAATGGTTTCCTAGTTTTGATGCTGACAAACAAAGATCTTCATGTTCCACAGTTTGGGTCAAGTTTCCTGGGCTTCCAATGGAATTCTGGATTGAAAAAACTTTACTTGCAATGGGGAAAACTCTAGGATCCCCTATTGTGGTTGATAAAAGAACGTTGGCACATGAGTATAGACACTTTGCTTCGGTCCTCATTGATATTGATTTTGCTGAGCTCAAATCTGTTGATATTAATGTCACTGTGGGAGAACGTGAGTTTTGTCAACCTTTTGAGATCCTTAAACGACCTAAATTCTGTTCTAAGTGCAGCATTATTGGGCATTCAGATGGTGAATGTAGGAAGAAAACAAGAGGTGAAGCTGTCAAAGCTCCGCAAGTTGTTGCTGACTCGCAACAGGATATTGTGTTAGTTAACAAGCAATAGCATCATGAGAACAATGCTGGTACGGAATGGAAAGAAGCTAGGCGAAAGAAAAAGGGAAAGACAGCTCCGTCTATTCCTTTTGTGCCTGAAAATATTACTCACGTTGGTGAAGGTACTTCAAATAATGTGGCTGATAATGTTTTGTGCATCAGTGACACTGTTGAGTTAAAAAAACAGTTGCAGGATAGTTTAGCTCAATCTGAAGTTGTTTTGCGTATGGCATCTGCTGAGGTTGAAAAACACAAGCAAGCCATTCTTACGCATTCAGTATTAGCTAGTAAAGCTAGGTCGTTGAGTACCTCAAGCTTGAATGCTAAGGCAGGGGGAATGTTGAATTGGAAAGAACTAAACTTCCTCCTCCTGCTAGGATTGATATTACATCCTTGTCCACACCTTTGTGTAATGCGCTTGAAGAAACTTCAGAATTTGTCTCTAACAACAAGTTTAACATCCTAAGTGATAAGGCTGGCAATGATGTTTTGGTTTTCGGTAAACTTGGTGAGATTACAAAATTAGCTAAGAGGCAACAGGTTATAAATATGCAAAACAAATTGAATGCGTTAACTGATCAAGATCAGGATTCCTTGTCAGACTCGGATGAGACATTGGGTATTCCTTTTTTTTTGCTAGGTCAAAATGGTTTATTAAAGCAAAAAAAACGTAATTACAAGAATTACAAAATTGGAGGCTCTAGGCCTCCCCACCCCCATAAACCAAAGGGGCAAAAAACTCTAAAAACTCATAAAATAAGCTCTTAAACACGAAAAAACATTCAAAAAGAAGAAAACTAGAAAATTAAAAACGTTTTCGTCCCTTATTTCCAACTCTAAATTTCTTCTTATTGGGAATGAGACCAGCAATAATTTGAGTCAAATCATAGTCTCCATAAGACTCCTTGTAAACATCTTCATAATCATCATAGGTTTCATCATAGTCATAATCCTCTCCATTTTCATCTGAATCATAATTACCACCCGGAACAAGCTTAATAGGAGATTGTGCTTTCTTCTTAGTTGACATTCTTTCCATTTGCTCCTTTTTTTTCTTGAAATACTCTTTTCTAAAGGCTGAATCTCTAATGAAATTAGCACGCACTTCATCAATCTGAATGTTGCTTGCCTCCTCTAGTTCCTCATTTGTCAAAATATTATTCATATCAAAAACACATTCGTCCAACTCGATTAGGCTAGGATTTTCTTCATTGGACCTAGAATTCGTAGCCATGATTTTCGCAGCATGCTTGGACACTTTTCTAGCTTGTTTCCTTGCTAGAATATCTGCATCAACTTCACCCCAATCTTTTGAACCCATACTATTATCCGAGTCACTAGAATCATCTTGTTCCTCCTCCACCAAAGCCTTACTAGAATCATTAGCAAGGCCTAACTCAGATGCCAGGGCACCATATTTGTTATTCACCACTAATTTTGTTTGAAAAAGCGCATCCACAAAAGGAGTTTCAAAAGATTTAAATTTAAACGGAGTACCTTTGTTTGGGGAGCTCTTACCCTTTAATTTTGTCCAATCCTCTTTCGATGACCCTGATTTAGTAATCAAGCCTTGAGAATTATTCACGACCTGATTATCAGCTTGCTTGGCCTGAATATTCTTATTCACAGACTCTTGTTTTGAAGAAGATTCTAAAACCGAGTCTTCTACGGACCCTGGCTTTGTATTCAGACCATGAGAGATATTCACGGCCTGAGTATGACATTGCACGGACATAACCTCAGAGTTTTCATTGGACACGGGTTGTTGCTGAGTTTCCAAAACCAAGTTGGATACGGAAATACCTGATTATGCTTGGATACGGTCTCAGTGTTCTTTTTGGGCACGGAAGCTGCAAACTGAGATGGTTGGAGTCCCTTCCGCGGATTTTATTAACCAGCAGGAGGCGGAAATCGAGAGATTATCTAGGAGTTGAAGTTGAAGCAGGACGCTCTTCAAAACATGAAGGATGCTTTCTCCAAGAAGAATGGGTTGTTGTTGGACAATTTCCCTTGAATGCTTTTATTTTTCTAAACCTCCTCTTTTAGGGTTTTTTTTTTTTTGAAAGGCAATATACGCCTGTTTTATGGTTTGATTTTATGGTTTTTGGATTGATATATGGCTGTTTTATAAGGATTTTCTGAATTGGTTTATTTCTGGAATGGTATGAAATTTTAGAACAATTGGGTTATTGGTTTTTTGTATTTTTTTTTTGATAAGTAATAAATTGTATTAATAGATAACAAAATTTACAAAAAGTAGATTACAAGAAAAGAGGTCACAGCAACCCCAAAAACTTGTAACACTACTTGAAACGAAAATAGGAAACATTAGGGTTTTCAACGGAAATTAAAAAATCAGGTCTTCCTTCATACTGAATTCCCACTTCATTATCAAGATAACAACCATTCTTAGCCATCTTATCTGCTGAAAAATTCGCCTCTCTGTAAGTGTGTATTATCCTTATAGAAATATAATGATTGCATAACCGCCCCCATCTTGCTCTTGCAAACCAAGGAATAGAAGAGCTTTGTAAAGCTTGAACTACTCCATATGAATCAGATTGCACACAAATACGATCATAATTCCATTGCATTGCCAATTCCATATCAATTATAATTGCATAGAGTTCCGCCAAATAGTTTGTAGTAACTCCAAGACCAATACTCAAAGCACCAAGAACTGCACAGCTAGAGTCTCTTGCCACCACTCCTGCTCCCGCAATGCCTGGATTTCCACGCGCTGCTCCATCGCAACAAATTAGAATCTCATTAAGTTCCGGAGGCTGCCATAACACTTCAATAGGCTGCTGATGTCTAACACTTCTATGAACCACACGGAAGTAATCCAACAGCACCATATCATCCACACTGTTGCGCATAAACCCTTTTAGACGGACTGAATATTCTTGTATTAGCTTCAGCACTCTTTTAGAAAAAATACCCCATCTCGGTTTGTGCTTCTCAAAAATGCATTTGTTGCGCATAGCCCATAGTTCTGACCTGATTACTAAGTTCGCCACCAGACACAAGTCATGGACAATTGCACTTCTTCCCTTACCTTCCTTGAAAGAATCCACAATGTTGAATTTTTCTGTCATACCAAAGATACCAGAAATCCAAGACCACGCACGAGCTGCAAAAGAACAAAGAAAAAGAATATGTTCTAGCGATTCTTCCTCAGTTTCACACAGAACACACTTGTTAGCCAAATGAATTCTGAACCTAGATTGAATGATATCCAAAGTGGCACAAGCACCACGAATGAATTTCAAGTTTTGAGACGCAAGTTTAGGGTGAATTTCCTTCCTCCACAGCATAGACGCTGCATTGAAGCTACCATGTTTCTGACGAATAAGCTCCTTGGCAGAGCTTACCGAAAAATCACCTGAAAAGTTTAGCATCCAAACTCTCTTATCTTCACCCCCATTTGGAAAAGGAAGATTATGCATATCCACACCAGCCGCGAGTAAACAGTTCAAGTGATTTTCAGGAAAAACCCATTGGTTATCCCTATAACAATCACTCACCAAAACCAATCTGTCAAGAGTAAAATCATCCAATATCTCTGCAAAACATTTTTCTCCATACCAAACATCATAATAGAGAAAAGTAGACCTTCCATCACCAAGAAGAACTTTAGTGTTAGCCTCCACATATTTATAAACCCTTCTGATGCCTGGAATAATGGTAGACTTCACCCCATAAGTCTTAATGTAACCTCTTCGACTAAAAAACTTAGCCTTAAGATAACCTGCCCAATTCTTCTTAGAAGTACTTATCTTCCACCATAACTTCATCAATATTGCAGAATTCATAGTAGCCATACGAGATAAACCCAAACCCCCTCCTCAAAAGGGCAACAGATTCTATCATACGCCACCACAACAACACGACTGACATTAGAGTCACCAGACCAAATAAAATTCCTAATTGCACGCTCACATTGCACAATGAACTTGCTAGGCCACTTATAGATATCCATATTATGGATGGAATAACTCGAAATAACAGATTTAAGAAGCACAATACGGTCATGAAAAGATAAAAGAAAACCCTTCCAACCAGCAAGATGGGTTTTAATCTTCTCAACCACATTAGAAATATGATGATACCTCACAGCACCAGGCATTATTTGAAAACCCAAATAACGATCAGGGAAAGTAGCTACACTCATACCCAAATAATCAACAAGATAATTACGTCTACTCAACGAACCACCACCATAATAAATTTTACTCTTTTGGCGACAAACAGATTGACCCGAAGCACACTGATACTTACCCAATAGATCCACCATATTATTAATGCTCCGCAAATTTCCTTTACAGAAAATCATAATATCATCAGCAAAAAAGAGATGAGTAGGAGAAATACCACCTCTAGTTACCATGTAAGACATCCTCTTCTCTGCAAAAAGCTTTGTGATATTTCTGCTAAGGACATCCTCCATCAAAACAAAGATCAAGGGAGAAAGAGGATCTCCCTGACGTAAACCTCTATTTATCTTGAAAAAACCCTCCGGACTGCCATTCAAGAGAATAGAGATTCTAGCAGAATTGAAGATATGAAAAATCCAAGTGCACCAATGCTCCGAGAAACCATACCTACGAAAAACCTCCAAGATAAAAGACCAACTGACCGTGTCAAAAGCTTGTGAAATATCAAGCTTAAGGCCCAAATTACCATCCTTACGATTGATATGAAGCTCATTAATCAATTCATAAGCAAGACTAATGTTTTCATGGATGTTACGCCCTTTCATGAAAGCCACCTGTTCTTCAGAAACAAGTTTATCTAAAACGCTCCCCAGTCTAGTAGCTAAGATCTTAGTAAAGATTTGAAGAAAAAATTACTGAGACCAATAGGACGAAAATTACGAAGAGAATTAGCACCTCTTACCTTGGGAATCAAGACAATTAGGCTATAATTTACCCCATTTGGGATATGACCAGAATTCCAGCAATAAATAAAGGCTCTTAATAAGTCATCTTGAATAATATCCCAGCAGTGTCTATAGAAACATCCAGAAAACCCATCCGGCCCTGGAGCACTGTCTTCCCCTAGATCAAAAACTGCTTGTTTAATCTCCTCAGAAGATGGAATTCTGTCCATGGCTAAACTTTCCTCCTCCGAGATGCTAATATGATCATAGTCAAATAAAATAGGATCAATCTCCAACTCCGACCCATTAAACTTATCCTCATAATAGTGCACAACATGATTTCTAAGCAGCTCATAATCAGAAATAGTATTGCCTGCACTGTCAACAAGTTCAGAAATAGTGTTAGAACTTCTACGAATTCTAATGCTATTATGAAAGAAATTAGTGTTACTTGAACCCTCCACAAGCCACTTATTTCTAGATTTCTGCTTAAGCATAGTATTCAACTGAGCACGAGTATCATTAAGTTTAGCCATAGCATCCTTCATAATATTTAACTTTGTAATGTCATCTGGGTTTTCATCAGAAAGAAGAGCAGCTGCCTCAAACCTCAACTGATCCTGCTTTAACCTAGAATGCACATTACCAAAAACACGAAGATTCCATTCCTTGATAACTCCTTTTAGTCTCTTTAATTTTTGAGTGAAAATAAAATCAAAAGACCCAGAAATAGGCATACTCCAACTATCTCTAACCATACGAAGGAAATCAGAGTGTAAGAACCACATCTTTTGAACTCGAAAAGGAGCTCTTTTGTGTCTTGGAACAGCAAAAGGAAAACCCAAAAGAGTAGAATGGTCAGAAACTTCCCTAGGAAGAGCTTTACACCGCCAATTCTCAAATTTTTCAAGCCAAGCCGCATTAATAATAGCACGATCAAGTTTACTAACAATTCTAGTCATACCTGATTGTCTATTCGTCCAAGTGAACTTACTTACCAAAGCATCAGCTTCAAAGAGATTGTTGTCATCCAACCAATATGAAAACTCATTAGTAGCTGAGGTTCTAGGTTCAAGACCACCCTTCTTCTCATCCAAACGAAGAATACAGTTAAAATCCCCAATGAATAACCAAGGAATACCATCACCAGAACTAACAAGTTGCTGCCAAAGACTCCTCCTAGTAACCTGAATATATCTAGCATGGACAAAAGAAACATGTACACCATCCACCTCAACTGTTATTGCCTGCTTACTGACATTAACAATTGAAAGATTTAGAGTATTTGAATAACAAACCCAAATATTAGCAATACTAGAAGAAGAAGCATTATTAATAACATGAGAAGAATAACCTTCTCTTAGCAAACCATATCTGAACCCAGCAGAACAGGGAACTTTTGGTTCAGCAATACCAAAAATATCTGGTTTAAACTCTCTAATCAACTCATTTAGTTTATCTTGAGCTACATCACGTGCAACTCCATTGATATTCCAAAACAACACCCGCATTTAAACAATAGGGTTTTGATTATTGCTTTGCTGTACTTCAGAAGTATTTGAGGAGGATTTTAATCTTGGAGAAGAACCTTTTCGTGCTCGAAGTCCTAGCTCTGAACATGGAACTGACGCCCGTGTCAGGTTTCCAGCACATTCAAAACGTGAGTTGCGCAAACAAAACTTACCCTCTTAAGGGTCTTTCAACAAACTGAATCTTCAAGAGCAAATCTGAGTTTTATTGCGTGACGCCATCCTGGTCGCCAGAAATCCTCAGTCGTCCTTTATTGTCTATGTAACACATTTATGTCGACCTACAGCGAGGCGAAGAGTCTCTAGTCCCCAGGCGCAACTCCCCTGAATCTATCTTTCTTTGGAAAATGCGCTTCAGAGCATTGCATCCACTGGTAGGATGATAAATAAATCTGTGATAATGGAAATATCTTGAATTTGGAATCTCTTGATTAGTTGGTGGGCGCCATACCGAGGGTAGTTGGACCACCCCCTCTTGCATCCAAATTTCCAGTAACTCCAAGATTCTGTTGACAGGAAACGGGAAGCGTGGATATTTTGGGTCTGGCTTCTCTTGCATCAGCGACTGTGGTGGGAGTTCTGGTGGGTTTTGGTATAAAGTTCTTTTCGAGGGCGGAATTGATACTTGAGCGATCATGGATTCATGAGCGGACCATTTACTTCCACCATATTGTTGAAGGGTAATTTCTCTTGAGGGGCCTGTGTCAGTGGAGGCGACATGAGATTGCTGGGTTGGGTATTGCTCGTTCCCATAAGCGTCTTGGCAGATTTCCCCTTCTTCCGGCGCCTCTGTCGTAAGTAAAGCAGTCGTGGCTGCAGACTGTTGGACGACTCTTTAAACCTCAACGAGAGTTTAGAGATAAATGTTTTCCAATAAAGCTTCATAGAATGGCTTTTTACCATTGTCCTATAGACGCTGTGGCACACCTGGCAAGTATCCTTCCTTGGTCTTGTGAAACTGTCTTAGCTCCCTGTCATCGACAGAATTCCATTGGCTGCTCTTCTGCTCTTGTATGACATGGCTACGTGATCCGTATGCGTTTTCATTGGCAGGAGTATGAGCCTTAGCCAAAGACTGAACGTCCTTCGTATTATCCTTGAAATTGGTGAGATCCTTCTGACAGGTACCCGCTGATTCTTTCCACAATCGACTTATCATACTCTTCAGGATACGAAGCGTCTCGTTTTGGCGTCTGATAATATCGACTTGGTTTGTAGCCATATCTTCTAGCATTCTTATCACGCCTTCCATGGCGGTTTGCTTCTGGCTGTTCATTGCTTTTGACAAGTTCGAATGACCAGGATACATTTGGGAAATTAGAATCTTTGACTGAAATGAGTTTTAGTTAATGATTGGATTAAGCCTGAGATCAATTAGGATGGAAATGAAATTGAGGATTGAATTTGTTATTGCAACTGAGAGATTAATTTCCCACTGTGGTCGCCAATTGTTTGTGGGTAAAAACTATTTCTGCTAGTTTTGGTAAATTTGGGTGTGTGGATGAGAAACAAATATAAACCTAAAACAAATGCACTGCAGGGGAGTACTTTAGATTCGAGAGATCAATCTGTACAATCCTGGCCTAAACCAAGAAATGGTCGTTCCAGTCTTGCTTCGGTCACAAAGTGAAGGAGAAGGGTTGGTCTTAGGGAGGGAAGCGAAGAAGGTGTTGAGACCAGAATGGTTAATTCTGAAGGTGCGGATATTTTATGACTCGTATCAGAATTTGGAACTGGCTTGTGGAATGAAAGCTATCAGTTCTTTGGCGTTTTTCTGGATACTGTGTTGTTCTAACCAACATGTTGCTCAACTGGCCCCTATTTTTATGGCCACATCCTGTTGGTGCCTGATAATAGCACAGTGGCGCCATTGGCACATGTCAATGGTGTAGCGGCGCTTTTAGCGCATGCCAATGGCACGGTGGTGCAAGTAGCGCCTGGCGTAGCCATGACCGCTAGATTTTGGCACATTGGTGTTAGACCCAAATGTGGTGTGGAAACATCAGTTCCAGTTTCCACATCAATCCCAATGCTCTGTGGAACATTATTTGGCTTGGTTAGCGTAGCAACTTTCCCCAAATTAGGGTTTGGCATGCCGAAACCCTAATTAGCGCATACGACATGCGGCATGCGGCCGTGCCATAACGGCGTTTTATGCAAACGGTGCCAGAGCCACGCCAAAGGAACCATATCCAGGCCATCATGTGGAAACGACCACAGGAGCAAGTATTGCCACGAGTGGCTATGATATGGCGCCATTCCTGGGGTTTCATGGGTCCCGCATGGCTCGTGGTATGTTGTGGGGCCCAAAGTGGCGTGATTTGAGCCACAATTGGAAATTAAAGTGTTGGTTAACGCGCCTAAAGTAGAGTCGTGCTTCTGACTAGAAAACCATAATTTAAGCACATCATAGCGTTGGCCACGAACAAGAAGTGGGTTAGCACGTTGGCGCGCTATTTATGGCATGTTGACACGATTGGCATGCTACTGCGGCAAAGTGGCACGTTTGGCATGTTCGGCATGCTACTGCGGCAAAGTGGCACGTTTGGCATGTTCGGCATGCCAATTAGTGTATTGGAGCGGCATGGCATGTTTGGTATGCCACTAGCACGCCGGAGCGGAATGGCACGTTTGGCATGTTTGGCATGCCAATTAGCATGTTGGCGCGGCTTTTGGGAAGCCAATTTGGCATCTTGACCATCTGCCGTAACTTTTCCTCTTTTAATACTGTGGCAGGTTTAAAGCGTCCTGAATGGTTGGAAAAGAGGGGGCCGGCCAGGCATGGGCGTAGCCACACTTTTGGTGTGCGTGTGGAGGGTTTAAAGCGACCTGATTGGTCGATAGGAAATAGGGCCAGCAAGTATGGGCCCAGCCACAACTCATGTGCGTGTGGCGGGTTTAAGGCGACCTGATTGGTCGACAAGAAATAGGGGTCGGTTGAGCAACATGGGGTGTGGCCAGTTGCAAGTGGTGTCGGTTGGCCTATGGCATGGCCACACCTTCCTTTATTGCTGCTCATATTCTGCGGCTCCTTTTATTCCTTGTTTTCTGATTTTAGGTAGGATTTTGCTCCTACTAATCCATGGTGGATTAATTACCTAGTTGATAAGCACGTAAGTGCTATATTTTATACCCATATTTATATTAGTTAGGATTCGATATTTTTGCTAATGACATCATTTTGAGATTTTTACAGGAAATACAAGGAATCCAATCACTGGAAAAAAATAAGCGATTAAATGAACAATTAAACACCGTTTGCGGCAATACTCACCAAATATGGTTGGTCTGATATTTCTATATATCAGCAACCACTCAGGTTAACATACGGCCAGAGATTGGATCAATGGAACAAAGAAATGTTTTCTTTTTTTATGGACGTCAACTCCACTAGTGGCTAAGAGAAAGTCGATGGACTAGCTAAAGAAGCTATTTCACGGCGAAAGAACTTGAAGCGTCTTTGTTTATTCAAGTTAAAGAAACCCAGTAGTGGGTAAAAAGGTGTTGTGATAAGATTGATTCGTGTGACGTGCCAAGCCACCCACCACATCTGATTTGCTTATATCAAACAAAAGTGGATTTCGAGCACTATCTCTTAGGTGCAATTTCAGTCTTCTTTTACAGTACCAAATGTAGACTGCATAGAGAAACGTTGCATTTAGAAGCCGCGCAAGAAATACATGTATCTAACTACGAAGTGGAGATGTATGTTGAATGGATTAGTCGAGTAAAGATTGTTGGAACAATTGATGAGTTATGCATGCACAAAAAATAAAAAATCAAACACGAAACAATCAGTATGGCTGAGTCGCGGACTAGGTCGCTTTCTTTAAGATATTTCGCGGCTCTGCCCAAGATTGTGCAAGCAGTTCTTCAATGTCGCGTCGTCCCCAGGATAAAAAAGTCGAATTTAACCTCTTACACAATCACTCTTGCACGATGAGAGGATGTGAAACTTCTACACTTCATTCTTGCTCAGAAACACTTTTAGAAAAATCAAGGATGATCACACACTTGTTTTTCTTTCTCACACAAATTCATTTTCTAATAAACTCAAGAAACATGATAGAAAACTCTCACATAAGAAAAAAGACTTTTTACAACTCTCCAAATTCTTTTTTATCAAAAATTGATTTTCAATAACCAAAACATTAAATAAGATTAAATGACATGCATTATTAAGTTCTTAATTAGCACCATTAACCTATTCAACAAAAAACGGTTTTTAGCATTAAAAATGAAATAAATTTATTCTTTAAAAGAAAGAATAAAAGTCACATTAAAACCATTTAAATGAGAGACAACTATTCGGAAATTAATTAATGTTTTTTAAAACATATATCTCAACAATCCCCCACTTATATTTTTCAAAACATTGAGCAAGGACATACATAGATGTGCATAAGCAAAGGTGTCTCGCGACTTGAACCTTTACATAGTGTTAATAGGCTCTCTTAAAATCTGACCATAGAGTGAACACAAGTCTTGAACTCTAGTAGATAAAAAGATCTCTTAACACACACGACTATATTAGTGTAAAGTCTAAAGCCAGCACATTATGGCCATGTGCTTGTATCCCAGTTTAATGAATGATCTAGAGAACTGCCCATATTCTCATAGAAAGCGGCCACACTTTCACATTCACATAGGTGAGTTTATCAAGAGTACTCTTGAAAGTACTTCACTCTAAATAGAGATATAAACATCATTAAGAGTTTAAAAAATTAAAAAATTAAAACTTAAACTCAACCTCTACTCACTTCAGGATATCATGTCGTGGGATGAATTCTTCAAAAGCATGATTCTCGCATCTCCATATTGTCTATGACTTGGTGTTCCATTTGAACCTATATTTTGGGATCTCACTCCATAGGTAAGGGTTACCCTTTTGAACCTACTTTTGAGATCTTGAGTTATAGGTTGGTAACCGCATCGTAAATAACTCAATCTCAATGATGCTATCATCTGTGACTTCGTCTAGTCCCTTTGAACCTATTTCTAGGTTGGGTATCCATCACAAATGACTCAATCTCAACGGGCATCAACCTCATCCCTAAGATGTATTTCACATCTTCTTATCAATCTTTTCGTTAAAGGACTAACGAAAACTTTTTCAGACATTATATAATCCATTTTCAAAATATCAACTCTTATAGTTGTCGTTGCATGCATTCTCAATTCTTGCAATAGCCGCGGTACTATCACATTGGATTTATATGTCTGTTCCTCTATCTATTAGAGGATCGAATCGCTTCATCCCTTAAAGGATTCAACTGAAAGTATGTCCAATCAGCTTCGCAATATCCTTAAAGGATTGCGGTAACCATTTAGATAGTGTATTTCTAGGCGTAAGATGTGTTTGAAACACCTCTAAACCTTCTAAATATATTACCAATTTTCCATACTAGGATTGGTAAATCTGAATATAAATTAACCCCCACTATGGAAGCAATATACTACACCCCCACTACAAAAAATACTTATATATATATATATATATATATATAATCAATCACGTAGCAAAGAAGCATACTGAGCTACCATACTCATGTCTAGTGCAATCACACACAATCTCAAAATCATTAGCACTAAACCAAATGAGTGAAAACTTGTTTACAGTCAAGATTATATATATTTATATCTCTTTTAAAATTCTATTTTCATTGAAATGAAATAGATCCAAAGAAAAAAAAATTATTTTTAACAACATATACCATCTTCATTCAAGTCTTTCATGTCAAATAGTAAACTAAGCATGTTCTCAATTTCATTTTCATCCTATAAGTTAGAATAAAAATTCAACAAATCACCTATGTATACAAAACAAAGAGTATTGTGCATTTCACTTTCATCAATTCTGAAATCATCCGAATGAATCAAGCAAACAATTTATCTCTTTTAAATTGTTTTAAAGTTGTTTTCAGAATATAAATGATAAATATATAATTTATATGCTTTCTTTTATGGTAGAAGCTACATAGTTTTCCATGCTTGGTTTACATATATTCTCATCTTTGACTTACAAAAAAGTATATATTTCTACTTATGACTATAAAAAATCATATATCATAGAAACAACATCAACAACACAAGCATGTAAGTTAATTTAGAGACATGAATGCAAGTGTCGACAATTTTATGTTTGCTTGTCTAAAGATGATACGTTCACGAATTTATTTTTCCAAAGATTTAATTTTTAAAGAACAAAGTTACTTTCTATGAGAAGTTATCTTTCAAATTATAAGCAACAAAATATTCATGACTAAAATTTAGTCTCACTAAATATGCTTTTCTAGGTTCATTCTTAGTGAATTATTCGTCACCTTCATTTTTCTAGTTCCTCTAATTCAAATCAAAGTTTGTAAAACATAGGTTATGGAACCCCCACTATTTTTTGACTCAAACAAGAATTTCGAAACAATACCAAAAGACTTCAAAAATTGTGAAAAACTAATGAACCCATGATTTAAATCCAAAGTGTTTTACACAAGATAGCGGGTAAAAATTCAAACAATTTTAGTGAAGACAACATCATCTAGTTAACTACTCAAAGTATCATATTTGATATCAATACAAGTCATTCAAAGCATCACACATGTTTTTATAAAATTCTCTAACATTTTATTTCATTTCAAACTTATACAACTCGCATTAGATTTGAAAGGGTACATGCTTTTATGAGTTAGGTAAGATTACATACATGTTATTCAAAAATTTACCAAGTTTACAAGAAAATATAACATGCTCATATTCATCATTAACTCACTGATTTCTTAAAAAGCATGACAAAATCTCATATTTCAAATATTCAAAATTCAATTTATGTTATGATAAAATTGCAATATTATGCTCAAACATTTTATCCATAACATATCATGTGTAGTAGTGCAATGATAAAATTCAACAAATTTCTTATCTCACTCTTGTTTATGACTAGATATGAACATCTTGTTATTAACAAGATGAACATCTTGGAAACTAGATACATCTTTAGCAGGATTGTTCTACCCAAAGTAAACTTTTAGGCTCTACCAATACCGAAAATCCTAGTGATGTGAGTATATCTCAACGCCACTTTCTTTCAAAACGATTTGGTTCAACTTTCGAATCATAACCTATCAAAACAAATATGGTGTAAAACACCAATCTATATCAACCTCTCACCGTATTCATAGTTCACATTAACTAAGCTTGAAAAGCGTTGTTAATAACATTTGATATCCTTGCAATGCCGTGCAAGAATAGCAAATAAATTCATAAACAATAGTTTGTTCATTTCTTGGTGAGAGTTGATATTCACATTTGTTTTGACTAGGTTTCTAATTATTTCGGTTTTTGGTTCGTATAAAATTCCATCTCATAAGTTCCAAACTTACATGAGTCACATGTTTATTGTCATATACAATAATTCTCAATATCTTGTTTCCCTAAAATTTATTCTAAGATTGAAAAATCAATTTATTCAATTTAGAATACCATTATTTGATCACTACAATAACTACATATAGTTCATCAAACATACCTCAATTGCTTTTAAAGCTCGATTGGTTATAAACCATTGTCCATTCTTTGCGCACCAACAAAGAAATCAGCAACCCCATTGCTCCTCACATCGATTAGTCTCCCGTAATTTTTATTTCATTGGAAAATAAAAACTTGCTCAAGTAAGTGAATTTTCACCTGTCACAATCATGTACATGTGAGCATTTAAAACCAAAAAATAAGTAAGGTATGCACTTACATAATTACTCGAAAATCAAATAATATAGTACTCCAAGTTTCTCTTAATTGTCAAACAAAGATTCAAAGTTATATAGTCGTATAACATCATACATATACTTATAACTTTCTATTAAGCATAGTATCAAACATATGGGGTGCATTAGCTTGATTGCTATCAATAATATTCTTTTTCATTACCAAACCAAGAGTATGAAGTATAAAATCAAAACATGATTTTTTTATGTAATTTGTTACATATGTATTCTCTAAACTCAAGTATCACTTCAAATATTTAGACATACATACATAACGATTTTGTTAGCACCACATCTCTCAAACTAAAACTTTAAATGGAAATTTTCAAAAGAATTTCATGTTATATGAATTCAAATTATCCACAAAAACATTTGAAAAAACATATTCAATCAGGATTAAATTTCTGCCCATCAGAATTTTTTCAGATACGTTGTTCAGTTTTCTAAAATTAAATAATACTTTTCAGATTCCAAAAATTCTGAAATTTGACGTGGATAATCCTCATGATATCTAATACACCTGGTTAAAATTTCAAGACCTAATTCACTTTTGTGTAGGAGATAAAAATAAAACTCTACAACATGTTATAAATATTCGTTTCACATCAATATTATTTTTCTACGTTAGATATTCATGATATAAAAAATATTATCCATATTACATTCCTAGTCCATCAAGATTATACATAAAGTTAACTTTAGATACCAGGTTACCTAAAATATCAAGCGTCATGTTTAATCGCTAAATAAAAAAATTTCCGGTTATAATTTTATAAAACGAAATAAAACAAAGATACTTATCGCGTTTCAGCAATCGTTTTCATTTTGATTTCCGTGGCAGAATAGAACGTCTTAAAATTATTGGAACAATTGCTGAATTTATGCATGCGCAAAAAATAAAAATCAAACACGAAACAATTAGTATGGCTGAGTCGCGGACTAGGTCGCTTTCTTTAAGACGTTTCGCGGCTCTGCCCAAGATTGTGCAAGCAGTTCTTCAATGTCGCGTCGTCCCCAGGATAAAACAGCCGAATTCAATCTCTTACACAATCACTCTTGCACGATGAGAGGATGTGAAACTTCTACACTTCATTCTTGCTCAGAAACACTTTTAGAAAAATCAAGGATGATCACACACTTGTTTTTCTTTCTCACACAAATTCATTTTCTAATAAACTCAAGAAACATGATAGAAAACTCTCACATAAGAAAAAAGACTTTTTACAACTCTCCAAATTCTTTTTTATCAAAAACTGATTTTCAATAACCAAAAAATTAAATAAGATTAAATAACATGCATTATTAAGTTCTTAATTAGCACCATTAACTTATTCAACAAAAAATGGTTTTTGGCATTAGAAATGAAATAAATTTATTCTTTAAAAGAAAGAATAAAAGTCACATTAAAACCATTTAAAGAGAGAAAACTATTCGGAAATTAATTAATGTTTTTTAAAACATATATCTCAACAAAAGATGGCAGTGGAAGTATATAGCTGAATTCATCAATGGAATCGGGTTAGCTGCATGCGGATTGTGGATGAGAAATGAACATGGACAGAGATGGTTTGAGAAACGGAAGGAGAGTTCACTGTTGCTGCTCTTGTGCAAGAACTTGATGGGTGATTTTCGACGCAGTGGTGATGATTTATATTGTGGTTTTGTCTAAAATGAATGGTGATAGTTGCTGCCGGTGGCTAGATGGAGGAAGCTCAGATTTGAGCAGTGCCAGTGATAACGAGAGTTATGCTCAGTAACAAAGAGATGGGGACATCAAAGAGGTGCCAACGATCAGGGAGACTATATTTGAATCCGTAAGTAGCCTTCCTTCATGGTTTTTGGTTGTTCTAATGGCTGAAAGAATCGAAGTCTAGCAACAATGGAGATAGAGAGAGATGTTTGTTGGCTGGTTTTGTACGTTGCCATTGATTCAGTTAAAGGGGAAGGTGCTTAGATACGGTCAGGCAATAGAAATTGGTGCTCTGCCAGAGCTGGTACAGAGAGGTGATTGGTTGTGATCATTCTACGTTTGTACAACAACAGCAAGCATAAAGTACTGTAGCTGCCGGTGGGTGAAGAAACTGTCACGTTCAGAGGTGATGTTAGCTAGATGGACATGAGGAATTGGTTGGAGTTTTTTTTCTTTTTTTAAATAAGAGAAATTTTATTTCAAAGCAAGCAAATTACATAGATAGATCCTTCCTTAAATCTCCATGAAGGAAATTTGGAGGGACAAGGTACCAAAGACCATTACCATTGGCTCTAACATGTTTTGCCAAGGTGTCTGCAACTGAGTTCGCATCTCTCTTAACAAAAGAACAAGACCAATTCTCAAAACTTTTTAACAGAAAAAGACATTCCTGAACTACACTATTTGTAGTCCAGTTAATATAGTTCATATTGCCATTAATGGAATTGATTACATTTTTGTTATCACCTTCTAAAATCAAATTCTTTATTCCCTGCTCCATAGCCCATTTAATTGACTCTAAAGCAGCAACAACTTCTCCTTGTTCTTCATCAACTACTTGAATCCTTTCCCCTTTGGCTCCTTCAAATTTCCCTGTACAACTTCTCAGCATTAGTCCAATTCCACTAGGAGTAGATCCATCTAAAAAGGATACATCAAAATTTATTTTGACAAAATTTAAACAAGGGGGGTTCCATCTGATTACATCAGAGGCTCTATGCACATCACCTGATTGCTGCTGAACTGTAACAATTGAAGATTCCCAGTCATATATGAATTGATTTAACGCAGAGATAAATTCAACTTGTTTAAACTCTTTGTTTTCAAACACAATGGAGCAGCTGAGCTTCCATATATACCAAATAATATAAGAGACAAACCTGATTCTTTTTTGAGCAGTTCCATCATGAAAAACAGGAGACATGAATATTTGAGTAAACCAGTCTGACAAGTCAATATTACTCATAGTCACAACAAGATTAGTGTGTATAGCAAACCATATTCTCTTACTTAAATCACACTGAATGAGTAAATGGTTCATAGTTTCATCATGGGTACCACACAAAGGACAGACAGTTTCAGCATTACTCACATATCTAGTGAATCTATCCCTAGTGGGGAGACCATTATGAATGCATTTCCACAAAAAATGTTGAACTCTAGGAGGTAATTGCATTTTCCATAATCTATTCGAAGGAAAATTAATATTAGAGGAGTTTTTTCCATCCAAACTTTCATTGAGTAAAACATTATAGGCAGATTTAACTGAAAACTTACCATTTCTAGATCCTGTCCATCTAATTTGATCTTTGCCAATCATAGGAATCCTAATTTTAGCAATTTCTTGCACAATATCTGGAGAGAACAAAGCATTCAAAATATTCATATTCCAACTTTTGGTATAACTATCAATAAGTTGTTCTACTTTAACCATTCCTAAACTGCTAAATCTGGAATTAACTTTAACACCTAGACTAGGAACCCAGACATCCTTCCAGATGTTTATACTTTTTCCATTAGCAATTTCCCAACAGTAGTAGTTCTTAATAACCTCTAAACCTTTACATATGGCTCTCCAGAGCCAAGATCCATATGACCTGACATCATCAGATAAAGGTTTTTTTTTTCCATTTTGTAATTCTTGTAATTACGTTTTTTTGCTTAATAAACCATTTTGACCTAGCAAAAAAAAATCATCAGATAAAGGGTCAAAATCATAAAAATACTTATGTTTAAGGATAATGAAACATAAAGAATCAGGTTCATTTAGCATTCTCCATGCAAGTTTGGTCAAAAGGGCTTTATTAAAGATATCAGACTGCCTAATATTAAAAACCCCTTTACATTTGGGACCAGCAGTAGTTGTCTAAGGAATTAAAGTAACACCTTTAGAGTTACTAGCTTTGTTCCATAAAAACCTCTTTTGGATAGTGTCCATCCTATCTTTCAATTTCTTAGGCATAGGAAAAACAGACATTTGATGTGTAGCAAGAGAACCTAAAACAGTTTGACTTAAAACAGTTTTAGCAGGAAGGTTTAAAT
The DNA here is from genome assembly GCF_003573695.1 of Papaver somniferum. Lineage (NCBI taxonomy): Eukaryota > Viridiplantae > Streptophyta > Magnoliopsida > Ranunculales > Papaveraceae > Papaver > Papaver somniferum. Next base: position 177,864,770 of record NC_039364.1, on the reverse strand, counting down.
ATTTGGATCTCCAATTTCCTAGTCTAATTTCAAAACCATCTGTTAAACCACTAAAGGATTCAGTTTTATTTCTTTGCAGTAGCAAAGGGACTCCTAAATACTTGTCCTGAAGTCCTAGTCTCTTAATATTAAGAGTATTAGTAATAGCATTAATGGATTGACTGCTAGTTTTGAGGCTGAAGGCTAGACAAAGTTCTCAATTATAGAGTTGAGATTACTTACTTGATCTGGATTTGCATGAGTGAAAATTAAACAATCATCCGTAAAAAACAAGTGTGAGATAGCAGGACAAGAAGTAGTAACTTTAATACCTTGGATAAGATTTTGTTATTCAGCATAGATTAAAGCTCTTGAAAAAACATCCATACATATGATAAAGAGATAAGGAGACAGGGGATCTCCCTGTCTTAGTCCTCTAGAAGGAACACATTGATCTCCTGGGAAAGGAGATGGAGAAAGGTCATAACTGGCCTGAATTGGTCTGTACACAACTGAGTTCTTTTACACAGCTGAGTTTAAGGCATTATATATGTTCGGAGGGACAGAAAGAGTGGTCGTTGTTGGTTTGGGCCTGGGTTGTTTGCTCGGTCCTTGTTTGGACCCTCAACATCACATATATATTTCATGAGAAACAATATCAAGGGGGATCGTCTAGAGAGCCGTGAACGGGGACAGAGAGAAAAAGAGGAGGCCGGATGGAGGCGGCTGCAGAGCCGAAACAATGAAGAGAAGGATTCATGATTCTTGTGCTTTCTGGTTTGCTAGTCTTGTATTTTCCTCCATTCCGATTAGCGAGTGATTCTCTATATTATGTTTATGTCTTTTGAGAAAGCCATGCCTTGCTAATAATTTTGTAACTAGGGTTTTTATGGTTGAAACTACTTGGGGTATTAAGTTATTTTAATTTGAACTATGAAGCAGTAAACCATTATGATTTGAATAAATTAATTCTTGAATATTGTTTATTGATTGATTGAAAAATGGGTTGTTGCATTGCCGGTTCTAAAAACCTTTGTGCCTAATCGATAGCTTTACAAATATGCTTTCTCATTATTTGATAGTCCATGCTTTGGTTAAATTCTTTGATGCGTTATGCTTAGAATAGCCGAGTAATTTTTTTTTTGGATCGGTAAAGAAAGATTGTATTGATAAAAAAACGAGGGTATAAGAAATACCACCCGAAAAAGAGTACAAACAGGATAGCTTAGAACAAGACTATCCTTAGAAAACAAAACAAAAGAAAAAACAGCAAACCAAAACTCTCGAAGTTATGGAGGATGAAAATAAGCTCTCGGCCATTTCTGAATAACATCAGCAAAAGAGCAATTTTCAAACTCTTTAAAGACTAAGCACCAGGTATACATCTCATAGAGAGCTTTACTAATGACTGCATTTGCTGAATTTACCTTGGCATTGAAGACACGAGAGTTTCTCTCATTCCATACGCTCCAGAGAATTACCGCAGGAACAATACTCCAAATCTGGGACTACACTTTACTTAGATTAGGGAGATTCCAGGCAAAGAGAAGAGAAACAACATGAGGTGTCATAGTGAAGAACCACTTTAACTTTTCAATAAAATGAACCCAGATCTTCTTAGCAAAATCACAATGAATGAAAACAGTTTCAATTTCACTGCAGAAAAGGAAAATTGAAGGCACATCTATACCTCTTCTTCTTAAGAAATCTCTAGTGGGTAATCTTGAATGAGCAATGGTCTATAGAAAAAAACCAATTTTTGGTGGAATCTTCAAACTCCAGATTAACTTGAAAATGTTGTTAACTGGAGTCTCAATTTCTGCATTAGCTAAAGAATCATATGTTGATTTGACCGTGAAGTTCTTTTTGCTGGTAAGAGACCATTCCAGCATACCCTCCTCCTCCGGATGTAAAACAAAACCATTTAGTTCAGTCTTTAACCAATCAAATTATGTTCTCACATTTTCATTCAGTCTTCTATGTAAACTCAATGACCATTTGAAATCTAGAGAGTCTGCATTGTAACATTCATACACAAAGCAATTTTTCTTTCTAGAGAGTTGGTACAAATTTGGAAATATCTGACGGAGAGGATCAGAAAATAGCCAATTATCCAACCAAAATCTCACCTTATTACCTCTGTTAACATTGAATTTGATATTTTTAAAGAAAATCTGCTTGCACTTCATAACACCCTTCCATACCGCTCTACCTAAAGAACCATTAGGAGTTTTTGATAACCATTCTACACCATCAATCCCATATTTTTCAGCAATAAGATTTCTCCACAAAACATCATCTTCCTTCGCAAATCTCCAGAGCCATTTTGACAACAAAGCTTGATTCATCTTCTTTAAAATTTTAATCCCCAAACCACCATACTTTTTTTTTATATAACACAGACCATTTGACCAAATGCATCTTTTTCTTTCCTTTGTCATCCCATAGGAAGTCTCTCATTAATTTTTCAAGTCTCTTAGCTACAGAAACTGGCATTTCAAAGAGAGACATATAATATGTTGGTAGACTAGATAAGACACTTTTGATAAGAGTAATCTTACCAGCTCTGTTGAGAATACGTTTGTTCCAGCCTGCTAGATATAAAATAAACTTATCGATCACCTTATCCCATTTTGTTATGCCTTTATATTTATCACCCAATGGAAGACCCAAATAAGTGGTGGGAAGACAACCAATATAAAACCGAACAAGCTAGATAATTGAAGAAAATCACCATTATAACCCACACCATATATCTGACTTTTGGCAAAATTGATTTTAAGACCAGTGAGCATCTCAAAAGAAAGAAGAATGAGTCTTAGTTGCTTTACCTGTTCAATACAACATCCAAGAAAATCAGGGTGTCATCAGCAAATTGAAGATGACTAACTAGTTTACCACCTTCAACAACTTGAAAACCAGAGATAAGACCTTGTTCTTGAGCTTGTTTTATCATATAAGAAAGAGCTTCACCTACAAGAAGAAACAAAAAGGGTGATAAAGGATCACCCTGCCTAATCCTTTTTTGCTTTTGAAGTATCCAACTGCAGACCCATTTATTTCACAGAAAACCTCACATATTCGACACAACATCTCAACCATTTCCTCCATTGCAAACCAAATCCCATTTTGTCCATAATTTCATCTAAAAAGTCCCAATTTACATGGTCTAAAGCCTTTTCAAAATCGACTTTAACTAGTAAACCAGGTTTGCCACTTCTAATTCTTGAATCAATAAGCTCATTAGCCACTAAAACACCATCCAAAATCTGCCTTTTTTAATAAAAGTTGTTTGTTCAGAAGAAATAACTGAAGGAAGAACTTTTTTTAACCTCTCTGCTAGAACTTTTGAAATAATTTTATACACCCCATGAACTAAACTAATGGGTCTCAAATCTTTTATTTCTTCAACTGTGTTTATCTTAGGAATTAGAGCTATGAAGGTATTTTCCATTCTCCAATCTAGAAAGTTTTTGTGCGGCAACTCTTGAAAAATCTTCATGAAATCCTTCTTAAGAACTTCCTAACAAAATAGATAAAAGCTAATTGCAAACCCATCCGGACCAGGTGCCTTGTTTTGACCCAAAAGTTTGATTGCAGACAAACATTCAGACTCGTCAACATGCATGTCTAACCAACTCTCAAATCTTGAGAGATTCTATTGAAATGCATTAACTCAAGTGAAACTGTCCTGGTAGCTTTATTTTGAAAAATATTTTGAAAAAAGTCTACTATCCTTTTCTTGATCTCTTCAGCTTCATAAGTCATCACCCCATCTACTTTTATGGCACCAATAAAATTCCTTCTTCTTCTATCAGAGGCAAGCTTATGAAAATATTTTGTGTTTTTCTCATTCAAAGCAATGTGATTAGCTCTAGAACGACTTCTCCATTTTTCAGCTTTTGCAATAGTTAAATTGCAATAATCCTGGCGAGCTTTCAACCTTTCATTCCATTGATCTTCATTGAGTCCACCATGAAGATCTTCCTCTGCATCAATCTTGACAAAATATCTTCTAGTTCTTCTAATCTCCTTTCCATGTCGCCAAACTCTTGCTTAGCCCAAAGCTTTAACAAAGGCTTTAAAAGTTGAAGCTTTTTGCACATCACAAAACCTGCATTACCTGTCACGGTGAAAGAATTCCAAGTATTTTGAATGAAAGTGAAAAAGTCAGGATGTGCATACCAGAAAATTTCACAACGAAATGGGCCTGAACCTCCTTTGACACCATCGCAAATAAGAGCAAGAGGACTATGATCTGAACATGGCCTGACAAGAGCTTGTTGAGTAACATTCGGAAACCGACACTCCCAATCAACAGAAACTAAAATTCTATCAATTCTACTACGAACACATTGAACCTGATTATTAGTCCAGGTGTATCTAGCCCCAATCATTGGAAGATCAATAAGTTCATGTCTTGATATGAACCTGTTAAAATTCCTCATTGCATTGTTTGATTTCGTGCAAGAAGTTCTTTCATGAATGAATGTGATAACATTCCAATCACCTCCAACAACCCATGGTAAACTCCAATATCTTCTAACCTCTTCAATTTCTCTCCAAAAATCCTTTCTGATAATATAATTGCTGGGAGCATAAATACCAAAAAACACCCACTCAAAACCAGAATTAGGCATTTGGCGATGAAGATTAATCGAGTGATGGCCAACTAGATAATCAACAAACTTAACCTTTGTCTCATCCCACATACATAAAATTCCTCCAGAACGACCTTCAGATGGAGCATCCATCCATTTGATATTTCTATTTCCCCAAGTTTGCCAAACAATTAAATCGTTACATTGTTGGATTTTTGTTTCTTGAAGAACAAAAATACTAGGACGCCATCCCCTAACTTTTTGTTTTACAATGTCCCTTCTGTTGATGTCGTTTAGACCTCTTATGTTCCAGGTGATAATTTTGAAATCCATAGAAAACAAAATTCCTAAACCAAGAGAGAAACAGGAAAACTTACCATTTTCTTTCCTTGACATAATTTTGAAGATGACCCTTAATTACTTCCATCATAGAATCACAAGCCTTTACACTATCTTCTTTGTAAGAGACACCCATTCTCGGCCCCACATTCAACATTTGAGTAAGTATCGAATCAAATTGAGATCTTAAATCCGTATCAACACGATGCTTAATCTCACTCCATTTTTCCTTGGAAGAAAGAAGTTCATTACCAAAGATTGCGCCATTCTGCGAAGAATTAGAGTCTGTTGCTTCCTGAGTTTCTTCAACAGTAGGATCCATTTTTTGCAAAAAAGGAATTGACACTGCTTGTCTCAAATGTTCCTCGACATCTTCTTCATAATTTAATTGAATTATAGCCGTTGAAGATGATTCAGCTTCTGACCGTTGTGTTATCGATTCAGAAGATGAGTCAGAAGAAACTGATTCACTTTTTGAATTTGAAAATTCAAACATTGGTTTTGGGCTTGAACTGGATGTTGATGGATCCATGAAACTGACCCGTTTACATAACCGCGGAGGTAAATATTTTGAATTCAAATTCAAATTTTCATTTGCTGACACAGAACAATTCTTTCCTTTCTCTACACGCGGAAATTTCTCTCCCCTTGATTTTTTGGTTGACATCGTAATTGCTTGCGATAAACTAGGCCAACCAATTTGGAAAGTTGTTTCTGCATCCTTTTCAGTGGAAGCTACCACTAATGGAGCGACGATGAGATTGATCAGGAGACCCATTAAACATTTTTAGAGTGCTCACCTCTATGGGAAAAGAATCACCTTGAAAATGAAATGGAAAAGTTGAAGATGATCGATTAAAATGTTGGACCTTAATACGTATAACACTTGCATCTTCCCATTGTAATGTAGATCAATGCACCTCCAAAAGACCACCAAAAATTCCTCCGATCTTATTAAAAATATCATCACACCAATAATTGAATGGAACACCACGAACCTGAACCCAAGTACCTTCTTCTTTTTTTCTGATAAAGATACTGTATTGACTTTAGACCACCATGGATATAATCTTATAGTCATGCCATCAAAATTCCACAGTCCTTTACACATCATCTTTTTAATATCTTCCACGAATGAAAAAAAAGAAAGCTTTATTATTTTCAAAGGGAAAGACATCAAAGCAACTGTCAATACTGAATCTTTTTGCCATTGCCATTCCAATGCGACTCCAAGATCCCACTTCCTTAGACGCTTCAATGACCAAATCCTGATTTTACCTACCTTTCTTCATGATATTCTTATCAATAGTACTTTTCACCTGGACATTTCTAAGATTTTTGTCATCAATGGCTTCTTTGTTTTGTGAGCTGAGAATTTTTCAATCCCAAAACAAAATGAGTCCAGCGATTGACACCTTTTTCAGCAAGAAAGAATGTTAGTTGTCTCGAAGATTTCGAAATAATACTAAGTTTGAAGAATTCACCATAACAATTTCGATCTCTTATGAGAAAAAGAGACACATCACCCTTAACAGATTCCCACTCCTCTTTGCCATATAATTCTTTCTTACTTTCCTTTTTCATAATATTCTTTAACCAACCCACAGAAGAAAACTCCAAAGTGAAGTGAATAGGCTGTCTAGTATTCCTCGTTTCCTCTCGGAACATAACACCATTCTTGACTTTGAAAAGAGAGAAAGATTTGTAATAATCCTTACAATAAATACGAACTTCAGTTTCATTGGATTTTGATTGATCAGATTGAATAGTTTCTTTCTCTTTCTCTTGCCAACTCCTTGCCATTCTTGATCCAGATCTTGAGATTCTAAGTCAAGATTTGAATCTTCTCTTGGTATCGAAATTTTTTCTCCGCAAACAGTATCCAACCAGCTCTTCCTCTTGCCTTCTAAAACCGTCGTCTTCTTCCCTTGCCTTCCGTGTATATCTTCGTCCCTGCACCCTTCTCTGCTCCGATGAGCAAGAGCTCCATTGCCCAATCTCGCCGCGTAAATCTCGGACATTTTCTCTCCTAAACTAGATGTAATAGCCGAGTAATATTTGTGAACTAACGATTAGCTTCGTATAATCTTCTCGCTAATACATTTTTTTTTTGCTAGGTCAAAATGGTTTATTAAAGCAAAAAAACGTAATTACAAGAATTACAAAATGGGAGGCGCTAGGCCTCCACACCCCCATAAACCAAAGGGGCAAAAAACTCTAAAAACTCATAAAATAAGCTCTTAAGCACTAAAAAATAGCATAAAGAAGAAAACTAATAAAATCAAAATCGTTTTCGCCCCTTATTTCCAACTCTAAAATTCCTCTTCTCGGGAATGAGATCATCAATTATTTGAGTCAAATCATAGTGCTCCTTGAATTCATCTTCATAATCATCATAAGTTTCATCATTGTCATAATCATGTTCATTTTCATCTGAAGCATAATTACCACCTGGAACAAGCTTAATAGGATATTGAACATTCTTTTTTGTTGACATTCTATCCATTTTCTTCTTTTTTTCCTCTAAATAGTCTCGTCGAAAGGATGGATCTCTAATGAATTTAGCACGCACTTCATCAAGTTGAATAGTACTTGCCTCATCTAGTTCCTCTGTAGACAAAATATTATCTAGATCAAAAACATTTTCCTCCAACCCTGCTTGAATATCCTTGTGATGCTCACGGCTTCGAATTTCCTCATTATACTTTGAATTCGTAGCAATGATCTCAGCTTTTTTCTCCTTTACCAAAGCCTCACTAGAATCATTAGTAAGGCCTAACTCAGAAGCTAGGGCACCATACTTGTTATTCACCACAAGTTCAGTTTGAAAAAAGCTCATCCACAAAAGGAGTTTCAAAAGATTTAAATTTAAAAGATGTACCTTTATTAGGGGAGTTCTTACCCATAACTATTTTCCAATCCTCTTTAGGTATCCCTGGTTTAGAAATAAACGCAGGTCTGTTCGTACCCTTTTCCATAACAGAGTTTGGCATTGGATTTTGCTTGGACACGGAATTTGAAGAAGTTTCCGTAACTGAGTTTGGCGTTGGATTTTGCTTGGTCACGGACATAAACTCAGAATCATACTTGGTCACAGACTGAATATTTGGAATATCTTCCAAATTCTTTTTAGACACGGACTCTTGCTGGGCTTTAAAAGTTTACACGGACTGATCTCCCAAAATTTGCACGGACTCTTGCTGAGCTTCCCTAGTTTGCACGAACTGAGTAGTTTCATTAGTCCGGGAATGGATTTGCTTGCTAGAGTTCCCTTGTCTACTATCTGCATTGTCAATATGGACAGAATTATTACGTAAAGCAAGATCTTTTTTGGATGAAATATTGTTTTTACATCTCATCAACTTAATCTGAGCTTCACGATACTCAGTAAAAGCTTTTTCGAGCTGCTCTTCTAGTTGTTTATCATCAGACTTCTCATGAATTTATTCAATAATCACGTTCCCAGACTTCACAATATCATCATAAACAGCAACCTCATGAACTAAATTTATATTCTCCTTACCAGCCTGCACATTATTGACGTTAATTACATGGCCTTCATGGGAAGTTTCACTAACTTCTTTCCAAACAGATTTGATTTATTTTCCTTCTTTTCCATTCTTAATGTTCACAGTAGGTGACTTCTTTTCAGCATTAGAACCTCCCAAAATTTTCTTTGCAGCAAGGCAATTCTCAAATTTGTGGCCCATAAACTTACAATGAGTGCAGAATTTGACATTCTCTAAGTCTTGAATTTCAATATACTGCCGTAACTCTTTTCCATTTGCCTTCAAGCGAATTCTTTTAGGAATCAACTTAGCAAAGTCAATATCAATCAGAACCGAAGCATAGTTTCCAACATCATGATCCAATGTCTTTTGATCAATAGCAATCGGTTTTCCAATAATTTTAGCAATGGAAAGAAGAATTTTCTTAGTCCAAAACTCAATGTACAAACCAGGGAAACTTACCCAAACTGAAGCTCTTGAAGTTTGTTGTCTTTCTGGATCAAAATTTGGGTAAAAATTAAAAACCCTAAGCTGTTGATTCTGTATAACCCAAGTATCACCATGCCATACACGTTCCTTGTCATCTGCTGAAGTTAACTTTATGATAAAGAACCCTTTTGTCATTGGAACTAACTTACATCATCCAGCACCGAAACCCTATTGTTCCTCCAAACTCTTTTGAACATCAGCAAGTTTTAAGCCCTTAAAGTTCAATCTCCCAATGAGACCGAACTGAAATATATCACGTCCCTCTTGAAGAAGACTATTAGGCAAAACCAAAGATGGTTCTTCCAAATATGTTGATGCCTCAGGGAGAGATAAGAAATCTGAATCTGTTAACATATAGGGTTTTTTACCCTTAACCAAATCAGCAAAAGATACCTTATTGTTCCCATGATTATTCACGTTTGAATCAGGGTTTTCCCCCATCCTAAATCACCAAAGATGATCTAGAATGAAGGAAAAACGTTGCTGAAAGTTGAAAACCCTAAAGAAAAAATTCGCCAATTTTTTGGAGAGAAAAATTCGCATGAGAGAGAAAAACCCTGCTAAAAACTGTTCAACGGAAAGTTTTTTATTCTGATTTCTCGCTAATACAATTTGATAGTGCATGCTTAGGTTTATTCTTTTGATGTGCTACACTTTTAGTATACTAGCGATATTTGTGATTCTATGCTTATAATAGGTGATGTCAATAGAACAGAGGATAAACATATATTCATAATTGTGTTTCATTTCAGTAATTAAATAGAAGTAGTAGTGAATATCATATAAACCTGGTTACCGACTCTCACATTCTTGGTTACGTCTTTGTTATTTATTATTTCGTTTTGTTCCGAAATTCTGAAAACTCTCAAATACATTATATTGTTGATTAACGATTCTTGATATTATTTAGTAGCAGTATTTCACACTCCTCGTGGGAACGACCTGTACTTGCCATTGTCTACTAGTTCGACGTTGTGCACTTGCATTACATTATTGTAGGTTTCCCAACCTATTACTAGTCCGCGTAGGCTTAATTTCGACAGGCAAGGTCTAATATACTGCGCAGGGCGCAAAACCCTAATTTTTGCAAACTAGTCAGGGTAATATCTGAATCTTGTGAATTATCACAAAATTGATTGGATTCTATGTGTTGACACAGAGTCCTTTAAGTTCATTGCTAGAGAGCAGCATGCTTTCCGATTAAATACTTTATGCAAGGACCTTAACCTTGATACTTCGAAATTCGTGCTACTCTGCTGCGAGTGAACACAAATTGTCATGACATATCAACATTAAGGGTTCAGCCGGGGAAAATAGCACAGAAAGCATTCAAATAAACTTATATTAACTGAGTAATACAGGCAAGGCGCCAAAATTTACAGAATATCTGGGATTGTTGCTACATGCACCATTCTGGATAAATTTCATGAGGAAATATTGGGTTGCTCAATAAATGCGCCAATGAAGAGGTTGAACACTTATCACTTTTACATGGCTCTGTCTTTTTGCAGAGTGACGGCCTATTAAATGGGAGTTTTTACAATCTTAGCCCTGAACTAAAAACCACCATCAACACCGGTATGCATACTAAGTTCCCAGACTTCCATAAACCAACCAGTACGCATACGGGTATGCATACCATTGTTCCCGGACTTGGAATAACTTGCAACAGTTAGCATACAAGTACGCATACTGCGTTATATCCAATCATGGTTATTTTTTCTAAACTCCCAAATCAATCATTGAAACATCCTCGGAAGACGACAATAGCTGTCTCACACAAACTATTAGCTTCAATGCAATTTTCAAGTGATCGAATGATCAATACGAAACATTCCGAGTCTACATCAAATGACTGTCTCACACAAATCATGTAAGATGTTACCAGGTGATTTTCGTATGATTATCTTTCGATTTTCGTCAAGAATAAAAGATGAACTTGGTTAAAGCGAAAGCTTACCAACACATGTAAGCGAATTAAACTCAGCTCGAATTATCAAATGTGTATAATCTAAAATCTATATAGCTATACGACTTTTTGTCTCAATAGGAGATATAATAGAAATAGACATCTGAGTGATAGATGAGTTCAAGTCTCCACATAACTTTTGTTGATGAAGTTCCATAATCTCTCCTTAGTAGTTCTTGTCTTCAATCGATGAACGTTGTGAAGTCTAATGCTCAACTACACTTTCTATCCTAATCCGAAACTTAGCTATAAGTAGACTAGAAATCAAGACTTATAGTTTTGGAAACTAAACTTGACAACAAGCTTGAGATAGCAACACTTGCGAGTTCGACGGAGCAGTGCTCTAACAATCTCCCCATTTGTCAATTTTAGTGACAAAACTATCAATACATATGGGTTACAAAATAAATAAAATTTGTAGCTTCTCATCCAAATGCTTGATTTCCTTGGTTCTTCAACATTACTCGAAATCTTCGTCACTTCCGAGTACTTCAGTGATTCTGAACGTGTTCAACTCAGCATCATAGTTGTTGAAGATCCGTAGCTATAACAATGAGATAACAGTAGCTCTCAATCATTGTTATACAGTGTCATAGTATTATTACACAACATCAAAGTCCAATTGTATCACAACTTTGACAATAATCCTATGGTGATACGTATCACTCCTCCTTAGTCAATACTTCATCTCATATGAAAACCACTCCCCCTTACATAATAATCCGTAAACCATATGTATTTGTAGTGTGAACTACACATTTATTCTCCCCCTTTTTTTCAATATAAATTGGCAAAGGTACGAAAACTAGTAGGATCATAATGAAATTCTCATAGAGATACTTCATGACTAAAAGAAAACATATCAACTTTGTTTCGATGATTTCACGTAGTCGAAACTTAGTGTATTCATCAAGGAGTTTATAAAGATACAAGCAAAACTCCTACAATATTCCACAGTCGCACTCCGCACAAAGATTTAGCAATTAAGCTCAAGTTTAATTAAGAACTCTTCCGCATAAAATGTCATTCCCGAAAGAACAACAAGAGCGACCTTACTTTTCCAAGAAAAGAAGGATTTCTTTGGACGTTAACAAATTACATAAAACACGAATTTGTATCCAGAAACTCAATTAAATTAACCACAAGAAAACCCATGATTAATTTAATCGGAAATGCTCAACATAAGAGAACTTACGGAGCGGCACAATACTTTCACATAGAAGTGGATCAAGGAAGGATCAATACTGCGGAATATTCAAAGATTCATTTTATATTTCATCAATATTTGCATAAATACATATAATAAACTTAATCTTTGCAATCAAAATTTCATCCTATCTTCCATCAATATTTCCATAATGACATAATAAGCTTAACTTTTGACATACATGGGACAATCATAGTTCACGGACGCAAACATACATATCCCATAAAAAAATTTGCAATATATAAAACCAATAAAGATCAATACTGCAAAATCATCTTCCAAATAAACTTTAGAATTTAAATAAATAAATCTAAAAATATTGCAAGATGAAAATCGTTGGCAATAGCTATGTGTACTCACAATAATGGCTATTCCAAACCCTAGTTATCCATCTTAAAACACAAGAATAAATTCTCATAAGAAGTTTCCTAGATATCTCAGAGCTTTCTCAGGGCATCTACAGAGAATTCCTTCTCATTATTGAAAAACCTGTTGATTATGGTATCGTTCAATTCCTCTAAATCTTCAGAAATGTCAGTTAACTCACTAAGTTCTCTTTTTAGTCATTCAAGGTGTTCCTTGTTAGAGACAACATATGTTCATAGTGAGCTATCTTTTCTAAATAGGAAATGATTTGAGATTTTAAATCATTTCTTTTGTACCTCTAAAGTTATTATCAAAATGACAAACAGACAAGAGGCAGTTAGAGGAAGAACCTTCTTCATCATTTGTGGATCTCTCCTTCTTTTTCCTTGAGGATTTGATTCCTTCACAAAGATACACATTAACTGCTTCAACTGCATCCCTTTTTGTGGTACCTCTAGTTACAGGAGACATGAAACTGTATCTTTCAAGATAAAAGAAGTGAAGGGAATTTTGATCACAAATGAATATTAATAGACCAATGGACAGCCAAACCCTAGAAGAACTTTGAAAAAATCTTTTACGGTTCATGATCCATTATCTATTTTAACTAAGAAGATATTTTCTTAACATAAAAAAAATAACATTTATACAAAACTTGAACAACCTTGATGCAATCCTCATTTTCTCAAGTTAAAGATGAGGACGCAGACGTCACTATTGTTAGATAGTGACGGAGTGAGCCGAATGCTCACATCTTTTTATCACAAAGTGATTTATCAAGGTTTGTTGTATAATACCATACCAGCACCAGGCATTACTTGCGACGACTTAACTCTTCCCTGTAATTTTAATTCATTCACAAACCTAACCAATCTCTCAATCAATCTCATTCAGCACCTGAAACTGCACACCTCCAGTTGAGGTCTTCAGTGTTCTAACTTCCATGTCCTGCCCATTTACTCAGCATCACTTCTCGGCATCACATTGCAATAAGCAACTCCAGTACCTGTAACCTCCTACCGTTTCATCTCAGGCACTCAACTACAACTGCTTCTTCATGGCAATTACTAGATTCCATCCACCACTAGCAGCTTCTCTATTCTTTATTGAAACCTCATACCCTTTAGTTCAAACCACCAGAACTACAACTCAGCTGCAACCAACACCAATACTAGCTCCATCTTTGCACACATCTGAAACTGTACTACCCTCTTCACAATTCATCATCACAGCTTTAGTCCCATGGCAACACTCTCATCTGCAATTTCATTCCTTTACTCGATCCATTCCTGCACCTTAGTGGCACTGGTTCTGTCTTCTCTTGCTCATCTCACAGCTGCAAAATCATTCATCTCTAGCCTTCTCAGCATCACTAATTCTGCATAACATTACCATTGCATCTCTTTCCCTGCACTGCACTTGCTCTCAACCGCAAACAACTCAGTTTTCCTTATTTGCAATCGCAGCTTCGTCACTTGCAATTTCAGCTCTTGTATTAGTTGCAGCTTCAACTGTCGTATATTCCTTAACTCACTGACTCAATAATTCCCTCCATCTCAGCTCATTTCAACACCACTACTGTAGTACCTTCAACAGTTCCACCAACACCACCCTTGTAGCAGCAACCAACCATGTAATTGCAATACAGCACAACAAATCTTCTAAGCATCCAGTCCACACCAATCTCAACATCTATTTGAGCTTCAATTCCACCACTGCACAGCTGCACCTACCAATTCTAAGTCATTCCCTAAACTCCTCAAAGAAACCAACTGCAGCTGCACCAACATCTTAACTCGCAGTTCCAGTTCAACCCAGCATTAGCAGACACAATTTCAGGCTTGTAATCCATCTTGTAATCATACTCACTGGAAAACACCACACGGACAACACCTCCAACTTCAGATTCGAGCAATTTCAGTTTACCTTCAACATTTCCTTGAGTCTTCATCAACATCAACACCCAAGCCTAGCCAGCAACATCTCATTGCATTACTGAGTCTTCAGAGCCCTAATTTCAGAATCCTAATTCGAACCCATCTTCTAATCTTCTCCATTGCCAGGCTCAGACCTCCTTGCATCAATATCAGACTCCATTGCAGTACCAGCGAAACAACCTTCAATCACCACCAGTTCAAGGCTGTAATTCTCTGGCATACTTGAGAGCAAAAGAAACCCATTCTTCCCTCGATTCTTCTTCGCCAAAAGTTAAACAATCTCGATCCCTGGTTCTTCTTCATTTCAGAATCACCTCTCTTCTATATCTGAATCTCTCGGAATTTCTCTCTCAATCTCCATGAAAATCCACATTCGAACATCAACCATCAATTTTGTTTCTCTGATTTCAGATGATAAATGATTAAGAGATAGTTTCCTCTGAAATCTAGGGCTAGTGTTGAATGACTTTGGATTAAAACATCGTAGCTCTGGGGTACCCCAGGATGACTTTAGGCACCCATATATTGTATAGAGGGCCATCTAGTTCACATATGGCTTGTCGGTTCCAAATAACCGACAACCTAACTCTCTGTTCAACTCAACTGTCAGTTTTGGGAAACTGATAGTTCATTCTTCACCTCCTCCTTGCGCAACCTAGCCCGCTCCAAGTGTCACTTGCATATGAATTGACCTTTTTGCCTTTTACGCTCCAAATGTACGATTTCTCCTTCTTTTGCTCCAAATGACTCCAAAACCTAATAAAGTCAAAAGCAAACACAAGACACATAATTTGCAAGAAACTCACAGAGAAAGCATAAACAATAGATATAAATCTAGGTGTTTTACAACACCTATCACTAGACAGTCAGACTCAACCAATGTAAATATATTCAAGAGTTGTATCTATGTTTCACAAAGTAACCAGCAAATCAAACGGATAGAAATCCGTGAGCCTGATTACTATATGAAAAAACTTGAACGGTACCAAAGACCAATGTTCAAGTATCAATCAATTTATATCAATAACCAAAGGTTGGATTATCTAATTTATTGAACTACGCACAACCTGTGATATTTCAATTATATAAAAAATATAATGCGGATAAGAAATAACACAGACACCTGAAATTTTGTTATCGAGGAAACCGCAAATACAGAAAACCCCGGGACCTAGTCCAGATTTGAACACCATACTGTATTAAGTCGCTACACACACTAACATACTCCAAATTAACTTCGCACTGGAATGTAGTTGAGCCCTAACCAATCTCACACTGATAAAGGTACAATCGTGTTCCTTACGCCTCTGAATCCCAGCAGGAATCTGCGCACTTGATTTCCTTAGCTTATCTCACCCACAACTAAGAGTTTCTACGACCCAAAGTCGAAGACTTGATAAACCAATCTGTCTTACACAGAAAAGTCTATTGAATAGATAAATTTGTCTCCTACAGAAATACCTAAGAGTTTTGTTCTTTCTTTTGATAAATTAAGGTGGACAGGAACCAATTGATACACCAGACTTATATTCTCGAAGAATAGCCTAGTAATATCAATAACCTCACAATAATCTTAATCATATGGTAGCGAAACAAGATATTGTGGAATCAGAAACGATGATACGAAGATGTTTGTGACTACTTTTTATCTTTCCTATCAGAGATTAAATCTCCAGCAAATCTTATAAAAGATAGTACTTAATCACGATAGAAAACAACAAGATCAGAACACACAACTACAGAGAAATAATTGGGTCTGGCTTCACAATACCAATGAAATCTTTAAGTCGTTAACCTACAGGTTTTTGGAGAAAACCTAAGGTTATAGGAGAATCGACTCTAGTTGTAACTAGTATCTGTGTGGGGATTAGGTTTTCAAGTTGCTAGAGTTCTCCCTTATATAGTCTTCAAATCAAGGTTTGCAATCAATGTTACCTTGGTAACAAAACATTCATATTCACCGTTAGATGAAAACATGATTAGACTCAAGCTAATATCTTTCAAACGTTAGATCGAACTTAGCTTGTTACACACAAATGAAAAGTGACTTCATTTAGATATGAGTAATCGTACCTAAACATGTACACCTTGTTGGCTCAACAATAGTTAACCGAAGTTAGCCATATGAACACTTTCATATCAACCTTATTCATCTTAACCATAACTAGTTCAAATGACTCAAATGACACTAGTTCTAGGGTTGTTCAATTGTTTATATTCTCATAGAAGTATACAAGACACAATTGAAGCAAAATCGATTTTGATTCACTCGAATCAATTCATGAATATCATAGCCACGTTTTGCAAAAGATTGCATTCCTTAGTATATAAATGTATTAGTTCATGAACAAACCGACTTTAGAACATAACCTACTCAAGTATGCAAACGGTTAAGCATACCTAAGTGGCCGGACTAAGTTTGGGTTTGACAGTATGTGAACGGGTACACATACCTTCCAAACTCAGTTAAATCCCGGAACTTGAAATTCACGCCGGTACGCATACCGATATGCATACTAAGTTCCCGGTCTTCCATAAACCAACCAATACGCATAAGGGTATGCATACCATAGTTCCCGAACTTGGAATGACTTGAAACAGTTAGCATACAAGTACGCATACTGTGTTATATCCAATCATGGTTATTTGTTCTAAACTCCCAAATCAATCATTGAAACATTCTCGGAAGACGACAATAGCTGTGTCACACAAACTATTAGCTTCAATGCAATTTTCAAGTGATCGAATTATCAATACCAAACATTCCGAGTCAAGAATATAAGATGAACTTGGTTAAAGCGAAATCTTACCAACACATATTTCGAGAAATATGTAAGCGAGTTAAACTCGGCTCAAAATACCAAATATGTATAATCAAAGTCTATATAGCTATACCACTTTTGTCTCAAATAGGAGATAGAGTAGATAGACTTTTGATTGATAGATGAGTTCAAGTATCCACATACATTTTGTTGATGAAGTTCCACAAGCTCCCCTTAGTAATTCTCCGTCTTCAATAAATGAACGCCGTGAAGTCTAATGCTCAACTACACTTTCTATCTTAATCCGAGACTTAGCTATAAGTAGACTAGAAATCAAGACTTCTAGTTTTGGCAACTAAACTTGACAACAAGCTTGAGATAGCAACGCTTGGGAGTTTGACCGAGCAGTGCTCTAACACATTGAACCTGTTCTAAGTCGCAATAATTCCACAGCTGAATTCCTTAGAATCGTTCCGCACATCAATATTTAGATTCCATTGAGCAATATTAAATTTGTTCAAGTCGCATAATTTCCACGGCTAAATTCCTTGAACTTGTTATGTATATTAATGATCGGTTTCTAATCATCTCTGTGTTCACGACTCAACTTCCTGATCGCTGTCGCATGTGTCAAAAATAATATCACTTTCTTACGTACAAATAATATGAATTAAGTATCCTGGCAAGATTGGGGTATACCCAAATTTAAGCGGACTCTTTTTAAGGGCTAAGGGGGGGGGGTGTCCTAATGGGTGAAGTTACAAAACTACCCTTTTCCATTATAATTCTTATTACCCTAATCGGTTATCTTTTTTTTCATTTCATCTTCTCTTCTTCTTCTTCTTCTTCTTCTTCTTCTTCTTATCCTCCTCTACCATACCATGCCGGCTTCTCCATCACACCACCATTAAAAACTCGTCGATTAATTATCGTAATCGTTGATTTGAAAATTCCATTTTCGATTAATCTTCAAACATTGACCCAATAAAGGCTACTCGTATGAAACAAACAAATAGAAAACCTAATTGAGATAACCCTGGAATTGTAAATTTAGTTCAACAAAAACGGAGTAAAAATACCGTTGAAGAAGAAGAAATCAACGCCATTGAAACCGAAGAAATGTCGCGATTGAGAAAGTAAGGGCTTACTTAAACTCACTCTAGTACTACAATTTTATGTTTGCATGTCAAATTAGGGCAGAAAAATCGAATTTGTGAATCTGCAGATATTTAGCCGGCAAGGTGTTTGTTCCACGACCCTGCCGACTTTTCATATTTAGGGTTAGTCGTTACCCTCTTAGGTTGAAGATCTTGTCGGCTGTTAATATCTCTAACTGCTATTTACAGGGTCGACACGATATTCAACCTTAATACCATGCCGAATAAATGTGTTGTTAACAGTCGTTGGATTTTAAATTTTTACCCTGCCGACTAATGTTTTTAAAATGTTTATGTATCCTGAGGCCATTAAGTTATAAGACCGGCATGGTATTTGAATACCACCTTGTCGACTTCTTATTAGTCGACACTGTATGGATTATAAACCCTGCCGATTAATTGTGTGAAAAATCATTTGTATTTCCTGTGTTCAGACTTGTTATAAGCCGGCATGGTAGTTGAAAAAGACCTTGCCGACTATTTATTAGTCGGCATAACTTGTTGTAGTCGTCCATGCCGGCTGGTTGATTTTTTTTTTAATTGTTCTTGTTTAGGTTGCGAAAGGAAAAGAAGAAAAGTGTTACTCCTCCTTCAAGACCACCTCGTGTTGGTGACACACTCTTGACTGCAACACATCGAGGGGCATTCGTTGAGCCGGAAACGCTCAAGATACGTGAACGGATTGATTCTCAACCACCAACGGAACCAAGTGATTCAGATGAAACTCCAAATAAAGACCAATCAATTTCATCTGGCAGAAGAGGTAATGATCATGATGGTGTTGAAAGAACTCCGACTGCTGGAGGAGATGACGAGCATGATGATGATGATCAAGACATGCCATCTGTTGGAGGAGGTAATGGTGATGGTGATAACAATGATGGAGATAAATATAATGATCGACAACGTGAAATTGTTTAAGAGGAAGAATAAGAATAAGAAGGTGGAGGAGAAACAGGTACTGATCAACAAACTCAAGCTGCAACTGCAAGCACAACCGGAAGACCGAAGAAGGTAATCACTAAACCAGCTGATTCCCACATGCTTCCTAATCACTTGAAGGTGCAACTGAAACCGGGTCAGCCTCCACTAGGGACCCCAGAAGATGGTTGATAGGTGTTGTAAACACCTTGATATTTATCGATTGTTTATGATTTCTTTGTTATTTTTCTTGTAAATTATGTATCTTATGTTTGCTTTTGAGTTTATTAGGTGCAATGGAGTCATTATGAGCAAAAGAAGGAGAAAACGTCCAATTGGAGCGTAAAGGCCAAAAAAGTTGATTCATAGGCGAGTCATACTTGGAGTAGACTAGGTTGCGCAAGAAGGAGGTGAAGAATGTATTGTTAGTTTCTCATAACTGACAAATGTGTCTAACAGAGAATTGGGTTGTCGGTTGTTCGGAACCGATAAGCCACACACAACTAGATGGCACATATCCATCATTGGGTGCCTGTGTCTATTTTGATTCCTACACAACCCTAAAAATTAGAGAAGTTTTATCTTCACTCTTATCATTTGTTTACCTGAAAATGAGAAACAAAATGGCTGCGGCTCTTCATGAAAAATTGAGTGATAATGGAAGGAATTACTGAGTTCGAATTCAATGGAAGATAAGAAGGGAAGAGGTGGCTGCTACTTCATGTTTTGATGTTGTTTTAGTCCCAGAGAAGAATTAAGAAAAGAAAACTTGGAGTTGTTGCTGTTAAATAGAGACGATGAAAAGGAGATCGAAGAATTGAATCCGAGGAAATTGAAAATTGAGATTCAGGGTTTGTAATGGAAGAGATGATGTTCTTGTTGTTGATAAGAATATTCAGAGATGGGTTGGCTTTCAACTCGAGTATGGTTGAAGATCTGAGAAGATTTAAGAGTTGGGTTAGGTATTGAGGAAAATGGGTTTGATTATTGCTGTAAAAAGATGATGTTGCTGCTACAAATGGGTTTGATTTGTTTTTGCTGGTGCTATAGAGAACAGTACAGATAGGTGGAAGGAGATGGTGGATTTGAGCTGTTAGTATGAGTGGTGGAGGTCTGTAAACTGGTGGTATTCAGGTGACAGGAAAATGGATATGGTGCCTGAGATGGATGGAAATGAAGTTGATGTTGGATTGCAGGTGCATTAACTGGTGATGGTTGAATAAATGCTTATGTTACTGATGTGTCTCAGGTGGTGGTCAAAAGACCTAGGTTTGAGCTGGAAAAGATACAGGAAGTTGGTGTTACTATAGAGAACTGAAGCTAGATGTGATATTGGTGTAGATGGATTTTCAAAGAGAGGTGAACTGATGGTATTGTTGTTATCTCAGGTGGTGAAGCTGTAATGATGTTAAGTTGCAGTTCAGGTTTAAGAAGAATGAGAATGAAGTACTGACCTAGATGTATGTTAGGTACAACAGATATAGATGCAGATGAATCTGAAATTCAGAGGTGGTGCTGCTAAGTGCGGATGAATGGGTTCAGAAACAACAAAAATTACAAGGGAGTGATGATGATGCAATGAGATGGCAGAATGACAGATAGAGAAGCATACTTGAGTTAGTTCTGGTTGGAAATAGATGGGTGGTGTTGTAATGGCATTGCAGGTAATTGGAGCTGAGAAGAAACTGTTCAAGTACTGAGAAAATAATGGAAATGGTGGTGAATAGTATGTTATGAAGTGGAGTGTGCTAATGAAGCTAAGAAGAACAAGTTAGAAAACTGAGATGTCACTGAGGCTATTGCAGGAAGTGCAGTCGCAGTTTAAAATGGCTTGAGGTAATAGTGATGTGATGCTGCTAAGAAAAAGGCTAGCTGAGTTTAAATATTCGATGTTGTTACCGTTGAGAAGAATCAGTTAGTAAGCAGAGGAATGGAGGAAATGAGATGGAGTTGGCTGTATGCTTGGTGTCGGTGTGCTAAAAATAGTTGTTGTTGTAGTTTACAAGGGAGTTGTAGCTGGGAAGTTATGCACCACATCGCAAGATGGAGCAGAAGAAGAGCAGTTATGCACAATGATTGTGCAACGCAAAATCTAGTCAGTGCAAATGGCTTAGGCCAAAGTGAATCAGACTGAGCCACCTGACTCATCTGATTAGCTAACTGACTCAATCTAATTCAGACACTAGTTAACTCGGTCGACTAGACCCTGACTCAGTAGCTTTGACCGAGTTGACTGATAATTTGATCGCCGGGTGGACTTTGCCGTTCACCTGAGCACTTCTCTGACGACTTCTTCGGTCAACTTCCGGCACATGTACCAGTTTTCCGGCGACTACTTATGGGACATATTTTCTACATGGGTGTTTTCACATGTGGACTTTGGGGACCACATTGGATATGGGCTTTTGGAGGATTTCCCTAGTTTTGGAAAGATGAAAAGCTACAAAAGGAGAAAGTTTCTGCTTCCTTTGGATATCACGTATTTTACACTACTACTTGGAGCTTTTGGAGAGAGCGACGACTAGGGTTTGCTTTCATTTTATTTTCATCTTCTTCATTTTATTATTGATTATGATGAACTCAAAGGATATGAGTATCTAAACAAATAATATTGGTTATGGGATAAAGTTGATTTCTCAAATATGATATTTGCATCAATGAATTAGTTTTGTCTCAATAATTTATTGTTTATGATTCATGGTTTATATTGTCATATGAT
This sequence comes from Papaver somniferum, assembly GCF_003573695.1. Lineage (NCBI taxonomy): Eukaryota > Viridiplantae > Streptophyta > Magnoliopsida > Ranunculales > Papaveraceae > Papaver > Papaver somniferum. The sequence continues at coordinate 177,842,815 of NC_039364.1, read as the reverse complement.
TTGATTGTTTGTTTGGTTGAGTCCGGAATCAATCCGATTTGCATTCATTTCTAAAGCCATATTAGGGTTTTCAACACAAAAAAGTTGTTTATCCCTGATTCTAACTAGCATAATTGTGGGTAGTGCTTGTAGTGATATATCCTACTATTCACAAGTGAATCATAACCTTGGTTAAATCAAATTAGTGCTTTTACATGTTTGATTGCCTTAATTAGTCTCATTCCATAGAACTTAGTGCTTTTAGGGAGTTAAACTTAATTGTGCCTTTACACTTTAGGTTGCTTTCTAGGAAGAATTCACATATGCATCTTTTAATGTGGTTGTAATGAAATCAGGGAATTAGCGGGATATACTTGCGATCAAGGTATCCTAGGACTTTTAGTAAATAAGAGATTAAAATTCCAATTCTAGTCATTGATGAAAATACATGTTTGTGAATGATACTATCCCGTGACCAATATCTTCCTCTTATTGATTATTCCAAATATTTCATTTGCTTTCAATTATTTTTATTGCTTTTCTAAAACAAAAATCCCTCCATTGGTTACTAAGAAACTGAAATTTTATAACAACAAAAGCCTCTCAGTGGGAAAGAACTATTTCTTACCACATACTTCATTTATTTTAGTTAAGTAAGAAAGTGAAATTATTTTTGACGCATACGACAACGATCAAATTTTGGCGCCGCTGTCGGGGAGGCATACGGCTTTTTATTAAGTTTTTAGTTTCTTTTTATAATTTTAGCTTTTATCTTTGCTTTTTGTTTTCTTGTCTTGTTTCTCACTTGTTTGCGAGAATTGTTTTCAGGTACCTAATCCCCGACTTCTAAATATTGGAACTATCCAAGGTGCGGGATAGCTACTCGAAGAGGCACAATACTCCAACCAAGTCAAGACACAATGGAAGAACAAGAGTTAGAAGTGGAAGAAGAGTTACAACTATGTAGATGGGGAAAAACGATTTGATGGTTTTTAGGGAAGTGAAGAGTCGAGCGTGCGGACGAGACTCCTCAACCGAGCAAACTGTTGAACCTCACAAAGATGCATTGCAAAGGGAGTTCTTAGATTCGAGAGATCGATCTGTAAGACTCCGGCCTAAAGTCAATGGCCGTTCCAGAGTTAATTCGGTCACAAAGAGGGAGATAAGTTGATCTTTAGGAGGGAAGCTGAGAATGGGATCAATGATGATCAAGGATTGTGGATGTGTTGAAGGTTTCTGCAAAATTGATGAACTGCTGAATTTTGATTTCTGTGAATAAGTTTCAATCGAGTTGTTGTGTAGACGAATGTTGATGTCTTTTGTCCTCGATCTTTGACTTATTTATATTGCTAGAATGATGAACATATTGATCCCTGTAAGTGTGACGGTTTCTTGAGTGAAAGAGTGGGAAAGTGGGGAATCGTGGTGAAACCAATTCCAGGTCGCGCGAAGACTTGGTTAACCGTCCACCTACTACTTTTCTAACTCCTTCAACCGTTTGCACGACTTACTCACATTTGTCATCGTGGATGAATCCACGTGTCGTAGGCCGCCAGACCAAAACCCTAATTGATATCCCCCCATGTGACGTGATTGATGTCTCACGAATCATGGAGTCTGCATGACAGACGTGCATTTTATTAGTCAGTTGTTGACTGATTAGACAATGAGTCTATTTATTGAATTGAGCATGATTGATGAATGCTCAGTGATTCATGGATCGAACATGTCTGTCGAGACGTATAGTTCTTTGAATGATGTTGACATTGCGCGTGTTAACAAAGATTGTAAATTCGACGACTGAGCATCGATTCGATGAATTACTGAACATTGATAGTTGGATCAATATTCAAGCAACAGAGCAAGTATTGCTAATTTCGACAAATCACTGAATATAGATAGTTGGATCAATATTCGAGCAACTGAGCAATTATTGCTCAATTCGACGAATCACTGAATATTGATAGTTGGACTAATATTCGAGCAACTGAGCAAGTATTGCTCAATTCGGCGAAATACTGATAAATTATTGAATATTGATAATTTGATCAATATTCGGGCAACTGAGCAAGTATTTCTCAATTCGACAAATTATTTATTGGTGACGTGTCCCAAAAATATTAATTAAAATATTGGTAGACTATCGAATATTATATAATTAATTCAGATGTTAATTGCTGGATCAACATAAATTTATTAGTGTTTGAACTTGCTCAGAATGATGATTTGTGGAGCGTTTGTTCAAAACCCTAATTTTTGGTCAATTGTTCGTCAATTGATGAATTGCTAAAAATAGGTCATGAGTGAGGGAGGGACCGACCACATGGGATAATGGACGACCATGTGATGTCCAATTGCTATAGTGAGCGTGCACCAGGGTTCTGAGTTGACCAGTTGGTGAAAGGATGATGATTAAATGCTGGTTTCATCATTTATTGAAATAGTGCTCAATTGAGCATTAGGTGATAAAACCTAATTATGGAAAAGTGAGGGACCGACCAAGAGGGGATGAAACCGGCCCTTGGTGGTCGTGGGACCAGCGGATGGTTGTTTGAGCAAATTCCAAGTTGGTTGGAAAGAGTTTGGACCCAATATGAGCAATTGAGCAAATTAGTCAAAATTATAAGAATGTGTGGGACCGTTTTTGCTGATAAAAATGTGTGGGATCGGCTCCTTGCAAGCCTTAGGGCCGGCCTTGGTCGGTCAAGGAAGCATGCCCGTGTCACCATTATGTCCGTGTCTCAATCCTGAGAGTTTCAGTATTTTCTGATGCGCGTTTGAGCAATATCTCGGATTCTCAGAAGAGTTCGATCTTTGACTGAAATTCTTGATTTCGCTCGAATGAGCAAGTAGGACTTTGCTCGTTTGATCAAAATTTGGAAAATATTAAAATAATGATATTTTAATATTTGACGTGAGTAGCTTAGTCGGTCATATGACCATTTGACTTTTTGGCTTTTTCATGGTTTAAGCAATATTTGAGAAAATATGAAGAAACCATGAGTTTTTCTCAAACTAAGGAGTTTCATGAGATGTGGGAAATAATAATTATTATAGACTAGGGATTGTAATGTGTGGGAACGGCCACGGATAGGGCATGGCCGGCCGGCTAGGTTGCATGGTCCCGCAACACCTTTTCCTATTTTTATTATTTTCATGAAACCAGGAAAATATGGAGAAACCATGAGTTTTGCTCAAACAAGGAAAATTGCTAGAATGAAGGAGTTTTCATGAGTTCATGAAAATAATAAAATAATTTAAAATAAAGGAAAAAGGCATGGGGGACCGGCCACGGCGGCATGACCGTCCTGCCGGTGGGCCCGATCCCCTAGGCGTCACTTTTATTATTTTAATGTTATTTTCTCTCTCCTATTTTGTGTAGGATTCCTCGTTTGTCCATATTTTCGAATGCTCGTTCGTGCATTTGGGTGCTCCTTCGTGCATCATTGTGGAATACACTTGCAACATTTAATGGGGCTTACTCAGTGATAGTCCAGATGCCCGGTTGTTGAGTATTTATTACTAATTCATGAAATTCAGTGGAGAATGACTCATGAAACCGAGTAATAAAAGTGAGTAGTTTTTTTTATTATCAATCCATGAGATCAGCCGTGGATTCGATTATGGATTCGGAATAATAAAATGAGCATTGCCATCCCATAGGATCGTGGATTCGTTTACGGAATCGAAGTAATAAAATTGTTTATTACCATTCTATTAGATCAGTCGTGGATTCGATCATGAAATCGGAGTAATGAGATTATCTATTACCATTCCGTGAGGTCAGCCGTGGATTCGATCATGAAATCGGAGTAATGAGATAAAATAGATTATCTTCTAGGAATTCAGTGGTGAATATCAAGGTATAATTAATCTATTGCAGAAGGAATATTAGTCAGTTAAAGCGTCATACCCATTCTGAAAGGTGCATAGTCAGGAAACAACGAGTATTGCCGATGTCCTGAAGGCGTTTTGCCCTCTCAACAATCATGTATGGAGAACCGCCTGAATCTATACACGGTCTCTCTACATAGTCAGGGAACAGTGAGTGTTACCGACGTCCTGAAGGCGTTAATGCTCTCAATCTTACGGAGAACCGCCCAATCGTTCTTCTATGTAGAGAGGGGTCTTTCTATGTAGTCAGGGAACAATGAGTATCACCGACGTCCTGAAGGCGTTAAGTTTTCAATCATATGGAGAACCGCCCAATTATGTTATTCTACTTAGAGGGCATGATGAAATGCGAGGCATCGAACGCTCAGCTAGTGGAGGGTTTTCGAGAAACATATTCATCATGGCTCGTAAAACACGAATCGTCACATGCGTTCCTGAAGTCGTGTCAGAAACATGCAGTATCATGATTTTACAATTTTGACCTTTGTCGAAAATCCACCATCAACAAACTAGAAGAAGAACAAGAGGTTCCATTCGTAGAAGAACCACTAGTTGAATAAGAAGAAGCAATGGGTGATGCAAATCGTACACTCAAGGACTTGGATTCTCATAGGCTTGATGCACAACGGTGGTGTATTGAAATAAATTCAACCTTCGAGATCAAATCGGGGTTGATTAGAGAGTTGTCGAAGTTTCATTGCATGGTGAATGAAGATCCAAACAAGCATCTCATGGATTTCCATACCATAGTCACGGCCATGCTACCAGCGCAGACTAATGCCTATGGTGCAATATTGAAAGCTTTTCCATTCTCTTTAGCGGACAATGCTAATGAATTGTTGTATTATATACCGTCCGGGAGTGTCACTACATGGAACAGGTTGAAGAAACTTTTCCTTGAGAGATATTTTCCTGCATTAAAAGCTACTCAAATTCGCAAGGAGATTTGTGGAATATAACAGAAGGATGGGGAGTCATTGTATGAACGTTGGGAACGGTATAAGAGATTTGTGGAAAGCTTCCCTCACCACCAATTTAGTGACGTGATGATAATACAATACTTTTATGAAGGTCTCCAACCAAGTGATAGATATCTTCTTGAAGCCGCGGGTAGTGGATCACTAGTGAACAAGACGGTGGTCCAAGCTACCGAGTTGATTGAAAGCATGGCTGCGAACTCGCAACAATTCTACACAAGATGTGAACCGATGGTTAGGCGATTGCATGAAGTTATTGATTCATCATCACACCGTGATCAAAGGATGGATAATAAGGAGATAATGATGCATAAGATGGCTGCGGTTATTATACCTTCATATGATGAAGAGTTAGAGCAAGATAGTGCGGCCTTTCCAAATCAGCAAAGACGGTATGATCTCTACTCCAACACTTACAATCCGGGATGGAAAGATCACCCCCAACTTTAGCTATGCCCACAAGCAAGGTGCGGTTCAATAACCTAATTTCAACCGTCCGAGTGGATTTCAACTGCAAGGCATCTCGAAAACCGTCCGAGGGCATGATGAAACATATTCACCACAACAATCAACTCAATATCAAGGTTCCTGTATCGATGCAAATCTTCAAACAATGATGCAAGGCATCTCTATCATGTTTAAAGAAAGTCAGCAGGAGACTAAAAGTGCTATCAAGGAGTTGCAGACACAAATGGGTTCCACGTGAGAGTCGAGGAAGCAGGTGTCTCATCAACAAGCAATATAACACTGGTCCTTCTGTGAGCGTGGTGGGCGAAGGAGTAAAAAGGAATGCTTCAGCAACAGAACAACAACCCAAGCGTGCAGCTCCAGCGCAAACAACTTCATCTCGAAAGGGAGCGGGCAAGACTCCTGTACAAGAAAATGGAGATACAGTTCCGGACTTCCCATTTCCCATGAATGAAGTCATAGAACTCTTGGAGGCATGAATTCAAGATAACGCGATCAAGCTACCCCCTATCAGACGTCCGCCGACCGAGGAAGAGATGGAAAATCCCAAATATTGCCGTTACCATAGGTTCGTCCATCACCCCGACCAAGGATTGCAACAAATTGAAGCACATTTCAGAGAAAAGGTAGATGCAGGAGAACTTCAGTTAGGAAAAAAAGGTGTTCATATGGATCATCTTCCTATTAGGAGCTGCATGATTTCCGGGGATTCGGTTCGCAAAACTGTACAGTCTTCGATGGAGCATTTATGTGAAATCTTGTATTTCTCCAAGGCGCAGCGTCAAGACATATTTACATCCCTTAATCGTATTGTGTCAGGCAGGTGTTTGTATCCATAAGGGGAAACAATTTCGAAACCTCAGTCTTTCCTGGAAGACGCAACTAGCAAGGGGAACTGGGGACTCTTGACCGTCACTCGTTTGAAGGATGTCGAGTTCGACAGCACATTGATTGATGAGGCCTCCGTATTCAACATCATTACTGTCAAGACTTTGAAAGCCGCAAAGATTTCAAAACAGGAAGCTATTCGCAGCTCAACCGTAATCAGGAATTCAGAAGGAGAATTTACAGATGCCTATGGATACATTGATCTTGAAGTTAAAGTGGGTGATGCTCTGACGCATGCTAAATTCTACATAGTCAAAGAATATCCGAATTATGATATGGTCCGGGGACGCTCGTGGATACACGATAACAAGGCAACACTGGGAGTATGTCCTTTGCCGATTTCAATACCTGAAAGAATCTCCAACAAGCCATCCAATCCCGAAGATTACCTGTTGCCGTATCAAAAGCTTGCAGATGTGACACAACTTCCCGGAGAGAGCCCGACAGCATACCTTAAGAAGTTCCGAGCTCAAATAAGTCTCATTAAACAACCCTTTTTATAAACGGTTATTCCTCTCCCAGCTAAAGCTCGGGGACTCGTTTCAATCAACATCCTGACCGCCACTAAGAGATGTGAGTGGGGTGCGGGCCCTTTCAAGCGTTTTGCCAAAAACCTAGAGGCTGTTTCAGTCAAAGGCAACATGTACCAGAATCAAGAAGTTGTGTCAAGCCCAAACCCGTTTCAAATTGGAGATATCGTGGTGAAGGTGACCTCCTTTCAAGTTGGGAACGTAGCAGTGGAGATAATCGCTCAATCTGATTTTCCAGCAGCAAGGGACGATGAACCATACCCGGTGGCAGATGTTATCCTAGGCGGCTATTGCAAGATCATCAACGCTAACAAGATTGAGGGTGTGACGATTCACTCACGATGGCTCAAGCCCTATAATACCTAAAAGCGCTGTGCTACTCTTTTCCTCCAGTGTTCTCTGTAAAAGTTCCTCCAACAATTTCCCTTTAATGCAATGTTTGTAATTTCTCCAAAATGATTGCACTATTGTATTCATAATTATTAGGGTTTCAATTTAGTCAAAGTATTATTTCCTTTTAGGAATTTCTTTGCCCCTTAAACATGACACAAAATTCTGAGTCAGCCTAAATCATCGTTACCCACAAGATTAAACCAGAAAGAAAACCCTAAAAGAAACATTTCGTATCCTTTAGAAAACGTTGGAGGAATAGAATATGTGCAGAGGAAAAGAGGGAAAGCGCTTCGAGCAGTCTACTCCAACAGAATCAGGAAGACCTCACGTCAGGAGAACAGACAGGTTCGTGGTGTTTCATTATGGCATTACTTTTTCATCACAAGAATAACATGTGATCACACAAAGGTGCATCACTGCCTGAGAAAATTCTGATATAACCATATTGGAAGATTTATCTCAAAACAATATGAAACCCTTGTTCAAACAAGCAAGCAAAAAAGAAGAAGACCTTAAACTCAGCCGCCACTAAGTACCAGGAGAAAGTGTTCACAAATTACGAGAAAATACTCGTCCAGAAAAAAGATAAGAAACGAGAACAAGGAGATTTAGTCATCAAGGAGATCAATCGTGCCTTCACCGTCGACATAGGCCGCCACTGCTTCTTCCTTTAGGTCTGCCTCAACTTCCCTTTCGGATATTTCTGGGACGTTAGCAACGTTCTCCGCTTCAACATCCTCAGTAGGAACAACTTCCATATCTTCCTCAAGGGCCAATGCAGCGTTGGAGATTGTGCTAACAACCTTTGGGCGCTCGGGTTCATCCGTATCAGAATCGAGGATTATCACGCCATCATGGATCATATAATCACACTTATCTTCACTCGGAGGGCGTTCATGTTCAACTCTTCGCCTTTTCAGCCGTGCCGCAAACCTCTCATCTCTCGCGCTTACCGGTGATTGCGACGCTTCATCATGTCTCCATTTTTCCTCCCTGTCGATTGAAGCCAAAAGAGTTTGAGTGCGCTTTCGAGCGATGCGCAGATGCAGAATCGACATGCCCTGTATAACATGACCAGCCTCGCGAAGTGGAAGATCAATTTTAGCCATCACCTCCTCAAACGCATCAGCCTCAGGTTTGTTGACTTCAAAGCTTCTTTCCGGAGAAGTACCAGAGTAATCATCACCAGCAGCCTCAATGAGATTCTGCATGAAGAGATTATGATTATATCAACATGATCAATCAGAAGATCAAGTCGTATAATAAGCCTGGAGCAATACCTGGAACAGAGAAGGAAACAATTCTGCGATGGGAGGAATCTCAGAGCCTTCTTTATATTTCACAAGTTAACAAGATCTCGGGAAGAAAAGGAATCTTCATTTGCTGTCTAAAAAGGCTACAGATGCGGGATAGCAATCAACAGATGCTTATCGATCTGAATATTTGAGGGCAGCTACCGTGCAATAAGAAGAAATATAACGTTTAACGCCCTTTTATAAACAAGTAATTGAAGAATCCCAGTAGAAGGAGGATACCTTTCTTAGCTCGAACGCCCAAAAGAGGAAGCCGGCCCCACCAAGGCTCCATGGTCACGCTCGGCATGCTCACATGGATGATCGTCGTCGGTCGGTCAGAGTTCCTCCAGGTAAACTTCTTCATCTTGTCCTCTTACACATCACCATCTAATACCTACCCCGCAATAGTGTAACTATTACGTGCTAGGCAGGGGACTTAATGTTGATGGTGGATTTTAATTCAAGGCTAAAATTGTAAAACCAAATTTAATATGTTGACATCCTGCAAAGGGTAAAGCCGTTTGATAAGTGATGAGTGCAGAAAACCTCTTCACTTTATTTATTCGAAGCAATTCAATAAATACACAAAATTCACACAGAATGGTGCGTGCAACAGCAATCCCCAAATATTCTGTGAATTTTTTAGCATTATTAATTAATGCATGATTTTCCTAGTATTTCCTGTGTTGTTCCTAACTGAACTCTCATTATTAGCATGACATGACGACTGAGTGTTCACTCTCAGCAGAGTAACATGAATCTCCAAGTGCCATTTTTAGATATGCACGAAATACCCGTACAGGCTGCACCACTCACTGACAAAGAGAATTTCGAATCGACGCGCTTTCAATTAAACAACAGCTCGATCGAACGTATTCTGGACTGTCCATATTAGTCTCCGAAACGATCGCGTCCAGGCAAGTTGGCCGCACAATTTAACAAGCCTGGCCAAACCCTGGCAAAATAGGCAATTGTTGTGATGATGCCGGTGGGCCCACTTATGCCCTAACCGGTCGAACAATCACCATACTCCCCCCAGCGCCATCAAACGCCAACCCAAAGTTGAGTAACGTTGTTTTAGAAGAAGCTCGACGAGCATAAATTGTTCAGGGCATCCTTAAAAACATCACAACCGTCCAACTTCGCCAGCCTGGTTGGACGGATTAGATCATCCCATGAATGATCATGGAAGCGCTAACGCACACGTTGGCAGGCCCACTTCTCCTTCACCCGATCGGTTTTCTCACGGCGAGGCCATGGAGCAACGAAACGATTGCTCAAACCATCGCAAAGCGTGATGCTTCTAAGGGTCGCGGAATTCCACTAGTGTCTTAAATCGATCACAACCATCCAACTTAGCCAGCCTATTTGGATGGCTTAGATCGCATTTAGGACCATCAGAACGGTGCACGTAAGTTCACCGTCGACCCAGCATGGGCCCCACGTGATCGATCTCCCCAAAGGAGGTCACGGCTTTCCAAACCGTTTGGCCAAAGTCACGTGTGCGTGACTGATTCAAAACCCTAATTAGGGTTTGCGGCAATGCACATCTGTCGTAGTTCGATCATGACCATCCATCTTCACCAGACTAAACGGAGGGTGTAGATATAGACTCAAGAGGTCCCAAGGATGTCAATATGATCTCCATGGGCCCACCTTTGCGTGTGACCGAATGACCTATGCAGACTAGGGCCCGTTGCCTCGAAACGCACGCCCAAAAGGTGGCATGCAACACGGCTTTTAAACCTTTGCGGCAATATATTTCTATCGCAAATCGATCACGACCACTCATCTTTGCCGGTCAAATTGAATGGCCCAGATCGAATCTTTGTGGGGCCGAGAGGTATAGGCATGCACGCCGGCGGACCGTCTCCACGCATGCCTGGTCGGTCCCACCATTCGGTAAAGCCAAAGAGGGGATGTTGCGCACCTCCAAATACATCAACGTATCAAATATGTGTCGTAAATCATCTCTTCCGTCCAACTTTGCAGGCTTGGTCGGACGGCTTGGATTAAAAATTAGGCGATCAATGAAGCGCCTCAATGATCATCGTCCGCCACTCTGTCACAGGGAGTGATCGACCAGATGGTGGCCCGCCCATGCGGCTTCCAGATGATCACTCAAAGATGGTTGGACGTGCTGCCATTTTAAGATGCTTAATCCGCGACTTATTCAATCAAGCATTAAAATATCGATGCTTTGTGCATATCGATTGTTTTGAGCTGTTTGCTTTAAAACGATGCATTACATGCATCGAACATACACGATATTTCATGAATACCAATTCCATAAATAACTCAGTTATTTAACTTAATAGCACCGTATGCTATTTCCTACGGCGGGTCCCACGACCTGACCCACTCATTCGAGACATCAAACATGTCACAAACTGGGGAATACTTACTGGGGTGTTGGTCTGGCGGTTTACAACGTGCGGCATGCAACGCGCCCATTACGAGAACGTGTCAGGAGGCATGGACGGTTAACGATGATGAGGGAAGTGGGAAAGGCGTGATCGTGTGACAATCACCTACACGACCCCATTACTCCATCACTCAACTTCCTCCACTTCCTACGAGATAAGGGTTGCGCTCAAATGACTTGTATAAATAGGTTCTTCGACCTATCTTCAAACAACACAGAAAAAACATGTGTTGTCATCAGTATCCAGAAAACACCCAGATATGATAGCTTACATTGTGCAAGCCAGTTCAACATTCTGATACAAGTCATAAACAACCAAAACCTTCATAATCTCAACACCTTCTTCGCTTCCCTCCCTAAGATCAACCCCATCTCCTTCACTTTGTGACCGAAGCAAGTCAGGAACGTCTATTTCTTGGTTTAGGCCAGAATTGTATAGATTTATCTCTCGAATCAAAAGTACTCCCGTGCAGTGCATTTTTTTAGGGTTTAGATTCGTTTCTCATCCACACATACCCAAATTTACCAAAACCAGTAGAAACAGTTTTTACCCATAAACAAGAACATATGAAGGAAGTCAAATTTCACAATAGAAGAAGGATGAAAGACCAAGCATAACTAATCCAAATCCTAACAAATTTCATATATCTTGAACTAAATAGAAAGACAAAGCCAACACAAAAAGAAAGAGTTCATAAAAATGTTGAATTTTATTTACGTTAACTCAAAAAAGTCTACACACTTCGTTATAAGTCTGAAATTGATTTCTGAAACTAAATTGTAAACTAGATAAACTCATCTTTAACAGAAAAAATTTGAAAAATTTATTGTAATCACAAATAATATGTTCTAAGGCATTACGTCTAGTAAAAATTTCATTTCTATGTAAATTGATTCAAGAAAATATGAAGGAAGTCAAATTTCACAATAGAAGAAGGATGAAAGGCCAGCCAACTAATCCAAATTCTAACAAATTTCATCTATTTGAATCAAATTGAAAGACAAAGCCAATACAAAAAGAAAGAGTTCGTAAATTTTTTGAATTGTATATACATTAACTCAAAAAAGTCTACACACTTCATCATAAGTCGGAAATTGATTTCTGAGATTAAATTATAAACTAGATAAACTCATCTTTAACAGAATTTTTTTTAAAAATGTATTGTAATTACAATTAATATGTTCTAAGGCAATAGCTCTAGTAAAAATTGCATTTCTATGTACGATAAAATATGAAGGAAGTCAAATTTCACAATAGAATAAAGATGAAAGACCATGCAGAACTAATCCAAATCCTAACAAATTTCATGTAACTTGAATTAATTTTGAATACTAGAATTAAAGTTGGCTTTAACGAATCCCCTGGCTAGTAGATACTAGAATTAACTTAGAATTTTTTAGAATTTTTCAGAGCTCTTTAGAAATTTTAGGGCCAATGGCAATGAGTTGGCAACATGGGCCTGAGAAGCTTAGTCCATCGACAAGTTGGGATTAGCCCGAAATCTCCAGACTCCATGGGATTTTCCATTGGTTGGATCCAATTCTTTAGGATTTTATTTTTTCTTTGATCTGGCGATTTTGGAGAACTTTTCAAACTTTTTTACGTGCTTCATCTTGGATCATCTTTGGGTGATTCAATGGGAGATCCTGTTGATCCAAATCATATAGTTGCGCCTTCTAAGATTGTAACATATGCAGATAGACTCAAGGGTAGGAAAGAGCTTCCTAAAACCTCTGTGGATCTTTCTTCTCTGCCAAACCCTACTTTGGAAGATGGAAAACCTTCTATTGAGATTCCTAATGAGTTATATCTAGAAGGATGTGCGTTATGGAAGTTTAGTCTTATTGGAAGGTTAGACTTCAAAGAACTTAGCTTTTCTGACGCTAAAAGAAACCTAGAACTTCAATGGCAGCTGGGTGAAGGCCGGGTTCACTTTGTTCCGTTGAATAGAGGTTTCTTCATCATCATCAAGTTATTGTCGCAGGAGGATAAAGTGAAGATTTTACAGGATGAACAATGGGTTGTTGCTAAACAGAAACTAAATCTGATGGAATGGTTTCCTAGTTTTGATGCTGACAAACAAAGATCTTCGCGTTCCACAGTTTGGGTCAAGTTTCCTGGGATTCCAGTGGAATTCTGGATTGAAAAAACTTTACTTGCAATGGGGAAAACTCTAGGATCTCCTATTGTGGTTGATAAAAGAACGTTGGCACATGAGTATGGACATTTTGCTTCGGTCCTCATTGATATTGATTTTGCTGAGCTCAAATCTGATGATATTAATGTCACTGTGGGAGAACGTGAGTTTTGCCAACCTTTTGAGATCCTTAAGAGACCTAAATTCTGTTCTAAGTGCAGCATTATTGGGCATTCAGATGGGGAATGTAGGAAGAAAACAAGAGGTGAAGCTCTCAAAGCTCCGCTAGTTACTGCTGAGTCGCACCAGGCTATTGTGTTAGTTAACAAGCAATAACATCATGAGAACAATGCTGGTACGGAATGGAAAGAAGCTAGGCGAAAGAAAAAGGGAAAGACAGCTCCGTCTATTCCTTTTGTGCCTGAAAAGATTACTCACGTTGGTGAAGATACTTCAAATATTGTGGCTGATAATGTTTTGTGCATCAGTGACGTTGTTGAGTTGGAACAACAGTTGCAGGATAGTTTAGCTCAATCTGAAGCTGTTTTGCGTATGGCATCTGCTGAGGTTGAAAAATACAAGCAAGTCATTCTTACGCATTCAGTATTAGCTAGTAAAGCTAGGTCGTTGAGCACCTCAAGCTTGAATGCTAAGGCAGGGGGGAATGTTGAATTGGCAAGAACTAAACTTCCTCCTCCTGCTAGGATTGATATTTCATCCTCGTCCACACCTTTGTGTAATGCGCTTGAAGAAACTTCAGAATTTGTCTCTAACAACAAGTTTAACATCCTAAGTGACAAGGCTGGCAATGATTTATTGGTTTTCAGTAAACTTGGTGAGCTTACTAAGCAAGCTAAGAGGCAGTAGATTATAGATATGCAAAGCAAATTGAATGCGTTAACTGATCAGGATTCCTTGTCAGACTCGGATGAGGCATTGGGTATTCGTGCTCGTAAGGAATCAATTCCTAAATCCTCCTCAAACTCGGTTAAGCAATTGAAGCTAAATAATAAAATCCAACCCAGAGTTTAATTATGCGGGTTCTTTTTTGGAATATCAATGGTGTTGCGCGTACAACAGCACATTCTAAGCTTAGGGAGCTGATTAGAGATTTCCATCCTGAAGTTTTTGGCCTTGCGGAACCAAAAGTGGCGTGCTCAGCAAATTTTGGGAGGAGGCTAATTTCTGAAGGTTATTCTTCATTTATTATTAATAATTCTGCTAATTCTGGTATTGCAAATCTTTGGGTTTGTTATAAGGATGGGCTTCATGTTTCTGTAGTTAATTCTAGTAAAAAAGCTATTACAATTGCGGTTGATGGTGTGTATATCTCTTTTGTCCATGCTAGCTACATTCAAACTACTAGGCGCAGGCTTTGGCAGCAACTAGTTATGCAAGATACAATTACACCTTGGCTTGTCATAGGTGATTTTAATTGTATTTTGCGTTTGAATGAGAAGAAAGGTGGCTTGGAAATAAGATCGTCTGTTATTGATGAGTTCAGTGATTGGATGGATGACAATGATTTTTTTGAATCGGATTCCTTGGGCAGCAAATTCACTTGGTGTAATAGGCAATCTGGTACTAGGCGTATTGTTAGTAAGTTGGATCATGCAATTATTAATGCGGCCTGGCTTGCTAAATTTGAGAATTGGCGGTGTAAAGATCTTCCTAGGGAAGTTTCCGACCATTCTACTCTTCTTGGGTATCCTTTTTCTGTTCCTAGGCCTTGTCGAGCTCCTTTTCGTGTTCAAAAGATGTGGTTTTTACATGGGGATTTTCTCCGGATGGTCAATGAGAGTTGGACTTTGTCTGTTCATGGTTCTCCTGATTTTATTTTCTCTTATAAATTGAAGCGGCTGAAGATTGCAATGAAGGATTGAAATCTGAGGATTTTTGGTAATGTGAATTCTCGTTTGAAGCAAGACCAACTTCGTTTTGAGACAGCAGCTCTTATTTCAGATGAGGATCCTAGTAATACTGCTAAACTAAATGCAATAAAGGATGCTATGAAAACTTTATGTGATACTCGTTTGCAACAGTTAACTATGCTCAAGCAAAAGTCTAGGAACAAATGGTTGGTGGAGGGTTCAAGTAATTCCAGTTTCTTTCATAATAGCATTAGAATTAGAAAAAGTTCTAATACTATTTCGGAACTTGTTGATATGAATGGGACTTGTTTGACAAATTATGAGCAGCTTTGTAATCATGTAGTTCAGTTCTATGAAGATAAGTTCAATGGCCAAGATCCGGTGATAGAAGGTGATTTATTTGATTTTGAGCATGCTTCAATTTCTGTTGAGGAGAGCAACACCATGGATATGATTCCATCCCCGGAAGAAATTAAGCAAGATGTTTTTGATCTGAGTGCGGATAGTGCCCCAGGGACGGATGGTTTCTCTGGTTGTTTCTATCGTCATTGTTGGGATATTATTCATGATGATTTAACCAAGGCCATTATTCATTGCTGGAATGCGGGTAGGATTCCCAAATGGTGTCAATTCATCTTTTATCATCTTGCTGGATAAGGTAAGGGGTGCTAGTACTCTTCGAAATTTCAGACCGATTGGTCTTAGTAATTTGTTCTTCAAAATTTTTACTAAGATCCTAGCTACTAGACTTGGTACAGTTTTGGATAAGCTTGTGTCTGAAGAACAGGTAGCCTTCATGAAAGGGAGAAATATTCATGAGAATATTAGCTTGGCGTCGGAGATGGTTAATGAGTTGCATTATACAGGAAAGGATGGAAATATAGGCCTTAAACTTGATATTTCTCAAGCTTTTGACACGGTAAATTGGGATTTTGTGCTTGAAGTTTTCCGTAAGTATGGTTTTTCTGAAAATTGGTGTGCTTGGATTTTTAATATCTTGCAGTCTGCTAGAATTTCTGTCATTTTGAATTGTAGTCCGGAAGGTTACTTCAAAATTAACAGAGGTTTGCGGCAAGGTGATCCCCTCTCCCCTTTGATTTTTTTCTTGATTGAGGATGTTCTTAGCAGAAATATTACGAAGCTTTTTCGTGATAAAAAGATGACGCCCATGGTAACTAGAGGTGGTATTTCTCCTACTCATCTTTTCTTTGCTGATGACATAATTATTTTTTGTAAAGGTAATTCCAAAAGTCTTCACAATCTTGTAGACTTGTTGGGAAGATATCAGCGTGCTTCAGGTCAGACTGTTTGTCGTCAGAAGAGTAAGATTTATTATGGTGGTGGTTCTTCGAGTTGGTGTAATTATATTGCATATTATTTTGGTATGAGAGTAGCTACTTTTCCGGACCGCTATTTGGGAGTTCAAATTATGCCAGGTATTGTTCGATATAGCCATATTAGCAATGTTGTTGAAAAGATTAGAAATCAACTTGTTGGTTGGAGAGGGAGGTTATTATCTTTTCATGATCGCATTGTTCTTATTAAATAAGTTATTGCCAGTTATTACATTCATAATATGGCTATTTATAAGTGGCCTCGTAAGTTTATTCTTCAATGTGATAGGGCTATCCGTAACTTTATTTGGTCTGGTGATTCGAACATTAATCGTGTGGTGGTAGTGGCTTATGATAAAATCTGTTTCCCTTTTGAGGAGGGGGGTCTCGGACTAACTCGTATGGCCACTATGAACAAAGCTCTTATTATGAAACTTTGGTGGAAGATTCGTACTTCTACAAAGAAGTGGGCTCTTTTCCTGAAGGAAAAATTATTTGATCGTAAGGGTTGTATTAAGCATTCTGGGGTTAAATCTTCTATTTTGCCTGGTTTAAGGAGTGTGTATAATTGTGTGGAAAAGAATACTAAGGTCTTAATTGGTGATCGTAGAGATACTTCTCTTTATTATGACATTTGGTTTGATAATACTAGTATTGCTGAAGTGCTAAATGATTATTCTCTAGATGCAACAACAAGAGTTAGTGATATTTTAAAGGATGGCCTTTGGGATATTCCTGAAATTCACTTGCAATACTTGATTGCCTCTGGCCTAGAGTTGAATAGGATGCCAATTCCTATGGGTGGAGCTGATGTTAGGGTATGGATGCCGGAGTTGAAGGGTGAGTTCAGCGTTAAGTCTGCAACTGAGTTGATTCGGCAGAAGTATTCTTGTTTAGAAGGTACGCAACTTTTGTGGAGAAAATAAGTTCATCCTGTTCTTGCTGCTCAGAACTGGAAATTCTTACGTGGAGCATGTGCTACGTATGACCTTATTAGGCGCAGGTTCAAGATCTCTCTTGATAACAAATGCTGCCTGTGTGGTGTTCAAGAGGAAACTCTTACTCATGTGTTATATGAGTGTTGCTTTGCTACAAGGGCCTGGAATTGGCTAGCTGATGTGTTCAAATTACAACCTAATGCTAACCTTATTGTTTCTTTTAAAACAACAAAAGGAAGGAGTCATATTGTCCGTGATTTGTGGCTTATTTCCAACCTTGTTCTTAGGTCGGAGCTTTGGCAGTTGCGGAACAAGGCTGTTTTCGAGGGTAAAAAGCCTAATTGGAGTATCTTTCATAAGCGCGTTCTGAAGTTGATAAAATATTATTAAATTCGGCCCAAGGGTCATATGAACAATAGTGTTGATGATGTTGTTCTTCTGAACTATTTTAGAGTTCAGCACCGTAGTGTGAAGTGGCATCAACCTGTGGCTTGTTTTTGGTTACCGCCTGAGGCTAATGAATTAAAAATTTGTTGTGATGGAGCGGCGAGAGGTAACCCAGGCGTTGCGGGTGCAGGTGTAGTAGCTAGGGATGAGCATTGTTCAGTTCTTGGTGCTATGAGTATTGGGTTAGGAGTCACGACGAATTATTTAGCGGAATTGTATGGCATTATTGTTGGTTTGGAGTGGGCTATGCAATGGGGTTTTTCTAGTATTTGTATTCGGTCTGATTCTATGGGAGTTGTTGAAGCTTTCAAGAATAATTCTGTTCCATGGGTTTGCGAGGAATAGGTGGATTATGATCTGTAGACACTACACGTCTATACGTTTCATTCACACTTTTAGGGAGGTGAATTTTTCAGCGGATGCAATGGCCAAGCGGGGTTGTTTGTTGAATAATGAAGTGGGAGTACACTACAATGGGAAACCACCGTTCTTAATTTCTGTTGAACATCCTAATGTTGATTATTTTCGGTTCAAATAGTTTCAAGTTTTTGGGGTTGCTGTAACCTCTTTTCTTGTAAACTATTTCATGTAAATTTTGTTATCTATTAATACAAATTTTTGAATTATCAAAAGAAAAAAGATATTTTAGGGATTTTTAGAGTTTTCGGGGTTTCTTTAGAATTTTCAAGGCTTTTTTGAGAACATTTAAAGTTGATCTTCACTATTGTAGGGATTTGTTATTAACATTAGTTAATGAATCTCCTAGCTTGTAGATCCCGGTGCAACAGAGTCTAATTAAATTTTATGCTTTTCAAAGCTTTTTGGAGACTTCCTGAGCTTTTTAGAGTTTCTCAGAGCTCTTTCAGGGCTCTTTAGTGTTTTTAGGGATTTAAGGAAACATTTAAAGATAATCTTCACAATTGTAGGGATTTATGTTTGTATCATTATTTATAAAGAATTAAGTTACTTTCAGTTGGCTTTAATGATTCCCCTGGCTAGTGGATACTACTGCTACGAAATGTAATTAACTTAGAGATTTTTAGAGTTTTTCAGAGCTCTTTGGATTTTTCAAAGCTCTTTAGATATTTTAGGCTTTTTAGAGTTTTCAGGGTTTTTTAGTGTTTTGAAGGCTTCTTAGAAAACATTCAAAGTTGATCTTCATTATTGAAGATATTTTTTATTATCATTCTTTAACGAATCTCGTAGCTTGTAGATCCCAGTGCTACGGAGTATACTTAAATTTAAGCTTTTCAAAGCTTTTCGGAGTCTTCCTGAGCTTTTTAGAGTTTCTCAGAGCTTTTTCAGGGCTCTTTAGTGTTTTTAGGAAACATTAAAATATAATATTCACTACCATAGGGAATTTTGTTAGTTACATTCTTTACAAAGAATTAAGTTACTTTCAGTTGGCTTTAACGAATCCCCTGGCTAGTAGATACTAGTGCTACGAAATATTATTAACTTAAAGCTTTTCAAAGTTTAAAGAATTTCTCAAAGCTTTGGATTTTTCAGAGCTCTTTAGATATTTTAGGGCTTTTTAGAGTTTTCAGGGTTTTTTAGAGTTTTTAAGGTTGTTTAGAGAACATTCAAAGTTGATCTTCACTATTGTAGGGATTTGTTATTATCATTCTTTAACGAATCTCGTAGCTTGTAGATCCCAGTGCTACGTAGTATAATTAATTTAAGTTTTTCAAAGATTTTTGGAGTTTTCCTGAGCTTTTTAGAGTTTCTCAGAGCTTTTTCAGGACTCTTTAGTGTTTTTAGGAAACATTCAAATATAATATTTATTATTATAGGGAATTTTGTTAGTTACATTCTTTACAAAGAATTAAGTTACTTTCAGTTGGCTTTAACGAATCCCCTGGCTAGTAGATACTAGTGCAACGAAATATAATTAACTTAAAGATTTTTCAGAGCTTTATAGAATTTCTCAGAGCTCTTTGGACTTTTCAGAGCTCTTTAGATATTTTAGGGCTTTTTAAAGTTTTCAGGGTTTTTTAGAGTTTTCAAGGCTTCTTAGAAATCATTCAATGTTGATCTTCACTATTGTAGGGATTTGTTATTATCATTCTTTAACGAATCTCGTAGCTTGTAGATCCCAGTGCTACGGAGTATAATTAAATTTAAGCATTTCAAAGCTTTTTGGAGTTTCTCAGAGCTTTTTCAGGACTCTTTAGTGTTTTTAGGAAACATTCAAATATAATATTTATTATTATAGGGAATTTTGTTAGTTACATTTTTTACAAAGAATTAAGTTACTTTCAGTTGGCTTTAACGAATCCCTTGCTAGTAAATACTAATGCTACGAAATATAATTAACTTAAAGCTTTTTCAGAGCTTTATAGAATTTCTCAGAGCTCTTTGGATTTTTCAGAGCTCTTTAGATATTTTAGGGTTTTTTAGAGTTTTCAGGGTTTTTTAGAGTTTCCAAGGCTGTTTAGAGAGCATTCAAAGTTGATCTTCACTATTGTAGGGATTTTTTATTATCATTCTTTAACGAATCTCGTAGCTTGTAGATCCCAGTGCTATGGAGTATAATTAAATTTAATCTTTTCAAAGCTTTTTGGAGCCTTCCTGAGCTTTTTAGAGTTTCTCAGAACTTTTTCAGGGCTCTTTAGTGTTTTTAGGAAACATTCAAATATAATATTCATTATTATAGGGAATTTTGTTAGTTACATTCTTTACAAAGAATTAAGTTACTTTCAGTTGGCTTTAACGAATCCCCTGGCTAGTAGATACTAGTGCTACGAAATATAATTAACTTAAAGATTTTTCAGAGCTTTATAGAATTTCTCAGAGCTCTTTGGATTTTTCAGAGCTCTTTAGATATTTTAGGGTTTTTTAGAGTTTTCAGGGTTTTTTAGAGTTTCCAAGGATGTTTAGAGAGCATTCAAAGTTGATCTTCACTATTGTAGGGATTTGTTATTATCATTCTTTAACGAATCTCGTAGCTTGTAGATCCCAGTGGTATGGAGTATAATTAAATTTAATCTTTTCAAAGCTTTTTGGAGCCTTCCTGAGCTTTTTAGAGTTTCTCAGAGCTTTTTCAGGGCTCTTTAGTGTTTTTAGGAAACATTCAAATATAATATTCATTATTATAGGGAATTTTGTTAATTACATTCTTTACAAAGAATTAAGTTACTTTCAGTTGGCTTTAACGAATCCCTTGCTAGTAGATACTAATGCTACGAAATATAATTAACTTATAGATTTTTGAGAGCTTTATAGAATTTCTCAGAGCTCTTTGGATTTTTCAGAGCTCTTTAGATATATTAGGGGTTTTTAGAGTCTTCAGGGTTTTTTAGAGTTTTCAAGGCTGTTTAGAGAGCATTCAAAGTTGATCTTCTCTATTGTAGGGATTTGTTATTATCATTCTTTAACGAATCTCGTAGCTTGTAGATCCCGGTGCTACGGAGTATAATTAAATTTAAGCTTTTCAAAGCTTTTTGGATTCTACCTGAGCTTTTTAAAGTTTCTCAGAGATCTTTCCGGGCTCTTTAGTGTTTTTAGGAAACATTCAAAGATAATCTTCATTATTGTATGGAATTTTGTTAGTATCATTCTTTATAAAGAATTAAGTTACTTTCAGTGACTTTAACGAATCCCCTGGCTAGTAGATACTAGTGCTACGAAATATAATTAACTTAAAGCTTTTTCAGAGCTTTATAGAATTTCTCAGAGCTCTGTGGATTTTTCAGATCTCTTTAGATAATTTAGGGATTTTTAGACTTTTCAGAGTTTTTTAGAGTTTTCAAGGCTGTTTAGAGAACATTCAAAGTTGGTCTTCATTATTGTAGGTATTTCTTATTATCATTCTTTAACGAATCTCTTAGCTTGTAGATCCCAGTGCTACGGAGTATAATTAAATTTGAGCTTTTCAAAACTTCTTGGAGTCTTCCTGAGCTTTTTAGAGTTTCTCAGAGCTCTTTCAAGGCTCTTTAGTGTTTAAGAAACATTGAAAGATAATCTTCATTATTGTAGGGGAATTTTGTTAGTATCATTCTTTATAAAGAATAAAGTTACTTTCAGTTGCCTTTAACGAATCCCATGGCTAGTAGATACTAGTGCAACGAAATGTAATTAACTTAGAGATTTTTAGAGTTTTTCAGTGCTATTTAGATATTTTAGGGATTTTTAGAGTTTTCAAGGTTTTTTATAGAGTTTTCAAGGCTTTTTTGAGGACATTTAAAGTTGATATTCACTAATGTTGGGATTTGTTATTATCATTCTTTAGCGAATCTCCTACCTTGTAGATCCCAGTGCAACAGAGTATAATTAAATTTTAAGCTTTTCAAAGCTTTTTAGAGTGTTCCTGAGCTTTTTAGAGTTTCTCAGAGCTCTTTCAGGGCTCTTTAATGTTTTTAGGGATTTTAGGAAACATTCAAAGATAACCTTCATAATTGTAGGTTATTTTGTTAGTATCATTCTTTATAAAGAATTAAGTTACTTTCAGTTGGCTTTAACGAATCCCCTGGAAACTAGATACTAGTGCTACGAAATGTAATTAACTTAGAGCTTTTTATAGTTTTTCAGAGCACTTTAGATATTTTAGGGCTTTTTAGAGTTTTAAGTTTTTTTAGAGTTTTCAGGGTTTTTAGGTTTCTTAGAAAACATTCAAAGTTGATCTTCACTATTGTAGGGATTTGTTTTTATCATTCTTTAACGAATATCCGAGCTTGTATATCCCAAAGCTACGGAGTATAATTAAATTTAAGCTTTTGAAAGCTTTTTGGAGTCTTCTTGAGCTTTTTAGAGTTTCTTAGAGATCTTTCAGGGCTCTTTAGTGTTTAGGAAACATTCAAAGATAATCTTCATTATTG
The DNA here is from genome assembly GCF_003573695.1 of Papaver somniferum. Lineage (NCBI taxonomy): Eukaryota > Viridiplantae > Streptophyta > Magnoliopsida > Ranunculales > Papaveraceae > Papaver > Papaver somniferum. Next base: position 177,820,421 of record NC_039364.1, on the reverse strand, counting down.
TAGGGGAATTTTGTTAGTATCATTCTTTTTAAAGAATTAAGTTACTTTCAATTGTCTTTAACGAATCCCCTGGCTCGTAGATACTAGTGCAACGAAATGTAATTAACTTAGATCTTTTTAGAGTTTTTCAGAGCTATTTGGATATTTTAGGGATTTTTAGAATTTTCAGGGTTTTTTTTAGAGTTTCCAAGGCTTTTTTGAGAATATCTAAAGTTGATCTTCACTATTGTAGGGATTTGTTATTTTCATTATTTAACGAATCTCGTAGCTTGTAGATCCCAGTGCTACGGAGTATAATTAAATTTAAGCTTTTCAAAGCTTTTTGGAGTCTTCCTGAGCTTTTTAGAGTTTCTCAGAGCTTTTTCAGGGCTCTTTAGTGTTTTTCTGAAAACATCAAATATACAATTCATTATTATAGAGAATTTTATTAGTTACAATCTTTACAAAGAATTAAGTTACTTTCAGTTGGCTTTAACGAATCCCCTGGCTAGTAGATACTAGTACTACGAAATATAATTAACTTAAAAAATTTCTCAGAGCTCTTTGGATTTTTTAGAGCTCTTTAGATATTTTAGGGCTTTTTAGAGCTCTTTAGATATTTCAAAGCTTTTTGGAGTCTTCTTGAGATTTTTAGTGTTTCTCAGAGATCTTTCAGTGCTCTTTAGTGTTTTTAGGAAACATTCAAAGATAATCTTCATTATTGTAGGGAATTTTGTTAGTATCATTCTTTATAAAGAATTAAGTTACTTTCAGTTGGCTTTAACGAATCCCCTGGCTAGTATATACTAGTGCTACGAAATATAATTAACTTATAGCTTTTTCAGAGCTTTTTAGAGTTTCTCAAAGCTCTTTGGATTTTTCAGAGCTATTTAGATATTTTAGGGCTTTTTAGAGTTTTCAAGGCTGTTTAGAGAACATTCAAAGTTGATCTTCACTATTGTAGGGATTTTTTATTATCATTCTTTAACGAATATCCTAGCTTGTATATCCCAGTGCTATGAAGTATAATTAAATTTTAGCTTTTCAAAGCTTTTTGGAGTCTTCCTGAGCTTTTAATAGTTTCTTAGAGATCTTTCAGGGCTCCTTAGTGTTTTTAGGAAACATTCAAAGATAATCTTCAATGTTATAGGGAATTTTGTTAGTATCATTCTTTATAAAGCATTAAGTTAGTTTCAATTGGATTTAACTAATCCCCTGGCTAGTAGATACTAGTGCTACGAAATATAATTAACTTAAAGCTTTTTCAGAGCTTTTAAGAGCTTCTCAGAGCTATTTGGATATTTTAGGGATTTTTAGAATTTTCAGGTTTTTTTTTAGAGTTTCCAAGGCTTTTTTGAGAATATTTAAAGTTGATCTTCATTATTGTAGGGATTTGTTATTATCATTATTGAACGAATCTCGTAGCTTGTAGATCCCAGTGCTACGGAGTATAATTAAATTTAAGCTTTTCAAAGCTTTTTGGAGTCTTCCTGAGCTTTTTAGAGTTTCTCAGAGCTTTTTCAGGGCTCTTTAGTGTTTTTTTGAAAACATCAAATATACTATTCATTATTATAGAGAATTTTGTTAGTTACATTCTTTACAAAGAATTAAGTTACTTTCAGTTGGCTTTAACGAATCCCCTGGCTAGTAGATACTAGTACTACGAAATATAATTAACTTAAAAAATTTCTCAGAGCTCTTTGGATTTTTTAGAGCTCTTTAGATATTTTAGGGCTTTTTAGAGCTCTTTAGATATTTCAAAGCTTTTTGGAGTCTTCTTGAGATTTTTAGTGTTTCTCAGAGATCTTTCAGGGCTCTTTAGTGTTTTTAGGAAACATTCAAAGATAATCTTCATTATTGTAGGGAATTTTGTTAGTATCATTCTTTATAAAGAATTAAGTTACTTTCAGTTGGCTTTAACGAATCCCCTGGCTAGTATATACTAGTGCTACGAAATATAATTAACTTATAGCTTTTTCAGAGCTTTTTAGAGTTTCTCAAAGCTCTTTGGATTTTTCAGAGCTATTTAGATATTTTAGGGCTTTTTAGAGTTTTCAAGGCTGTTTAGAGAACATTCAAAGTTGATCTTCACTATTGTAGGGATTTTTTATTATCATTCTTTAACGAATATCCTAGCTTGTATATCCCAGTGCTACGGAGTATAATTAAATTTAAGCTTTTCAAAGCTTTTTGGAGTCTTCCTGAGCTTTTAATAGTTTCTCAGAGATCTTTCAGGGCTCCTTAGTGTTTTTAGGAAACATTCAAAGATAATCTTCAATGTTATAGGGAATTTTGTTAGTATCATTCTTTATAAAGCATTAAGTTAGTTTCAGTTGGATTTAACTAATCCCCTGGCTAGTAGATACTAGTGCTACGAAATATAATTAACTTAAAGCTTTTTCAGAGCTTTTAAGAGCTTCTCAGAGCTCTTTAGATATTTTAGGGATTTTTAGAGTTTTCAGGGTTTTTAAGAGTTTTCAAGGCTGTTTAGAGAACATTCAAAGTTGATCATTACTATTGTAGGGATTTGTTATTATCATTCTTTAACGAATATCCTAGCTTGTAGATCCCAGTATTACGGAGTATAATTAAATTTAAGCTTTTCAAAGCTTTTTGGAGTCTTCCTGAGCTTTTTAGAGTTTCTCAAAGCTCTTTCAAGGCTCTTTAGTGTTTTTAGGAAACATTCAAAGATTATCTTCATTATTGTTGGGGAATTTTGTTAATATCATTCTTTATAAAGAATTAAGTTACTTTAGGTTGGCTTTAACGAATCCCCTGGCTAGTAGATACTAGTGCAACGAAATGTAATCAACTTAGAGCTTTTTAGAGTTTTTCAGAGCTCTTTAGATATTTTAGGGATTTTTAGAGTTTTCAGGGTTTTTTTAGAGTTTTCAAGGCTTTTTTGAGAACATTTAAAGTTGATCTTTACTATTGTAGGGATTTGTTATTATCATTATTTAACGAATCTCCTAGCTTGTAGATTCCAGTGCAACAGAGTATAATTAAATTTTAAGCTTTCCAAAGATTTTTGGAGTCTTCCTGGGCTTTTTAGAGTTTCTCAGAGCTCTTTCAGGGCTCTTTAGTGTTTTTAGGGTTTTTAGGAAACATTCAAAGATAATGTTTCAGTTGGGTTTAAAAAATCCCCTGGCTAGTAGATACTAGTGCTACGAAATATAATTAACTTGTAGCTTTTTCAGAGCTTTTCAGAGTTTCTATGAGCTTTTTAGATATTTTAGGGCTATTTAGAGTTTTCAGGGTTTTTTAGAGTTTTCAAGGCAGTTTAGAGAACATTCAAAGTTGATCTTCACTATTGTAGGGATTTGTTATTATCATTCTTTGACGAATATCCTAGCTTGTAGATTTGAGTGCTACGGAGTATAATTAAATTTAAGCTTTTCAAAGATTTTTGGAGTCTTCTTGAGCTTTTTAGAATTTCTCAGAGCTCTTTCAAGGCTCTTTAGTGTTTAGGTAACATTCAAAGATAATCTTCATTATTGTAGGGTAATTTTGTTAGTATCATTCTTTATAAAGAATTAAGTTACTTTCAGTTGGCTTTAACGAATCCCCTGGCTAGTAGATACTAGTGCTACGAAATATAATTAACTTAAACATCTACTAGCCAGGGGATTCGTTAATGATCCTCTTTTTGGGTGTTGAAGAAAGAGAATGTCCGTTTTTTTCTATTTTTGGCGATTTTGGAAAACCAATTTTTTTCACGTTTAGGGTTTCAAGCTTCACGATTTGGATTATCAGAATCAATTCTTTGATTCATGATGATTCATTCTTCAGTTAACATTCCTAGTAGCTCAAATAAGAACCATGCTAAAACAGTTTCTTTTGCTGAAAAAGTTAGGGAACGTAAAACCCTAAATCCAACTTCAGTTGATATTTCTTTGTCACCAAACCCTACTCTTGTTGAGGGTGAGCCAGCTCTTGTCATTCCTAATGATTATTATCAGGAAGGGTGTAAGCCATTTCAACATAGCTTCATACCTAGTCTGGATGCTACAGGTTTAAAGTTTGTAGAGGTTCAAAAAATCCTTGAAAATCAATGGAAACTTAATAATAGGTGTAAGTTTATACCTATGAGCAAAGGATTCTTTGTTATTATGTTATCATCAGAATTGGACAAGGAGAAGATACGTGCTGAAAAGTGGTTTGTCAATCAACAAATTCTGAGGTTGATTGATTGGTACCCAGGCTTTAATCCTGATAAACAAAGAACGTCCCATGCAGCTGTTTGGGTACGTTTTCTTGGTCTCCCTATTGAGATATGGACTAAGAGATCATTACTTTCTATTGGGAAAATCCTTGGAACACCAATTGTGGTGGATCAAAGAACCCTAAATCTGGAATATGGTCACTTCGCAGCTGTTTTGGTAGATATAGACTTCGCAAAGCATATTCCTGAACGCATCTCTATCACTGCAGGAGGTAAAAATTTGGCAATATGTTGATATACCAAATTCACCTAAATTCTTTTTGTCTTGCAATATTATTGGGCATGTTGATGGTGAATGCAAAAAGAAGAATAGCATGAAGACTGCTGGTAAGGAAAAACAGATTGTTCATAAACCTACAATACAAGTTTGGCAAGCAAAATTAGATAAAACTGATGAGGAAGAGGAGAAGTCTTTGAATCTGGATAATATGGAGGATAATACAGTTGGTGCTTCAGATGATGATACACAGTTGAAGGAGGAGATTGATCGCTCTGAATCTGAGGTTCGTGAAGCTCAGCTTAGATTGCAAAACACAATTGCATCCAAGGAAGCGCTTGCTGCACGTACACAATCTGCTCATGCAGACCATGCAAAAGTTACGCAAGTGACATCTAATACTCAAATTCAGTCCGAGAAGAAGTAAAACTCTGAAGTTCAGTCCGTGTCTGAGTTGGAAACCCAGACAAGGGTCGTGAACAAACAAAATTCCATGGATAAATCTGTGAAGAAAGATGGGATACAAGCCGTGAACAAACCAAAACCTAAGTGTTTTAAAACTTCATAAACTGTTGGTTCTCGTGGAACTACAGCTAAATAAGATAATGCACGTACAAATTCTATCAATGCAGGCCATGCGGATGCACTTGATCAGTCTGGTGCTCAGTCCGTGGTTGAATTGATAAAACATAAAAACACTCCTACTGAAGTTATTGATGAAGCTAATCAGTTGGAAAAGGAGCTTGCTAAATCTGCTGTTGAGTTGCGTGAAGCTCAGATGAAGTTTATTCATTGTAAAAATATATTGCAGCTCAGAAAGATATAGCTTTACGTAAAAATCAGGAAGACATGGCTTCACAGAGTTTTTCTAAAGACGAATGGACTGAAGTGAAAGGAAAGAAATCCCCTAGTAAAGGTACTTCTTTCTCTTTTACTCCTTTTGATAATGATTATACTCCTTTTTTGGATGAGTTGATGCAAATTGAATTTGTGGTTAAAAACAAATTTGATGTCCTAGCATCTGAGTTAGGCCTTGATAATATTATTATTGAGGAGGAGGAACAATTGGAATCTAGTGACTCAGATGTTAGTATGGGCTCTAAAAATTGGGGTGAGGGTTATGCTGACATTTTAGCAAGGAAAAAAGCTAGGAAAGTTGCCAAACAGGCTGCTAATATTATAACAAAGCGTTCTTTGCAATCTGATTCAAGTTTGGAATCTTCTCCCAGCAAGTCTATTGAGGAATCTCCGAGCCGTGACACTAACATGGAAATTCAAGCGGGATTGGTTGATACTGTTTTTGATAAGAATAATATTTTTTCTAAGGAAGAATTAGAGGTGGAAAGCAATATTCAGTTGGAAGATGTGCGCGCTCAGTTCATTAGAAGTCCAGCTTTTAGACAATAATATTTCAAAGAAAAGAGGGAGCAAATGGAAAGAATGAATTCAAAGAAACAATCTCCTAGTAAGTTGTCTCCTATTAACTTTGCCATTGAGGATGAAGACGGAGAGTTTTATGTGGATGAAGATGAAGATATCTTGGGTAATTATGCTTTTGATACGGATATTATGGATGAATTTTTTTCTAAGAGAAAATCGTAGAGAGTTGGTAGCAGAAGAAGTAAATTGAAAGGAGTTGGCTATAGATATAGGTAGCTTCTTTTAATTTTCTTTTTTGTGGTTATTACTTTTCTTATTTCTTAGAAGTTATTTAGACCCCTTTGGTTTATGGGGGTAGGGAGTTTTGTGCTCCAAGTTTGTAATTCTTGTAATTACGTTTTTTTTTGTTATAATATACTTTGGACTTAACAAAAATAAATAATTAACTTAAAGCTTTTTCAGAGATTTTTAGAGTTTCTCAGAGCTCTTTGGATTTTTCAGAGCTCTTTAGATATTTTAGGGCTTTTTAGAGTTTTCAAGGCTGTTTAAAGAACATTCAAAGTTGATATTCACTATTGTAGGGATTTGTTATTATCATTCTTTAACGAATATCCTAGCTTGTATATTCCAGTGCTACAAAGTATAATTAAATTTAAGCTTTTCAAAGCGTTTTGGAGTCTTCCTGATCTTTTTAGAGTTTCTCAGAGATCTTTCAGGGCTCTTTAGTGTTTTTAGGAAACATTCAAAGATAATCTTCATTATCGTAGGGAATTTTGTTAGTATCATTTTTTATAAAGAATAAAGTTACTTTCAGTTGGCTTTAACGAATCCCCTGGATTGTAGATACTAGTGCTACGAAATATAATTAACTTAAATCTTTTTCAGAGCTTTTAAGAGATTCTCAGAGCTCTTTAGATATTTTAGGGCTTTTTAGAGTTTTCAGGGTTTTTTAGAGTTTTCAAGGCTGTTTAGAGAACATTCAAAGTTGATCTTCACTATTGTAGGGATTTGTTATTATCATTCTTTAACGAATATCCTAGCTTGTAGATCGCAATGCTACGGAGTATAATTAAATTTAAGCTTTTCAAAGCTTTTTGGAGTCTTCCTGAGCTTTTTAGAGTTTCTCAGAGCTCTTTCAAGGCTCTTTAGTGTTTTTAGGAAACATTCAAAGATAATCTTCATTATTGTAGGGGAATTTTGTTAGTATCATTCTTTATAAAGAATTAAGTTACTTTAGGTTGGCTTTAACGAATCCCCTGGCTAGTAAATACTAGTGCAACGAAATGTAATCAACTTAGAGCTTTTTAGAGTTTTTCAGAGATCTATAGATATTTTAGGGATTTTTAGAGTTTTCAGGGTTTTTTAAGAGTTTTCAAGGCTTTTGAGAACATTTAAAGTTGATCTTCACTATTATAGGGATTTGTTATTATCATTATTTAACGAATCTCCTAGCTTGTAGATCCCAGTGCAACAGAGTATAATTAAATTTTAAGCTTTCCAAAGATTTTTGGAGTCTTCCTGGGCTTTTTAGAGTTTCTCAGAGCTCTTTCAGGGCTCTTTAGTGTTTTTAGGGTTTTTAAGAAACATTCAAATATAATCTTAATTGTTGTAGAGAATTTTGTTAGTATCATTCTTCATAAAGAATTAAGTTACTTTCAGTTGGGTTTTAAAAATCCCCTGGTTAGTAGATACTAGTGCTACGAAATATAATTAACTTAAAGATTTTTCAGAGCTTTTTAGAGTTTTTCAGAGCTCTTTAGATATTTTAGGGCTTTTTAGAGTTTTTAGGGTTTTTTTAGAGTTTTCAAGGCATTTTAGAGAACATTCAAAGTTGATCTTCACTATTGTAGGGATTTGTTATTATCATTCTTTAACGAATATCCTAACTTGTAGATCCCAGTGCTACGAAGTATAATTAAATTTAAGCTTTTTAAAGCTTTTAAGAGTCTTCCTAATCTTTTTAGAGTTTCTTAAAGCTCTTTCAGAGGTCTTTAGTGTTTTTAGGAAACATTCAAAGATAATCTTCATTATTATAGGGAATTTTGTTAGTATCATTCTTTATAAAGAATTAAGTTACTTTCAGTTGGCTTTAACGAATCCACTGGCTAGTAGAGATACTAGTGCTATGAAATGTAATTAACTTAGAGCTTTTAATAGTTTTCAGAGCTCTTTAGATATTTTAGGGCTTTTTAAAGTTTTCGGGTTTTTTAGAGTTTTCAAGGCTTTTTTGAGAACATTCAAAGTTGATCTTCACTATTACAGGGATTTGTTATTATCATTATTTAACGAATATCCTAGCTTGTAGATCCCAGTGCTACGGAGTATAATTAAATTTTAAGCTTTTTGGAGTCCTCCTGAGCTTTTTAGAGTTTCTCAGAGCTCTTTCAGGGCTCTTTAGTGATTTTAGGAAACATTCAAAGATAATCTTCACTATTGTAGGGATTTCTGTTAGTATCATTATGTATAAAGAATTAAGTTACTTTCAGTTGGCTTTAATGAATCCCCCGGCTAGTATATACTACTGCTACGAAATGTAATTAACTTGGAGATTTTTAGAGTTTTTCAGAGCTCATTAGATATATTAGGGATTTTTAGAGTTTTCAAGGTGTTTTTTAGAGTTTTCAAGGCTTTTTTGAGAACATTGAAGTTGATCTTCACTATTGTAGGGATTTGTTATTATCATTCTTTAACAAATTTCCTAGCTTGTAGATCCCAGTGCAACATATTATAATTAAAGTTTAAGCTTTTAAAAGCTTTTTGGAGTCATCCTGAGCTTTTTAGAGTTTCTCAGAGCTCTTTCAGAGCTCTTTAGTGTTTTTAAGGATTTTAGGAAACATTCAAAGATAATCTTCATTATTGTAGGGTATTTTTTTAGTGTCATTGTTTATAAAGGATTAAGTTACTTTCAGTTGGATGTAACGAATCTCTTGGCTAGTAGATACTAGTGCAACGAAATGTAATTAACTTAGAGCTTTTTATGGTTTTTCAGAGATCTTTGGATATTTTAGGGCTTTATAGAGTTTTCTGGTTTTTTAGAGTTTTTAAGGATTTTTTGAGAACATTCAAAGTTGATCTTCACTATTGTAGGGATTTGTTATTATCATTATTTAACGAATATCCTAGCTTGTAGATCCCAGTGCTACAGAGTATAATTAAATTTAACCTTTTAATAGCTTTTTGAAGTCTTCCTGAGCTTTTTAGAGTTTCTCAGAGCTCTTTCAGGGCTCTTTAGTGTTTTTTGGGTTTTTAGGAAACATTCAAAGATAACCTTCACTATTGTAGGGATTTCTGTTAGTATCATTATTTATAAAGCATTAAGTTACTTTCAGTTGGCTTTAATGAATCCCCTGGCTAGTAGATACTACTTCTACGAAATGTAATTAACTTAGAGATTTTTAGAGTTTTTTTAGAGCTCTTTCGATTTTTCAGAGCTCTTTGGATATTTTAGGCTTTTTAGAGTTTTCAGGGTTTTTTAGAGTTTTCAAGGCTTCTTAGAAAACATTCAAAGTTGATCTTCACTATTGTAGGGATTTGTTATTATCATTCTTTAACGAATCTTGTAGCTTGTAGATCCCAGTGCTACGAAGTATAATTAAATTTAAGTTTTTCAAAGCTTTTTGGAGTCTTCCTGAGCTTTTTAGAGTTTCTCAAAGCTTTTTCAAGGCCCTTTAGTGTTTTTAGGAAACATTCAAAGATAATCTTCAATATTATAAGGAATTTTGTTTATTCTTTATAAAGCATTAAGTTAGTTTCAGTTGGCTTTAACTAATCCTTTTTTTTGCTAAGTCAAGAAATTATATTGATAAAAAAGATATTTACAAGATAGAAATAGGAGAAAAGAGATCAGAGTGACCCCAAAAACTCCTAAAACCTATTTAAAACGATAATAAATTGCATTTGGAGATTCAATTGAACTTAAGAAAACTGGGCGACCTTCAAAGTGAAAACCAACCCCATCCTCTAATAAGCAACCACGTTTTGCCATTGCATCATCTGCAAAGTTTGCCTCTCTAAAGGAATGTTCAAAACGAATTGAACCATATAAACCTTTAACCTCCATCCATCTTTGCCTAGAAAACCAAGGAACGTTATCTTCTTCCAAAGCCTTCAACACACTTGTAGAATCTGATCTAATAACAATGCAAGAATATCCCCACTGAACTGCCCACTCCATACCCACAATAATACCATACACTTCAGCCAAATAATTAGAAGTAACTCCCAAGCCAATACACATTGCACCAACCACTTCACAATTTGCATTCCTTGCAACAACACCAGCTCCCGCCACCCCTGGATTACCTCTTGAGGCACCATCCGTGCACAAAAGAAATTCATTAGTATTAGGAGGAAATCAAAAACACTCCTTAGGATCAGTAAACTTCACCTTTCTATGCCGAACTCGAAAAAACTCCAGAATTCTCAAGTCTTCCAAAGAATTATGCATATAACTCTTCATACGAAATGAATATTCTTGCATCAAACTAAAAACACGTTTTTGAAATAAAGACCAACAAGGGTTCTTCTTTTCATACACTTTTTTGTTTCTAGTGAACCATAATTCTGAACGCACAACCAAATTCACTACCAACCACAGATCCTTAACAATACCACTATGATTTTTTGCCTCTTGGTAAGAAGAAATAATATCATAATGAGGTTTAATTTTGAAAATACCTTCAATCCACTCCCAAGCTTGTCGCGCAAAATTACAGCTCCAAAGAATATGTTGGAGAGACTCCTCCTCAATCTGATACACACTACATTTAGATGCAAGTTGAATTTTAAATCTGCTGCGTACCTTATCAAGAGTTGCACACGCACCATGAATAAAATTCCAGTTCTGAGCCGCCAATGAAGGATGCACCACCCTCTTCCATAACAGCCACGCCTCCCTCAAAATAGGATGTTTCTTCCTAATCAACTCCCTAGATGCATTGACAAAAAATTTACCTTGTAAATCAGGCATCCAAATACGCCTATCCACTCCCATATGAATTTTTGGTAAATCTTGTTGCACCACACCAGCACTTAAAAGGAGCTGCAAATGAACTCCTTGAATATGCCAATCTCCTTGCACAATAATATCACAAACACGAGCTGATATGTCTAAATCCGTGCGATTTAAAACGCTATCTAAGGTTGTATCTCCATACCAAATATCAAAGAATAAAGAAGTATCCCTACCATCACCAATAAAACACTTCGTGTTATTCACCATCTCCTTATGAACCCAACGAAGACCAGGAAGAATAAAAGATTTTACCCCCGCCATCTTAATACGACCATCCCTACAAGTGAACTTGGCTTCCAAAAACCGAGCCCACCTCTTACGAGAAGACTTTATAGACCACCACAATTTCATCAGCAAAGATTTATTCATAGTCCTTAGGCTAGTGATCCCAAGACCACCTTCCTTTAAAGGACTACAAATCTTATCAAAACCTACTACAAAAGCTCTAGAAAGATTAGAATCACCCGACCACAGAAAATTACGAATCACACGCTCACATTGAAGAGTGAATTTTACCGGCCATTTGTACACAGCCATGTTATGAATGGAATAGCTCGAAAGAACATTCTTAACAAGCACAACTCTATCTTGAAAAGATAACATCTTACCTTTCAGAACCGAAAGTTGATCCCTCAACTTATCAACAACGTTGCTGATGTGACTATACTTACCACTCCCGGCATCACCTTAACTCCCAAATACCTATCAGGAAAGTTAGAAATTGCCATACCCAAGAAGTAGCAATGGTCTGGCGCCTACTCAAAGTCCCACCACCAAAGTAAATCTTGCTCTTCTCCCTACAAACCCTCTGACCTGAAGCTTGCTGGTAATTCTCCAAAAGTTTCACCAAATTCTTCACACTCTTCATATTTCCCTTGCAAAAAATCATAATATCATCAGCAAAAAATAAATGAGTTGGAGCAATACCCTTACGCTTACCATATAAGACATATCCTTAGTCTGAAAGAGTTTAGTGATGTTGCGGCTAAGCACATCCTCAATCAAAACAAAAATAAGAGGAGAAAGAGGATCCCCCTGCCGTAAACCCTATTAATCTTGAAGTAACCCTCCGGACTACCATTAAGAAGAATAGAAATACGCGCCGAATCCAGAATTTTCCAAATCCAAGAGCACCAATCTTCAGAAAAACCATACCTTCTAAAAACTTCAAGAACAAAAGACCAGCTCACAGTATCAAAAGCCTGAGAGATATCAAGCTTCAAACCCAAATTACCGTCCTTCCTTTTGATGTGCAATTCATTCACCATCTCAGAAGCTAAACTAATATTCTCATGGATATTCCTTCCCTTCATGAAAGCCACTTGCTCTTCAGACACCAACTTACCCAACACACTACCAAGCCTCGTAGCCAAGATTTTAGTAAAAATCTTAAAGAAGAAATTACTTAAACCAATCGGCCTAAAGTTCTTCAAACTAGCAGCTCCCCTAACCTTTGCAAGCAAAAGAATAAGACTAGAATTAACCCCATTAGGAATGGTTTTAGAAGACCATCAATAAGTAACCGCTAAAATCAGATTCCTATGAATAATCTCCCAACAATGTCTATAAAAACACCCCGAGAAACCATCCGGACCAGGCGCACTATCATCTCCCAAATCAAAAACCGCCTGTTTAATCTCATCACAAGTAGGAATAGCATCCAACATATGCGACTCCTCCACAGTAATAGAATCATGATCATAATCAAAAAGAGTTTCACTTACCTGACTATCTTCACCATTGAATTTAGCCTGATAATAAGAAACCACATGAGCACTAAGATGAACCGGATCGGTAATAGTACTCCCATCTTCAGCAACAAGCTCCGAGATTGTATTAGCACTTCTACGAATTTTAATAGAGTTGTGAAAGAAAGAAGTGTTACTAGAACCCTCCAACAACCACTTATTTCTAGATTTTTGCTTTAACATTATATTCTGCTGCCTTTGAATATCTTGAACCTCAACAAGCGCATCCTTCATATTATTAAGTTTAGAAACATCAAAAGGATCTACATCTGAAATTCTACTAGCTACCCCAAACTTACGAGTTGCTTGCTTTAATCTAGCATTGACATTGCCAAAAACAGATTGATTCCATAACTTGATAGCCTCCTTCAACCGCTTCAATTTGAAAGGAAAGATAAAACCATGATTACCATACACCGGCGCCATCCAAGATAACTCCACCATCTTCAAAAAATCCGGATGAGAAAACCACATCTTCTGAATACGAAAAGGAGCACGTCTAGGACGAGGATCACAAAAAGGAAAACCAATAAGAGTCGAATGGTCAGAAACTTCCCTAGGAAGAGATTTACACCTCCAATTCGAAAACTTAGACAACCAAGGTTCATTAATAATAGCACGATCCAACTTACTAATAATTCTTCCAACACCAGCCTGGCCATTGGTCCAAGTAAACTTAGACCCCAACGACTCAGCTTCAAACACGTTATTATCCTCCATCCAATCATAAAACTCATTAATACAAGAGATACGAGTTACCCTACCCCCTTTCTTTTCATCTTGACGAAGAACACAATTGAAATCACCCATAACCAACCAAGGAGTAGTTGCGTCAACAACAGCAAGTTGACTCCAAAGCCTCCTTCGAAACACTTGAATATAACTAGCATGAACAAAAGAGATAAATACCCCCTCAGTTTTAACCGTAATGGCCTGCCTAGACATATTAATCACCAACGGCTCCTCAATACAATCATCCCAAAGAATACACAAATTACCCAAAGAACTAGAAGTAGAATTATGAATTACCTTTTTATTATAACCAGCCAAATTTAACCTTATCATAACATTGTCAGTGCAACGAATCTTAGGCTCAGCAATACAAAGTACAACTGTCCTGAACTCATGCACCAACTTACGTAACTTACTACCCGCTTCCACCTTCGCCACCCCATTAATATTCCAATAGAGAACTCTCATCAGGAAACACTCTTCTTATATTTATGAATAGCTTGTGGAATCTTGCTAGGAATCCTACTTTGTAAAACAGGTGAGACACCCTTTCTAACTCGGTTTCCCAAAGCATTCACTTCAGAATCCGAATCTGATTTGGAATCACTAAAACGTTGCTGAGAAGAACTAGAACTTGTAAGCAAAACCCTGCTTGGTTTCCTACTTTTCTTTGGCATATCCACTGGTATTTCCGCCCACTTAACAACCTTAACACCTGATGAAGCTTTCTCAGGCGTCAACTCTTCATCCGAACTACCTCCAGAAGAGTTTTCAGCAGCATCCGAACCCCCTCCCGAATAGTGTTCAGCATCATCATCATCAACACCCAACTCATCATTCAAGACATTGAACTTATTAGGAGAAACCACAATAGGAGCTTCAGCAACCGCTCTGTATCTTGAGATATCCTCAATATTATCAACCACCATGTCTTGCAAAGACTTATTACCAGCCTCAACCGGCGTAAAATAAGAACTAGCCTCATTCCTATCACTAGAGTGATTAGATCTATCACCACTCTTAGTTGACTTATATGAGGTTGCAATTTCAACCATTGACAACCCACTATCCAAACCCTTTTTCAAAGCAAACGCCTTCTTAGCCTTCTCAAAAGCTTCAGTCGCTGCATGAAGATTGGCTTCAGAAGACGCTAATTCATTCTCTAGCTGAACAGTTTGCTCCAAACCAACAACACTCTCCACTATACCAGCTTCAACCACCCCATTCACCACAGCTCCACCATGCCCTACAGCAAGAGATTCATCCACATTATCACCAGCACCGTTAACAACCTCATTAACCACAACAGCACCAACGTTCACACCACCTACAGCAGCGCCAACACCTACAGCAACAGCGTTTGCACCCTCACCAGCCGTGGTTGCATCCTCTCCAGCACCTACCTTACGGTTTCTCCTATTACGCACATTCTGCCACTCCCCTTTCGCATCGGCCTTAGACGATTTCTCATCATTCTTTTGTTGTCTTCTACATTCATCATTATTATGACCAATTATGCAGCACTTCATACAGAATTTAGGTGATTTTGGGATATCCAAGTATTTCCAAAACGTCCTCCCCCCAGCTGTTATCTTAATTCTACTTGGAATATGTTTTGCCAAATCCACATCTACCAAAACTGAGGCAAAGTTTCCATACTCCAGATTTAGGGTTCTTTGATCAACCACAATTGGAGTCCCTAAAACTTTTCCCATTGATAACAAGTTCTTCTCAGTCCATAGTTCTGCATGTAAACCAGGAAAGTGAACCCATACGTTTGCATGGGAAGTTATTTGACGATCAGGATCAAAACCTGGGTACCAATCCATCAACTTGAGTTCATGCTGTTGAGCAAACCACTTTGTACGTATGATTCTCTCCTTAGTTTCCTCATCTTGTAGCATAATAACAAAGAAACCTTTTCCCATAGTCATAAACCTAACAGAATTAGGATTAATCTGCCATTGAGAGATTAAAACTGTTTTTACCTCAAAGAACTTCAGTCCCGTGAAGTTTAATCTTGCAATGAAGCTGTGTTGAAAGGGTTTACAACCCTCTTCATAGAAGTCCGCAGGTATAACAAGGGACGGCTCTCCATCAATCAGAGTAGGATTAGGTAAACAAGTAATATCAACTCCTGTTGGCTTTAGGGTTTGTTTTGCCTTTACCTTGTCCGCAAAGGATTGGTGTTGCTGAATCCGTGATGAACTATGATTATCCTCTACCATATTGAATCCAAAGTGAATGAAACCTACGTGAAAAAATCCTAAACCCTAGTGTTTTCGCCAGAGTTTCTCTCTCCTCTCATTATGTTTTTTCCCATTCAAAAATTATTTGGTCGCAGGGTTAACTAATCCCCTGGCTAGTAGATACTAGTGCTACAAAATATAATTAACTTAAAGCTTTTTCAGAGATTTTTAGAGATTCTCAGAGCTCTTTAGATATTTTAGGGATTTTTAGAGTTTTCAGGGTTTTTAAGAGTTTTCAAGGATGTTTAGAGAACATTCAAAGTTGATCGTCACTATTGTAGGGATTTGTTATTATCATTCTTTAACGAATATCCTAGCTTGTAGATCCCAGTGCTAAGGAGTATAATTAAATTTAAGCTTTTCAAAGCTTTTTGGAGTCTTCCTGAGCTTTTTAGAGTTTCTCAAAGCTCTTTCAAGGCTCTTTTGTGTTTTTAGGAAACATTCAAAGATAATCTTCATTATTGTTGGGGAATTTTGTTAATATCATTCTTTATAAAGAATTAAGTTACTTTAGGTTGGCTTTAACGAATCCCCTGGCTAGTAGATACTAGTGCAACGAAATGTAATCAACTTAGAGCTTTTTAGAGTTTTTCAGAGCTCTTTAGATATTTTAGGGATTTTTAGAGTTTTCAGGTTTTTTTTTTAGAGTTTTCAAGGCTTTTTTGAGAACATTTAAAGTTGATCTTTACTATTGTAGGGATTTGTTATTATCATTATTTAACGAATCTCCTAGCTTGTAGATCCTAGTGCAACAGAGTATAATTAAGTTTTAAGCTTTTCAAAGCTTTTTAGAGTCTTCCTGGGCTTTTTAGAGTTTCTCAGAGCTCTTTCAGGGCTCTTTTGTGTTTTTAGGGTTTTTAGGAAACATTCAAAGATAATCTTTCAGTTGGGTTTAAAAATCCCCTGGCTAGTAAATACTAGTGCTACGAAATATAATTAACTTCTAGCTTTTTCAGAGCTTTTCAGAGTTTCTATGAGCTCTTTAGATATTTTAGGGCTATTTAGAGTTTTCAGGGTTTTTTAGAGTTTTCAAGGCAGTTTAGAGAACATTCAAAGTTGATCTTCACTATTGTAGGGATTTGTTATTATCATTCTTTGACGAATATCCTAGCTTGTAGATTCGAGTGCTACGAAGTATAATTAAATTTAAGCTTTTCAAAGCTTTTTGGAGTCTTCTTGAGCTTTTTAGAATTTCTCAGAGCTCTTTCAAGGCTCTTTAGTGTTTAGGTAACATTCAAAGATAATCTTCATTATTGTAGGGTAATTTTGTTAGTATCATTCTTTATAAATAATTAAGTTACTTTCAGTTGGCTTTAACGAATCCCCTGGCTAGTAGATACTAGTTCTAGGAAATATAATTAACTTAAACATCTACTAGCCAGGGGATTCGATAATGATCCTCTTTTTGGGTGTTGAGGAAAGAGAATGTCCGTTTTTTTCTATTTTTGGCGACTTTGGAAAACCATTTTTTTTCTCGTTTAGGGTTTCAAGCTTCACGATTTGGATTATCAGAATCAATTCTTTGATTCATGATGATTCATTCTTCAGTTAACATTCCTAGTAGCTCAAATCAGAACCATGCTAAAACAGTTTCTTTTGCTGAAAAAGTTAGGGAACGTAAAACCCTAAATCCAACTTCAGTTGATATTTCTTTGTCACCAAACCCTACTCTTATTGAGGGTGAGCCAGCTCTTGTCATTCCTAATGATTATTATCAGGAAGGGTGTAAGCCATTTCAACATAGCTTCATAGCTAGGCTGGATACTACAGGTTTAAAGTTTGTGGAGGTTCAAAAAATCCTTGAAAATCAATGGAAACTTAAGAATAGGTGTAAGTTTATACCTATGAGCAAAGGATTCTTTGTTATTATGTTATCATCAGAATTGGACAAGGAGAAGATACGTGCTGAAAAGTGGTTTGTCAATCAACAAATTCTGAGGTTGATTGATTTGTACCCAGGCTTTAATCCTGATAAACAAAGAACGTCCCATGCAGCTGTTTGGGTACGTTTTCTTGGTCTCCCTATTGAGATATGGACTGAGAGATCATTACTTTCTATTGGGAAAATCCTTGTAACACCAATTGTGGTGGATCAAAGAACCCTAAATCTGGAATATGGTCACTTCGCAGCTGTTTTGGTAGATATAGACTTCGCAAAGCATATTCCTGAACGCATCTCTATCACTACAGGAGGTAAAAAAATTTGGCAATATGTTGATATACCAAATTCACCTAAATTCTGTTTATCTTGCAATATTATTGGGCATGTTGATGGTGAATGCAAAAAGAAGAATAGCATGAAGACTGCTGGTAAGGAAAAACAGATTGTTCATAAACCTACAATACAAGTTTGGCAAGCAAAATCAGCTAAAACTGATTAGGAAGAGGAGAAGTCTTTGAATCTGGATAATATGGAGGATAATACGGTTGGTGCTTAAGCTGATGATACACAGTTGAAGGAGGAGCTTGATCGCTCTGAATCTGAGGTTCGTGAAGCTTAGCTTAGATTGCAAAACGATTTCATCCAAGGAAGCGCTTGCTGCACGTACACAATCTGCTCATGCAGACCATGCAAAAGTAACGCAAGTGACATCTAATACTCAAATTCAGTCCGAGAAGAAGCAAAACTCTGAAGTTCAGTCCGTGTATGAGTTGGAAACCCAGACAAGGGTCGTGAACAAACAAAATTCCATGGCTAAATCTGTGAACAAAGATGGGATACAAGCCGTGAACAAACCAATACCTAAGTGTTTTAAAACTTCAGAAACTGTTGGGTCTCGTGAAACTACAACTAAAGAAGATAATGCACGTACAGATTCTATCAATGCAGGCCATGTGGATGCACTTTATCAGTCTGGTGCTCAGTCCGTGGTTGAATTGATAAAATATAAAAACACTCATACTGAAGTTATTGATGAAGCTAATCAGTTGGAAAAGGAGCTTGCTAAATCTGTTGTTGAGTTGCGCGAAGCTCAGATGAAGTTTATTCATTGTAAAAATACTCTTGCAGCTCAGAAAGATATAGCTTTACGTAAAAATCAGGAAGACATGGCTGCACAGAGTTTTTCTAAAGACGAATGGACTGAAGTGAAAGGAAAGAAATCCCCTAGTAAAGGTACTTCTTTCTCTTTTACTCCTTTTGAGAATGATTATACTCCTTTGTGGATGAGTTGATGCAAATTGAATTTGTGATTAAAAACAAATTTGATGTCCTAGCATCTGAGTTAGGCCTTGATAATGTTATTATTGAGGAGGAGGAGGAGGAACAATTGGAATCTAGTGACTCAGATGTTAGTATGGGATCTAAAAATTGGGGTGAGGTTGATGCTGACATTTTAGCAAGGAAAAAAGCTAGGAAAGTTGCCAAACAGGCTGCTAATATTATAGCAAAGCGTTCTTTGCAATCTGATTCAAGTTTGGAATCTTCTCCCAGCAAGTCTATTGAGGAATCTCCGAGCCGTGACACTAACATGGAAATTCAAGCGGGGTTGGTTGATACTGTTTTTGTTAAGAATAATATTTTGTCTAAGGAAGAATTAGAGGTGGAAAGCAATATTCAGTTGGAAGATGTGCGCGCTCAGTTCATTAGAACTCCAGCTTTTAGACAATAATATTTCAAAGAAAAGAGGGAGCAAATGGAAAGAATGAATTCAAAGAAAAAATCTCCTAGTAAGTTGTCTCCTATTAACTTTGCCACTGAGGATGAAGACGGAGAGTTTGATGTGGATGAAGATGAAGATATCTTGGGTAATTATGCTTTTGATACGGATATTATGGATGAATTTTTTTCTAAGAGAAAATTGTATAGAGTTGGTAGCAGCAGAAGTAATTTGAAAGGAGTTGGCTATAGATATATGTAGCTTCTTTTAATTTTCGTTTTTGTGGTTATTACTTTTCTTATTTCTTAAAAGTTATTTAGACCCCTTTGGTTTATGGGGGTAGGAGTTTTGTGCTCTAAGTTTGTAATTCTTGTAATTATGTTTTTTTTTGTTATAATAAACTTTGGAATTAAAAAAAAATAATAATAATTAACTTAAAGCTTTTTCAGAGCTTTTTAGAGTTTCTCAGAGCTCTTTAGATTTTTCAGAGCTCTTTAGATATTTTAGGGCTTTTTAGAGTTTTCAAGGCTGTTTAAAGAACATTCAAAGTTGATATTCACTATTGTAGGGATTTGTTATTATCATTCTTTAACGAATATCCTAGCTTGTATATCCTAGTGCTACGGAGTATAATTAAATTTAAGCTTTTCAAAGCTTTTTGGAGTCTTCCTGATCTTTTTAGAGTTTCTCAAAGATCTTTCAGGGCTCTTTAGTGTTTTTAGGAAACATTCAAAGATAATCTTCATTATCGTAGGGAATTTTGTTAGTATCATTCTTTATAAAGAATAAAGTTACTTTCAGTTGGCTTTAACGAATCCCCTGGCTTGTAGATACTAGTGCTACGAAATATAATTAACTTAAAACTTTTTCAGAGCTTTTAAGAGCTTCTCAGAGCTCTTTAGATATTTTAGGGCTTTTTAGAGTTTTCAGGGTTTTTTAGAGTTTTCAAGGCTGTTTAGAGAACATTCAAAGTTGATCTTGACTATTGTAGGGATTTGTTATATCATTCTTTAACGAATATCCTTGCTTGTAGATCGCAGTGCTACGGAGTATAATTAAATTTAAGCTTTTCAAAGCTTTTTGGAGTCTTCCTGAGCTTTTTAGAGTTTCTCAGAGCTCTTTCAAGGCTCTTTAGTGTTTTTAGGAAACATTCAAAGATAATCTTCATTATTGTAGGGGAATTTTGTTAGTATCATTCTTTATAAAGAATTAAGTTACTTTAGGTTGGCTTTAACGAATCCCCTGGCTAGTAGATACTAGTGCAACGAAATGTAATTAACAACTTTTTAGAGTTTTTCAGAGCTCTTTAGATATTTTAGGGATTTTTAGTTTTCAGGGTTTTTTTAGAGTTTTCAAGGCTTTTTGAGAACATTTAAATTTGATCTTCACTATTTTAGGGATTTGTTATTATCATTATTTAACGAATCTCCTAGCTTGTACATCCCAGTGCAACAGAGTATAATTAAATTTTAAGCTTTTCAAAGCTTTTTGTAGTCTTTCTGGGATTTTTAGAGTTTCTCAGAGCTCTTTCAGGGCTCTTTAGTGTTTTTAGGGTTTTTAAGAAACATTCAAATATAATCTTAATTATTGTAGGGAATTTTGTTAGTATCATTCTTAATAAATAATTAAGTTACTTTCAGTTGGGTTTTAAAAATCCCCTGGTTAGTAGATACTAGTGCTACGAAATATAATTAACTTAAAGCTTTTTCAGAGCTTTTTAGAGTTTTTCAGAGCTCTTTAGATATTTTAGGGATTTTTAGGGTTTTTTTAGAGTTTTCAAGGCATTTTAGAGAACATTCAAAGTTGAACTTCACTATTGTAGGGATTTGTTATTAGCATTCTTTAACAAATTTCCTAACTTGTAGATCCCAGTGCTACGAAGTATAATTAAATTCAAGCTTTTTAAAATTTTAAGAGTCTTCCTAAGATTTTTAGAGTTTCTTACAGCTCTTTCATGGCTCTTTAGTGTTTTTAGGAAACATTCAAAGATAATATTCATTATTATAGGGAATTTTGTTAGTATCATTCTTTATAAAGAATTAAGTTACTTTCAGTTGGCTTTAACGAATCCCCTGGCTAGTAGAGATACTAGTGCTATGAAATGTAATTAACTTAGAGCTTTTAATAGTTTTTCAGAGCTCTTTAGATATTTTAGAGCTTTTTAAAGCTTTTGGGTTTTTTAGAGTTTTCAAGGCTTTTTTGGGAACATTCAAAGTTGATCTTCACTATTGCAGGGATTTGTTAATTTAACGAATATCCTAGCTTGTAGATCTCAGTGCTACGGAGTATAATTAAATTTTAAGCTTTTTGGAGTCCTCCTGAGCTTTTTTTAGAGTTTCGCAGAGCTCTTTCAGGGCTCTTTAGTGTTTTTAGGAAACATTAAAAGATAATCTTCACTATTGTAGGTATTTCTGTTAGTATCATTATTTATAAAGAATTAAGTTACTTTCAGTTGGCTATAATGAATCCCCTGGCTAGTAGATACTACTGCTAGAAAATGTAAGTAACTTAGAGATTTTTAGAGTTTTTTTCAGATCTCTTTAGATATTTTAGGGATTTTTAGAGTTTTCAGGGTTTTTTTAGAGTTTTCAAGGCTTTTTTGAGAACATTGAAAGTTGATCTTCACTATTGTAGGGATTTGTTATTATCATTCTTTAACAAATTTCCTAGCTTGTAGATCCTAGTGCAACACATTATATTTAGATTTTAAGCTTTTCAAAGCTTTTTGGAGTCTTCCTGAGCTTTTTAGAGTTTCTCAGAGCTCTTTTAGGGATCTTTAGTGTTTTTAAGGATTTTAGGAAACATTCAAAGATAATCTTCATTATTGTAGGGTATTTTGTTAGTGTCATTATTTATAAAGAATTAAGTTACTTTCAGTTGGCTTTAACGAATCCCTTGGCTAGTAGATAATAGTGCAACGAAAAGTAATTAACTTAGAGCTTTTTATAGTTTTTCAGAGCTCTTTTGATATTTTAGGGCTTTATAGAGTTTTCAGGGTTTTTTAGAGTTTTCCAGGCTGTTTAGAGAATATTCAAAGTTGATCTTCACTATTGTAGGGATTTGTTATTATCATTCTTTAACGAATATCCTAGCTTGTAAATCCCAGTGCTACGGAGTATAATTAAATTTTAACTTTTCAAAGCTTTTTGGAGTCTTCCTGAGCTTTTTAGAGTTTCTCAGAGCTCTTTCAATGATCTTTAGTGTTTTTAGGAAACATTCAAAGATAATCTTCATCATTGTAGGGAATTTTGTTAGTATCATTATTTATAAAGAATTAAGTTACTTTCGGTTGGCTTTAACGAATCCCCTGGCTAGTAGATACTAGTGCAACGAAATGTAATTAACTTAGAGCTTTTTAGAGTTTTTCAGAGCTCTTTAGATATTTTAAGGATTTTTAGAGTTTTCAGGTTTTTTTTAGAGTTTTCAAGGCTTTTTTGAGAACATTTAAAGTTGATCTTCACTATTGTAGGGATTTGTTATTATCATTCTTTAACAAATCTCCTAACTTGTAGATCCCAGTGCAACATAGTATAATTAAATTTTAAGCTTTTCAAAGCTTTTTGGAGTCTTCCTGAGCTTTTTAGAGTTTCTCAGAGCTCTTTCAGGGCTCTTTAGTGTTTTTAAGGATTTTAGGAAACATTCACAGATAATCTTCATTATTGTAGGGTATTTTGTTAGTATAATTCTTTATAAAGAATTAAGTTACTTTCAGTTGGCTTTAACAAATCCCCTGGCTAATAGATACTAGTGCTACGAAATGTAATTAACTTAGAGCTTTTTATAGTTTTTCAGAGCTCTTTAGATATTTTAGGGCTTTTTAGAGTTTTCAAGGCTTTTTTGAGAACATTCAAAGTTGATCTTCACTATTGTAGGGATTTGTTATTATCATTCTTTAACGAATATCCTAGCTTGTAGATCCAAGTTCTACGGAGCATAATTAAATTTAAGCTTTTCAAAGATTTTTGGAGTCTTCCTGAGCTTTTTAGAGTTTCTCAGAGGTCTTTCAGGGCTCTTTAGTGTTTTTTGGATTTTTAGGAAACTTTTTTTTTTGATAAGTCAAAAAATTGTAATTAACAAATTTACAAGAAATAGTTCACAAGAAAAGAGGTCACAACAACTTTTTTTTTTGATAAGTCAAAAATTTGTATTAATAGATAACAAAATTTACAAGAAATAGTTTACAAGAAAAGAGGTTACAGCAACCCCAAAAACTTGAAACTATTTGAACCGATAATAATCAAAATTAGGATGTTCAACAAAAATTAAGAAAGGTGGTTTTCCATTGTAGTGTACTCCCACTTCATTACTCAATAAACAACCCCGCTTAGCCATTGCATCAGCTGAAAAATTCACCTCCCTAAAAGTGTAAATGAAACGTATAGACGTATAGTGTCTACAGATCATAATCCATCTATTCCTTGCAAACCAAGGAATGGAATTATTCTTGAAAGCTTCAACAACTCCCATAGAATCAGACCGTATACAAATACGAGAAAAACCCCATTGCATAGCCCACTCCAAACCAACAATAATGCCATACAATTCCGCTAAATAATTCGTCGTGACTCCTAGCCCAATACTCATAGCACCAAGAACTGAACAATGCTCATCCCTAGCTTCTACACCTGCACCCGCAACGCCTGCGTTACCTCTCGCCGCTCCATCACAACAAATTTGTAATTCATTAGCCTCAGGCGGTAACCAAAAACAAGCCACAGGATGATGCCACTTCACACTACGGTGCTGAACTCTAAAATAGTTCAGAAGAACAACATCATCAGCACTATTGTTCATATGACCCTTGAGCCGAATTGAATAACCTTTTATCAACTTCAGAACGCGCTTATGAAAGATACTCCAATTAGGCTTCTTATCCTCGAAAACAGCCTTGTTTCGCAACTGCCATATCTCCGACCTAAGAGCAGGTCACAGCAACCCCAAAAACTTGGAAACTATATAAATCCATAATAAGCAACATTAGGATATTCAACCGAAATTAAAAAATAAGGTCTTCCTTCGTAGTGCATTCCCACTCCATTATCTAGGAAACAACCTTTCTTTGCCATTGAATCTGCATCAAAATTAGCCTCCCTATGAGTATGGATAAATCTAATTGAATCATAATTCTTACAAACCTCCAACCATCGCAGTCTAGAAAACCAAGGAATATTAGAATTTGTAAGTGCCTCCACAACACATGAAGAATCTGACCTGATGCAAATTCGTCTCATGCCCCATCTTATAGCCCATTCCATTCCAACAATGATCCCATATAACTCATCCAAGTAGTTTGTTGTTACGCCAAAGCCGATTGACATTGCTCCCAAAACATTACAAAAGGAATCTCTAGTTATTGCACCTGCACCAGCCATACATGGGTTCCCCCTTGCCGCACCATCACAACATAATTGAAGTTCATTAACCTCAGGAGGACGCCAAAAACATTACACCGAGTTGAGAAATTTGACACTCCTATGCTGCACTTTGAAGTAGTCCAAAATAATCACGTCCTCAGCTGAATTCCTCATATGACCCTTTAATCGAACTGAGTAGTCCTGTATCAGCTTTAAAACGCGTATGAAGAACAAATTCCAGTTGGGACGCTTATGTTCCAAAACTCCTTTATTCCGCAAATGCCACAACTCAGATTTTAGAACAAGATAAGCCACAAACTACGTACCATATTACTCCTTCCTTTTGCTGCTTTGTAAGAAGTAACGAGATTTGCATTGGGCTGCAAACTAAAAATGTCAGAGAGACAATTCCAAGCACGAGCATCAAAGCAACAGTTAAACAACACATGCTCCAGATCTTCCTCGTGAATACCACACAGACAACACTTGTTAGCTAGTTGGATTTTGAATCTTTGCTGCAGCAGGTCGTAAGTAGCACAAGCTCCTCGGACGAACTTCCAGTTCTTCCCCGCCAAGCCAGGGTGAACTTTCTTCCTCTAGATCAACGAAGCCGCGTCCATGATAGGATATTTCTGTCGGAATAAGTCCCTAGCAGAACTTACGCTGAAAATCCCCTTCATGTCTGGCATCCAAACTCTATTATCATCACCTCTGAGTGGTCTTGGTGGCTGATTAAAATCTAAACCAGTTGTATTAATCCTCTCCAGTTGCGCTTCAGTGAATTCCCAATGGTCACCAGCCCAAAAATCACCAACCATAATTGTTTTATCCAAGTTCTGGTTGTCCAGCAAGTCTGCCAAACACATGTCAGCACACCAATTATCAAAGTAAAGAGAAGTGGACCTACCATCAACCAAGAAAACTTTGGTGTGTTTTTCCACCAAATCATACACCCAACGAATACCCGGCAGAATGGAAGACTTGACACCATACTTTTCGATGCAACCATTTCTCCCAAAGAACTTAGCTCTAAGAAAACCAGCCAATTCCTTCTTAGAGTTCCTTATATGTGACCACAGTTTCATAATAAGCGCCTTATTCATGGTAGCCATTCGAACCAAGCCTAAACCCCCTTACTCAAAAGGACAACAGACTTTATCAAAGGCGACAACAACAACACGACTAACTTTAGCATCTCCCGACCAAATAAAATTCCTAATTTCCCTCTCACATTGCAAAATGAATTTTTTAGGCCACTTATAAACTGCCATATTATGAATCGAATAACTTACAATAACCGTCTTGACAAGAACAATACGATCATGAAAAGAAAGCAATCTTCCCTTCCAACCTGCAAGTTGAGACTTATGGAGACTATGATTTGAATCAAATTATTTCTGTTCTCATTCCCAAGAAGAAGAAATTTAGAGTTGGAAATAAGGGACGAAAACGTTTTTAATTTTCTAGTTTTCTTCTTTTTGCATGTTTTTTCGTGTTTAGGAGCTTATTTTATGAGTTTTTAGAGTTTTTTTCCCCTTTGGTTTATGGGGGTGGGGAGGCCTAGAGCCTCCAATTTTGTAATTCTTGTAATTACGTTTTTTTGCTTTAATAAACCATTTTGACCTAGCAAAAAAAAATGATACTTAATTTTTTCAATCACATTACTAATGTGATGATAACGAACTGTTCCAGGCATAATTTGCACCCCCAAATAACGGTCTAGAAAAGTTTCCACACTCATACCAAGCAGATCAGCAAGATAATTTCTTCTACTCAAAGAACCTCCTTCATAATAAAGCTTACTCTTTTGCCTGCAAACGTTTTTCCCCGAAGCGGCTTGATATTTCCCCAAAACCTCCACCAGATTATGAATGCTTTTAAGATTTCCTTTACAAAAAGTTATAATATCATCGGCAAAGAAAAGGTGAGTAGGAGAGACACCATTTCTAGTAACCATATGAGTCATTTTCTTTTCACTAAAGAGTTTCGTAAGATTCCTGCTGAGAACATCCTCAATCAAAACAAAAATCAAGGGAGAAAGGGGATCACCTTGATGCAGACCTCTATTAATTTTGAAATAACCCTCCGAATTGCCATTCAAAAGAACAGAGATTCTTGCAGAACTCAAAATATCCAAAAGCCAAGCACCCCACTTCTCCGAGAAGCCATATCTACGAAAAACTTCCAAAACAAAGGTCCAACTAACAGTGTCAAAAGCCTAAGAAATATCAAGTTTAAGACCAATGTTACCATCCTTTCGCTTGATATGAAGCTCATTAACCATTTCCGAAGCCAAACTTATATTTTCATGGATGTTACGACCCTTCATAAAAGCTACCTGCTCCTCAGAAACAAGCTTATCCAACACACTTCTTAGTCTAGTAGCTAAAATCTTAGTAAAAATTTTGAAGAAAAAATTACTAAGACCAATCGGTCGAAAATTACGGAGATTATTCGCACCACTTACCTTGGCCAAAAAAATAATCAAAGAAGAATTGACTCCATTAGGAATGTGACCGGTATTCCAACAATAAATAATGGCACTTACCAAATCCTCATGAATAATATCCCAGCAATGCCGATAAAAACACCCAGAGAAGCCATCCGGACCCGGAGCACTATCAGCACCCAACTCGAAAACAACTTGTTTAATTTCTTTAGAGTCGGAATTTTTTCCATGGCCTGACTTTCTTCAATAGAAATTCTGGGGTGCTCAAAATTGAATAAGTCATCCTCAATCTGCGTCTCCTGTCCATTGAACTTATCCTCATAGTAGTGCACAACGTGATTGCGCAAATCATTATAGTCTGACAAAATAGAACCATTAACATCAACCAATTCAGAAATAGTGTTGCTACTCCTCCGAATGCGAATGTTGTTATGAAAAAAAAGTGGTATTACTCGAACCCTCCACCAGCCATTAGTTTCTCGATTTCTGCTTCAACATAGTAGCTTTTTGAAGCCTGGTTTCTGAAAGAATATCCATAGCTTCCTTCATGACATTTAACTTGACCGTATCAGTTGGATCCTCATCTGAGTTCCTAACAGCTGTTTCAAAACAGAGCTGATCTTGTTTTAAACGAGAGTTTATATTGCCAAAAACTCTCAGATTCCAATCCTTCATCACCACCTTCAATCTTTTCATCTTGAATGGGAAAATAAAATCAGGTGAACCATGGGATGGGGCATTCCAACTATCACTGACCATACGGCTGAAATCTGAGTGCAGGAACCACATTTTTTGAACTCTAAAGGGAGCTCTGTTCGGTCTAGGAACCACAAAAGGATAACCAATAAGCGTAGAATGATCGGAAACTTCCCTAGGATGAGCTTTACACCGACAATTCTCGAACCTTGCTAACCAAGCACCATTAATAATAGCCCTATCAAGCTTACTAATGATTCTGTGAGTGCTAGATTGACTATTCGTACATGTATATTTACGTCCCAATGCATCAGCTTCGAAAAGGTTGTTATCATCCATCCAGTCACTAAAATCATTGATAACTGAAGTTCTTGTAACAAGACCACCTTTCTTCTCATTATGACGCAAAATACAATTGAAATCTCCCATGACAAGCCAAGGAGTATCCTCATTATGCATAATAAGTTGCTGCCAAATTCTCCTTCTAGTTGTCTAAATACAACTAGCATGAACAAAAGATATATGCACACCATCCACCATAATGGTGATAGCTTGTTTACTCATGTTGACAACCTCAGGATTCAGACCATTCAAGCTACAAATCCAAAGATTAGCAATGCCTGAAGAAGAATTTTTAATAATAACTGGAGAGTAACCTGCAGACTGAAGACGGCACCCAAATCTAGTTGATCAAGCCACTTTTGGTTCTGTCAAACAGAAAATATCAGGTTTAAAATATCTAATTAACTCAGCAATTTTAGATTGTGCTGCCTCACGCGCAACACCGTTTACATTCCAAAAGAGAACCCGCATAATTAAACTCTGGGTTTGAGTTTATTAGTTAGCTTAACTTGGTTAGCAGAATTTGAGGAGGGTATAAGACCTGGTGAAGAGCCTTTGCGTGCACGAATTCCAAGTGCAGAATCATCATCCGACTCCTAAAAGGAATCCTGGTCCTTCAAGGCTTCTATCGTGTTTTGAATATCAATAAGTTGTTGACGCTTAGCTTTCTTAGCTACTTCATCAAGTTTTCCAAGCATAAGAAGATCACTTCCAGTGTTATCACCTAGTATATTAAACTTATTGTGAGAGACATACTCAGAACTTTCCTCAAGCGCATTAAACAAAGGTGTGGACGAGGACGAAGAAACAATCCTAGAAGGTGGAGGAAGTTTAGTTCTTGCCAATTCAACATTCCCACCTAACTTAGCGTTCAAGGCAGAGGTACTCAACGACCTTGCTTTACTAACTAAAACTGAATGCGTTAGAATGGCCTGTTTGTGTCTTTCGAACTCAGCAGTCGCCATACGCAAAACATCTACAGATTGAGCTAAACCGTCCTGCAACTGTAGTTCCAACTCAACAGCGTCATTGATGCATATAACCTCATTATCTGCCATATATTTTGAAGTACCTTCTCCAGCATGATTCACTATTTCAGGAAGAAAAGGGATAACCGGTGTTTTCTTGCCTTTCTTCTTCCTTCTCGCCTCTTTCCATTCATTACCCGCACTGGGTTCTGATAGATTCTGATTGTTAGATGGAGGGATAACAACCTGCTGTGAATTTTTGGCTACCATAGAACCTTGTTGTTGAGCATTACCAGTATTATTTTTTGATTTCTTCCGACACTCAGCATCAGTATGCCCAATAATACTGCAGTTAGAACAAAATTTAGGTTTCTTAATGATTTCGAAAGGCTGAAGGAAATCTAAACCTCCAACAGTGACATAAATATCTTCAGACTTGAGCTCAGCAAAATCAATATCGATGAGAACTGAGGAAAAGTGACCATATTCATGCGACAGAGTTCTCTTATGAACCTACAATGGGAGAACCCAGCGTTTTTCCCATAGCTAATAACGATTTTTCAATCCAAAACTCCATTGGAAGACCAGGGAATTTGACCCAAGCAATAGCACGAGAAGATCTTTGTTTATCAGCATCAAAACTAGGAAACTATTCCATTAGGTTTAGTTTCTGTTGAGCTACTACCCATTCTTCAACTTATAAAATCTTCAATTTATCTTCCTATGACAATAACTTGATGATGAAGAAACCCCTATTTAACGGAACCTGGACACAACCTTCACCAAGTTTCCATTGCATCTCTAGGTTTTTCTTCACATATGAAAAAAATAAGATCTTTAAAATCTAACCTCCCAATGAGGCTAAACTTCCAAATCGCACACCCTTCTAAATAGAGAATTAAGATATTTATAAAGAATTAAGTTACTTTATAGGGAATTCAAAGATAAAGTAAGTTACTTTATAAAGAATTAAGTTACTTTAAAGGGTTTTTAGGAAACATTCAAAGATAATCTTCACTATTGTAGGGAATTCTGTTAGTATCATTCTTTATAAAGAATTAAGTTACTTTAAGTTGGCTTTAATGAATCCCCTGGCAAGTAGATACTACTGCTACGAAATGTAATTAACTTAGAGCTTTTTAGAGTTTTTCAGAGCCCTTTAGATATTTTAGGCTTTTTAGAGTTTTCAGGGTTTTTTTGAGTTTTCAAGGCTTTTTAAAAAACATTCAAAGTTGATCTTTACTATTGTAGGGATTTCTTATTATCATTCTTTAACGGATCTCTAAGCTTGTAGATCCCACTGCTACGGAGTATAATTAAATTTAAGCATTTCAAAGCTCTTTGGAGTCTTCTTGAGCTTTTTAGAGTTTCTCAGAGCTCTTTCAGGACTCTTTAGTGTTTTTATGAAACATTCAAAGATAATCTTCATTAATGTAGGGAATTTTGTTAGTTACATTCTTTATAAAGAATTAAGTTACTTTGAGTTGGCTTTAACGAATCCCCTGGCTAATAGATACTAGTGCTACGAAATATAATTAACTTAAAGCTTTTTCAGAGCTTTTTAGAGTTTCTCAGAGCTCTTTGGATTTTTCAAAGCTCTTTAGATATTTTAGGGATTTTTAGAGTTTTCAGGGTTTTTTAGAGTTTTCAAGGATGTTTAGAGAACATTCAAAGTTGATATTCACTAGTGTAGGGATTTGTTATTATCATTCTTTAACGAATCTCCTAGCTTGTAGATCCCAGTGCTACGGAGTATAATTAAATTTAAACTTTTCAAAGCTTTTCGGAGTCTTCCTGAGCTTTTTAGAGTTTCTCGGAGCTCTTTCAGGGTTCTTTGGTATTTTTAAGGTTTTTAAGAAACATTCAAAGATAATTTTATTTTTGTAGGGAATTCTGTTAGTATCATTTTTTATAAAGAATTAAGTTACTTTCAGTTGGGTTTAAAGAATCCCCTGGCTAGTAGATACTAGTGCTACGAAATGTAATTAACTTAAAGCGTTTTAGAGTTTTTCAGAGCTCTTTAGATATTTTAGGGCTTTTTAGAGTTTTCAGGGTTTTTTAGAGTTTTCAAGACTTTTTTTAGCACATTCAAAGTTGATCTTCACTATTGTGGGGATTTGTTATTATCATTCTTTAACGAATCTCCTAGCTTGTAATCCCAGTGCTACGAAGTATTATTAAATTTAAGCTTTTCAAAGTATTTTGGAGTCTTCCTGACCTTTTTAGAGTTTCTCATAGCTCTTTCAATGCTCTTTAGTGTTTTTAGGAAACATTCAAAGATAATCTTCATTATTGTCGGGAATTTTGTTAGTATCATTCAAAGAATTAAGTTACTTTCAGTTGGCTTTAACAAATCCCCTGGCTAGTAGATACTACTGCAACAAAATGTAATTAACTTAGAGCTTTTTAGAGTTTTTCAGAGCTCTTTAGATATTTTAGGGATTTTTAGAGTTTTCAAGGCTTTTTTGAGAACATTTAAAGTTGATCTTTACTATTGTAGGGATTTTTTATTATCATTATTTAACGAATCTCCTAGCTTGTAGATCCCAGTGCAACATAGTATAATTAAATTTTAAGCTTTTCAAAGCTTTTTGGAGTCTTCCTGAGCTTTTTAGAGTTTCTCAGAGCTCTTTCAGGGCTCTTTAGTGTTTTTAGGGATTTTAGGAATCATTCAAAGATAATCTTCATTAATGTAGGGTATTTTGTTAGTATCATTCTTTATAAAGAATTAAGTTACTTTCAGTTGGCTTTAACGAATCCCCTTTTTTTTTGATAAGTCAAAAATGTATTAATCAAAAAATTATTTACACGATAGTAAGAGAGAAAAGAGGTCACGGAAACCCCAAAAACTCTCAAAACTATTTAAAACGGTAATAAGAAACATAAGGAGACTCAATCGAGTTTAGAAAAGTTGGACGGCCGGCATAATGCATACTCACTCCACTAGCTAACTTACAACCCCTCATAGCTAATTTATCCGAAGAAAAATTTGCCTCACGAATAGTGGGAACAAATCTAATAGACGCATACTTGTTGCGAACTTCCTCCCATCTTTGTCTAGCAAACCACGGTAAAGTACTACCTTCCATAGATGTTATCACACTAGCCGAGTCTGTTCTGATCATAAAAATCCCTAAAATATCTAAAGAGCTCTGAAAAATCTAAAGAGATCTAAAAAACTCTAAAAAGCTCTTTAAAAGCTTTAAGTTAATTATATTTCGTAGCACCAGTATCTACTAGCCAAGGGATTCTTTAAAGCCAACATAAAGTAACTTAATTCTTTATAAAGAAAGATATTAACAAAATTCCCTACAATAATGAATATATCTTTGAATGTTTCCTAAAAACCCTAAAGAACCCTGAAAGAGCTCTAAGAAACTCTAAAAGCTCAAGAAGGCTCCAAAAAGCTTTGAAAAGCTTGAATTTAATTATACTCTGTAGCACTGGGATCTACAAGCTAGGAGATTCGTTAAAGAATGATAATAACAAATCCCTACAATAGTGAAGATCAACTTTGACTGTTCTCTAGAAAGCATTGAAAAATCTAAAAAACCCTAAAAACCAACTTTAAAAATCCCTAAAATATCTAAAGAACTATAAAAATTCGAAAGAGCTCTGAAAAACTCTAAAAAGCTTGGAAAAATCTTTAAGTTAATTAGATTTCGTAGCACTAGTATCTATTAGCCAGTGGATTCGTTAAAGCCAACTGAAAGTAACGTAATTCTTTATAAAGAATGATACTAACAAAATTCCCTACAATAATGAAGATTATCTTTGAATGTTTCCTACAAACCCTAAAAACACTAAAGAGCTCTGAGAAACTCTAAAAAGCTCAGGAAGACTCCAAAAAGCTTTGAAACGCTTAAATTTAATTATACTCCGTAGCACTGGGATCTACAAACTAGGAGATTCGTTAAAGAATGATAATAATAAATCCCTACGATAGTGAAGATCAACTTTGAATGTTCTCTAAAATGCATTGAAAACTTACTCTAAAATCCCCTAAAATATCTAAAGAACTCTGAAAATTCCAAAGAGCTCTGAAAAACTCTAAAAAGCTCTGAAAAAGCTTTAAGTTAATAATATTTCGTAGCACTAGTATCTACTAGCCAGAGGATTCGTTAAAGCCAACTGAAAGTAACTTAATTCTTTATAAAGAATGATACTAACAAAATACCATACAATAATGAAGATTATCTTTAAATGGTACCTAAAACACTAGAGATCCTTGAAAGAGCTCTGAGAAACTCCAAAAAGCTCAGGAAGACTCCAAAAATCTTAGAAAATCTTAAATCTAATTATACTCCGTAGCACTGAAATCTACAAGCTTGGAAATTCGTTAAAGAGTGATAATAACAAATCCCTAAAAAAGTAGATCAACTTTGAATGTTCTCTAAAAATCCTTGAAAACTCTAAAAATCCCTGAAAAATATAAAAAGTCCTAAAATATCTAAAGAGCTCTGAAAAATCTAAAGAGATCTGAAAAACTCTAAAAAGCTCTGAAAAAGCTTTAAGTTAATTATATTTCGTAGCACGAGTATCTATTAGCCAGAGGGTTCTTTAAAGCCAACTGAAAGTAACTTAATTCTTTATAAAGAATGATACTAACAAAATTCCCTACAATAATGAAGATTATCTTTTAATGTTACCTATAAACCCTAAAAACACTAAAGAGCCCCGAAAGAGCTCTGAGAAACTCTAAAAAGCTCAAGAAGACTCCAAAAAGATTT
Organism: Papaver somniferum; assembly: GCF_003573695.1. Taxonomy (NCBI): domain Eukaryota; kingdom Viridiplantae; phylum Streptophyta; class Magnoliopsida; order Ranunculales; family Papaveraceae; genus Papaver; species Papaver somniferum. Next base: position 177,786,742 of record NC_039364.1, on the reverse strand, counting down.
GAAAAGCTTGAATTTAATTATACTCTGTAACACTAGGATATACAAGCTAGGATATTCGTTAAATAATGATAATAACAAATCCCTACAATAGTGAAGATCAACTTTGACTGTTCTCTAAAAAGCATTGAAAACTCTAAAAAAACCCTAAAAATTAACTCTAAAGACCCCTAAAATATCTAAAGAACTCTGAAAATTCCAAAGAGCTCTGAAAAACTCTAAAAAGCTCTGAAAAAGCTTTAAGTTAATTATATTTCGTAGCACTAGTATTTACTAGCCAGGGGATTCGTTAAAGCCAACTGAAAGTAACTTAATTCTTTATGAAAAATAATATTACCAAAAATCCCTACAATAATGAAGATTATCTTTGAATGTTTCCAAAAAACTCTAAAAACACTAAAGAGCCCTGAAAGAGCTCTAAGAAACTCTAAAAATCTCAAGAAGACTCCAAAAAGCTTAGAAAAGCTTAAATTTAACTATACTCCGTAGCACTGGGATCTAGAAGCTTGGAAATTCGTTAAAGAATGTTAATAACAAATCCCTAAAAAAGTAGATCAACTTTGAATGTTCTCGGAAAATCCTTGAAAACTCTAAAAAACCTTGAAAACTCTAAAAAACCTTGAAAACTATATAAAGCCCTAAAATATCTAAAAAGAGCTCTGAAAAATCTAAAGAGCTCTAAAAAACTCTAAAAAGCTCTGAAAAAGCTTTAAGTTAATTATATTTCGTAGCACCAGTATCTGCTAGCCAGGGGATTCTTTAAAGCCAACAGAAAGTAACTTAATTCTTTATAAGGAATGATATTAACAAAATTCCCTACAATAATGAAGATATCTTTGAATGTTTCCTAAAAACCCTAGAAACCCTAAAGAACCCTGAAAGAGCTCTAAGAAACTCTAAAAGCTCAAGAAGGCTCCAAAAAGCTTTGAAAAGCTTGAATTTAATTATACTCTGTAGCACTGGGATCTACAAGCTAGGAGATTCGTTAAAGAATGATAATAACAAATCCCTACAATAGTGAAGATCAACTTTGACTGTTCTCTAGAAAGCATTGAAAAATCTAAAAACCCTAAAAACCAACTTTAAAAATCCCTAAAATATCTAAAGAACTATAAAAATTCGAAGAGCTCTGAAAAACTCTAAAAAGCTCTGAAAAAGCTTTGAGTTAATTATATTTCGTAGCACTAGTATTTATTAGCCAGTGGATTCGTTAAAGCCAACTGAAAGTAACGTAATTCTTTATAAAGAATGATACTAACAAAATTCCCTACAATAATGAAGATTATCTTTGAATGTTTCCTTCAAACCCTAAAAACACTAAAGAGCTCTGAGAAACTCTAAAAAGCTCAGGAAGACTCCAAAAATCTTTGAAAAGCTTAAATTTAATTATACTCCGTAGCACTGGGATCTACAAACTAGGAGATTCGTTAAAGAATGATAATAATAAATACCTACGATAGTGAAGATCAACTTTGAATGTTCTCTAAAAATCATTGAAAACTTACTCTAAAATCCCCTAAAATATCTAAAGAACTCTGAAAATTCCAAAGAGCTCTGAAAAACTCTAAAAAGCTCTGAAAAAGCTTTAAGTTAATAATATTTCGTAGCACTAGTATCTACTAGCCAGAGGATTCGTTAAAGCCAACTGAAAGTAACTTAATTCTTTATAAAGAATGATACTAACAAAATTCCATACAATAATGAAGATTATCTTTAAATGGTACCTAAAACACTAAAGATCCTTGAAAGAGCTCTGAGAAACTCCAAAAAGCTCAGGAAGACTCCAAAAATCTTAGAAAATCTTAAATCTAATTATACTCCGTAGCACTGAAATCTACAAGCTTGGAAATTCGTTAAAGAGTGATAATAACAAATCCCTAAAAAAGTAGATCAACTTTGAATGTTCTCTAAAAATCCTTGAAAACTCTAAAAATCCCTGAAAACTATAAAAAGTCCTAAAATATCTAAAGAGCTTTGAAAAATCTAAAGAGATTTGAAAAACTCTAAAAAGCTCTGAAAAAGCTTTAAGTTAATTATATTTCGTAGCACGAGTATCTATTAGCCAGAGGGTTCTTTAAAGCCAACTGAAAGTAACTTAATTCTTTATAAAGAATGATACTAACAAAATTCCCTACAATAATGAAGATTATCTTTGAATGTTACCTATAAACCCTAAAAACACTAAAGAGCCCCGAAAGAGCTCTGAGAAACTCTAAAAAGCTCAAGAAGAATCCAAAAAGATTTGAAAAGCTTGAATTTAATTATACTCTATAGCACTGGGATCTACAAGCTAGGAGATTCGTTAAAGAATGATAATAACAAATCCCTACAATAGTGAAGATCAACTTTGACTGTTCTCTAAAAAGCATTGAAAACTCTAAAAAAACCCTAAAAATTAACTCTAAAAACCCCTAAAATATCTAAAGAACTCTGAAAATTCCAAAGAGCTCTGAAAGACTCTAAAAAGCTCTGAAAAAGCTTTGAGTTAATTATATTTCGTAGCACTAGTATTTACTAGCCAGGGGATTCGTTAAAGCCAACTGAAAGTAACTTACTTAATTCTTTATGAAAATAATATTACCAAAAATCCCTACAATAATGAAGATTATCTTTGAATGTTTCCAAAAAACTCTAAAAACACTAAAGAGCCCTGAAAGAGCTCTAGAAACTCTAAAAATCTCAAGAAGACTCCAAAAAGCTTAGAAAAGCTTAATTTAACTATACTCCGTAGCACTGGGATCTAGAAGCTTGGAAATTCGTTAAAGAATGTAATAACAAATCCCTAAAAATAGATCAACTTTGAATGTTCTCGGAAAATCTTGAAAACTCTAAAAAACCTTGAAAACTCTAAAAAACCTTGAAAACTATATAAGCCCTAAAATATCTAAAAAGAGCTCTGAAAAATCTAAAGAGCTCTAAAAAACTCTAAAAAGCTCTGAAAAAGCTTTAAGTTAATTATTTCGTAGCACCAGTATCTGCTAGCCAGGGGATTCTTTAAAGCCAACAGAAAGTAACTTAATTCTTTATAAGGAATGATATTAACAAAATTCCCTACAATAATGAAGATATCTTTGAATGTTTCCTAAAAACCCTAGAAACCCTAAAGAACCCTGAAAGAGCTCTAAGAAACTCTAAAAGCTCAAGAAGGCTCCAAAAAGCTTTGAAAAGCTTGAATTTAATTATACTCTGTAGCACTGGGATCTACAAGCTAGGAGATTCGTTAAAGAATGATAATAACAATCCCTACAATAGTGAAGATCAACTTTGACTGTTCTCTAGAAAGCATTGAAAATCTAAAACCTAAAACCAACTTTAAAAATCCCTAAAATATCTAAAGAACTATAAAAATTCGAAGAGCTCTGAAAAACTCTAAAAAGCTCTGAAAAAGCTTTGAGTTAATTATATTTCGTAGCACTAGTATTTATAGCCAGTGGATTCGTTAAAGCCAACTGAAAGTAACGTAATTCTTTATAAAGAATGATACTAACAAAATTCCCTACAATAATGAAGATTATCTTTGAATGTTTCCTTCAAACCCTAAAAACACTAAAGAGCTCTGAGAAACTCTAAAAGCTCAGGAAGACTCCAAAAATCTTTGAAAAGCTTAAATTTAATTATACTCCGTAGCACTGGGATCTACAAACTAGGAGATTCGTTAAAGAATGATAATAATAAATACCTACGATAGTGAAGATCAACTTTGAATGTTCTCTAAAAATCATTGAAAACTTACTCTAAAATCCCCTAAAATATCTAAAGAACTCTGAAAATTCCAAAGAGCTCTGAAAAACTCTAAAAGCTCTGAAAAAGCTTTAAGTTAATAATATTTCGTAGCACTAGTATCTACTAGCCAGAGGATTCGTTAAAGCCAACTGAAAGTAACTTAATTCTTTATAAAGATGATACTAACAAAATTCCATACAATAATGAAGATTATCTTTAAATGGTACCTAAAACACTAAAGATCCTTGAAAGAGCTCTGAGAAACTCCAAAAAGCTCAGGAAGACTCCAAAAATCTTAGAAAATCTTAAATCTAATTATACTCCGTAGCACTGAAATCTACAAGCTTGGAAATTCGTTAAAGAGTGATAATAACAAATCCCTAAAAAAGTAGATCAACTTTGAATGTTCTCTAAAAATCCTTGAAAACTCTAAAAATCCCTGAAAACTATAAAAAGTCCTAAAATATCTAAAGAGCTTTGAAAAATCTAAAGAGATTTGAAAAACTCTAAAAAGCTCTGAAAAAGCTTTAAGTTAATTATATTTCGTAGCACGAGTATCTATTAGCCAGAGGGTTTTTAAAGCCAACTGAAAGTAACTTAATTCTTTATAAAGAATGATACTAACAAAATTCCCTACAATAATGAAGATTATCTTTGAATGTTACCTATAAACCCTAAAAACACTAAAGAGCCCCGAAAGAGCTCTGAGAAACTCTAAAAAGCTCAAGAAGAATCCAAAAAGATTTGAAAAGCTTGAATTTAATTATACTCTATAGCACTGGGATCTACAAGCTAGGAGATTCGTTAAAGAATGATAATAACAAATCCCTACAATAGTGAAGATCAACTTTGACTGTTCTCTAAAAAGCATTGAAAACTCTAAAAAAACCCTAAAAATTAACTCTAAAAACCCCTAAAATATCTAAAGAACTCTGAAAATTCCAAAGAGCTCTGAAAGACTCTAAAAAGCTCTGAAAAAGCTTTGAGTTAATTATATTTCGTAGCACTAGTATTTACTAGCCAGGGGATTCGTTAAAGCCAACTGAAAGTAACTTAATTCTTTATGAAAAATGATACTACCAAAATTCCCTACAATAATGAAGATTATCCTTGAATGTTACCTATAAACCCTAAAAACACTAAAGAGCCCCGAAAGAGCTCTGAGAAACTCTAAAAAGCTCAAGAAGACTCCAAAAAGATTTGAAAAGCTTGAATTTAATTATACTCTATAGCACTGGGACCTACAAGCTAAGAGATTCGTTAAAGAATGATAATAACAAATCCCTACAATAGTGAAGATCAACTTTGACTGTTCTCTAAAAAGCATTGAAAACTCTAAAAAACCATAAAAATTAACTCTAAAAACCCCTAAAATATCTAAAGAACTCTGAAAATTCCAAAGAGCTCTGAAAAACTCTAAAAAGCTCTGAAAAAGCTTTGAGTTAATTATATTTCGTAGCACTAGTATTTACTAGCCAGGGGATTCGTTAAAGCCAACTGAAAGTAACTTAATTCTTTATGAAAAATGATACTACCAAAATTCCCTACAATAATGAAGATTATCTTTGAATGTTTCCAAAAAACTCTAAAAATACTAAAGAGCCCTGAAAGAGCTCTAAGAAACTCTAAAAAGCTCAAGAAGACTCCAAAAAGCTTAAATTTAACTATACTCCGTAGCACTGGGATCCACAAGCTTGGAAATTCGTTAAACAATGTTAATAACAAATCTCTAAAAAAGTAGATCAACTTTGAATGTTCTCTAAAAATCCTTGAAAACTCTAAAAAACCTTGAAAAATCTAAAAAACCTTGAAAACTATATAAAGCCCTAAAATATCTAAAAATAGCTCTGAAAAATCTAAAGAGCTATGAAAAACTCTAAAAAGCTCTGAAAAAGCTTTAAGTTAATTATATTTCGTAGCACCAGTATCTACTATCCAGGGGATTCTTTAAAGTCAACAGAAAGTAACTTAATTCTTTATAAGGAATGATATTAACAAAATTCCCTACAATAATGAAGATATCTTTGAATGTTTCCTAAAAACCCTAGAAACCCTAAAGAACCCTGAAAGAGCTCTAAGAAACTCTAAAAGCTCAAGAAGGCTCCAAAAAGTTTTGAAAAGCTTGAATTTAATTATACTCCGTAGCACTGGGATCTACAAGCTAGGTTATTCGTTAAAGAATGATAATAACAAATCCCTACATTAGTGAAGATCAACTTTGACTGTTCTCTAGAAAGCATTGAAAACTCTAAAAAACCATAAAAACTAACTCTAAAAACCCTAAAATCTCAAAAGAACTCTGAAAATTCCAAAGAGCTCTGAAAAACTCTAAAAAGCTCTAATAATATTTCGTATCACTAGTATCTACTAGCCAGAGGATTCGTTAAAGCCAACTGAAAGTAACTTAATTCTTTATAAAGAATGATAGTAAAAAAATTTCATACAATAATGAAGATTATCTTTGAATGGTACCTAAAAACACTAAAGATCCCTGAAAGAGCTCTGAGAAACTCTAAAAAGTTCAGGAAGACTCCAAAAAGCTCTGAAAATCTTAAATTTAATTATAGTCCGTAGCACTGAAATTACAAGCTTGGAAATTCGTTAAAGAATGATAATAACAAATCCCTAAAAAAGTAGATCAACTTTGAATGTTCTCTAAAAAGCCTTGAAAACTCTTAAAATCCCTGGAAATTGTAAAAAGCCTAAGATATCTAAAGAGCACTGAAAAATCTAAAGAGCTCTGAAAAACTCTAAAAAGCTCTGAAAAAGCTTTAAGTTAATTACATTTATTAGCTGTAGTATCTACTAGCCAGGGGATTCGTTAAAGCCAACTGAAAGTAAATTAATTCTTTATAAAGAATGTACTAAGAAAATTCCCTATAATAATGAAGATTATTTTTAATTTTTTTTTGCTATGTCTAATGGTTTATTTCAGCAAAAAAAACGTTTCATAAGAGTTCAAGAACCCTAAACAAAATACACGGCTAAAAAGAAAAAAGAAGAAAAATGTCTACAAGCCTAGTCTTCTTCACTTCTATAGAGTTCCTTCATACAAGCCTCTCTAAAAGAGTCATTTGCAATGAAATCTTTTTTGAAATCCTCATCAGTAGCCAAATTAAGTGCCTCCACCTCTATCTTTGTTAATTTAGTGCCACTATCACTAACATAAGTTGGAGTTTTGGTCTTCTCTTTTGGAGTTTTCATTCTCTCTAATTGTTCTTCAACTTTTCTGAAATATTGCTTTCTATATTCTGGATCCATAAGAAAATTTAGACGAACCTCATCTTCCTTAATGGTTCCTAACACCTCAAGCTCCACATTGCTGAGTAAATTTTCAGCTCTTTGTTGCCTTAGAGACTCTAATCTGTCAAGAAAACGTTTTTTCTTCTCATCTTCAACTGCACCCTCCACTGAATTGGTTGAGGAATTACCTCTCAAAGAAGCCCTATTCTTCTTTATTTTTTTTCCATCATGAATTATACCCCACTCTTTGGATTTTTTAACTTTAGCTGCCATAATAGCCACATCCAAATCAGAATCCTCCTCATCTATACTTTCAATAACACTTTGAAACTCCTCCACAACATCTCTTGAACCCAAATCAGAATTTAGAATTTCAAAAAAATTCTTGCTAACTATTTTAGAAGAGTCTGTTAAAGCATCACACATAGGCGTAGATGCATTTTTACCTTTATTTTTACCTTTAACTTGCATTCATTCTTCCGTAGGATCAACCAACACCAAATTGGAAACAGATAGTCCATCCAAAACAAAATCTGATTTGGTTTGAGTTTCGCCCAAGTTGGAAGAGTTTGAAATAAGCACGGACTTGTTTTTGACGGACACAGATTGCACCAAAACAGCGTCATTAGAAACGTTTGTCTTGGATACGTTTAACTGAACTGAGGTTGTTTCTAGCTGAAAATCTGCATGGTCTTCATGAGAAGAATTTTTACGTGCAGCAAAATCTTTTTTGGATACAATAGCATTCTTACATCTAATCAATTTGATCTGAGCTTCTCTATACTCAATAAAAGAGCTATTACGCTCTTCCTCTAACTGTTTATCATCAGCATAATCTTGATCAATAACCTCACTACCATTATTCACCATATTTTTTTGAACATTGTCTACTGCAGCATTAGCATCGCTTGCTGCAATATCATCTTTTCTTACATTATTTGCATGATTTTCATGGGACTGAGGTCTTTTAACTTGCCATTTTTTTTATATCTGCAGCATCTTTTAAAACCCGTTTCCCATCCATAACTGAACTCCCTAATATCTTACGAGTTGTCTGACAGGTCTCAAATTTATGACCTATAAATTTAAAATGAGAACAAAACTTAACATTCTCCATATCTTGAACTTCCACATATTTCCAGAACTCTTTACCATTGGCTTTAAGATGTATTATCTTAGGAATCTTCTTTGCAAAATCAATGTCAATAAGAACAACAGCATAATTACCAACGTCATGATCCAATATTTTCTGGTCTATAGCAATTGGCTTACCAAGAATCCTTGCAATAGATAAAAGAATATTTTTTTTCCATAATTCAATGTATAAGCCAGGGAAACTCACCCAAACTGAAGCATGAGACGTGTTTTGCTTTTCAGGATCAAAATTAGGGTAAAAGTTCATAACCCTAATGGTTTGATTCTGTATCTTCCATGAATCTCCATGCCATACACGCTCTTTATCTTCCGCAAAAATCAACTTGATGATGAAAAACCCCTTAGTCATAGGAACAAGCTTGCATCTTCCATCACCAAAACCCCATTGTTCTTCCAAGCTTTTTTGGACCTCATTAATTTTCAAACCTTTGAAGTTCAGTATCCCAATAAGACTAAACTGGAAGATATCACTCCCTTCTTGAGTGAGTTTCACAGGTAAAACCAATGCTGGTTCTTCAAAATATAAAGACGCCTCAGGAAAACATATTAAATCCGAATCTGTTAGCATATAGGGTTTTTTACCCTTAACCATATCAACAAAACTCACGGTTTTAACCCCTTTAGAAATCATGTTTGAAATAGGATTTTCCCCCATCCTAAATCACCAAAAGATGATCAAGGATGAAGGAAAAACGTGAAAAAGTTTCAAACCCTAGAAAATCTCCTTTGGAGAGAAAAATTCGCATGAGAGAGAAAAGATTATCTTTCAATGTTTCATCCTAAATCACCAAAAGATTATCTTTCAATGTTTCCTAAAAACCCTAAAAACACTAAAAAGCCATGAAAGAGCTATGAGAATCTCTAAAAAGCTCAGGAAGAATCCAAAAAGCTTTGAAAAGCTTAAATTCAATTATATTATGTAGCACTGGGATCTACAAGCTAGGAGATTCGTTAAAGAATGATAATAACGAATCCCTACAATAGTGAAGATCAACTTTGAATATTCTCTAAAAATCCTTGAAAACTATAAAAAAACCCTGAAAACTCTAAAAAGCCCTAAAATATCTAAAGAGCTCTGATAAATCTAAAGAGATCAGAAAAACTCTAAAAAGCTCTAAGTTAATTACATTTCGTAGCACTAGTATCTACTAGCCAGGGGATTCGTTAAAGCCAACTGAAAGTAACTTAATTCTTTATAAAGAATGATACGTTATATTCACTATAATAATGAAGATTATCTTTGAATGTTTCCTAAAAACCCGAAAAACACCAAAGAGCCCTGAAAGAGCTCTGAGAAACTCTAAAAAGCTCAGTAAGACTCCAAAAAGCTTTGAAAAGCTTAAATTTAATTATACTCCGTCGCACTGGGATATACAAGATAGGAGATTGGTTAAAGAATGGTAATCAAAAATCCCTACAATAGTGAAGATCAACTTTGAATGTTCTCCAAAACGCCTTGAAAACTCTAAAAAACCCTGAAAACTCTAAAAAGCCCTAAAATATCTAAAGAGCTCGAAAAAACTCTAAAAAGCTCTAAGTTAATTACATTTCATAGCACAATGATCTACTAGCCAGGGGATTCGTTAAAGCCAACTGAAAGGAACTTTATTTTTTTTATAGAATGATACTAACAAAATTCCCTACAATAATGAAGATTATCTTTGAATGTTTCCTAAAAACCCTAAAAACACTAAAGAGGCCTGAAAGAGCTTTGAGAAACACTAAAAAGCTTAGGAAGACTCCAAAAAGCTTTGAAAAGCTTAAATTTAATTATACTTCGTAGAACTGGGATCTACAAGCTAGGAGATTTGTTAAAGAATGATAATAACAAATCAATCCCTACAATAGTGAAGATCAACTTTGAATGTTCTCAAAAAAGCCTTGAAAACTCTAAAAAACCCTAAAAGCTCTAAAAAATCCTAAAATATCTAAAGAGCTCTGAAAAATCACAATAGCTCTGAAAAACTCGAAGAAGCTCTGAAAAAGCTTTAAGTTAATTACTTTTCGTAGCACTAGTATCTACTAGCCAGGGGATTCGATAAAGCCAACTGAAAGTAACTTAATTTTTTGTAAAGAATGATACTAACAAAATTCCCTACAATAATGAAGATTATCTTTGAATATTTCCTAAAAACACTAAAGAGCCCTGAAAGAGCTCTGAAAAACTTTAAAAAAGCTCAGGATGACTCCAAAAAGCTTTGTAAAGATTAAATTTAATTATCCTCCGTAGCACTGGGATCTACAAGCTAGGAGATTTGTTAAAGAATGATAATAACATATACCTAGAATAGTGAAGATCAACTTTGAATGTTCTCTAAAAAGCCTTGAAAACTGTAAAAAATCCTGAAAACTCTAAAGACCCCTAAAATATATAAAGAGCTCTGAAAAATCTAAAGAGCTCTGAAAAAATCTAAAAAGCTCTAAGTTAATTACATTTCGTAGCACTAGTATCTACTAGCCAGGGGATTCGTTAAAATCAACTGAAAGTAACTTAATTATTTATAAAGAATGATACTAACAAAATTCACTACAATAATGAAGATAATCTTTTAATGTTTCCTAAAAACCCGAAAAACACCAAAGAGCCCTGAAAGAGCTATGAGAAACTCTAAAAAGCTCAGGAAGACTCCAAAAGGCTTTGAAAAGCTTAAATTTAATTATACTCCGTCGCACTGGGATCTACAAGCTAGGAGATTGGTTAAAGAATGATAATCACAAATCCCTATAATAGTGAAGATCAACTTTGAATGTTCTCTACAACGCCTTGAAAACTCTAAAAAACCCTGAAAACTCTAAAAGCCCTAAAATATCTAAAGAGCTCGAAAAAACGCTAAAAAGCTCTAAGTTAATTACATTTCATAGCACAACGATCTACTAGCCAGGGGATTCGTTAAATCCAACTGAATGATACTAACAAAAATCCCTACAAAAATGAAGATTATCTTTGAATGTTTCCTAAAAACACTAAAGAGCCCCGAAAGAGCTTTGAGAAACACTAAAAAGCTTAGGAAGACTCCAAAAAGCTTTGAAAATCTTAAATTTAATTATACTTCGTAGCACTGGGATCTACAAGCTAGGAGATTTGTTAAAGAATGATAATAACAAATCAATCCCTACAATAGTGAAGATCAACTTTGAATGTTCTCAAAAAAGCCTTGAAAACTCTAAAAAACCCTAAAAGCTCTAAAAATCCTAAAATATCTAAAGAGCTCTGAAAAATCTAAATAGCTCTGAAAAACTCTAAGAAGCTCTGAAAAAGCTTTAAGTTAATTACATTTCGTAGCACTAGTATCTACTAGCCAGGGGATTCGATAAAGCCAACTGAAAGTAACTTAATTCTTTATAAAGAATGATACTAACAAAATTCCCTACAATAATGAAGATTATCTTTGAATATTTCCTAAAAACACTAAAGAGCCCTGAAAGAGCTCTGAGAAACTCTAAAAAGCTCAGGAAGACTCCAAAAAGCTTTGAAAAGCTTAAATTTAATTATACTTCGTTGCACTGGGATCTACAAGCTAGGAGATTAGTTAAAGAATGATAATCACAAATCCCTAGAATAGTGAAGATCAACTTTGAATGTTCTCTAAAAGGCCTTGAAAACTCTAAAAAAACCCTGAAAACTCTAGAAAGCCCTAAAATATCTAAAGAGCTCGAAAAAACTCTAAAAGGCTCTAAGTTAATTACATTTCGTAGCACAACGATCTACTAGCCATGGGATTCGTTAAAGCCAATTGAAGGGAACTTTATTCTTTTAATAGAATGATACTAACAAAATTCCCTACAATAATGAAGATTATCTTTGAATGTTTCCTAAAAACCCTAAAAACACTAAAGAGCCCTGAAAGAGCTTTGAGAAACACTAAAAAGCTTAGGAAGACTCCAAAAAGCTTGGAAAAGCTTAATTTTAATTATACTCCGTAGCACTGGGATCTACAAGCTAGGAGATTCGTTAAAGAATGATAATCACAAATCCCTACAATAATGAAGATTATCTTTGAATGTTTTCTAAAAAGCCTTGAAAACTCTAAAAACCCTGAAAACTCTAAAGAGCCCTGAAAGAGCTCTGAGAAACTCTAAAAAGCTCAAGAAGACTCCAAAAAGCTTGGAAAAGCTTAAATTTAATTACACTCCGTAGAAATGGGATCTACAAGCTAGGAGATTCATTAAAGAATGATAATCACAAATCCCTACAATAGTGAAGATTATTTTGAATGTTTTCTAAAAAGCCTTGAAAACTCTAAAAAACCCTGAAAACTCTAAAAAGACCTAAAATATCTAAAGAGCTCTGAAAAATCTAAGTTAATTACATTTCATAGCATAACGACCTACTAGCCAGGGGATTCGTTAAAGCTAACTGAAAGTAACTTTTTTCTTTTTAAAGAATGATACTAACAAAAATTCCCTACAATAATGAAGATTATCCTTGAATGTTTCCTAAAAACCCTAAAAACACTAAAGATCCCTGAAAGAGCTCTGAGAAACCCTAAAAAGCTCAAGAAAACTCCAAAAAGCTTTGAAAAGATTAATTTTAATTATACACTGTAGCATTGGGATTTACAAGCTAGGAGATTTGTTAAAGAATGATAATCACAGATCCCTACAATAGTGAAGATTATCTTTGAATGTTTTCTAAAAAGCCTTGAAAACTCTAAAAAAAACTGAAAACTCTAAAGAGCCCTAAAAATCAAAAGAGCTCTGAAAAATCTAAAGAGCTCTAATTTTTTTGTTAAGTCCAAGGTTTATTATAACAAAAAAAACATAATTACAAGAATTACAAGATGGGAGGCTCAAGGCCTCCCCACCCCCATAAACCAAAGGGGATGGAAAAATTCTAAAAGCTCATAAACACAAGTAAATAACATAAAGAGAAAACCTAGGAACATTAAAATCGTTTGCGCCCCTTGTTTCAAACTCTAAAATTCCTCTTCTTGGAATGAAGACCAGCAATTATTTGTGTCAAAAATCAAGGTCTCCATAAGGATGCTTGTATTCATCTTCATAAATATCATCATATTCATCCTCATCTGAAGCATAATTACCACCAGGAATAAGCTTAATAGGAGATTGAGCTTTTTTCTTAGGTGTCATTCTATCCATTAGCTCCTTTTTCTCCTTGAAATAGTCTTGTCTAAAGGCTGGATTCCTCATAAAATTTCCACGCACTTCAACATTCTCAATGTTACTTGCCTCCTCTAATTCCTCCATAGATAAAATATTATTAATATCAAACCCGGTTGTTGTTTCCTTGTTATGATCATTGTCGTAGCTTAGATATTCCTTGTTACTTTCCTCCTCTAACTCCAAGATAGCATCATATTGCAAAGACCGCAAGTACAACAGTTTTGCAGCTTTCTTGGCCACTTTTCTAGCTTGTTTCCTTGCTATAGTATCTGCATCAACTTCACCCCATTCTTTCGAACCCATACTAAAGTCTGAGTCACTAGAATCATCTTGTTCCTCTTCCACCAAAGCGTCACTAGAATCATTAGCAAGGCCTAACTCAGAAGCTAGAGCACCATACTTGTTATTCACTACTAATTCAGTTTGAAAAAGAGCATCCACAAAAGGTGTTTCAAAAGATTTAAATTTAAAAGGAGTACCCTTAGTAGGGGAGTTCTTACCCTTAACTGTTTTCCAATCCTCATTTGAGAAGTTAACAGAACTTGGCTTTGATGCAAGAGAAGTAGAAGTATGCTTATTAGCATCAGAATCGTGTGTAGAATTTGTATTCAATCCCTGAGAGTTCACGGCCTGAATAATCTCAGAATCCTCCTTGGCCTCGGACTGAATATTCAAAACCTGAGAAATCACGTTGTTTCACATAGTTTGCTTGGATACGGAAGTTTCCAAAGCTGAGTTTTGCTTTAACACGGGCCCTGTCATTGGTTTTGTATTTAAACCCTTAGAGTTCACGGCCTGCATATGAATATTATTGGATACGGACCTGATCTTAGAGTTGTCTTTGGTCACAGGCGTTGGCTGAATAACCGTATAATTCACAGTCTGGAACTTGTTTTTCTCTGGCGGAACAACTGCATGATTTGCATGAACATTTTTACGAGCAGCAAGATCCTTTTTCGCTGCAATAGCATTTTTGCATCTCATCAATTTGATTTGAGCTTCCCGATACTCAACAAAAGAATTATTAAGATCTTCCTCCAATTGCTTATCATCAGCACACTCAAGTAGAGAAGTAACATTATAAACAACACTTCTGGATAGTTCTCCTTCTGCCATATTCTCTTTCCGTGACTGATTAGTTTCCTTAGCTTCAGCATCTGTAACAGTAGCACCAGACTTTACATGATCTGCATGGGAATCTGCCTTGCCTGTAGCTTCAGAATTCTTAAACTCGTCACCTGTTACTTCCACACATTCTGGAACAACAGGTATAATAGGAGCCTGTTTTCCCTTAGCTGCAATAGAATTTTTAACCTGCCACTCGTTTTTATTTTTTGAAAACCCACATGTAGTTTCATTAAAAGCTTGTTTCCCATCCGTGACAGAACTTCCTAAGATTTTACGTGCTGCAAGACAGCTCTAAAATCTATGCCCCATAATTTTACAATGAGTGCAAAACTTAATATTCTCCATATCCTGTATTTCCACATATTTTCAAAACTCCCTTCCATTAGCTTTAAGCTGTATTCTTTTAGGAATTACCTTAGCAAAATCAATGTCAATCAACACAGCAGCATAGTTACCAACATCATGGTCCAATGTTTTTTGATCTATAGCAATTGGTTTACCAATAATTCTTGCAATGGAAAGTAGTATTTTTTTAGTCCACAATTCAATGAATAATCCAGGAAAACTCACCCAAACTGTAGCGTGAGAAGTATTTTATCTCTCCGGATCAAAATTAGGGTAAAAATTCATAACCCTAAGAGTTTGATTCTGAACTTTCCATGAATCCCCATGCCAAACTCGTTCTTTGTCCTCTGCAGAAGTTAATTTGATGATGAAAAACCCCTTGGTCATAGGAACAAGTTTACACCTTCCATCACCAAGACCCCATTTTTCTCCCAAACGTTTGTGAACATCATTAAGTTTTAATCCTTTGAAGTTAAAGAGCTCTGAAAAACTCTAAAAAGCTCTAAGTTAATTACATTTCGTAGCACAACGATCTACTAGCCTGGGGATTCGTTAAAGCCAACTGAAAGTAACTTAATACTTTATAAAGAATGATACTAACAAAATTCCCTGCAATAATGAAGATTATCTTTAAATGTTTCCTAAAAACACTAAAGAGCCCTGAGAATCTCTAAAAATCTCAGGAAGAATTCAAAAAGCTTTGAAAAGCTTAAATTCAATTATATTCTGTAGCACTGGGATCTAAAAGCTAGGAGATTCGATAAAGAATGATAATAATGAATCCCTACAATAGTGAAGATCAACTTTGAATGTTCTCTAAAAAGCCTTGAAAACTCTAAAAAACCCGGAAAACTCTAAAAAGCCCTAAAATATCTAAAGAGCTCTGAAAAATCTTTAAGTTAATTACATTTCGTAGCTCTAGTATCTACTAGCCAGGGGATTCGTTAAAGCCAACTGAAAGTAACTTAATTCTTTATAAAGAATGATACTAAGAAAATTCCCTACAATAATGAAGATTATCTTTCAATTTTTTTTTGCTAAGTCTAATGGTTTATTTCAGCAAAAAAAACGTTTCATAAGAGTTCAAGAACCCTAAACAAATCACATGGCTAAAAAGAAAAATGTCTACAAGCCTAATCTTCTTCACTTCTATAGAGTTCCTTCATACACGCCTCTCTAAAAGATTCATTTGCAATGAAATCTTTTTTGAAATCCTCATCAGTAGCCAAATTAAGTGCCTCCACCTCTATCTTTGTTAATTTAGTGCCACTATCACTAACATAAGTTGGAGTTTTGGTCTTCTCTTTTGGAGTTTTCATTCTCTCTAATTGTTCTTCAACTTCCTTGAAATATTTCTTTCTATATTCTGGATCCCTAAGGAAATTTAGACGAACCTCATCTTCCTTAATGGTTCCTAACACCTCAAGCTCCACATTGTTGAGTAAATTTTCAGCTCTTTGTTGCCTTAGAGACTCTAATCTGTCAAGAAATTTTTTTTTCTTCTCATCTTGAACTGCACCCTCCACTGAATTGGTTGAGGAATTACCTCTCAAAGAAGCCATATTCTTCTTTATTTTTTCCATCATGAATTGTACCCCACTCTTTGGATTTTTTAACTTCAGTTGCCATAATAGCCACATCCAAATCAGAATCCTCCTCATCTATACTTTCAGTAACACTTTGAAACTCCTCCACAACATCTCTTGAACCCAAATCAGAATTTAGAGTTTCAAAAAAAAATTGCTAACTATTTCAGAAGAGTCTGTTAAAGCATCACACATAGGCGTAGATGTATATTTACCTTTAACTTGCGCCCATTCTTCCGTAGGATCAACTAACACCAAATTGGAAACGGATAGTCCATCCAAAACCAAATCTGATTTGGTTTGAGTTTCGCCCAAGATGGAAGAGTTTGAAATAAGCACGGACTTGTCTTTCACGGACACAGATTGCACCAAAACAGCGTCATTAGAAACGTTTGTCTTGGATACGTTTAACTGAACAGAGGTTGTCTCTGGCTGAAAATATGCATGGTCTTCATGAGAAGATTTAGGTGCAGCAAAATCTTTATTGGTTTTTTTTTTTTTTGCTAGGTCAAAATGGTTTATTAAAGCAAACAAACGTAATTACAAGAATTACAAAATTGGAGGCTCTAGGCCTCCCCACCCCCATAAACCAAAGGGGCAAAAAACTCTAAAAACTCATAAAATAAGCTCCTAAACACGAAAAAACATGCAAAAAGAAGAAAACTAGAAAATTAAAAACGTTTTCGTCCCTTATTTCCAACTCTAAATTTCTTCTTCTTGGGAATGAGACCAGCAATAATTTGAGTCAAATCATAGTCTCCATAAGACTCCTTGTAAACATCTTCATAATCATCATAGGTTTCATCATAGTCATAATCCTCTCCATTTTCATCTGAAGCATAATTACCACCCAGAACAAGCTTAATAGGAGATTGTGCTTTCTTCTTAGTTGACATTCTATCCATTTGCTCCTTTTTTTCCTTGAAATACTCTTTTCTAAAGGCTAAATCTCTAATGAAATTAGCACGCACTTCATCAATCTGAATGGTGCTTGCCTCCTCTAGTTCCTCATTTGTCAAAATATTATTCATATCAAAAACACATTCGTCCAACCCGATTAGGCTAGGATTTTCTTCATTGGACCTAGAATTCGTAGCCATGATTTTCGCAGCTTGCTTGGCCACTTTTCTAGCTTGTTTCCTTGCTAGAATATCTGCATCAACTTCACCCCAATCTTTTGAACCCATACTATTATCCGAGTCACTAGAATCATCTTGTTCCTCCTCCACCAAAGCCTTACTAGAATCATTAGCAAGGCCTAACTCAGATGCCAGTGTACCATATTTGTTATTCACCACTAATTCTGTTTGAAAAAGCGCATCCACAAAAGGAGTTTCAAAAGATTTAAATTTAAACGGAGTACCTTTGTTTGGGGAGCTCTTACCCTTTGATTTTTTCCAATCCTCTTTCGATGACCCTGAATTAGCAATCAAGCCTTGAGAATTATTCACGACCTGATTATCAGCTTGCTTGGCCTGAATATTCTTATTCACAGACTCTTGTTTTGAAGAAGATTCTAAAACCGAGTCTTCTACGGACCCTGGCTTTGTATTCAGACCATGAGAGATATTCACGGCCTGAGTATGACATTGCACTGACATAACCTCAGAGTTTTCATTGAACACGGGTTGTTGCTGAGTTTCCAAAACCAAGTTGGATACGGAACTTACCTGATTATGCTTGGATACGGTCTCAATATTCTTTTTGGGCACGGAAGTTGGCTGAATCTCCAAGCCAGATTCCACGTTATTTCCTGACTCTTGCCTTATCCCGGTTTGAACTTGCGTAACAGCTACATTAACTTCAGTAGCAGATTTAGTTCGTGCAGCAATATCTTTTCTCGCAGCAATATCATTCTTACACTTGATCAGTTTGAGATGTGCTTCCCTATATTCTACAAAAGAGTTATTAAGCTCTTCCTCCAACAGTTTATCCTCATCGCACTCTTGAACTGGAGTATCCTTAGAAACAAAGTTACTATTTGTTGCTACTTCTGTCACATTCCCCTTCCCGGACTGAACACCTTCCCTTGCTGAAATAACATCTATACTATTTGAATTAGTAGCAATAGGTTTAACTTTATTTGCATGATTTGCATGGGGATTCTTAGGAACCTCTTTCCAAATATATTTGATAGTTTTATCCACTTTGCCATTCTTAACATTTTCATCAGAAGATTTCTTTTCAGCATTAGCACCTCCTAAAATCTTACGAGCAGCAAGACAATTCTCAAACTTATGACCCATAAACTTACAGTGAGTACAAAACTTGAGGTTCTCTAAGTCTTGTATTTCAACATACTGCCATAATTCCTTACCGTCTGCTTTCAAACGAATTCTTTTAGGAATAGCCTTTGAAAAATAAATATATATCAATACCGCGGCATAATTACCAACATCATGATCCAAAGTTTTCTGGTCTATAGAAATAGGCTTACCCAGAACTCTTGCAATAGATAATAGAATTTTTTTGTCCATAGTTCAATGAATAATCCAGGAAAACTCACCCAAACTGAAGCATGAGAAGAATTCTGCCTTTCCGGATCAAAATTAGGGTAAAAATTCATAACCCTAAGCGTTTGTTGCTGAACCTTCCATGAATCCCCATGCCAGACACGCTCCTTATCCTCCGCAGAAATCAACTTGATGATGAAAAACCCTTTAGTCATAGGAACAAGTTTGCATCTACCATTACCGAAACCCCATTGTTCTTCCAAACTTTTTTGTACATCACTGAGTTTCAACCCTTTAAAATTCAGCCTTCCAATAAGACTAAACTGAAAAATCTGACGACCCTCTTGAGTAAGTTCTATTGGTAAATCAAGCACTGGTTCATCAAGATAAAAAGAAGCTTCAGGGAGGGATAATAAATCTGAATCCGTTAACACATAGGGTTTTTTACCCTTAACTAAATCAGCAAAAGACATAGTTTTAAATCCATGAGGATTTGTAGATGAATCAGAAGTTTCCCCCATCTTTAATCATCAAAAAAGATGATCAAAGATGAAGAAAACACGTGAAGAATATGAAAACCCTAAAAATACAAAGCTAGGGTCCGTGGTGAAAGCTAAGCAGTTGAAGTCTCGCTCTTGCAAAATCTTTTTTGGCTACAACAACATTCTTACATCTAATCAATTTGAACTGAGCTTCTCTATACTCAATAAAAGAGCTATTAATCTCTTCCTCTAACTGTTTATTATCAGCATAATCTTGATCAATAACCTCACTACCATTATTCACCATATTTTTTTGAACATTGTCTACTGCAGCATTAGCATCACTTGCTGCAATATCATCTTTTCTTACATTATTTTCATGATTTTCATGGGACTGAGTTCTTTTAACTTGCCATTTTTTTTTGATATCTGCAGCATCTTTCAAAACCCGTTTCCCATCCATGACTGAACTCCCTAAGATCTTACGAGCTGTCTGATAGGTCTCAAATTTATGACCTATAAATTTACAATGAGAACAAAACTTAACATTCTCCATATCTTGAACTTCCACATATTTCCAGAACTCTTTACCATTGGATTTAAGATGTATTCTATAAGGAATATTCTTTGCAAAATCAATGTCAATAAGAACAACAACATAATTACCAACGTCATGATCCAATGTTTTCTGGTCTAAAGCAATTAGCTTACCAAGAATCCTTGCAATAGATAAAAGAATATATTTTTTTTCCATAATTCAATGTATAAGCCCAGGGAAACTCACCCAAACTGTAGCATGAGACGTGTATTGCTTTTCAGGATCAAAATTAGGGTAAAAGTTCATAACCCTAATGGTTTGATTCTGTATCTTCCATGAATCTCCATGCCATACACGCTCTTTATCTTCCGCAGAAATCAACTTGATGATGAAAAACCCCTTAGTCATAGGAACAAGCTTGCATCTTCCATAACCAAAACCCCATTGTTCTTCCAAGCTTTTTTGGACCTCATTAATTTTCAACCCTTTGAAGTTCAGTCTCCCAATAAGACTAAACTGGAAGATATCACGCCCTTCTTGAGTGAGTTCCATAGGTAAAACCAATGATGGTTCATCAAAATATAAAGACGCCTCAGGAAGACATATTAAATCCGAATTTGTTAGCATATAGGTTTTTTTACCCTTAACCATATCAACAAAACTCACGATTTTAACCCCTTCAGAAATCACGTTTGAAACAGGATTTTCCCCCATCCTAAATCACCAAAAGATGATCAAGGATGAAGGAAAAACGTGAAAAAGTTTCAAACCCTAAAAAATCTCCTTTGGAGAGAAAAATCGCATGAGCGAGAAAAGATTATCTTTCAATGTTTCATCCTAAATCACCAAAATATTATCTTTCAATGTTTCCTAAAAACACTAAAGAGCCCTGAAAGAGCTCTGAGAATCTCTAAAAAGCTCAGGAAGAATCCAAAAAGCTTTGAAAAGCTTAAATTCAATTATATTCTGTAGCATTGGGATCTACAAGCTAGGAGATTCGTTAAAGAATGATACTAACGAATCCCTACAATAGTGAAGATCAACTTTGAATGTTCTTTAAAAATCCTTGAAAACTCTAAAAAAAACCCGAAAACTCTAAAAAGCCCAAAAATATCTAAAGAGCTCTGAAAACTCTAAAAACCTTTGAAAAAACTTTAAGTTAATTATATTTCGTAGCACTAGTATCTACTAGCCAGGGGATTCGTCAAAGCCAACTGAAAGTAACTTAAATCTTTATAAAGAATGATACTAACAAAATTTCCCTACAATAATGAAAATTACCTTTAAAGGTTTTCTACAAACCCAAAAGAGCCTTGAAGAGCTCTGAGAAACTCTAAAAAGCTCAAGAAGACTCCAAAAAGCTTTGAAAAGCTTAAATTTAATTATACTCCGTAGCACTGGGATCTACAAGCTAGGAGATTCGTTCAAGAATGATAATTACAAATCCCTACAATAGTGAAGTCAACTTTGAATGTTCTCTAAAAAGCCTTGAAAACTCTAAAAAACCCTGAAAACTCTAAAAAGCCCTAAAATATCTAAAGAGCTCTGAAAAATCTAAAGAGCTCTGAAAAACTCTAAAAAGCTCTGAAAATGCTTTGAGTTAATTGTATTTCGTAGCACTAGTATCTACTATCCAGGGGATTCGTTAAAGCCAACTGAAAGTAATTTAATTCTGTATAAAGAATGATACTAACAAAATTCCCTACAATGATGAAGATTATTTTTGAATGTTTCCTAAAAAATCCTAAAGGGGCCTGAAAGAGCTCTGAGAAACTCTAAAAAGCTCAGGAAGACTCCAAAAAGTTTTGAAAAGCTTAAATTTAATTATACTCCGTAGCACTGGGATCTACAAGCAAGGAGATTCGTTCAAGAATGATAATTACAAATCCCTATAATAGTGAAATCAACTTTGAATGTTCTCTAAAAAGCCTTGAAAACTCTAAAAAACCCTAAAAACTCTAGAAAGCCCTAAAATATCTAAAGGGCTCTGAAAAATCTAAAGAGCTCTGAAAAACTCTAAAAGGCTGTGAAAAAGCTTTGAGATAATTGTATTTCATAGCACTAGTATGTACTATCCAGAGGATTCGTTAAAGCCATCTGATAGTAACTTAATTCTTTATAAAGAATGATACTAACAAAATTCCCTACAATAATGAAGGTTATCTTTGAATGTTTCCTAAAAACCCTAAAGAGGCCTGAAAGAGCTCTAAGAAAC
Organism: Papaver somniferum; assembly: GCF_003573695.1. Lineage (NCBI taxonomy): Eukaryota > Viridiplantae > Streptophyta > Magnoliopsida > Ranunculales > Papaveraceae > Papaver > Papaver somniferum. The sequence continues at coordinate 177,764,753 of NC_039364.1, read as the reverse complement.
TCTAAAAAGCTTTGAAAAGCTTAAATTTAATTATACTCCTTAGCACTGGATCTACAAGCTAGGAGATTGGTTAAAGAATGATAATAAAACATCCCTACAATAGTGAAGATCAACTTTGAATGTTCTCTGAAAAGCCTTGAAAACTCTAAAAAACCCTGAAAACTCTGAAGTAGCTGAAGTGCTCTGAAAATGCTTTAAGTTAATTATATTTCGTAGAACTAGTATCTACTAGCCAGGGGATTCGTTAAAGCCAACTGAAAATAACTTAATTCTTTATAAAGAATGATACTATCAAAATTCCCTACAATAATGAAGATTATCTTTGAATGTTTCCTAAAAACCCTAAAGAGCTATGAAAGAGCTCTGACAAACTCTAAAAAGCTCAGGAAGACTCCAAAAAGCTTTGAAAAGCTTAAATTTAATTATACTCCGTAGCACCGTGATCTACAAGCTAGGAGATTCGTTATATAATGATAATAACAAATCTCTACACTGGTGAAGATCAACTTTGAATGTTCTCTAAAAAGCTTTGAGAACTCTAATAAAACCCAGAAAACTCTAAAAAGTCCAAAAATATATAAAGAGCTCTGAAAAACTCTAAAAAGCTTTGAAAAAACTTTAAGTTAATTATATTTCGTAGCACTAGTATCTACTAGCCAGGGGATTCGTTAAAGCCAACTGAAAGTAACTTAATTCTTTATAAAGAATGATACTAACAAAATTCCCTACAATAATGAAAATTATCTTTGAATTTTTTTTTTTGATAAGTCAAAAATTTGTATTAATAGATAACAAATTTACAAAATAGTGTTCACAAGAAAAGAGGTCACAACAACCCCAAAAACTTGCAAACTACTTGAATCTATAATTAGCAACAATTGAATATTCAATTGAAGCTAAAAAAAGAGGTCTTCCATCATAATGTAATCCTTTCTCCTCATTAAGAAGACATCCCCGTTTTGCCATAGCATCAACAGAGAATTTCGCCTCCCTATAGGTATGAATAAACCTTAATGTATCATAGTGTCTACAAACTGCCACCCACCTTTGTATAGCAAACCAGGGTATATTGTTATTCTTGAGAGCTTCAACAACACTAAAAGAATCAGACCAAATGCAAATCTTCCTAACTCCCCATCTTACAACCCATTCCATACCTACAATAATACCATAAAGTTCAGCCAAATAATTTGTAGTAACTCCCAGGCCAATAGACATAGCTCCAAGAACCAAACAACTCGCATTTCTTCCTACCACACCAGCACCAGCAACGCCAGGATTCCCTCTCGCCGGCCCATCACAGCAAAGTTGGATCTCATTCTCTTTCGGAGGTTCCCAAAAACATTCAGTAGGTTGAAGAAACTTCACTCTTCTATGGTTAACACGGAAATAATCAAGGATTATTACATCTTCAGCACTGTTTCGCATGAAGCTCTTAAGCTGCACAGCATAATCTTGAATCAATTTCAACACACGCTTGAAGAAGATACTACGGTTGGGATGTTGACGTAGAAACACAACCTTATTACGCACTGCCCACAACTCTGATCTTATGACGAGATTATCAATAAGCCACAGGTCACGAATCATAGCGCTCTTCCCCTTAGCTGCTTTGCAAGACACAACAAGGTTAGCATTAGGAATCAAATCAAAAACATCAGCAATCCAGTTCCAAGCACGGCCAGCAAAAGTGCACTGGAAAATAATATGATCAAGAGTTTCATCCGCCACACCACACAAGCTGCAACGGTTGGCAAGATGAATTTGAAACCTAGATTGGATAATATCATATGTAGCGTAAGCACCACGCAGAAATATACAGTTTTGAGATGCTAAAGTTGGGTGAACTTCCTTCCTCCATAAAAGAGACGCACCTGGAAACTTGTTAAATTTCTGACGAATTAATTATCTAGCTGAACTAACCGTGAAATTCCCTTTGAGTTCCGGCATCCAAATCCTGGAATCTGCACCATCCAAAGGAGCAGGGAATTGTGAAACGTCAAGACCAGCAGCTGTCATACGTTGCAAATGCTCCACCGATATTTCCCAGCGCCCATCATGAAAAATATCACTAACCAAAACAAATCGCTCCAAGGTGTAGTCATCAAGGATGTCAGCGATACACATATTTGAAGCCCATGCATCATAATAAAGATAAGTATCTCTGCCATCTCCAATAAGAACTTTAGTGTTAGATTCAACAATCTTGTACACTTTTCTAATACCCGGCAGAATAGAAGACTTCAAACCATTCACTTTGATGCAACCATTCCTACCAAAAAGTCTTGCACGAAGAAATCCAACCCATTTCTTCTTAGAAGTGCGAAATTTCCACCAAAGCTTCATGAGAAGAGCATTGTTCATAGTAGCCATACGAGTTAAGCCTAGACCCCCCTCCTCAAAAGGGAAGCAGACTTTATCAAAACTACAACCACAGCACGACTTACATTAGAATCTCCAGTCCAAATAAAATTCCTAATTGCTCTTTCACATTGCAAAATAAATTTGCGAAGCCATTTGTAAATATCCATATTGTGAATAGAGTAACTAGCAATAACATATTTAACAAGCACAATACGGTCATGAAAAGATAATAAAAAGCCTTTCCAACCAGCAAGTTGTGCTTTAATTTTTTTCAACAACTCCCGAAATATGGTGATATCTAACAGTGCCTGGCATAATTTGAACTCCCAAATACCGGTCAGGAAAAGTGGCAACACTCAAACCCAAGTAATCAGCAAGATAAGCCCGTCGACTCAAAGAACCACCACCATAATAAATCTTGCTTTTTTGTCTACAAACTGTTTGGCCTGAAGCTGTTTGATATTTACCCAAGACATCTACAAGATTATGAAGGCTCTCGAGATTTCCCTTGTAAAAAATCATAATGTCATCAGCAAAGAAAAGGTGGGTAGGGGAAATGCCACCTCGTGTAACCATATGAGACATGTTTTTTTCCATAAAGAGCTTCGTAATATTTCTGCTAAGAACGTCTTCAATCAAGACAAAAATCAATGAAGAAAGGGGGTCTCCTTGACGTAAACCTCTATTAATTTTGAAATAACCCTCCGGACTACCATTCAAAAGAATAGATTCTAGCAGAATTCAAAATATTAAGAATCCAAGAGCACCATTGTTCAAAGAAACCATAACGGAGAAAAACTTCCAACACAAAAGACCAACTCACCGTATCAAAAGCCTGAGAAATATCAAGTTTGAGGCCAATGTTTCCATCTTTTCGCTTGATGTGAAGTTCATTAACCATTTCAGAAGCCAAACTGATGTTTTCATGGATATTTCGACCCTTCATAAAGGCTACCGGTTCTTCAGAAACAAGGTTATCCAAAACACTACCAAGTCTAGTAGAAAGGATCTTAATAAAAATTTTAAAGAAAAAATTACTAAGGCCAATGGGTCTAAAGTTACGAAGAGAATTAACTCCTCTTACCTTAGGAAGAAGAATGATAAGACTTGAGTTAACTCCATTTGGAATGTGACCAGTACTCCAACAATAAGTAACAGCCTTGATCAAGTCTTCTTGAATAATATCCTAACAATGACGATAAAAGCGACCAGGAAAACCATCAGGCCCCGGTGCACTATCAGCTCCAAGGTCAAAAACCGCTTGTTTAATCTCTTCAGGAGTAGGAATTCTGTCCATGGAAAGACTTTGCTCTAAAGAAATAGTAACATGATCATAATCAAATAAACTAGCATCAATAACCGTCTCCTGGCCGCTAAATTTTTCTTCGTAGAACTGCACAATATGGTCTCGCAAAAGATCATAATCAAAGATAGTATGGCCATCCCTATCTACTAATTTAGAAATAGTATTAGAACAAAGTAGAATTGCTTGAACCCTCCACAAGCCACTGATGTCTTGCATTTTGCTTAAGCATAGTGTTGTGTCGAAGCCGAGTCTCACTAAGCTTAGCCATAGCATCTTTCATAGCATTAAGTTTGGTAACGTCATTAGGATCTTCATCCGAACAAAGAGCTGCATTTTCAAACCTCAATTGATCTTGCTTCAACCGAGAATGAACATTACCAAAAACCATAAGATTTCATTCCTTGATCACCCCTTTTAATCTCTTGAGCTTATAAGTAAATATGAAATCAACAGAACCATGAGCCGACATATTCCAGCTCTCAGAAACCATACGAAGAAAATCATCATGTAAAAACCACATCTTTTGAATGCGAAAAGGAGCTCTCTTTGGTCTAGGAACCACAAAAGGATAACCCAAGAGAGTATAATGGTCAGAAATTTCTCTAGGAAGATCTTTACACCGCCAAATCTCAAACTTCGCAAGCCAAGCAGCATTAATAACATCACGATCGAGTTTACTAATGATTCCATTAGTACCCGACTGGCTATTAGTCCAAGTGAATTTTGTACTCAAAGAGTCAGCCTCAAAGAGATTATTGTCATCTAACCAATCTGAAAACTCATTTATAGCCGAAGTTCTTGGTTCAAGACCTCCCTTTTTCTCATCAAGTCTAAGAATACAATTGAAATCACCCATAACAAGCCAAGGAATAGAATCATCCTTGAGATTGAGTTGATTCCATAGTCTCCTCCTTGTAACTTGAACATAACTAGCATGAACAAAAGAGATACGTACCCCATCAAACTCAATAGAAATGGCATGCTTGCTTCTATTTAGATTAGAAGGCCTTATTGAATCTAAATAACAAACCCAAAGATTAGCTATACTATTAGAAGTAGCATTATGAATAACATGAGAAGAAAAACCTTCAAGTTGAAGTCTATTGTCAAAGGCAACCGAGCAGTGCACTTTAGGTTCCGCAAGACAAAAAATATCTGGCTTGAATTCTCTAAATAACTCCTTTAGTTTACATTGAGCTGCATTACGTGCAACTCCATTTATATTCCAAAAAAGAACCCGCATATTAAACCTTGGGTGTTTGAGGTTTAGATAGCTTTGCTTGACTGGCAGCGTTAGAGGAGGAAATTAATTCTTGGTGACGATCCACTCCGAGCTCGGATTCCAAGTTCAGTTTCATCTTCTGAATCAGACATCAAGTCATCATCTTTCAAGGCGTCAATTCTGGCTTGGAGTACCAACACTTGTTGTTGTTTAGCACGTCTCGCTACTTCATCAATCTTACCAATATCTAGCTGTTGCTAACTGTTGCAAGTTATTTCAAGTCCGGGAACCATGGTATGCATACCCGTATGCGTACTGGTTGGTTTATGGAAGTCTGGTAACTTAGTATGCGTACCGGTATGCGCATCGGCGTGAGTTTCAAGTTCCGGGATTTAACTATGTTCGGAAGGTATGCATACCCGTTCGCATACTGGCAAACCCAAACTTAGTCCGACCACTTAGGTATGCGTACCCGTTTGCATACTTGAGTAGGTTACATTCTAAAATCGGTTTGTTCATGAACTAGTACATTTATATATTAAGGAATGTAATCTTTTGCAAACCGTGGCTATAATATTCATGAATTGATTCGAGTGAACAAAAATCGATTTTGATTCAATTGTGTCTTGTATACTTCTATCAGAATATAAAAAATTGAAAAACTCTAGAACTAGTTTCATTTGAGTCATTTGAACTAGTTATGGTTAAGATGAATAAGGTTGGTACGAAAGTGTTCATATGGCTAACTTCGGTTAACTATTGTTGGGCCAACAAGGTGTATACGTTTAGGTACGGTTACTCATATCCAAATGAAGTCACTTTTCATTTGTGTATAATAAGATAAGTTCGATCTAACAGTTGAAAGATATTATCCTGAGTCTAATCAGGTTTTCATCTAACGATGAATGTTGAATGCTTTGTTACCAAGGTAACGTTGATTGCAAACCCTGATTTGAAGACTACACAAGGGAGAACTCTAGCAACTGGGAAAACTAATCCCCACACCGATACTAGTTACAACTAGAGTCGATTTTCTTATAACCTTAGGTTTTCTCCAAAACCTTGTAGGTTAACGACTTAAAGATTTCATTGGTATTGTGAAGCCAGATCCATTCTCTGTAGTTGTGTGTTCTGATCTTGTTGTTTTCTATCGTAATTGAGTACTATATTTTCTAAGATTTGCTCGAGATTTAATCTCCGATAGGCAAGATAAAAAGTAGTTACAAACATCTTCGTCTCATCGTTTGTGATTCCACAATATTTTGTTTAGCTACCATACGATTAAGATTATTGTGAGGTGATTGATATTACTAGGTTGTTCTTCGGGAATGTAAGTTCGGTGTATCAATTGGTTCATGTTCACCTTGATTTATCAAAAAACGTAACAAAACTCTTAGTTATTTCTGTGGGATACAGATTTATCTATTTAATTGACTTTTCTGTGTGAGACAGATTGGTTTATCAAGTCTTCGACTTTTGGTCGTAGCAACTCTTCGTTGTGGGTGAGATCATCTAAGGGAATCAATTGCACAGAGTCCTGCAGGGATTCAGAGGCGTAAGGAATGCGACAGTACCTTGATCAGTGTGAGATTGGTTAAGGCTCAACTACATTCCATTCCGAAGTTAACTTGGAGTAGGTTAGTGTCTGTAGCGGCTTAATACAGTGTGGTGTTCAAATCTGGACTAGGTCCCGGGGTTTTTCTGCATTTACAGTTTCCTCGTTAACAAAATTTCTGGAGTCTGTGTTATTTCTTCTCTGCATTATATTTTCTATATAATTGAAATATCACAGGTTGTGCGTAGTTCAATCAATTAGATAATCCAACCTTTGGTTGTTGATATAAATTGATTGACACTTGAACATTGGTCTTTGGTACCATTTAAGTTGTTCACATAATAATCAGACTCACAGATTTCTATCTGTTTGGTTTGCTGATTACATTGTGAAACAGAGATATAACTCTTGGATATATTTCCATTGATTGAGTCTGACTGTCTAGTTGATTCCCTTGGAATTATATTGGAGTTTGTCCATACAGATTGCTAATCGAAATATTGGTGAGGTTGTTAGACCCCCGCTTTTTCACAACGTTACTCTATACTTGTGTGCATCCATCCAGGAGCTTTGGATTGATTCGAGAACAAGATAGAGGATGGAAATAACATCACACCAATTGCGAATATTTATTTTGTATAGTCGGGGAACACCTGGAGGGGAAATGATGCCAACATAGTGACATCCTGAAGACGTTATCGATCTATACTAGTGGTCAATCCATCTAGGAGCCGTCTAATCATTAAGATTATATACACATGCATTTTATATAGTCAGGGAAAACCTGGAGGGGAACTGCTACCAGCACCAGTGACATCCTGAAGACGTTATTTCTTTATACTAGTGGTCAATCCATCTAGGAGTCGTCCAATCATCAAGATTATTTTACAGAAGTGGATACTTGATAAACACGAAAGTGCGACACTTTTATACCCACATTTACACTAGCTAGGTCTCGTTAGCTAGCTAATAATATTGTTTTAAGTTATTTTCAGGAATTACAAGTGAAATCTGATCACCCAGAGGATAAATAGCTTAGAAGCAAAATTGGCACTTGCGACTTACATTTCCAAAGGAGTCGGAGCTTATGTGCCGCACCACCTGCTTGGATACATATGCCATGACATGGCCAGGGCAAAGAATGGTCTCTGCTTATGATCATCAATTTTAGTGAAACGTGGCAGCTCTTCTACCACATTCCTTTTATGGTATATCACTCTAACATCTTCATTTCTTTCTTATCAAAATAAAAGGGATATGATCATCAATTTTAGTGGAGGATTTCTCATTTTTCTTAGCTAATATTACAACCATTTACAATGGCGAGACATCGAGATTCAGTGAGGAAGAGCCAGGAGATGCAGGTGCTGATTACTTCGAATTTCTACAGTATCATAGTGAGGAAGAGCACTATGATTTGAATCAAATAATTCATGATCTCATTCCCAAGAAAAGGAATTTTAGAGTTGGAAATAAGGGGCGAAAGCGATTTTGATTTTATTAGTTTTCTTCTTTATGCTATTTTTTAGTGCTTAAGAGCTTATTTTATGAGTTTTTAGAGTTTTTTTTTTGCCCCTTTAGTTTATGGGTGTGTGGAGGCCTAGCACCTCCCATTTTGTAATTCTTGTAATTACGTTTTTTTTCTTTAATAAACCATTTTGACCTAGCAAAAAAAAAATCTACAGTATCAACGAGAGTGGATCTGTGGATTTTTGGGGTCGAGATTCAAGCCAATCATTTCATTCTTTTTCCAACAGTAGTGATTGAATCCGGGGGTTCTCATGTGGGTATGCAACAGGGATTGAAATTTGATAGCAACAATATGGTCTGACTTTGGGATTTCTGGTGCAAACTGAAATTTGTTGTTCTTGAGTAAAATTAGGTCGAAGAATTGATGTTACTGCTACGGGTATTATCATTGATTCTCGGCTGTGAACATAGAGGGCTGAATGGATTTTTAATCATCTCAATCCAGCAACAACAATTGAGACTGAGTGGTTTAGATGGTATTCGATATTGGGTTTAAACGAAAGTTTTCAATTGAGAACCAATGCAGCAACATCAATTGAATTTTGTGGGTTTTGAAATTAAATGAAGGAGTAATAGGATGTTGGGTTATGGACTCAATTTGTGTTGGTCGGTTGAAGGCAAGTAGTGATGTTTTGAGCGATTGCTCGAGTTGCAGAATAACTCAAACAACATCAATGGAGTTTTGGGTTTGGCTTGAACTGAATTCGGAGATGGCTGGAGTTAATCGGGAAATGGAGAAGTGTATATGAAGGGGTGTTTGTTTGAGTCGAGTAAGTCTGGATATTTGGAGGATTTGTCGGTGTGTGTACATCCACTGATGACGATATTCACAAGTTCAGGAGTTGACGAACAGTGCTGGGTCAGGTTCAGTTAATGGGGTAGTTCCTAGACAGACAAGAAAGTGGAGTTGGTGCTATAGACATGAGTATGGTTCTTGACAAAATGCGGCAATGGAATCAAACAAGTGAAGTTGATGCTTAGGTAGACAGAGACCAAGATGTGGTTAACAGTGGCCGGACTTTATTGATGGCCTGAATTCGAAGTCAGGGTCTGCGCTTAGATTGGGTTTCAGCTAGTACTGTTAGGTCTCAGTCGGTAGTTGCTATATAAACAACGACAGAGTCAGTTGGGAGGATACGCCATATACAGGGAAGAAAACTAGGTTTAGATTTCTTTGATTTTCTGTTATTGATATGCTTAGTTTGACAATCTTTATATCATTTTCTATGGCTTTGAACAAAACCATGTCTAGCTAAACTACTTTTTAGGGTGAAGGATAAACTTGTAGGTTTAAATTACTTATGTTCTTAAACAAGGGTTTTCACCAACTTGAGCTTAATGTCATGTGTTTGAGTTTCTCTTCAATGGTTTATTTTCTATTCAATTTCTCATATTCTATGCCATGTATAGTCTGTTGTTAGGTTTATAAAAATTCTCATTGAACCTTGTTACCAATTGATTTATGAATATTCTTAGACTATTTATGCCTTGTATGATTAGTTCTTAGGATTTCTACTTAAGGTTGAGAACAAACATAACTTGTGTTACGACTTGTCGATAAATCTTAAACGTCATATCTTTCATGTATCAATAGCTAGGTTTGCAATTGTGCACGAGTAAAATTATAGACCTTTGTGAGAGACATAAGTGAAATTTAACCTGCAAGGGATTCCGTAGCCCTAATACATCCACATCCTTGATTTACAATCTTTATACAATTGCTTTATTTTCTCATTAAATTTTTTTCTTAGTACAACAATCTCTGAATATTGAATCTTGGTTAGTCAGTTCGCGATATCTATTATTAGTAGTTTTCACACTCCTTGAGGGAATAAACCGTGCTTGCTATTGTGTGCTCTTTTTGACACCGTGCACTTGTGGTAAACAAAGTCGGTGATAAGCACGCAAGTGAGACATTTTTATACCCACATTTATACTAGCTAGGTCTCGATATTTGGCTAATAATGTTGTTTTAAGTCATTTACAGGAATTACAAATGAAACCCGTTCACCCGGAAAATAAATGGCTAAACGATGAGCTGAATGGCGTTTGCGACAACAAAGCTCAAGGCAACAAAAGATGTCGGTCCTGTGGTGGTCTGCCTTGTACACCCATGCTGCTAACCATTCGAGCCACTTGCTTGGCTCTTTCAGTCTCGCTGAACAAGGAAGTGGAGGCGCATACAAGAAAGCAATTGGGTGATTATTGGGATATATTGTATGGGGTTTGTTGTCATCCGAGCAGTGAAGTTGGGTTCAGTGTTGGCTGATTTTATTATGCTACAAAGAAGGTGCTTGGACGAGATGGCTGCCAATGATTCATGACTGAAAATGATGGGTTTGTGTGAAAGGTTTGCTGGGGTAATGGTTCAATGGATGTATGATTCCAGTTCTACATCATCATCTGAATTTTATTGGTTTGTTTACATGGGTTGCTGAATCAATGGTGTAGGGCTATGATGGTTGCTGTTGATGGGGAATTTTAGTTGATGTTTACATCCACTGAATCGTGAGAATTTACAGGAAGATAGCTGTTTATATCAAGTCAAATACAGTTAACTGATTTCAGCTTTTCTGAGCAGAAATATGTGGAAGACGTTACAGCTATTGGAATGATTTTCCCCCAATCCAGGAAATGTTTGAATCAAGTAGTTAGAGAAGAAGTCAAGTTGTTGCTGTATAAAGGATGAGCTTAATCAACCAAGAAGGGTACGCTGGAATACTGCAAACTTAATTTTCTTTTTCTTTCATTTCATTTTCAGTTCTTTTTAGCTCTCTTGTGTGTTAGAGTTTTTGATTCAATATTTTTTATGGCTATCTACACAACAATGAGAAGCTAAACCCCTCTCTTCCAAGACGAGAGAGGAAGCTTAATGGGTTCAAGTATTATTTACAGTGATCATAAATAAAGTCCAAGTTTTAATCCATTTCTTTGTCTCTGTTTGATTGCAATTATGTGTTGGTAGTGTCTATAAACTTTTTAGATTCATTGTGATTTCCGGATACATTGAATGCTAGGGAATCCCTGTGACATTTCTCAATCGAGCTTTATGTTAGAAATATAATCAATTGTCATGAAATGGTATTTGTTTAATTACATTGAGATTCTAATTTGCTATATCTTCCGGGTAGAATGAATCGTTATTCATTTCTATGTGAGTTATAATTTGATCATATACATACTTGAATACATTAGGTGAAACCTTAAAGTCTTGGTAGACTTACATCAACTGTTACTTTTTACAATTATATTCTCTGATTTCTCAACTACAAATCAAAATTATATTATTGCTTTGCTAAACAATTCTTCTGAGCACCAACAATCTCTGTGGTTCGAACACAACTATACTACACTTCTTTATCTTTGATACTCTGAAAAGAGTGATCAAATTTTGGCGCCGCTGCCGGGGATTGTTTAGTGTTCCTTAGGGTTAAGTGCTGCATCGGTTTATTTTTTAGTTTTGTTTTAGAGTTTGCTGATTTATGTTGCTTCGTAACAGGGAGTAAGATAGCTCTAAAGACTTGGTGACATTGGGAGCTGTTACGGGTGCAGGGAATCAGTGCCATTGTGCCAGTTGTGATTAGGTTGAAATCTAGCCGCAATCACAGCCATTTGGGTAACATTGTATCTGTTTCTTGTTTCCTTTGTGCAATATTCTAGGTCTGATCAATTCAATCGATTAGTTAGATTTCACCGTGTTGCTAATAGGGTATTAGAGAATCACCCTAGTCATCCAATGGCAGATGAAGCTGCGAGATTAGCGGCTGAAGTTGAAGCTACTAGAATAGCTGCTGAGGCCGCAGCCAATGCTGATGGACCTAGAATCCTTAGGGATTATTTGCAGCCGGAAAGGACTTCTACACCTTCTTGTATAGTTCTTCCGGCTAATGTTGGCAATGTGTCGATTAAGTATGGGCAGATATAAGCACTGCCTAAGTTTCATGGATTGGACTCCGAGAGTCCATACATACATTTGAAAGAATTTGATGAGGTCTGTACTACTATGCCTTTTGTTGTTGCGACTCAATATGTTGTAAAACTGAAATTGTTTCCATTTTCTCTCAAGGAGAAAGCTAAGACTTGGCTGCATTCTTTGCGACCAAATACCGTTAGGACATGGAATGAAATGACTAGAGAGTTTTTGAAAAAGTTTTATCCTATTCATAAAACCACCACTCTTCGCAAAAATATTATGAATTTTTCTCAAAATGAACATGAGTCTTTTTTCGAGTGTTGGGAAAGGTTTAAAGACTTACTTTCTAGCTGCCCTCATCATGGTTATCAAATTTGGAGAGTTATTAACTTCTTTTATGAGGGTCTGAATTCTGGTATGCGTCAGTTTGTCGAAATGATGTGCAATGGACAATTTCTGAATAAGTCACCTGATGATGCTTGGAGTTATTTCGATTCACTAGCTGAAAATTCCCAAAATTGGGATACTTCAGGCACAGCGGATAGGAATAAGTCCAAACCCTTAGCTAGCTCTAGGCCTGGAATGTATGTGTTGAGTGAGGAAGATGATTTGAATGCTAAAATTGCTAGCTTGCATAGGAAAGTTGATGCTATTCAAAACCAAATGTAGTTAAGGTAGATGACTCGGTAGACCATGCTTGTGGTATTTGCGAAAGTGTGGAACACTACACTAAGGATTGTCCTACGATCCCAGCATTTCAAGAAGTGTTACATGACCAAGCAAATGCCATGAATACATACAAAAGACCTTCTAGCTCACCTTATTCGGAAACATATAATCCTAATTGGCGAAATCACCCTAATTTCAGTTGGAGAAATGGTCCTACTATGAATGATGTTAATTTTCCTCAAGGGTCTTCATCTAGTAACCCTTATGTGCCACCTCATAAGAATTCTCTTGAGGATACTTCACATACTTTTATGCAGGGACAGACATAGATAAATCAGAATGTTATGAAGACTTTAGATGAGCTGAAAACTAGCATCGTTAAATTGAATCACGACTCAATGTTAGGGAGAAAGGGACATTTCCTGCCCAAACTCAACCTAACCCGAAAGGCCAATTTGAGGTTAAAAATTCTAACTTGGAGCAAGCTAATGTTGTCACCACTCTTAGAAGTGGTAAGGTGATTGAGACTCCGATGAAGGTGAACGAACCTGAGAAGTCTCCGAAGCTTAAGAGTAGTCACAGTGATATTCAAAATGAGCAATCTGAAATTGATAAGAAAACGCATGTTCCATTTCCTCATCGTTTGTTGTCTACTAAACAGTTGGCTGATAATAAGGATATCCTTGATGTTTTTCAACAGGTGAAGATCAACATACCTCTCTTGAGTGTGATTAAGCAAGTTCCAGCTTACGCCAAGTTCTTGAAGGATCTCTGCACGGTCAAGAGGAAGCACAATGTGCAGAAAAAGGCATTTCTCACGGAACAGGTAAGTTCTATTCTTAAACACAACACTCCTCCCAAATATAAAGATCCGGTATGCCATACTATTTCTTGTATAATAGGGAAGTTCGAGATCAAACAAGAACTTATGGATTTGGGAGCTAGTGTAAACCTCCTACCGTTCTCGGTGTATCAGCAGTTGGGATTAGGTGAATTAAAACCCACCCCAGTCACTCTAAAACTTGCAGACATATCAGTTTAAGTACCGAGAGGGGTAGTTGAGATGTGTTAATTCAAATCGATAAATTTTATTATCCAGTGGATTATATCGTTTTGGATACTCAACCTGTAGCTAATGCTAGTAAATAAATACATGTCATCTTAGGTCGTCCTTTTCTTGCAACTGCAAATGCCTTGATTAATTGTCGAACTGGAATAATGAATCTTTCATTTGGAAATATGACTGTTGAGTTGAACATATTTGATGCATGTAAAGATACAGGTGGTAGAGATGATATTCATGAAGTTAATATGGTTGAAGCATTTTTTTTTGATAACTCAAAAAATTGTATTAATAGATAACAAAATTTACAAGAAATAGTTTACAAGAAAAGAGGTTACAGCAACCCCAAAAACTTGAAACTATTTGAACCGAAAATAATCAACATTAGGATGTTCAACAGAAATTAAGAAAGGTGGTTTCCCATTGTAGTGTACACCCACTTCATTACTCAATAAACAACCCCGCTTTGCCATTGCATCAGCTGAAAAATTCACCTCCCTAAAAGTGTGAATGAAACGTATAGACGTATAGTGTCTACAGATCATAATCCATCAATTCCTTGCAAACCAAGGAATGGAATTATTCTTGAAAGATTCAAAAACTCCCATAGAATCATACCGTATACAAATACGAGAAAAACCCCATTGCATAGCCCACTCCAAACCAACAATAATGCCATACAATTCCGCTAAATAATTCGTTGTGACTCCTAGCCCAATACTCATAGCACCAAGAACTGAACAATGCTCATCCCTAGCTACTACACCTGCACCCGCAACGCCTGGGTTACCTCTCGCCGCTCCATCACAACAAATTTGTAATTCATTAGCCTCAGGCGGTAACCAAAAACAAGCCACAGGATGATGCCACTTCACACTACGGTGCTGAACTCTAAAATAGTTCAGAAGAACAACATCATCAGCACTATTTTTCATATGACCCTTGAGCCGAATTGAATAATCTTGTATCAACTTCAGAACGCGCTTCTGAAAGATACTCCAATTAGGCTTTTTATCCTCGAAAACAGCCTTGTTCCGCAACTGCCATAGCTCCGACCTAAGAACAAGGTTGGCAATAAGCCACAGACCACGGACAATATGACTCCTTCCTTTTGCTGCTTTAAAAGAAACAATAAGGTTAGCATTAGGTTGTAACTTGAACACATCAGCTAGCCAATTCCAGGCCCTTGTAGCAAAGAAACACTCATATAACACATGAGTAAGAGTTTCCTCTTGAACACCACACATGAAGCATTTGTTAGCAAGAGAGATCTTGAACATGCGCCTGATAAGGTCATATGTAGCACATGCTCCATGTAAGAATTTCCAGTTCTGAGCAGCAAGAACATGATGTACTTCTTTTCTCCATAGAAGTTGCGTACCTTCTAACCGAGAATACTTCTGCCGAAGCAACTCAATTGCAGACTTAACGCTGAACTCACCCTTCAACTCCGGCATCCATACCCTAACATCAGCTCCACCCATAGGAATTGGCATCCTATTCAACTCTAGACCAGCAGCAATCAAGTATTGCAAGTGAATTTCAGGAATATCCCAAAGGCCATCCTTTAAAATATCACTAACTCTAGCTGTTGCATCGAGAGAATAATCATTTAGCACTTCAGTAATACTAGTCTTATCAAACCAAATGTCATAATAAAGAGAAGTATCTCTACCATCACCAATTAAGACCTTAGTATTCTTTTCCACACAATTATACACACTCCTTAAACCAGGCAAAATAGAAGATTTAACCCCCGAATGCTTAATACAACCCTTACGATCAAATAATTTTGCCTTCAGGAAAAGAACCCACTTCTTTGTAGAATTACGAATATTCCACCAAAGTTTCATAATAAGAGCTTTGTTCATAGTGGCCATACAAGTTAGTCCGAGACCCCACTCCTCAAAAGGGCAACAGATTTTATCAAAAGCCACTACCACTTATAAATAGCCATATCATGAATGTAATAACTGGCAATAACTGATTTAACAAGAACAATGCGATCATGAAAAGATAATAACCTCCCTCTCCAACCAGCAAGCTGATTTCTAATATTTTCAACAACATTGCTAATATGGCGATATCGAACAATACCTGGCATAATTTGAACTCCCAAATAGCGGTCCGGAAAAGTATCTACACTCATCCCCAAATAAGATGCAATATAATTACACCAACTCGAAGAACCACCACCATAATAAATCTTACTCTTTTGACAACAAACAGTCTGACCTGAAGCACGCTGATATCTTCCCAACAAGTCTACAAGATTATGAAGACTTTTGGAATTACCTTTACAAAAAATCATTATGTCATCAGCAAAGAAAAGGTGAGTAGGAGAAATACCACCTCTAGTTACCATGGGAGTCATCTTTTTATCACGAAAAAGATTCGTAATATTTCTACTAAGAACATCCTCAATCAAGACAAAAATCAAAGGGGAGAGGGGATCACCTTGACGCAAACCTCTGTTAATTTTGAAGTAACCTTCCGGACTACCATTCAAAATGACAGAAATTCTAGCAGACTGCAAGATATTAAAAATCCAAGCACACCAATTTTCAGAAAAACCATACTTACGGAAAACTTCAAGCACAAAAGCCCAATTTACCGTGTCAAAAGCTTGAGAAATATCAAGTTTAAGGCCAATGTTGCCATCCTTGCGTTTATAATGCAACTCATTAACCATCTCCGACGCCAAGCTAATATTCTCATGAATATTTCTCCCTTTCATGAAGGCTACCTGTTCTTCAGACACAAGCTTATCCAAAACTGTACCAAGTCTAGTAGCTAGGATCTTAGTAAAAATTTTGAAGAAAAAATTACTAAGACCAATTGGTCTGAAATTTCGAAGAGTATTATCACCCCTTACCTTAGCCAGCAAAATGATAAAAGATGAATTAACACCATTTGGAATACTACCAGCATTCCAACAATGAATAATGGCCTTGGTTAAATCATCATGAATAATATCCCAACAATGACGATAGAAACAACCAGAGAAACCATCCGTCCCTGGGGCACTATCCGCAATCAGATCAAAAACAGCTTGCTTAATTTCTTCCGGGGAAGGAATCATATCCATGGCGTTGCTCTCCTCAACAGAAATTGAAGCATGCTCAAAATAAAATAAATCCCCTTCAATCACCGGATCTTGGCCATTGAACTTATCTTCATAGAACTGAATTACATGATTACGAAGCTGCTCATAATTTGTCAAACAAGTCCCATTCATATCAACAAGTTCCGAAATAGTATTAAAACTTTTTCTAATTCTAATACTATTATGAAAGAAACTGGAATTACTTGAACCCTCCACCAACCATTTGTTCCTAGACTTTTGCTTGAGCATAGTTAACTGTTGCAAACGAGTATCACATAAAGTTTTCATAGCATCCTTCATTGCATTTAGTTTAGCAGTATTACTAGGATCCTCATCTGAAATAAGAGATGATGTCTCAAAATGAAGTTGGTCTTGCTTCAAACGAGAATTCACATTACCAAAAATCCTCAGATTCCAATCCTTCATTGCAATCTTCAGTCGCTTCAATTTATAAGGGAAAATAAAATCAGGAGAACCATGAACAGACAAAGTCCAACTCTCATTGACCATCCGAAGAAAATCCCCATGCAGAAACCACATCTTTTGAACACGAAAAGGAGCTCGACAAGGCCTAGGAACAGAAAAAGGATAACCAAAAAGAGTAGAATGCTCGGAAACTTCCCTAGGAAGAGCTTTACACCGCCAATTCTCAAATTTAGCAAGCCAAGCCGCATTAATAATTGCACGATCCAACTTACTAATAATACGCCTAGTACCAGATTGCCTATTACACCAAGTGAATTTGCTTCCCAAGGAATCCGATTCAAAAAGATTATTGTCATCCATCCAATCACTGAAATCATCAATAACAGACGATCTTATTTCCAAGCCACCTTTCTTCTCATTCAAACACAAAATACAATTAAAATCACCTATGACCAGCCAAGGTGTAATTGAATCTTGCATAACTAGTTTCTGCCAAATCCTGCGCCTAGTAGTTTGACTGTAGATAGCATGGACAAAAGAGATATACACACCATCAACCGCAATTGTAATAGCTTGTTTACTAGAATTAACTACAGAAACATGAAGCCCATCCTTATAACAAACCCAAAGATTTCCAATACCAACATTAGCAGAATTATTAATAATAAACGAAGAATAACCTTCAGAAATTAGCCTCCTCCCAAAATTTGCTGAGCACGCCACTTTTGGTACAGCAAGACCAAAAACTTCAGGATGGAAATCTCTAATCAGCTCCCTAAGCTTAGAATGTGATGTTGTACGCGCAACACCATTGATGTTCCAAAAAAGAACCCGCATAATTAAACTCTGGGTTGGAGTTTATTATTTAGCTTCAATTGCTTAACCGAGTTTGAGGAGGATTTAGGAACTGATTCCTTACGAGCACGAATACCCAATGTCTCATCCGAGTCTGACAAGGAATCCTGATCCTGATCAGTTAACGCATTCAATTTGTTTTGCATATTTATAACCTGCTGCCTCTTTGCTAATTTTGTAAGCTCACTAAGTTTACCAAAAACCAAAACATCATTGCCAGCCTTGTCACTTAGGATGTTAAACTTGTTGTTAGAGACAAATTCAGAAGTTTCTTCAAGCGCATTACACAAAGGTGTGGACGAGGATGTAATATCAATCCTAGCAGGAGGAGGAAGTTTAGTTCTTGCCAATTCAACATTCCCCCTGCCTTAGCATTCAAGCTTGAGGTACTCAACGACCTAGCTTTACTAGCTAATACTGAATGCGTAAGAATGGCTTGCTTGTGTTTTTCAACCTCAGCAGATGCCATACGCAAAACAGCTTCAGATTGAGCTAAACTATCCTGCAACTGTTGTTCCAACTCAACAGTGTCAGTGATGCACAAAACATTATCAGCCACATTATTTGAAGTATCTTCACCAACGTGAGTAATCTTTTCAGGAACAAAAGGAATAGACGGAGCTGTCTTTCCCTTTTTCTTTCGCCTAGCTTCTTTCCATTCCGTACCAGCATTGTTCTCATGATGTTGTTGCTTTTTAACTAACACAATAGCCTGTTGTGAATCAGAAACAACTTGCGGAGCTTTGACAGCTTCACCTCTTGTTTTCTTCCTACATTCCCCATCTGAATGCCCAATAATGATGCACTTAGAACAGAATTTAGGTCTTTTAAGGATCTCAAAAGGTTGAAAAAACTCACATTCTCCCACAGTGACATTAATATCATCAGATTTGAGCTCAGCAAAATCAATATCAATGAGGACCGAAGCAAAGTGTCCATACTCATGTGCCAACGTTCTTTTATCAACCACAATAGGAGATCCTAGAGTTTTCCCCATTGCAAGTAAAGTTTTTTCAATCCAGAATTCCATTGGAAGCCTAGGAAACTTGACCCAAACTGTGGAACGTGAAGATCTTTGTTTGTCAGCATCAAAACTAGGAAACCATTCCATGAGATTTAGTTTCTGTTGAGCTTTTTTTTTTTTTTTTGATAAGTCAAAAAATTGTATTAAATAAAAGAATTATTTACAAGATAGTACATGAGAAAAGAGGTCACAGCAACCCCAAAAACTCAAAATACTATTTCAAACGAAAATAGGAAACATAAGGGAACTCTATTGACTTTAACAAATCAGGACGACCAACAAAAGTGAGTCTCACTCCATTATCTAAGAAGAAACCAGTCTTCGCCATTTTGTCAGCAGCGAAATTGGCTTCATGGTACGTGTGCACAAAATTTATAGAATCAAACATGCCCTTAACATCATACCATCTCTGTTTAGCAAACCAAGGAATAGAATCCCCTTCCAAGGCTGTTATGATACTTGATGAATCAGTCCGCACTAGAACATCCCAGTATCCCCATTGAACTGCCCATTCTAAACCAATCAGAATGCTATATAACTCAGCCAAATAATTGGAAATAACTCCAAGACCAACACACATTGCCCCAACCACTTCACAAGCAGAATTTCTTGCCACCACACCAGCACCCGCCACCCCTGGATTGCCTCTAGAGGCACCGTCACAGCATAGCAAAAGCTGATTGTGCCTAGGAGGTTTCCAAAAACACTCAACGGGCTCTACCATCTTCACCCTACGACATTTAACTCTGAGAAAATTCAAAATCTCAAGATCTTCTATCTTATTAAACATACATCCTGTCATTCTAGACGAGTACTCATGAATGAAGCTAAAAACACGTTTTTTTGAAGAAGGTCCATCAAGCCTTATTTTGTTCATAGACCATCTTATTCCTTTGGAACCACAGCTCCGAACGCAGCACCAAAATTGAGACTAACCATAGGTCTTTAATCATTCTACTACGCCCTTTCGCTCCCTTGTTAGCAACAAGCAAGTTATAATGAGGACTAATATGGAAAATACCTTCCATCCATTCCCAAGCTCGATTCGCCGCACTACAGCTCCAAAGCACATGTTCTAAAGACTCCTCCGCAATCTGACACACAGTGCACCTGGACGGAAGAGATATATTGAACCTGCTCTTAACTTTATCCAAAGTTGCACAAGCTCCCCTGACAAACTTCCAATTTTGCGCCGCCAAAGAAGGGTGCACAACACTCTTCCATAAAA
This sequence comes from Papaver somniferum, assembly GCF_003573695.1. Taxonomy (NCBI): domain Eukaryota; kingdom Viridiplantae; phylum Streptophyta; class Magnoliopsida; order Ranunculales; family Papaveraceae; genus Papaver; species Papaver somniferum. The sequence goes on along the minus strand of NC_039364.1, from coordinate 177,744,492 downwards.
GATTTGCTTCCTCCAGCACCGGATACCTCATCCTCACCAGCTCCCTTGTAGACTTAACATAGAAAACCCCTTTAAGGTCCGGCATCCATATCTTCTTATCACCACATGTGTGCCTCCTTGGCAAGCTCTCCAGATTCACACCAGCACTGACAAGGTCGGGCATATAAACTCCTTCCAGCCTCCATTGATCCTGCAACCCTGGCATTTCTGTCAAGGTCAGTTTGCTGCAAAACATCTGCCAAAGATTCAGACCCATACCATACATCATAAAATAGAGAAGTTTCTCTACCGTCACCAATTAAAGATTTATTATTGCGCATAACTTCCGTGTGCACCCAAAGAATCCCAGGAAGAATTGAAGATTTAACTCCAGCCAACTTCAGCCGACCATCCCTACAAGTGAATTTCGAATCCAGAAATCTAGCCCATTTCTTCGTAGAAGCTTTAATGTTCCACCACAACTTCATAATCAGAGCCTTGTTCATGTTGCTTAGGCTAGTAAGCCCAAGACCCCCTTCCCGCACCGGACTGCAGATCTTGCTATAACCAACCACAAAAGCTCTAGCTAAACTTGAATCCCCCGACCAGAGAAAATTACGAATCACTCGTTCACATTGGTTAACAAATTTAACAGGCCATTTATACACAGCCATGTTATGAATCGCATAACTAGAAAGAACAGTTTTAACAAGAACAACACGATCCTGAAAGGAAAGCATCTTACCTTTGTAAACCGAAAGCTTCTCCTTCATTTTATCCACCACGTTACTAATATGGCTATACTTCACCATTCCAGGCATCACCTTAACCCACAAATATCTATCTGGGAAATAAGTCACTCCCATGCCTAAGAAGTCTACAATAGCTTGTCTCCTATTTAAAGACCCACCTCCAAAATATATTTTACTCTTCTCCCTGTAAACTCGCTGACCAGAAGCTTGTTCACAATCTCCCAGGAGATTCACTAAGTTTGTTAGACTCATCATATTACCCTTGCAAAAGATCATAATATCATCAGCAAAAAATAAATGAGTTGGAGCAATACCATTACGCTTCACCATATGAGTCATACTCTTGTTTTGAAAGAGTTTAGTAATGTTCCTACTTAGAACATCCTCCATCAAAACAAAGATAAGAGAAGATAGCGGATCCCCTTGACGCAAACCTCTATTAATCTTGAAAAAACCCTCCGGACTCCCATTAAGAAAAATAGAAATCCTGGCAGACTTCAGAATATTGTGAATCCAAGTACACCAATCCTCTGAGAAACCATATCTACGAAACACTTCCAAGATAAAAGGCCAACTAACTGTATCAAAAGCTTGAGAAATATCAAGTTTGAGACCTAAGTTGCCATCATTTCTTTTAATGTGCAGCTCATTAACCAATTCAGACGCCAAACTAATATTTTCATGAATATTTCTCCCCTTCATAAAAGCCACTTGTTCCTCCGACCAAATTATCTAAGACTTTTCCAAGCCTGGTTGCTAAAAATTTTGTAAAGATTTTGAAGAAAAAATTACTTAGACCAATTGGTCTAAATTTCTTCAGACTATCCGCACCTCTTACCTTAGGAAGCAAAAGAATGAGACTAGAATTAGCCCCATTAGGAATAGTTTTGTTGATCCAGCAAAACATAATAGCCTTATCTATGTCCTGATGAATTAAATCCCAACAATGCCTATAAAAACACCCCGAGAAACCATCCGGACCAGGAGCACTATCCGCACCCAAATCAAACACCGCCATCTTAATCTCCTCCAAAGAAGGAATAGAATCCAACATATGCCTTTCCTCAAGAGAAATAGAATTATGACCATACTCAAACAACCTACTCTCAATCCTCGTATCTAATCCATTAAATTTACTCTCATAATAAGAAACAACATGGTCTCTTAATTGGTCCGGATCAATGATAAGGGACCCATCATCTGTCACCAATTCCTAAATTGTATTGACACTTCTACGAGTATTAATAGAACTATGGAAAAAAGAAGTATTGCTAGAACCCTCCAAAATCCATTTGTTGCGAGATTTTTGCTTCAACATAATATGCTGCCGCATACGCACCTCCTGAACAGCCACAAGCGCATCCTTCATCTCATTCTGCTTAGAAATGTCTAAAGGGTCCTCATCTGAATTCCTACTCGCCACTTCAAATTTCAGCCGAGCCTGTTTGAGTCTTGCATTCACATTACCAAACACCTGTTGATTCCAAAACTTCATAGTTGCATTTAATCTCTTCAGCTTGAAAGAAAAAATAAAATCTGGATTACCATACACCGGAGTATTCCAAGAAGTCTCTACCATTTTCAAAAAATCAGGATGCGTAAACCACATTTTCTGAAATCTGAAAGGAGCACGTCTTGGCCTAGAAGCAACAAAAGGATAACCAATAAGAGCCGAATGATCGGAAACTTCCCTAGGAAGAGCTTTACACCGCCAATTCGAAAATTTATTTAACCAATGTTCATTAATAATAGCACGATACAACTTGCTAATCTAATCTTCTCCCCCCCGATTGGCCGTTAGTCCAAGTAAACTTTGAACCCAAAGAATATTCCTCAAAAAGACCATTCTCTTCCATCCAATCACTGAATTCATTAATACTAGAAGTACGAACATCTCTACCACCCCTCTTCTCATCGTTGCGAATAACACAGTTAAAATCTCCAATAACCAACCATGGAGAATTAGAATCTACTACAGAAAGTTGACTCCATAATCTCCTTCTAAAAAATTGGATATAACTAGCATGAACACAAGAAATAAAGACTACTTCTGTCTTCACTATAATAGCCTGCCAAGTCATATTTAACACAACTGGCTCTTGAATATCTTCACTCCAAAGAATCCAAAGATTACCAAAAGAACTTGAAGTAGAATTATGAATTGCCTTCTTAATAAAACCAGCTAAATTTAACCTTACCATAATACCATCTGAATAAGGAATTTTTGGCTCAGCAATACACAGAAGAACCGGCTTAAACTCCCTAACTAGCTCACGTAACTTCAAACCAGCCTCCACCTTCGCCACTCCATTGACATTCCAAAAGAGGACTCGCATTAAGAAACTGTATTTTTTTGGTTTAGAAGATATCTTAGGATTCTTATTCAGAACCCTTTTACCAATAACTGGTGAGAAACCTTTGCTAACTCGGATTCCCAAATCATTAACCTCAGAGTCCGAGTCAGACTTGGAATCTTGAGATTTAGTTTGAGTATAACTCTGAGAAGTACTTTGCTGCGAACTATCTTGAATTTGCACACGACCAGGCTTCCTAGTTTTCTTAGGCACAACCTTTTCAACTGGAATCTCGGACCATTTGGCTCCCTTGACACCTGCTGAAGCTTTCTCTGGCGTGAGGTCCTCATCCGAACTCTCCTCCTCCTGATTAGATTGTTGCACTGTGTTGTTTAGCCCCAACTCATCAGTTAAAACATCAAATTTATTCGAGGATATAACCACAGTATTATCCATCAAAGCATTGTAGGTAGGAGTCTCCACAATACTATGAACCACTGCGTCTTTAATAGGTATATAGGGAGTAGAAGAGTTGGCCTGGTTCTTATCAGTACTAGAGTGATTAGTTCTCGCCAATTCATCACTCGTTCCTGACATAGCCGCAATTGTGGTTTCATAAATCAACAAAATATTAGCTAATGCTCGTTTCGCAGCAATCGCCAATTTAGTTGTCTCAACATTGTTAGACGCTGCACGAAGCCGAGCTTCAGAAGCAGCCAGCACCTCCTCAAGCTGACTAGTATCCTCCTTACCAGCAGCATTATCCCCAACAGCAACATGTACATTAATATCTTTACCCGCACTAGGCTCATTAACAGTTTCACCCGCACCGTTGTGTGCATCTTCACCAGTTTCTCCTGACTTGTCAACACAACTAGTACCCGCTTGAGTGTTATTCTTCTTAAGATTGCGTGATCGTTTCTTACCTTTAGCATCCTGCCATTCCTAGATATCCGCCTTGTCCTTAACAGGTTCATCAGATTTTGGTTTCCTCCTGCACTCACTCTCATTGTGCCCGATAATGTTACAATGCATACAGAATTCTGGATGCTTAGGTATCTCCACATATTGCCAGAAAGTTCTCCCCCCATCTGTTAAAAGAATTCTGTCAGGAATGTGTTTTGCGAAATCTACGTCAACCAGCACTGACGCATATCTTCCAAACTCCAGATTCAAAGTTCTTTGATCAACTACAATCGGATTACCAACTGCTTTACCAATGGATAACAAAGATCTTTCGGTCCATAACTCTGCATGAAGACCTGGAAGATGAACCCAAACAGGTGCATGGGAAGTATTTTTCCTTTCAGGATCGAAACCAGGGTACCAATCCATCAAACGTAGCTCTTGTTGATTAACAAACCATTTTCTGTTACGGTTCTGGCTTTTGTGTGCTCATCCCGCAACATAACAACAAAGAAACCCATACTCATAGACATAAACCTAACCGAGTTAGGGTTTAGCTACCATTGAGTAACTAAACTGTTCTTCACCTCCAAAAACTTCAAACCCGTGAAGTTGAGTCTTGAAATAAATCTAAACTCAAAAGGCTTACATCCTTCCTGATAAAAATAAGTAGGGATTACCAAAGATGGTTCTCCATTAATTAACGTGGGATTTGGCAGACTGCTAACATCAATGGTCGTAGGCTGCAATGTCTGACGTACCTTCACTTTTTCCGCAAAGGTTGGAGTTGGTGATCCATTCGTAATACGTAACACAGTTTCCTCAGTCATCATCAATCCTAAGATTAAACAATAATTGAAGAAGAAAATTAAAAAAACGCACAAAACCCTAGGAAAATCGCCAGAGTTTCTCTCTCCTCATTCTTTCCAAATTTCACAATAGAAGAAGGATGAACGACCAGCCAGGTTCTATCTAGTTTCTGTTGAGCAACAACCCATTGTTCAGCCTGTAAAATCTTCACTTTATCCTCCTGCGACAATAACTTGATGATGAAGAAACCTCTATTCAACAGAACAAAGTGAACCCGGCCTTCACCCAGCTGCCATTGAAGTTCTAGGTTTTTTTTAACGTCAGAAAAGATAAGTTCTTTGAAGTCCAACCTTCCAATAAGACTAAACTTCCATAACGCACATCCTTCAAGATATAACTCATTAGGAATCTCAATAGAAGGTTTTACATCTTTCAAAGTAGGGTTTGGCAGAGAAGAAAGATCCACAGAGGTTCTAGGAAGCTCTTTCATACCCTTGAGCCTATCTGCATATGTGAAAATCTTAGAAGGCGCAACTATATGATTTGGATCAACATGATCTCCCATTGAATCACCAAAAGATGATCCAAGATGAAGCACGTACAAAAAAGTTTGAAAAGTTCTCCAAAATCGCCAGAGCAAAGAGGAGAGAGAAAAAAGTTTCTGAGCTCCCTGCCAAGAAAGATCAGGCTATTAATATGGTTGAAACATGTGTGCAGGAAAAAGAATCTCATCTAGAATCTAAGGTTCCTTTAGAAGATTTTCTTCCTAATTTGTTGGATTTCGATGAGGATGGATACATTGAAGAAGTTAATTCTTCACTGAATTCATCCCTGTTGATGGATATGGATAAGTGGCAGTCTAGATTTGAGTCACTCCAAATCAGTGAGACCGAGCCATTGTCTCCATCCGTAGAATTCCCAAAGCCCGACCTTAATTCCCTTCCGAGTGAACAGAATCATAATATTTTAGGCCAAAATGAAGATGTTCAAGTTTTCATACCATCTGTACTTAATAAGAAACAAAAGACAATGCATTCACATGTTCTTAGGAAGCATATAAGTGTCGCGGGATGGAGTATTGCATACATAGAAGGGATTGATCCTAGTATTTGCACACGTAGGAAGTCACAGCTCAATGAGCTTCATGAGATTAAAAATGGGGATGATACGAACTGCAAATGTAAAATGAAATTGTTTCTTGATAAGCATGCTATTAGGGAAATAATTGAACCAGTTCATTGCTATGATTCTCATTTGCACCACTTTTCAGGTAAGCTTAAGTCATGATGGAAAGACCAGTTTAATGTTAAAAATTAATTTCGTGATTATATTGTTGGCATTCAAAATCCTAATGATAACAACATCTTCAAGATTAATGTGTAGCGTTAGAAACCAGTTTTGGAACTTGTGAATCCAGAAGTCGATACCACGACTCTGGAGGATCCTTCTTATAATTGATTGGCTGTGTTTTGCAGATGTCTGGCTGGAGACATAAATTCAGCGCTTTAGGGAGACAACCCTTGTGTTTGTGGGTATCACAGCTTAAATCCCTCACGAGACAGAACTCGTCCTCTTGTGCGAGCTTGAGGTTTAATGGCTTGTTGCATGAGCCAAATGCAATCGAACTGACCTGCGACAGTGGTAAAATAATATAATTTTATTCTTTTTTTTATCATGAATAATATTTTGTGCTCGGATGATTACCCCTTTCCACCTTTGAACTGTTTTTAACCACTGCCATATTGGGGACAATGTAGAAATTAGGTTGGGGGTGGGGTAAATTAAATCCATGCTTTTATGATTCTCTGTCTGCATATTCAGGTTTCATTGTTTCATTGTTTGCTTGTACTTTTTAATCCAAAAAAAAAAGATGAAGTGAAAATTTTACTTGATAAGATCAGCTGTTTAGCGATCTATCTACACCACTATTTAGTGGTTTTGTCTGGCTGTTTAGCAGATATTTTTAATCCAGATGTTTAGAGGATTCGTCTAGCTATTTAGCGGATTTGTCTTGTTGTTTAGCAGATATTTTTCAACCATTGTTTAGTGGTTCCGTCTAGCTGTTTAGCAGACGTCTCTCCATGTCCAGCTGTGTAGCGGATATACTTTTTTCTTGTTTTGCTCGGGACTAGAAAAATGTAAGTGTGGGGGAGTTTGATAATCACGCAAGTGAGACATTTTTATCCCACATCTATACTAGCTAGGTCTCGATATTTGGCTAATAATGTTGTTTTAAGTCAATTACAGGAATTACAAAAGAAACCCGTTCACCCGGAAAATAAATGGCTAAACGATGAGCTGAATGGCGTTTGCGACAACAAAGCTCAAGGCAACAAAAGAGGCCGGGCCTGTGGTGGTCTGCCTTGTACACCCATGCTGCTAACCACTCAAGTCACTTGCTTGGCTCTTTCAGTCTCACTGAACAAGGAAGTGGAGGCGCATACAAGAAAGCAATTGGGTGATTATTGGGATGTATTGTATGGGGTTTTTTGTCGTCCAAGCAGTGAAGTTGGGGTCAGTGTTGGCTGATTTTATTATGCTACAAAGAAGGTGCTTGGACGAGATGGCTGCCAATGATTCATGACTGAAAATGATGGGTTTGTGTGAAAGGTTTGCTGGGGTAATGGTTCAATGGATGTATGATTCCAGTTCCACATCATCATCTGAATTTTATTGGTTTGTTTACATGGGTTGCTGAATCAATGGTGTAGGGCTATGATGGTTGTTGGTGATGGGGAATTTTGGTTGATGTTTACATTGACTGAATTGTGAGAATTTACAAGAAGAGAGCTGTTTATATCAAGTCAAATACAGTTAACTGATTTAAGCTTTTGTGAGCAGAAATATGTGGAAGACGTTACAGCTATTGGAATGATTTTCCCCCAATCCAGGAAATGTTTGAATCAAGTAGTTAGAGAAGAAGTCAAGTTGTTGATGTATAAAGGATGAGCTTAATCAACCAAGAAGGGTACGCTGGAATACTGCAAACTTAATTTTCTTTTTCTTTCATTTCATTTTCAGTTCTTTTTAGCTCTCTTGTGTGTTAGAGTTTTTGGTTTAATATTTTTTATGGCTATCTACACAACAATGAGAAGCTAAACCCCTCTCTGCCAAGACTAGAGGGGAAGCTTAATGGGTTCAAGTATTATTTGCAGTGATCATAAATAAAGTCCAAGTTTTAATCCATTTCTTTGTCTCTGTTTGATTGCAATTTTGTGTTGGTAGTGTCTATAAACTTCTTAGATTCATTGTGATTTCCGGATACATTGAATGCTAGGGAATCCTTGTGACATTTCTCAATCGAGCTTTATGTTAGAAATATAATCAATTGTCATGAAATGGTATTTGTTTAATTCCATTGAGATTCTAATTTGCTATATCTGCCGGGTAGAATGAATCATTATTCATTTCTATTTGAGTTATAATTTGATCATGTACATACTTGAATACATTAGGTGAAACCTTAAAGTCTTGGTAGACTTAAATCAACTGTTACTTTTTACAATTATATTCTCTGATTTCTCAACTACAAATCAAAATTATATTATTGCTTTGCTAAACAATTCTTCTGAGCACCAACAATCTCTGTGGTTCGAACACGACTATACTACACTTATTTATCTTTGATACTATGAAAAGAGTGATCAGTCGGTCTACCGACTCATCAAGTTTTGGCGCCGCTGCCGGGAAGAGGTTGTGAAACCCTTTCTAATTGGTCTTTAGACTAGTCTGTAGTTTTGGATTTAATTTTCTATAGTTATTGCTTTGTTTTTTGTTTTTCTTTTAGATTTTTGTTAGTTCTTTTTGCTGATTTGGTTTGACTCTTATAGGTACCTTTCTTAGTTAGTTTGGATTGTTTTTCTATGAATGGCAGGAATAATAAACAAGGTGAGGCTTTCCAAAAGAAAGACACTGGAAGATCAGCGCAGCGTGTTAAAATAACTAGCCCCAAAAAAACTGGTTTTTAGTGCGTGTTCTCTTTTGGAATATTAATGGTATTGTGCGTGATGAAGTACAATTTAATCTTAAATAATTAGTTAAAAGTTTTAAACCTGATATTACTGGCATTGCTAAGCCGAGAGTGGCTGTTTCCTCTAGGTCCATGCGACGCTTCAAAATTGATGGTTTTAATAGTTGTATAACTCATAACTCTATAGACTCTTCTATTGGAAACTTGTGGGTTATGTGGTCTCTGAATTATTCAGAACCTGTGGTATTGAATATGTCTCGTCAAGCTATTACAATTGATGTTGATGGTTTTTGTATCTCTATGGTTCATGCTAGTTCCATTCAGACTACAAGGAGAAATCTTTGGCGTCAACTTGATATGGGTGCGCAACAGGTTCCGTGGTTGGTAATTGGTGATTTTAACTGTATTTTGCGCAATGAAGAAAAGAAGGGAGGTGCTACTCCTAGAACTGAGGTTATTAATGAATTTAGTGATTGGTTGGATGATAATAGTATTTTTGAAGCGGAAGCTTTGGGAAGTAAGTTTACTTGGTCCAACAAGCAATCGGGTGCAAGAAAAATTATTTGTAAACTGGATCGGGCAGTAATCAATGATTTTTGGTTGAATCGTTTTGAGAATTGGCGGTGTAAAGCTCTTACTAGTGAAGTTCCCGACCATTCTCCCCTTGTTGGATATCCTTTTATAAATACTAGACCTCGTAGAGCTCATTTTCGTGTGCAAAAGATGTGGTTTCTTCACGCTGATTTTATGAGAATGGTTCGAGATAGTTGGAATACTCCTTTAGTTGGGTCTCCGGCTTTTATTTTTCCTCAAAAATTGAAGCGGCTCAAGGTTGAGATGAAGTTATGGAATCAGATGGTTTTTGGTAATGTTCATGTTAAGCTTAAGCAAGCGGAACTAAGGCTTGAGGGATCTATTCGATTTTTTTTGATAAGTCAAAAATTGTATTAATAGATAACAAAATTTACAAAAAGTAGATTACAAGAAAAGAGGTCACAGCAACCCCAAAAACTTGTAACACTACTTGAAACGAAAATAGGAAACATTAGGGTTTTCAACAGAAATTAAAAAATCAGGTCTTCCTTCATACTGAATTCCCACTTCATTATCAAGATAACAACCATTCTTAGCATCTTATCTGCTGAAAAATTCGCCTCTCTGTAAGTGTGAATTATCCTTATAGAAATATAATGATTGCATAACCGCCCCCATCTTGCTCTTGCAAACCAAGGAATAGAAGAGCTTTGTAAAGCTTGAACTACTCCATATGAATCAGATTGCACACAAATACGATCATAATTCCATTGCATTGCCCATTCCATACCAATTATAATTGCATAGATTTCCTCCAAATAGTTTGTAGTAACTCCAAGACCAATACTCAAAGCACCAAGAACTGCACAGCTAGAGTCTCTTGCCACCACTCCTGCTCCCGCAATGCCTGGATTTCCACGCGCTGCTCCATCACAACAAATTAGAATCTCATTAAGTTCCGGAGGCTGCCATAGCACTTCAATAGGCTGCTGATGTCTAACACTTCTATGAACCACACGGAAGTAATCCAACAACACCATATCATCCACACTGTTGCGCATAAACCCTTTTAGACGGACTGAATATTCTTGTATTAGCTTCAGCACTCTTTTAGAAAAAAGACCCCAGCTCGGTTTGTGCTTCTCAAAAATGCATTTGTTGCGCATAGCCCATAGTTCTGACCTGATTACTAAGTTCGCCACCAGCCACAAGTCACGGACAATTGCACTTCTTCCCTTAGCTGCCTTGAAAGAATCCACAATGTTGAAGTTTGTTGTCATACCAAAGATACCAGAAATCCAAGACCACGCACGAGCTGCAAAAGATCAAAGAAAAAGAATATGATCTAGCGATTCTTCCTCAGTTTCACATAGAACACACTTGTTAACCAAATGAATCTGAACCTAGATTGAATGATATCCAAAGTGGCACAAGCACCACGAATGAATTTCCAGTTTTGAGCCGCAAGTTTAGGGTGAATTTATTTCCTCCACTGCATAGACGCTGCATTGAAGCTACCATGTTTCTGACGAATAAGCTCCTTGGCAGAGCTTACCGAAAAATCACCTGAAAATTTTGGCACCCAAACTCTCTTATCTTCACCCCCATTTGGCAAAGGAAGATTATGCATATCCACACCAGCCGCGAGTAAACAGTTCAAGTGATTTTCAGGAAAAACCCATTGGTTATCCCTATAACAATCACTCACCAAAACCAATCTGTCAAGAGTAAAATCATCCAATATCTCTGCAAAACATTTTTCTCCATACCAAACATCATAATAGAGAGAAGTAGACCTGCCATCACCAAGAAGAACTTTAGTGTTAGCCTCCACATATTTATAAACCCTTCTAATGCCTGGAAGAATGGTAGACTTCACCCCATAAGTCTTAATGTCCTCTTCGACTAAAAAATTAGCCTTAAGATAACCTGCCCAATTCTTCTTAGAAGTACTGATTTCCACCATAACTTCATCAACATTGCAAATTCATAGTAGCCATACGAGATAAACCCAAACCCCCCTCCTCAAAAGGGCAACAGATTTTATCATACGCCACCACAACAGCACGACTGACATTAGAGTCACCAGACCAAATAAAATTCCTAATTGCACGCTCACATTGCACAATGAACTTGCTAGGCCACTTATAAATAGCCATATTATGATGGAATAACTCGAAATAACAGATTTAACAAGCACAATGCGGTCATGAAAAGATAAAAGAAAACCCTTCCAACCAGCAAGATGGGTTTTAATCTTCTCAACCACATTGCAATATGATGATACCTACAGCACCAGGCATTATTTGAACACCCAAATAACGATCAGGGAAAGAGCACACTCATACCCAAATAATCAACAAGATAATTACGTCTACTCAACGAACCACCACCATAATAAATTTTACTCTTTTGGCGACAAACAGATTGACCCGAAGCACTGATACTTACCCAACAGATCCACCAGATTATTAATGCTCCGCAAATTTCCTTTACAGAAAATCATAATATCATCAGCAAAAAAGAGATGAGTAGGAGAAATACCACCTCTAGTTACCATGTAAGACATCTCTTCTCTGCAAAAAGCTTTGTGATATTTCTGCTAAGGACATCTCCATCAAAACAAAGATCAAGGGAGAAAGAGGATCTCCCTGACGTAAACCTCTATTTATCTTGAAAAAACCCTCCGGACTGCCATTCAAGAGAATAGAGATTCTAGCAGAATTGAAGATATGAGAAATCCAAGTGCACCAATGCTCCGAGAAACCATACCTACGAAAAACCTCCAAGACAAAAGACCAACTGACCGTGTCAAAAGCTTGTGAATATCAAGCTTAAGGCCCAAATTACCATCCTTACGATTGATATGAAGTCATTAATCAATTCAGAAGCAAGACTAATGTTTTCATGGATGTTACGCCCTTTCATGAAAGCCACCTGTTCTTCAGAAACAAGTTTATCTAAAACGCTCCCCAGTCTAGTAGCTAAGATCTTAGTAAAGATTTTGAAGAAAAAATTACTGAGACCAATAGGACGAAAATTACGAAGAGAATTAGCACCTCTTACCTTGGGAATCAAAACAATTAGACTAGAATTTACCCCATTTGGGATATGACCAGAATTCCAGCAATAAATAACGGCTCTTAATAAGTCATCTTGAATAATATCCCAGCAGTGTCTATAGAAACATCCAGAAAACCCATCCGGCCCTGGAGCACTGTCTGCCCCTAGATCAAAAACTGCTTGTTTAATCTCCTCAGAAGATGGAATTCTGTCCATGGCTAAACTTTCCTCCTCCGAGATGCTAATATGACATAGTCAAATAAAATAGGATCAATCTCCAACTCCGGCCCATTAAACTTGTCCTCATAATAGTGCACAACATGATTTCTAAGCAGCTCATAATCAGAAATAGTATTGCCTGCACTGTCAACAAGTTCAGAGATAGTGTTAGAACTTCTACGAATTCTAATGCTATTATGAAAGAAATTAGTGTTACTTGAACCCTCCACAAGCCACTTATTTCTAGATTTCTGCTTAAGCATAGTATTCAACTGAGCACGAGTATCATTAAGTTTAGCCATAGCATCCTTCATAATATTTAGCTTAGTAATGTCATCCGGGTTTCATCAGAAAGAAGAGCAGCTGCCTCAAACCTCAACTGATCCTGCTTTAACCTAGAATGCACATTACCAAAAACACGAAGATTCCATTCCTTGATAATTCCTTTTAGTCTCTTTAATTTTTGAGTGAAAATAAAATCAAAAGACCCAGAAATAGGCATATCCAACTATCTCTAACCATACGAAGGAAATCAGAATGTAAGAACCACATCTTTTGAACTCGAAAAGGAGCTCTTTTGGGTCTTAGAACAGCAAAAGGAAAACCCAAAAGAGTAGAAATGGTCAGAAACTTCCCTAGGAAGAGCTTTACACCGCCAATTCTCAAATTTTTCAAGCCAAGACGCATTAATAATAGCATGATCAAGTTTACTAACAATTCTAGTCATACCTGATTGTCTATTCGTCCAAGTGAACTTACTTCCCAAAGCATCAGCTTCAAAGAGATTGTTGTCATCCAACCAATCTGAAAACTCATTAATAGCTGAGGTTCTAGGTTCAAGACCACCCTTCTTCTCATCCAAACGAAGAATACAGTTAAAATCCCCAATGACTAACCAAGGAATACCATCACCAGAACTAACAAGTTGCTGCCAAAGACTCCTCCTAGTAACCTGAATATAACTAGCATGGAAAAAAGAAACATGTACACCATCCACCTCAACTGTTATTGCCTGCTTACTGACATTAACAATTGAAAGATTTAGAGTATTTGAATAACAAACCCAAAAATTAGCAATACTAGAAGAAGAAGCATTATTAATAACATGAGAAGAATAACCTTCTCTTAGCAAACCATATCTGAACCCAGCAGAACAGGGAACTTTTGGTTTAGCAATACCAAAAATATCTGGTTTAAACTCTCTAATAAACTCCTTTAGTTTATCTTGAGCTACATCACGTGCAACTCCATTGATATTCCAAAACAACACCCGCATTTAAACAATAGGGTTTTGATTATTGCTTAGCTGTACTTCAGAAGTATTTGAGGAGGATTTTAATCTTGGAGAAGAAACTTTTCTTGCTCGAACTCTTAGCTCTGATTCCTCATCCAAGTCGGTTAAAGCTTCTACATCCCTCAAAGTGTCTAGTCTAGCCTGAAAAGCCAAAAACTGTTGATGCTTAGCCTTACGTGCAACTTCATCAATATGCCCAAGCTCATGTACACTTGCCGTTTCCCCCACAAGAGTATTATCCAAGATATTAAACCTATATGAAGAGACGTATTCAGAACTCTCCTCCACAGCTTCACAAACAGGAGTATAAATAGCTTCCGAAACAGGAATCCTACCCGGATTAGGAAGTCTAGTTCTAGCCAACTCAACATTCCCACCAGGCTTAGTATTTAAGGCAACAGTACTCAACGACTTTGCCCTACTAACTAAAACTGAATGCGCAGCAACAGCCTTCTCCACCATAGCTGAAGCAGTGCGCATTGCAGCTTCGGACCTGATCAGCTCTTCCTGAAGCTGTTGTTCATAATCAGCAGTTCCAATCCTCACCACATCAACCTGCACACGAGTATCTGTAGCTACTTTCTTATTTTTCTTACCATTCTTCTTATGACTTATAGTCTGCCATGTATCATTATTCTCCCCTTGATGAATAACAAGAGTTTGAGGTTGCTGAGCCTGATGCGATTCATTCTGCTGTGTTGCTTGGTTTGCTGAAGAACTTCCCAACTCTAAAGTTCTATCTAACTGTAGAGAAGAAATACCAACCAGCTGCTGTGATGAGATACCAGCATTTTTTCGAACGTCTGTACGTGCATGAGCTGCATGTAATGCATTAACTGCATGCTTCTTCCTACATTCTTTATCTAAGTGCCCAACAATCTTACACTTGGAGCAAAACTTAGGTTGTTTTAGAATTTCAATAGGTTGCAGAAAGTGACGTCCATCAACTTCAACATAAACTGAATCAGTAACATGTTTAGCAAAATCTATATCAATCAAAACAGATGCATAATGACCATATTCATGATTTAGGGTTCTCTTATCTACCACAATGGGTGTTCCAAGAGATTTCCCTAAAGCTAAAAGAGTCTTTTCTACCCACATCTCCACAGGCAGGCTAGGAAACTTCACCCAAATCGTTGAATGAGAAGTACATTACTTGTCTGCGTCAAACCCTGGATACCATTCAATCAAACGAAGAGGCTGATCATTAACAATCCATGGTTCTTTGTTACCATCCTTGAAAACTTTGTCTTTATCTTCTTGAGTTAACAGTTTTATAATGAAGAAACCACGGTTCATAGGGATAAACTGAACTCTAGCATCTCCCAAACCCCATTGTTGTTCCAGTTTTTTTTTGACATCAATGAGCTTCACACCTTTGAGATCTAATCTTCCAATAAGGCTAAATCTCCATATTTGACAGACTTCTTCATCATAATCCTGAGGAATAACAATTGCCGGTTTTCCATCTCTGGTAGTAGGGCTTGGTAAAGAGCTTATATCAACGGCCGTTCAAACTTGTTTTTTGTTATGTTTTCCCATCACCAATTCAGCAAACGTGAACTTTGGTTGATTAGAATCACCCACAGATTTTTCTCCCATCGTAATCACCAAGGATGATTATAGTATTGAGCGCCAGAAATTTTTGAAAAGTTTGTAAACCCTAAACCCTAAGGAAAAATCGCCTCAGAGCCAAGAGAGAGAAAAAAAAATCATATGAAGGATACGCAAGTTGAGGTGAATGATATTCGTATGCAGTTGGTGACAATGTTGAAGCAAAAATCTAGGAATAAATGGTTGATGGAGGGGGCTAGTAATACCAACTTATTCCATAATAGCATTCGTATGAGAAGGAGTTCTAATACTATTTCGGAGATGGTTAATGATACGGGTATTACGATTACTGATTGTGATCAAATTTGTGACATGGTTGTTAATTATTATCAAGCAAAGTTTAATGGGGATGATTCAGTTTTGGAGAATTCTCTTTTTGATATTGAACATGACCGTATTTCTGTTGAGGAGAGTAATTTTATGGATCGGTTGCCTTCTGTGGAGGAGATTCATGAGGCCGTTTTTGACTTGGGAGCGGATAGTGCTCCAGGTCCGGATGGTTTTGCTGGTTTTTTCTATAGGCATTGCTGGGAAATCATTAGTGAAGACTTGGTAAAGTCCATTTTATTTTGTTGGACCAACAAATTTATTCTGCATGGTGTTAATTATAGCTTGCTTTTGTTGCTGCCAAAGGAAAGAGGTGCAAATACGCTCAAGAACTACTCGTTTGGGGAGTGTCCTGGGTAACTTGGTTTCGGAGGAGCAAGTGGCTTTTATGAAGGGTAGAAATATCCATGAGAACATAAGTTTAGCTTCAGAAATGGTGAATCAACTTCATATTAAACGTAAGGAGGGTAATATGGGGTTGAAAATTGATATTACTCAAGCTTTTGACACGGTTAGTTGGTCTTTTATCTTGGCTGTTTTTAAAGAATACGGTTTTCGGATGCTTGGTGTGATTGGATTTTGCAGATTTTAAGGTCAGCTAGAATTTTTGTCCTTGTTAATAGTTGCCCGGAAGGTTTTTTCAGTACAGATAGTGGTCTGAGGCAGGGTGATCCGCTTTCTCCGTTGATTTTTGTGTTGATTGAAGATGTCTTAAGTAGAAATATTACGAAATTATTTTGTGAAGGAAGTATGTCTACTATGGTTACTAGAAAAGGTATTTCTCCAGCTATTTATTTTTTGCGGATGATATCATGATTTTTTGCAAGGGTAACATGAAAATCTTGAGGAACTTGGTTGCGCTGCTTGGTACTTACCAGCGAGCTTCAGGCCAAACTGTGAGTCGTGAAAAAAGCAAGATTTATTATGGTGGAAGATCTTTGCGGAGGAGATCTAACATTGCTGAATTTTTAGGAATGAATATTGTTACTTTTCCAGATAGGTATTTGGAGGTGAAGATTATGCCGGGTGCTGTTAAGTACCACCATATTAGTAATGTGGTTGAGAAGATTAAAGAACAATTAGCATGTTGGAAGGGGAGAATGCTTTATTTTCAAGATAGGGTGGTGCTGGTTAAGTCGGTGATTGCAAGCTATTCTATACATAATATGGCTGTTTATAAATGGCCTAGGAAGTTCATTCAGCAATGTGAGGCTGCTATTCGCAATTTCTTGTGGTCGGGTGATTCTCAAGTAAGTAGATCTTTTGTGGTTGCTTATGATAAGATTTGTGCTCCTTATAATGAAGGTGGCCTGGGAATAACTCGAATGAGGGTTATGAATAAAGCCATGCTTATGAAACTTTGTTGGAATATTTGTAATTCCAAAAAAGGCGAGGGCGCGTTATTCGCGTGCAAAATTCTTTGGCAGAAACGGTCAGCTGGTGGGTTATATAAAATCCTCCATTCGTCCCGGTTTTAAATGGGTGTATAATGATGTTCAGTCCAACTCTAGGATGTTGATTGGAGATGGCAGAAATACTTCCTTGTATTTTGATACTTGGTGTGGAGAAACTTGTATTGCTGATTCCATTGGGCATGTCAATCTGCAGCGTAACATTATGGTAAGCGAATGTATTCATGATGGGTCGTGGGTGTTCACTGAAGACGTGTGCTTGAACATGCTAATAGATGGAGTGGATTTGGAAAATCTTCCAATTACAATGGGGGGTGCTGATTACAGGGTGTGGAGGCCAGATTATAAAGGGGTTTTCTCAGTTCGCTCGGCCAAAGATTTGGTTCGTACAAGACATCAGGCTTTAGAGGGTACAAGCCTTTTGTGGAGGCCTTCGGTGCAACCATCACTTGCGGCCAGAAACTGGAAAATTCTGAGGGGTGCGTGCGCAACATTATACAAGGTAAGAAGTAGATTTAAACATCGTGTTGTTAACAAGTGTTGCTTGTGTAATTGTCAAGAGGAGTCGCTAGATCATATTTTGTGGTCTTGTACCTTTGCGGAGAAAGCTTGGGACTGGATTTCAGACGTCTTTGGTATTCTTCCGCATCAGAATTTCACAACTTCTTGCAAAGATTCCAAAGGTAGGAGTAGGATGGTCAAGGTTATGGCTGCTTGCCAATTTAGTCATCAGATCGGAGTTGTGGATGACCCGTAATGGGTTTGTCTATGGTAATCAAAAGTCAGTTGGTTATTCTTCCAAAAGAAATTTTTAATCAGATTCATGACTATTCTATTCGTCTCAAGGTCTGTATGTATAACTCTCAAGAGGATATTCGGGTTCTTTCATTTTTTAGAGTTCGTCACAGACAGATTAAACAAGCTGTTCCTAAAGAGTACTTTTGGGAGCCTCCACAAGACAATGAACTGATGTTATGTTGTGACGGAGCGTCTCGGGGCAATCCTGGAAGGGCAGGTGCTGGCGTGGTTGTTCGGGATGCAAATGCGAATGTGGTTGGTGCTATGAGTGTGGGTTTTGGTGTGCAAACAAACTACTTGGCTGAATTATTTTGTGTGATTGTTGGTCTTGAATGGGCTGTTAAGTTTAGAGTTGGTAATATTTGTAATAGAACACACTCAATGAGTGTTGTTTTGGTCTTTTCGGGTGATGCTAATGCAGTTCCTTGGTTTTTTAGACCAAGATGGGTGGCAGTGAAGGCAAGATATAACACTATTCGCTTTGTTCATACCTATAGGGAAGCTAATTTTGCGGCAGATTGCATGGCCAAAAGAGGTTGCTCGTTGGAAGAAGGGGAAGGTCTTAGTTATGATAATATGCCTGATTTCATCTTGTCTATTGAATTACCATATGTATCTTATTTTCGCTTTGATTAGGTTATAAGTTTTTGGGGTGCTCTACCTCTTTTCTTATGACCTTCGTTGTAACTCATGTTATTCATTAATACATTTTGGACTTACCAAAAAAAAAAGTTAGTTTGGATTGCGGCGTAGGAATTGGTAACGAGAGAAAAGAGAGAAGTGCTTGATTTACTTGCAAAGGTTTTGCAAGGTAAGTACGAATCAACTTTTTGCTTGTGTTTAGTGTGTGCAAGATTTTCCGGTCGGTTTGGATAGAAATCATTTTCCTCGTCTTGTTAGAGTTAACCCGTTGTTCATGTCTGGAACCGATGATGAGGGTGAAATCCTTCCAATTAAGAGTTTAAGAGACTATATGTATCCAACTAGAGTCTCTCAACCTTCTTGCATTGTTTTGCCTGCTACCACAACAACCTATGAGATTAGAACCAACACCATCCAAGGATCTTCTAAATTTTATGGTAAGGAAAATGAAAATCCATATTAGAGACTTTGAGGAGTTGTGCGGTATGGTTAAAATTAAAAACTTGACTGATGAATACCTTAAACTTAGGTTGTTTCCTTTCTCATTAAAGGATAAGGCAAAATCATGGTTAGATGTGTTGTCTCCTTCGTCAATTAGGTCTTCGGAAGATATGAAAAACTGTTTTTGAACAAATTTTTCTCTAGGCATACGACTTCTGCAATTCGTCAAAAATTGAACAATTTTGTGCAACAACAAGGAGAATCTCTCTATAAATACTTAGAGAGATTTAATGATCTTTTGCTGCAAAATTCAGGATGATGATGTGCGTGCTAAATTTTTTTCGAAATCCAGCCTTTAGAGGAGACTATTTCAAGGGGAAAAAGAAGCTAATGGATAGAATGTCAACTAAGAAAAAAGCTCAATCTTCTATTAAGCTTGTTCCTGGTGGGAATTATGCTTCAGATGAAGATGAAGATGAATACGATGATATATACGAAGAATACAAGGAGCCTTATGAAGACCCTGATTTGACACAAATAATTGTTGGTCTTCTTCCCAAGAAGAGGAATTTTAGAGTTGGAAATAAGGGGTGCAAACGATATTAATGTTCCTAGTTTCCCTCTTTATGTTATTTATTTTTGTTTAGGAGCTTCTTTTATGAGATTTTAACATTTTTTGTTGCTATTTTTTCCCCTTTGGTTTATGGAGGTGGGGAGGCCTTGAGCCTCCCATTTTGTAATTCTTGTAATTATGTTTTTTTGCTTCAATAAACCATTTTGACCTAGCAAAAAAAAATGATCTTTTGCTGCAGTGTCCACACCACGGATTTGATACTCCTAGGCTTAAGTTGATTCTTTACGAATAATTAGATCACAAAACTATGACCATGGCTGAATCACTTTGTGGTGGTAATTTTCAGGATAAAAGTGCCAATGAGGGGTACAAATTCTTGCAAGAGATAGCTGAAAAAACCCAAGAATGGGGTGCTAAGGAACCAGTAAGGTCAATTGCTAGTAGCAAAGGGGTGCGCAAAGTTGATATTCAATTTGACCCTTATTACAATACATACAAACCAGAGTGGGCACGACACCCTAAGTTTTCATGGTCTAGAGGTCAGTCTAGTCTTGGATGTTTCCTTAATAATGATCAGCTAAGGGGAAAGAGAATGTCCGTTTTTTTCTCTTTTTGGCGATTTTGGAAAACCAATTTTTTTCACGTTTAGGGTTTCAAGCTTTACGTATTTGGATTATCAGAATCAATTCTTTGATTCATGATGATTCATTCTTCAGTTAACATTCCTAGTAGCTCAAATCAGAGCCATGCTAAAACAGTTTCTTTTGCTGAAAAAGTTAGGGAACGTAAAACCCTAAATCCAACTTCAGTTGATATTTCTTTGTTACCAAACCCTACTCTTGTTGAGGGTGAGCCAGCTCTTGTCATTCCTAATGATTATTATCAGGAAGGGTGTAAGCCATTTCAACATAGCTTCATAGCTAGGCTGGATGCTACAGGTTTAAAGTTTGTGGAGGTTCAAAAAATCCTTGAAAATCAATGGAAACTTAAAAATAGGTGTAAGTTTATACCTATGAGCAAAGGATTCTTTGTTATTATGTGATCATCAGAATTGAACAAGGAGAAGATACGTGCTGAAAAGTGGTTTGTCAATCAACAAATCCTGAGGTTGATTGATTGGTACCCAGGTTTTAATCCTGATAAACAAAGAACGTCCCATGCAGCTGTTTGGGTACGTTTTCTTGGTCTCCCTATTGAGATATGGACTAAGAGATCATTACTTTATATTGGGAAAATCCTTGGAACACCAATTATGGTGGATCAAAGAACCCTAAATCTAGAATATGGTCACTTCACAGCTGTTTTGGTAGATATAGACTTCGCAAAGCATATTCCTGAGCGCATCTCTATCACTGCAGGAGGTAAAAAATTTTGGGAATATGTTGATATACCAAATTCACCTAAATTCTGTTTATCTTGCAGTATTATTGGGCATGTTGATGGTGAATGCAAAAAGAAGAATAGCATGAAGACTGCTGGTAAGGAAAAACAGATTGTTCATAAACCTACAATCCAAGTTTGGCAAGCAAAATCAGCTAAAACTGATGAGGAAGAGGAGAAGTCTTTGAATCTGGATAATATGGAGGATAATACGGTTGGTGCTTCAGCTGATGATACACAGTTGAAGGAGGATCTTGATCGCTCTGAATCTGAGGTTCGTGAAGCTCAGCTTAGATTGCAAAACGCAATTGCAGCCAAGGAAGCGCTTGCTGCACGTACACAATCTGCTCATGCAGACCATGCAAAAGTTACGCAAGTGACATCTAATACTCAAATTCAGTCCGAGAAGAAGCAAAACTCTGAAGCTCAGTCCGTGTCTGAGTTGGAAACCCAGACAAGGGTCGTGAGCAAACAAAATTTCGTGGCTAAATCTTTTAAAACTTCAGAAACTGTTGGGTCTCGTGAAACTACAACTAAAGAAGATAATGCACGTACATATTCTATCAATGCAGGCTATGCAGATGCACTTGATCAGTCTGGTGCTCAGTCCGTGGTTGAATTGATAAAACATAAAGCACTCCTACTGAAGTTATTGATGAAGCTAATCAGTTGGAAAAGGAGCTTGCTAAATCTGCTGTTGAGTTGCGTGAAGCTCAGATGAAGTTTATTCATTGTAAAATACTATTGCAGCTCAGAAAGATATAGATTTACGTAAAAATCAGGAAGACATGGATGCACAGAGTTTTTCTAAAGACGAATGGACTGAAGTGAAAGGAAAGAAATCCCCTAGTAAAGGTACTTATTTCTCTTTTACTCCTTTTGAGAATGATTGTACTCCTTTTTTGGATGAGTTGATGCAAACTGAAGTTGTGGTTAAAAACAAATTTGATGTCCTAGCATCTGAGTTAGGCCTTGATAATGTTATTATTGAGGAGGAGGAGGAGGAGGAGGAACAATTGGAATCTAGTGACTCAGATGTTAGTATGGGCTCTAAAAATTGGGGTGAGGTTGATGCTGACATTTTAGCAAGGAAAAAAGCTAGGAAAGTTGCCAAACAGGCTGCTAATATTATAGCAAAGCGTTCTTTGCAATCTGATTCAAGTTTGGAATCTTCTCCCAGCAAGTCTATTGAGGAATCTCCGAGCCGTGACACTAACATGGAAATTCAAGCGGGGTTGGTTGATACTGTTTTTGATAAGAATAATATTTTGTCTAAGGAAGAATTAGAGGTGGCAAGCAATATTCAGTTGGAAGATGTGCGTGCACAGTTCATTAGAAGTCCAGCTTTTAGACAAGAATATTTCAAAGAAAAGAGGGAGCAAATTTAAATAATGAATTCAAAGAAAAAATCTCCTAGTAAGTTGTCTCCTATTAAGCTTGTTCCTGGTAACTTTGCCACTGAGGATGAAGACGGAGAGTTTTATGAGGATGAAGATGAAGATATCTTGGGTAATTATGCTTTTGATACGGATATTATGGATGAAATTTTTTCTAAGAGCAAATCGTATAGAGTTGGTAGCAGCAGAAGTAAATTGAAAGGAGTTGGCTATATATATAGGTAGCTTCTTTTAATTTTCTTTTTTGTGGTTATTACTTTTGTTATTTCTTAAAAGTTATTTAGACCTCTTTGGTTTATGGGGGTAGGGAGTTTTGTGCTCCAAATTTTTAATTCTTGTAATTACGTTTTTTGTTATAATAAACTTTGGACTTAACAAAAAAAAAAACTAGAGGTCAGTCTAATAACGCTAGTAGGTACACACAAAAACCTTCCATTCCTAATGATTCTTCTAACCAAAGAACACCTAGTATGGAAGAAATTTTAAGTTTATTTATGCAGGCTACTCGGAAGTCAATAACAAACCTAGAACAGACTACTTGCAAGGTCCATAACAAATATAGAATGACAAGGAGGTCAGCTTGATGGTCAAATGAATGATAGAGACAGGGGACAGTTTCCAAGTCAAAAAATGCCTAACCCTAAGGGTTCTTTTGAGGTAAGCACATTTGATGCCAAACCCTATGACCAAGTTCAGTTCGTTACTTCCTTAAGAAGCAGAGGGTCATTGATAATCGAGTTAGTAATCCTAAGGAAAATGAGCATGATAGGAACACGCCCATTGTGACGCAGGTTACACCTTCGACATAAAAAGAAACCAATGAATTTGAAAATGCTATATATTCCTCGCGCTCCATTTCCTCAACGATTACTGCCCCTAAGAAAGGAGCTAGTTCTATTGACATCTTAGAAGTTTTTAAGCAGTTTAAGATTAATATTCCTCTCCTTGATGTCATTAAACAAATTCCTTTTTATGATAAGTTCTTGAAAGATATGTGCACTATGAAGCGTAATTTGAATGTGAAAAAGAGATCTTTCCTTGATGAACATGTAAGCTCTATTATTACTCAGAAAACACCTCCTAAATACAAAGATCCTGGTGTCCTACTATTGCATGCACTATAGGAGAACAAAAAATGAACATGCTTTGTTAGATTTAGGGGCTAGTGTGAATCTTTTACCGTATTCTGTGTATGAGCAATTAGGACTTGGTGATTTGAAACCCACTAATGTTACACTCCAATTGGCTGATAGGTCTATTAAAATTCATAGAGGAGTGGTAGAAGATATTCTTGTGCAGGTTGATAGCTTTGTTATCCTGCGGATCTGATTATTCTAGATACACAAACTGTGGCAGACCTTAGTGGTCAAATTCCTATAATTTTAGGACGACCTTTCTAAGCAATCGCTAATGCGATCATAAACTGTAGGAATAGTATTATGGAACTTACTTTTGGTAGTTGGAAAATGGAAGTGAATATTTTTATTGTTGCACGTTCTCCTCCTGATTTTGATAACCATGAAACTGTTTGTATGATTGATGAAATTGTTCATGATACTTTCTCGCAGAATCTTTTATAAGGTCCATAGAAGCATGTTTAACTCATTTTGGGAAGGATATAATTGATGATAGTGTTATTTGTGAAGTCAATGCATTGTTAGACCCCGCCCCACAACTAGACACTAGTAAATGGAAGCCTAAAATTGAACCTCTTGTACTGTCCGAGTCTCAACTAGTTCCATCAGTCGAGAAAGCTCCGACCTCTAATCTTAAGCCATTGCCTAACACTCTAAAATATGTTTACTTTACCTGTTATTATTGCTTCTAATCTCACACTAGAAGGAAAGTAGGCTGGTAGATGTCCTTAGAGAACATAGAACCGCTATCGGTTGGTCCATAACAGATTTGAAAGGTATTAGTCATAGTGATTGTATGCATCATATCTACTTAGAAGAGAATTCTAAAACGTCTAGAGAAATGAAACATATGCTAAATCCTAACATGAAAGAGGTTGTAAGAGAGGAAATTCTGAAACTATTGGATGCATGTATCATTTATCCGATATCCGATAGTACTTGGGTCAGCTCTGTTCAAGTTATACCCAAGAAATCAGGAATTAATGTAGTCAAGAATGATTGTAATGAATTTATTCCCACTCGGCAGACCACCGGGTGGCGTACATACATTGACTATAGGATATTGAACAAGGTCACAAGGAAAGATCATTTTCCTCTGCCATTCATCGACCAAATGCTTGAGAGGTTAGCCGGCCGTAGTTACTATTGTTCTTAGATGGTTACTCCGGTTATAAGCAAATCCCGATTTCCCCTGAAGACCAAGAAAATACCACTTTAACCTGTCAATTTGGGACATTTGCATATAGACGCATGTCTTTTAGGTTATGTAATGCACCCGCCACTTTTCAGCGTTGTATGTTAAGCATATTTTCTGACATGGTAGAAAGTTTTATTGAAGTTTTCATGGATGATTTTTATGTGTTTGGTTCTTCTTTCGATGAATGTCTCCATCATCTCACTCTTGTCTTAGTGAGGTGCAAGGAGAAAAATATTGTGTTGAATTGGGAGAAATGTAATTTCATGGTTCAATCTGGAATTGTGTTAGGTCACATTGTTTCTTCCAAGGGTATAGAAGTGGACAAGGCGAAGGTTCATTTAATTTATAAGTTGAAACCTCCACGTACAATTACAGAAGTTAGATCTTTTTTTTTTTGATAAGTCAAAAATTTGTATTAATAGGTAACAAAATTTGCAAGAAATAGTTTACAAGAAAAGAGATTACAGCAACCCCAAAAACTTGAAACTATTTGAACCGAAAATAATAAACATTAGGATGTTCAACATAAATTAGGAAAGGTGGTTTCCCATTATAGTGTACTCCCACTTCATTACTCAATAAACAACCCCGCTTTGCCAGAGCATCATCTGAAAAATTCGCCTCCCTAAAAGTGTGAATGAAACGTATAGACGTATAGTGTCTATAGATCATAATCCATCTATTCCTCGCAAACCAAGGAATTGAATTATTCTTGAAAGCTTCAACAACTCCCATAGAATCAGACCGTATACAAATACGAGAAAAACCCCATTGCATACTCCAAACCAACAATAATGCCATAGAATTCCGTTAAATAATTCGTCGTGACTCCTAGCCCAATACTCGTAGCACCAAGAACTGAAAAATACTCATCCCTAGCTACTACACCTGCACCCGCAACGCCAGGGTTACATCTCGCCGCTACATCACAACAAATTTGTAATTCATTAGCCTCAGGCGGTAGCCAATAACAAGCCACAGGTTGATGCCACTTCACACTACGGTGCTGAACTCTAAAATAGTTCAGAAGAACAACATCATCAGCACTATTGTTCATATGACCCTTGAGCCGAATTGAATAATCTTGAATCAACTTCAGAACGCGCTTATGAAAGATACTCCAATTAGGCTTTTTATCCTCGAAAACCGCCTTGTTCCGCAACTGCCATAGCTTCGACCTAAGAAAAAGGTTGGCAATAAGCCACAGATCACGGACAATATGACTCCTTCCTTTTGCTGCTTTAAAAGAAACAATAAGGTTAGCATTAGGTTGTAAATTGAAAACATCAGCTAGCCAATTCCATGCCCTTGTAGCAAAGCAACACTCATATAAAACATGAGTAAGAGTTTCCTCTTGAACACCACACAGGCAGCATTTGTTAGCAAGAGAGATCTTGAACCTGCGCCTGATAAGGTCATACGTAGCACATGCTCCACGCAAAATTTCCAGTTCTGAGCAGCAAGAATAGGATGAACTTCTTTTCTCCACAGAAGTTGCGTACCTTCTAACCGAGAATACTTCTGCCGAATCAACTCAGTTGCAGACTTAACGCTGAACTCACCCTTCAACTCCGGCATCCATACCCTAACATCAGCTCCACCCATAGGAATTGGCATCCTATTCAACTCCAAACCAGCAGCCATCAAGTATTGCAGGTGAATTTCAGGAATATCCCAATGGCCATCCTTTAAAATATCACTAACTCTAGCTGTTGAATCTAGAGAATAATCATTTAGCACTTCAGCAATACTAGCCTTATCAAACCAAATGTCATAATAAAGAGAAGTATCTCTACCATCACCAATTAAGACCTTAGTATTCTTTTCCACACAATTATACACACTCCTTAAACCAGGCAATATAGAAGATTTAACCCCCGAATGCTTAATACAACCCTTACGATCAAATAATTTTGCTTTCAGGAAAAGAGCCCACTTCTTTGTAGAATTACGAATCTTCCACCAAAGTTTCATAATAAGAGATTTGTTCATAGTGGCCATACGAGTTAGTCCGAGACCCCCCTCCTCAAAAGGGCAACAGATTTTATCAAAATCCACTACCACAACACGATTAATGTTCGAATCACCAGACCAAATAAAGTTACGGATAGCTCTCTCACATTGAAAAATAAACTTACGAGGCCACTTATAAATAGCCATATTATGAATGTAATAACTGGTAATGACTGATTTAACAAGAACAATGTGATCATGAAAAGATAATAACCTCCCTCTCCAACCAGCAAGCTGATTTTTAATCTTTTCAACAACATTGCTAATATGGCGATATCGAACAATACCTGGCATAATTTGAACTCCCAAATAGCGGTCCGGAAAAGTAGCTACACTCATCCCCAAATAAGATGCAATATAATTACACCAACTCGAAGAACCACCACCATAATAAATCTTACTCTTTTGTCGACAAACAGTCTGACCTGAAGCACACTGATATCTTCCCAACAAGTTTATTACGTGCTTCATATTGGATCATCTTTGGGTGATTCAATGGGAGATCCTGTTGATCCAAATCATATAGTTGCGCCTTCTAAGATTGTTACATATGCAGATAGACTCAAGGGTAGGAAAAAGCTTCCTAAAACCTCCGTGGATCTTTCTTCTCTGCCAAACCCTACTTTGAAAGATGGAAAACCTTCTATTGAGATTCCTAATGAGTTATATCTAGAAGGATATGCGTTATGGAAGTTTAGTCTTATTGGAAGGTTAGACTTCAAAGAACTTAGCTTTTCTGACGCTAAAAAAAACCTAGAACTTCAATGGCAGCTGGATGAAGGCCGGGTTCACTTTGTTCCGTTGAATAGAGGTTTCTTCATCATCAAGTTATTGTCGCAGGAGGATAAAGTGAAGATTTTACAGGCTGAACAATAGGTTGTTGCTCAACAGAAACTAAATCTGATGGAATGGTTTCCTAGTTTTGATGCTGACAAACAAAGATCTTCGCGTTCCACAGTTTGGGTCAAGTTTCCTGGGCTTCCAATGGAATTCTGGATTCAAAAAACTTTACTTGCAATGGGGAAAACTCTAGGATCTCCTATTGTGGTTGATAAAAGAACGTTGGCATATGAGTATGGACACTTTGCTTCGGTCCTCATTGATATTGATTTTGCTGAGCTCAAATCTGATGATATTAATGTCACTGTGGTGAACGTGAGTTTTGTCAACCTTTTGAGATCCTTAAAAGACCTAAATTCTGTTCTAAGTGCAGCATTATTGGGCATTCAGATGGGGAATGTAGGAAGAAAACAAGAGGTGAAGCTCTCAAAGCTCCGGAAGTTGCTGCTGAGTCGCACCAGGCTATGGTGTTAGTTAACAAATAACAACATCATGAGAACAATGCTGGTACGGAATGGAAAGAAGCTAGACGAAAGAAAAAGGGAAATACAGCTCCGTCTATTCCTTTTGTTCCTGAGAAGATTACTCACGTTGGTGAAGATACTTCAAATTTTGTGGATGATAATGTTTTGTGCATCAGTGACGCTGTTGATTTGGAACAACAGTTGCAGGATAGTTTAGATCAATCTGAAGCTGTTTTGCGTATGGCATCTGCTGAGGTTGAAAAACACAAGCAAGCCATTCTTTCGCATTCAGTATTAGCTAGTAAAGCTAGGTCGTTGAGCACCTCAAGCTTGAATGCTAAGGCATGGGGGAATGTTGAATTGGAAAGAACTAAACTTCCTCCTCCTGCTAGGATTGATATTTCATCCTCGTCCACACCTTTGTGTAATACGCTTGAAGAAAATTCAGAATTTGTCTCTAACAACAAGTTTAACATCCTAAGTGACAAGGCTGGCAATGATGTTTTGGTTTTCAGTAAACTTGGTGAGCTTACTAAACAAGCTAAGAGGAAGCAGATTATAGATATGCAAAACAAATTGAATACGTTAACTGATCAGGATTCCTTGTCAGACTCGGATGAGGCTAATTTCTGAAGGTCATTCTTCGTTTATTATTAATAATTCTACTAATTCTGGTATTGCAAATCTTTGGGTTTGTTATAAGGATGGGCTTCATGTTTATGTAGTTAATTCTAGTAAAAAAGCCATTACAATTTCGGTTGATGGTGTGTATATCTCTTTTGTCCATGCTAGCTACATTCAAACTACTAGGCGCAGGCTTTGGCAGCAACTAGTTATGCAAGATACAATTACACCTTGGCTTGTCATAGGTGATTTTAATTATATTTTGCGTTTTAATGAGAAGAAAGGTGGCTTGGAAAGAAGATCGTCTGTTATTGATGAGTTCAGTGATTGGATGGATGACAATGATCTTTTTGAATCGGATTCCTTGGGCAGCAAATTCACTTGGTGTAATAGGCAATATGGTACTAGGCGTATTGTTAGTAACTTGGATCGTGGAATTATTAATGCGGCTTGGCTTGCTAAATTTGAGAATTGGCGGTGTAAAGCTCTTCCTAGGGAAGTGTCCGACCATTCTACTCTTCTTGGGTATCCTTTTTCTGTTCCTAGGCCTTGTCGAGCTCCTTTTCGTGTTCAAAAGATGTGGTTTTTACATGGGGATTTTCTCCGGATGGTCAATGAGAGTTGGAATTTTTCTGTTCATGGTTCTCCTGATTTTATTTTCTCTTATAAATTGAAGCGGATGAAGATTGCAATGAAGGATTGGAATCTGAGGATTTTTGGTAATGTGAATTCTCGTTTGAAGCAAGACCAACTTCGTTTTGAGACAGCAGCTCTTATTTCAGATGAGGATCCTATTAATACTGCTAAACTAAATGCAATGAAGGATGCTATGAAAACTTTATGTGATACTCGTTTGCAACAGTTAACTATGCTCAAGCAAAAGTCTAGGAACAAATGGTTGTTGGAGGGTTCAAGTAATTCCAGTTTCTTTCATAATAGCATTAGAATTAGAAAAAGTCCTAATACTATTTCGGAACTTGTTGATATGAATGGTACTTGTTTGACAAATTATGAGCAGCTTCGTAATCATGTAGTTCAGTTCTATGAAGATAAGTTTAATGGCCAAGATCCGGTGATAGAAGGTGATTTATTTGATTTTCAGCATGCTTCAATTTCTGTTGAGGAGAGCAATGCCATGGATATGATTTCATCCCCGGAAGAAATTAAGCAAGTTGTTTTTGATCTGAGTGCGGATAGTGCCCTAGGGCCGGATGGTTTCTCTGGTTGTTTCTATCGTCATTGTTGGGATATTATTCATGATGATTTAACCAAGGCCATTATTCATTGCTGGAATGCGGGTAGGATTCCAAATGGTGTTAATTCATCTTTTATCATCTTGTTGGCTAAGGTTCGAAATTTCATACCAATTGGTCTTTGTAATTTTTTCTTCAAAATTTTTACTAAGATCCTAGCTACTAGACTTGGTACAGTTTTGGATAAGCTTGTGTCTGAAGAAAAGGTAGCCTTCATGAAAGGGAGAAATATTCATGAGAATATTAGCTTGGCGTCAGAGATGGTTAATGAGTTGCATTATAAACGCAAGGATGGCAACATTGGCCTTAAACTTGATATTTCTCAAGCTTTTGACACGGTAAATTGGGCTTTTGTGCTTGAAGTTTTCCGTAAGTATGGTTTTTCTGAAAATTGGTGTGCTTGGATTTTTAATATCTTGCAGTCTGCTAGAATTTCTGTCATTTTGAATGGTAGTCCGGAAGGTTACTTCAAAATTAACAGAGGCTTACGTCAAGGTGATCCCCTCTCCCCTTTGATTTTTGTCTTGATTGAGGATGTTCTTAGCAGAAATATTACGAAGCTTTTTCGTGATAAAAAGATGACGCCCATGGTAACTAGAGGTGGTATTTCTCCTACTCACCTTTTCTTTGCTGATGACATAATGATTTTTCGTAAAGGTAATTCCAAAAGTCTTCACAATCTTGTAGACTTGTTGGGAAGATATCAGCGTGCTTCAGGTCAGACTGTTTGTCGTAGGAAGAGTAAGATTTATTATGGTGTTGGTTCTTCGAGTTGGTGTAATTATATTGCATCTTATTTGGGGATGAGTGTAGCTACTTTTCCGGACCGCTATTTGGGAGTTCAAATTATGCCAGGTATTGTTCGATATAGCCATATTAGCAATGTTGTTGAAAAGATTAGAAATCAGCTTGCTGGTTGGAGAGGGAGGTTATTATCTTTTCATGATCGCATTGTTCTTATTAAATCAGTTATTGCCAGTTATTACATTCATAATATGGCTATTTATAAGTGGCCTCGTAAGTTTATGTAAGTTTATTTGGTCTGGTGATTCGAACATTAATCGTGTGGTGGTAGTGTCTTATGATAAAAACTGTTGCCCTTTTGAGGAGGGGGGTCTCGGACTAACTCGTATGGCCACTATGAACAAAGCTCTTATTATGAAACTTTGGTGGAAGATTCGTACTTCTACAAAGAAGTGGGCTCTTTTCCTGAAGGAAAAATTATTTGATCGTAAGGGTTGTATTAAGCATTCTGGGGTTAAATCTTCTATTTTGCCTGGTTTAAGGAGTGTGTATAATTGTGTGGAAAAGAATACTAAGGTCTTAATTGGTGATGGTAGAGATACTTCTCTTTATTATGACATTTGGTTTGATAAGACTAGTATTGCTGAAGTGCTAAATGATTATTCTCTAGATGCAACAGCAAGAGTTAGTGATATTTTAAAGGATGGCCTTTGGGATATTCCTGAAATTCACTTGCAATAGTTGATTGCCGCTGGCCTAGAGTTGAATAGGATGCCAATTCCTATGGGTGGAGCTGATGTTAGGGTATGGATGCCGGAGTTGAAGGGTGAGTTCAGCGTTAAGTCTGCAACTGAGTTGATTCGGCAGAAGTATTCTCGGTTAGAAGGTACGCAACTTTTGTGGAGAAAAGAAGTTCATCCTGTTCTTGCTGCTCAGAACTGGAAATTCTTACGTGGAGCATGTGCTACGTATGACCTTATTAGGCGCAGGTTCAAGATCTCTCTTGCTAACAAATGCTGCCTGTGTGGTGTTCAAGAGGAAACTATTACTCATGTGTTATATGAGTGTTTCTTTGCTACAAGGGCCTGGAATTGGCTAGCTAATGTGTTCAAATTACAACCTAATGCTAACCTTATTGTTTCTTTTAGAGCATCAAAAGGAAGGGGTCATGTTGTCCGTGATATGTGGCTTATTGCCAACCTTGTTCTTAAGTCGGAGCTATGGAAGTTGCGGAACAAGGCTGTTTTTGAGGATAAAAAGCCTAATTGGAGTATCTTTCATAAGCGCGTTCTGAAGTTGATACAAGATTATTCAATTCGTCTCAAGGGTCATATGAACAATATTGCTGATGATGTTCTTTTAAACTATTTTAGAGTTCAGCACCGTAGTGTGAAGTGGCATCAACCTGTGGCTTGTTTTTGGTTACCGCCTGAGGCTAATGAATTACAAATTTGTTGTGATAGAGCGGCAAGAGGTAACCCAGGTGTTGCGGGTGCAGGTCTAGTAGCTAGGGATGAGCATTGTTCAGTTCTTGGTGCTATGAGTATTGGGCTAGGAGTCACGACGAATTATTTAGCGGAATTGTATGGCATTATTGTTGGTTTGGAGTGGGCTATGCAATGGGGTTTTTCTCGTATTTGTATTCGGTCTGATTCTATGGGAGTTGTTGAAGCTTTCAAGAATAATTTCGTTCCATGGTTTGTGAGGAATAGGTGGATTATGATCTGTAGACACTACACGTCTATACGTTTCACTCACACTTTTAGGGAGGTGAATTTTTCAGCGGATGCAATGGCCAAGCGGGGTTGTTTATTGAATAATGAAGTGGGAGTACACTACAATGGGAAACCACCGTTCTTAATTTCTGTTGAACGTCCTAATGTTGATTATTTTCGGTTCAAATAGTTCTAAGTTTTTGGGGTTCCTGTAACCTCTTTTCTTGTAAACTATTTCTTGTAAATTTTGTTATCTATTAATACAAATTTTTGACTTAACAAAAAAATATTCCCAACAGGTCTACAAGATTATGAAGACTTTTGGAATTACCTTTACAAAAAATCATTATGTCATCAGCAAAGAAAAGGTGAGTAGGAGAAATACCACCTCTAGTTACCATGGGCGTCATATTTTTATCACGAAAAAGCTTCGTAATATTTCTGCAAAGAACATCCTCAATCAAGACAAAAATCAAAGGGGAGAGGGGATCACCTTGACGCAAACCTCTGTTAATTTTGAAGTAACCTTCCGGACTACCATTCAAAATGACAAAAATTCTAGCAGACTGCAAGATATTAAAAATCCAAGCACACCAATTTTCAGAAAAACCATACTTACGGAAAACTTCAAGCACAAAAGCCCAATTTACCGTGTCAAAAGCTTGAGAAATATCAAGTTTAAGGCCTATGTTGCCATCCTTGCGTTTATAATGCAAATCATTAACCATCTCCGACGCCAAGCTAATATTCTCATGAATATTTCTCCCTTTCATGAAGGCTACCTGTTCTTCAGACACAAGCTTATCCAAAACTGTACCAAGTCTAGTAGCTAGGATCTTAGTAAAAATTTTGAAGAAAAAATTACTAAGACCAATTGGTCTGAAATTTCGAAGAGTATTAGCACCCCTTACCTTAGCCAGCAAGATGATAAAAGATGAATTAACACCATTTGGAATACTACCCGCATTCTAACAATGAATAATGGCCTTGGTTAAATCATCATGAATAACATACCAACAATGACGATAGAAACAACCAGAGAAACCATCCGGTTCTGGGGCACTATCCGCACTCAGATCAAAAACAGCTTGCTTAATTTCTTCCGGGGAAGGAATCATATCCATGGTGTTGCTCTCATCAACAAAAATTGAAGCATGCTCAAAATCAAATAAATCACCTTCTATCACCGGATCTTGACCATTGAACTTATCTTCATAGAACTGAACTACATGATTACGAAGCTGCTCATAATTTTTCAAACAAGTCCCATTCATATTAACAAGTTCCGAAATAGTATTAGAACTTTTTCTAATTCTAATACTATTATAAAAGAAACTGGAATTACTTGAACCCTCCACCAACCATTTATTCCTAAACTTTTGCTTGAGCATAGTTATCTGTTGCAAACGAGTATCACCTAAAGTTTTCATAGCATCCTTCATTGCATTTAGTTTAGCAGTATTACTAGGGTCCTCATATGAAATAAGAGTTGTTGTCTCAAAACGAAGTTGATCTTGCTTCAAACGAGAATTCACATTACCAAAAATCCTCAGATTCCAATCCTTCATTGCAATCTTCAGCCACTTCAATTTATAAGGGAAAATAAAATCAGGAGAACCATGAACAGACAAAGTCCAACTCTCATTGACCATCCGAAAAAAATCCCCATGTAAAAACCACATCTTTTGAACACGAAAAGGAGCTCGACAAGTCCTAGGAACAGAAAAAGGATAACCAAGAAGAGTAGAATGGTCAGAAACTTCCCTAGGAAGATCTTTACACCGCCAATTCTCAAATTTAGCAAGCCAAGCCGCATTAATAATTGCACGATCCAACTTACTAATAATACGCCTAGTACCAGATTGCCTATTACACCAAGTGAATTTGCTGCCCAAGGAATCCGATTCAAAAAGATCATTGTCATCCATCCAATCTTTGAAATCATCAATAACAGACGATCTTATTTCCAAGCCACCTTTCTTCTCATTCAAACGCAAAATACAATTAAAATCACCTATGACCAGCCAAGGTGTAATTGAATCTTTCATAACTAGTTGCTGCCAAAGCCTGCGCCTAGTAGTTTGAATGTAGCTAGCATGCACAAAAGAGATATACACACCATCAACCGCAATTGTAATAGCTTGTTTACTAGAATTAACTACAGAAACATGAAGCCCATCCTTATAACAAACCCAAAGATTTGCAATACCAGAATTAGCAGAATTATTAATAATAAACGAAGAATAACCTTCAGAATTAGCCTCCTCCCAAAATTTGCTGAGCACGCCACTTTTGGTTCAGCAAGACCAAAAACTTCAGGATGGAAATCTCTAATTAGCTCCCTAAGCTTAGAATGTGTTGTTGTACGCGCAACACCATTGATATTCCAAAAAAGAACCCGCATAATTAAACTCTGGGTTGGAGTTTATTATTTAGCTTCAATTGCTTAACCAAGTTTGAGGAGGATTTAGGAACTGATTCCTTACGAGCACGAATACCCAATGCCTCATCCGAGTCTGACAAGGAATCCTGATCAGTTAACGCATTCAATTTGTTTTGCATATCTATAATCTGCTGCCTCTTAGCTTGTTTTGTAAGCTCACCAAGTTTACTGAAAACCAATACATTATTGCCAGCCTTGTCACTTAGGATGTTAAACTTGTTGTTAGAGACAAATTCTGAAGTTTCTTCAAGCGCATTACACAAAGGTGTGAACGAGGATGTAATATCAATCCTAACAGGAGGAGGAAGTTTAGTTCTTGCCAATTCAACATTCCCCCCTTCCTTAGCATTCAAGCTTGAGGTACTCAACGACCTAGCTTTACTAGCTAATACTGAATGCGTAAGAATGGCTTGCTTGTGTTTTTCAACCTCAGCAGATGCCATACGGAAAACAGCTTAAGATTGAGCTAAACTATCCTGCAACTGTTGTTCCAACTCAACAGTGTCACTGATGCACAAAACATTATCAGCCACAATATTAGAAGTATGTTCACCAACGTGAGTAATCTTTTCAGGCACAAAAGGAATAGAAGGAGCTGTCTTTCCCTTTTTCTTTCTCCTAGCTTATTTCCATTCCATACCAGCATTGTTCTCACGATGCTGTTGGTTGTTAACTAACACAATAGCCTGTTGCAAATCAGCAGCAACTTGCGGAGCTTTGACAGCGTCACCTCTTGGTTTCTTCCTACATTCCCCATCTGAATGCCCAATAATGCTGCACTTAGAACAGAATTTAGGTCTTTTAAGGATCTCAAAAGGTTGAAAAAACTCACGTTCACACCACAGTGACATTAATATCATCGGATTTGAGCTCAGAAAAATCAATATCAATGAGGACCGAAGCAAAGTGTCCATACTCATGTGCCAACGTTCTTTCATCAACCACAATAGGAGATCCTAGAGTTTTCCCCATTGCAAGTAAAGTTTTTTCAATCCAGAATTCCATTGGCATCCCAGGAAACTTGACCCAAACTGTGGAACGTGAAGATCTTTGTTTGTCTGCATTAAAACTAGGAAACCATTCCATGAGATTTAGTTTCTGTTGAGAAACAACCCATTGTTCAGCCTGTAAAATCTTCACTTTATCCTCCTGCGACAATAACTTGATGATGAAGAAACCTCTATTCAACGGAACAAAGTGAACCCGTCCTTCACCCAACTGCCATTGAAGTTCTAGTTTTTTTTTTAACGTCAGAAAAGTTAAGTTCTTTGAAGTCTAACCTTCCAATAAGACTAAACTTCAATAACGCACATCCTTCCTGATATAACTCATTAGGAATCTCAATAGAAGGTTTTCCATCTTTCAAAGTAGGGTTTGGCAGAGAAGAAAGATCCACGGAGGTTTTAGGAAGCTCTTTCCTACCCTTGAGTCTATCTGCATATGTTAAAATCTTAGAAGGCGCAACTATAGGATTTGGATCAACAGGATCTCCCATTGAATCACCCAAAGATGATCCAAGATGAAGCACGTACAAAAAAGTTTGAAAAGTTCTCCAAAATCGCCAGAGCAAAGAGGAGAGGAAATAGAAAAACTACAGAAGTTAGATCATTCCTAGGTCATGCAGGTTTTTATTGTCGTTTTATTAAAGATTTGAGTAAGAGCTCACGTCCTTTATGTAATCTTCTTGGTAAGGACGTTTCTTTTGTCTTTGATGAAACTTGTGTTGCAGCGTTTGAGAAGCTGAAATTATTGTTAACTTATGCCCCTATTATACAACCGCCTAATTGGAATATTTCATTTGAATTTATGTGTGATGCTTCTAATTTTGCAGTTGGAGCTGTTTTAGGACAGCGTAAGGATAAAGCACAACTTGTTATTTACTATGCTAGTAAGACGTTGAATGATGCACAATTGAATTACACCACAACAGAAAAAGAACTCTTATCGATTGTGCTTGCCTTAGAAAAATTCTACCTTATCTCTTAGGGTCTAAGATTATTATATTCTCTGATCATGCCGCATTAAAATACCTTCTTTCCAAGAAGGATGCTAAACGTAGGTTGATTAAATGGATATCATTGCTGCAAGAATTTAACTTTGATATTCAGTACAAGAAAGGTTCCGAAAATGTAGTAGCAGATCACCTTTCTAGAATCATTTCAGAGTCTTCTAATGATGATTTGCCTTTGCATGAATCATTTCCCGATGAACAATTGTTTGTT
The DNA here is from genome assembly GCF_003573695.1 of Papaver somniferum. Classification (NCBI taxonomy): domain Eukaryota; kingdom Viridiplantae; phylum Streptophyta; class Magnoliopsida; order Ranunculales; family Papaveraceae; genus Papaver; species Papaver somniferum. The sequence goes on along the minus strand of NC_039364.1, from coordinate 177,707,431 downwards.
GTTTCGCAATTACCTTAGTTTGCTGATATTGTTAATTATTTTTCTATTGTTCAAATTTCTGAGCATTGGTCGAACAAGATAGAACTAAATTTTTAGCTGAGGTTAAGCATTTTTTTTGGGATGATTCATATTTGTTTAAATATTGCCCTGATCAGATTATTCGCAGATGTGTGCCTAATGATGAAATTATGAGTGTTATCACTTTTTGCCATCTTATGCTTGTGGTGGCCATTTTAATTCCAAGAAAACTGCTGCCAAAATTCTGCAATGTGGATTTTATTGGCCTACTTTGTTTCATGATACTCATGAGTTTTTTCGAAGTTGTGACAGGTGCCAAAAGATGGGAAGGATTAATCGGCGCAACATGATGCTGCTAAACTCCATATTGATAGTGGAAATATTTGACGTATGGGGAACATACTTCATGGGACCTTTCCCTTCTTCAAACAAGTAATGTATACATCTTGTTAGCGGTTGATTATGTGTCTAAATGGGTAGAGGCTATACGTACCAAGACGAATGATCGCAATGTTGTGATCAAATTCGTTAGAAAATATATTTTTTCTCGATTTGGTACCCATAGAGCCATTATTAGTGATGGAGGGTAATATTTTTGAATGTTCCTTTAAAACTCTTCTAAGTAAGTACTCCATTACTCATAAAGTCTCTACACCATATCACCCCCAGACTTGTGGTCAAGTCGAAGTTTCTAACCAAAAATTAAGCAAATATCCAAATCGTAAAGATTGGTCTGCACAATTATTGTATGCACTTTAGGCTTACCGAACTGCTTATAAGACACCCATTGGTATGTCTCCGTATCGACTTGTCTATGGAAAGGCATGTCTACCGGTTGATTTAGAACAAAAGGCCTATTGGGCCATTAAGACTTTTAATGTTGATTTGTCTACAACTGGGAATCACCATAAGCTTCAACTTAATGAATTGGAAAAGATTAGGAAAGATGCATATGAAAATGCAACGCTTTACAAAGAGAAAACCAAAGTGTTTCATGATAAGTCGATTAGTCGTAAGTCATTTGAACCTGGGCAGAAAGTTCTCTTGTATAATTCTAGGTTGCATTTATTTTCGGGCAAGTTGAGATCACGTTGGACAGGCCCATACTATGTCAAAGAAGTTTTCCCTCATGGGCTGTCGAGCTTGAGAATAGAGAGTGTGGTAATTTGTTTAAGGTTAATGCCAAACGAGTGAAACTATTTTTAGAGCTCATCAATACCGAGGTGGAAACCGTCCTCCTCGAAGATCTGTCTATCAAGACTAGAACTATTTGGATTCTTGTTTTTGTATATTAGAAGATTTTTGTTCCTTTTTATGATATTTTTTTTGCAGGGATACAAAAGATTATGCTTAATGGGAGTCAACATGTTAGAGCACTGCTCGGTCGAACTCTCAAGCATTGCTATCTCAAGCTTGTTTGACAAGTTTCGTTGCCAAAACTGTAAGTCTTGGTTTCTAGTCTACTTATAGCTAAGTCTCGGACTAGGATAGAAAGTATAGTTGAGCTCTAGACTCCAAGGCGTTTATCATGCAAAGACGAAGAACTACTCAAGGAACTGGTGGATCTTCATCGACAAAAAGGTATTTGGAGACTTGAACTTATCTATCACTCAAAAGTCTATCTACTTATCTCCTATCTTGAGATAAAAGTCGTATTGCTATATAGACTTCGATTATACATATTTGCTATTTCGAGCCGAGTTTATCTCGCATATCTATTTCTCGAAATATGTGTTGGTAAGCTTTCGCTTTGGCCAAGTTCGTCTTTACTCATGACGAAAGTCATGTTGTTTGTTTCAATCTCTTGAAAATCGCTTTGATGAAAAAGTGTGTGAATAACAAATATATAACATCCTCTAAGCATGTTTCAATGATTGAAATGAGAGTTTAGAATATATACCCATATTTGGATATAAACATTATATGTGCATTCATACTTGTGTAAGTCCAAAATTCTTGAACCAAAGTATGCGTACTTTGCTGGTTCATGATAAACGGAGCTAAGTCCGCGTAGCCGTACGCGTACTGTCGGAAGTTCACATCCCGTGAATTTTTGCTGGAGTTTGTGAGCTGAAAAAAAGCTCAGTCCGGGTACTTAAGTATGTGTACCCGTATGCGTAGTTAAGTGGGTTATTTTCTAAAAACGGTTTATTCATGAACTAAGAAATATAAACTAAGGAATGCAATCTTTGCAAACCGTGGCTATAATGTTAATGAATCGATTCGAGTGAATCAAAATTGTTTTTGCTTTGATTGTGTATTGTATACATCTATGATATCTAAGCAATTGAACAACTCTCTAAACTAGTTCATTTGAGTCATTTGAACTAGTTATGGTGAAGATGAATAAGGTTGATATGAAAGTGCTCATATGGATAACCATTGGTTAACTACTGTTGAACCAACTAGGTGTACAATCCTAAGTGAACGTGCATTTCATTTGTGTATAACAAGCTAAGTTCGATCTAACGGTTGAAAGATATTAGCTTTAATTTAATCAGGTTTTCATCTGATGATGAATATTGAATGCTTTGTTACCTATGTAACTTAGATTGCAAACCCTGATTTGAAATCTATATAAAGAAGAACTCTAGCAACTCGAAACCTAATCCCCACACCTCTTGTGTGATACTAGTTGTATAAGCTAGAGTCGATTCTCCTTTAACCTTAGGTTTCTATCGAGACCCTGTAGGTTAACGACTTGAAGACTTCGTTGGGATTTTGAAACCAGACCCAACTATTTTCTCTGTAGTTGCGTGATCTGATCTTGTTGTTTCTATCGTGATTGAGTGCAATCATAAGATTGGCTTGAGATTAATTTCTCCGATAGGCAAGATAGAAAAGTAGTCACAAACATCTTCGTCTCATCGTTTGTGATTCCGCCAATATCTTGTTTTGCTAGTCGATTAAGCTTATTGTGAGGTGATTGATATTTCTAGAATGTTCTTCGGGAATATAAGTCCGGTATATCAGTTGGTTCCTGTTCACCTTGATCAAAATACGGAACAAAGCTCGTAGGTATTTCTGTGGGAGACAAATTTATCTATTACTGTAGACTTTTTTGTGTGATACATATTTGTTTATTAAAGTCTTCGACTTTGGGTCGTAGCAACTCTTGGTTTTGCGTGAGATCATCTAAGGGAATCAAGTGCATAGTATCCTGCTGGGATCAGAGACGTAAGGAGCGCAAATGTACCTTGGATCAGTGTGAGATTGATTGGGGTTCAACTACAGTCCAGACCGAAGTTAGTTTTGTAGTAGGCTAGTGTCTGTAGCGGCTTAATACAATGCGTGTTCAATCTGGACTAGGTCCCGGGGTTTTTCTGCATTTGCGGTTTCCTCGTTAACAAAACTTCTGGTGTCTGTGCTATTTCTTTTCCGCATTATATTTTTTTATATAATTGAAATATCACAGGTTGTGCGTTGAATCTATCAATTGGTAAATCCTACCTTTGGTTGTTTATTGAAGTTGATTGATCCTTGAACATTGGTCTTTGGTATCGTTCAAGTTATTTCTCTTGTATTCAATCAGCCTCTCAGATTTATATTTGCTTGAGTTGGGATTGAATCGAGAGATTGAGAAATAACTCTACTTTCTATCAAGATTGAGTCTGACTGTCTAGTTGATTCTCTTAAAAAGTATATTGTAGTTAGTCCATACAGATTTCTAAGCGAAATACTGGGTGAGGTTGTTAGACCCCCACTTTTTCAATTGGTATCAGAGCAGGCAAACACGTTTAAAGATCTCATAAGTCTGTGTTTGTAGCAATCTGACTCTATGGACAGAAGATTATCTCTTTCTGATTGCGCACACCAAAATGTCTTCCAAAACTTTCAATTATGCAAAATGTCTTGGGATTGCCTCAAAGGATAACTCCTTAGCTGGTTCTTTCGAATCCCGAGGTAGAAAGGAGGTTTTGTCAAATTGTGATAGCATTTCCTCAAATGAGACATTTGACACTCTGTCAAAAGCTGAAATGGATCTCACCAGAATCTCAAAAAAATCTATTGTGGTTATTGATTTTCATAATCATGCTCAGCTCATTGATGAATTTGAAAAGTCTCTTGACAGAGAACGAGAACTCTATAGTATCATTGAGTCATTCTCCAACACTATCGAAAAACTTATTCAAGAAACTACCCTTCAGCATTAAAAGATTAGTGTTCTTGAGAATATTGTTAAAGAAGACTCAATTACAGAAAAATGTTTGATCGAGACGCATTCATCTGATCTTAACAGACTTCGTGTTGAAAAAGAAAAACTAGGTGCATCCCTTATTCTAGTACAAGAACATTGCAAATCCTTGAAAAAGGAAAACTCTGTTTTAATGAAAAACTCTTCTTTACCGATGATCAATTCTCAGACATAATTACAGTACATGAAGAGACGTTCTCCAAAGGAAGTTTCTGCTAAGAAGTGTTTACATGACTTGCAATCTTCTAATAGGGCTATGAATTTAAAACATGTTACTGTTAATGTTTCTCCTCCACGAACCTGTTCCTTCTGTGGGAAAAGAATCACTATGTTCATCATTGTTTTGCTAGAAAGAAACAAATTTCTGATCTTCAAAATCTACCTCTTTTCACTGTCGACAGAGTAAACTCTCTAATGACCACTACAATGGATTTCATCCCTGCAGAAAAACAAGATTCTCATAAAATAGATTTCAATGGTCACTCATCTGGAAATCCTCACATGAATCGTGTTCCTTCGAATGGTGCAAATTCTTACACCACAAAAATACACATTCTCAGTATTTATGAGAATAAGTCTGGTAAATCTAAGTGTAGATGGTGGAGACATGTCTCTTCTAATCCTCTAGAACCAATTTCTAGAGGTCCTATACTTAATCCTCAGAAAAATATCTCTGATGGATCACCTGACAAGGTTATGTTGAATTCTAACGGAATAAAAAATAACCGAAGGAAGGAAAGAAATACCAGGCTCAAACCTTCAGATGGAATTTACAACTCGCCTCTCAATACTCGTAGTGGGATTATTTCTCACTTGACTGCCTAATCGTAGGCATTCTTATTCTTGTATCTAACTTGAGATATGCAAGAATGACTTTTGGGAGATACTCAAGTCTACCGTAGTTTTCCATCTGTATTATGTTTGACTATGTTGTTTTCTTTAATGTGAAAGTAGAGTCACTTGACTCCTTGTTGCTATGTATCTCACTTTTATGCTATGATTTTTTTTTGGTCATAATGTTGTGGGATATATGAAAACAGAGGTTTTTTTTTTTGAATATCTTTCATTTTGTTATTTTCAACCAGTCCACGAACGTCCATGTCTCTCTTGGGAGTTTAGCACAACAAGGGTGTCATTCTCTTGCTTGAAAAACATATATATCTTATATTGTTTTACCTTCCCTAATTAAAAAAAAAAAGGATATGGAAAACTCCTCAAGACCTCAAGAAGTTGTGAATCTTGAGATGGAAGAAGACTCTAAAGGATGTGATTTTGTTCAAGAACTTTTCTTGAAAAGGATGATGGAAAGGAAAGAATACAACTCATGGGTTGGAGAATCTGTCAAGGATTTAATTCTTTTTCAGAATGACTCTAGGGTCGAGTTTGCAAATCCTCAATTGTAAATAAATCAGCTTATTGATGGTCAGACCAAAATCCTTGATAATCAAAATACCTTGATCAGGAATCAGACGAAGCTTACAATGGATTGTGTCAAATCTAGGCATCTTGCACGCATCGTTGATCGAAAATTTAATGTTCTCACTCATGAACATGGGGTCTCTGCGGTCAACATAATCAAGGACATTAGTGATACCTTTTATGATGGACCCTTTCAAAGGTATGATGTTATTAAAGAAACATGATTCTTAGTTTGTCTAGGAAACTTCTTATGAGAATTTATTCTTGTGTTTTTACGAAGGATAATTAGGGTTTGGAATAGCCATTATTGTGATTACTCATAGCTATGTCCGACGTTTTCATCTTGCAGTGTTTTTAGATTTATTTATTTAAATTCTAAAGTTGATTTGGAAGATGATTTTGCAGTATTAATCTTTATAGTTTTATATATTGTAATTTTTTATGGGATATGTGTGTTTGCGTCCGTGAACTATGAGTGAACTTTCGACAAAAGTTAAGTCCTTCATATGTCGATATGCAAGTATTGATAAAAGATTGAATGAACTTTTGACAAAACAAAAGATAAGCCTATTATGTCATTATGCAAATATTGATGGAAGATAGGATGAGCTTTTGTTTATAAATATTAAGTCTATTATATGTCATTTTTCAAATGGTGATGAAGAATATAATTAATCTTTGTTTATTCCGCAGTATTGATCTTCCCCGATCCATATTTTTTGTGTAAATACTGTGCGCTCCGTAAGATCTCTTATGTGAGAATTTCCGATAATTATTCATAGGTTCTCTTGTGGTTAGTTTAATTTAGATTTTTGGATACAAATTCATATTCTTATGTAATTTGTTAATGTCCAAAGAAATCCTTCTTTTCCTATGAAAGTAAGGTCGCTCTTGTTGTTCTTTCGGGAATGACATTTTATGGTGGAGAGTTCTTAATTAAGTTGTGCTTAATTTCCAAATCTTTGTAGGGAGTGCGGCTGTGGAATATTATAGGGGTTATCTTGTATCCTTATAAACTCCTTGATGAAGGCATTTAGTTTCGACTATATGATTGCATCTAAAACGTTAATATGTACTTTATTTTGGTCATGAAGTGTCTCTATGGAAACTTCATTAGGATCCCACTAGTTTTCATACCTTTGCCAATTTTATTGACAAAAAGGGGGATAATTAATGCGTAGTTCACACTACAAATACATATGGTTTTCGGATCATTATGTAGGGGGGGTGGTTTTCATGTGAGATGAAGTATTGACTAAGAGGGAGTGATACATATCACCATAGTATTGTTGTCGAAGTTGTGATAAATTGACCTTTGATGTTGTGTAATAATACTATGACACTGTATAACAATGATTGAGAACTTTTGTTTTCTCATTGTTATGGCTACGGAACTTCAACAACGATGATGCTGCATTGTATATCTTTGGAATCATTGGAGTACTTGGAAGTGACGAAGATATCGAGTAATGTTGAAGAACCAAGGAGATCAAACATGTAGATGAGAAGCTGAAAAGTTTATTTATTTTGTATTCCATATGTATTGAGAGTTTTGTCACTAAAATTGACAAAGGGGGAGATTATTAGAGCACTTCTCGGTCGAACTCTCAAGCATTGCTATCTCAAGCTTGTTTGTCAAGTTTAGTTGCCAAAATTGTAAGTCTTGATTTCTAGTCTACTTATAGCTAAGTCTCGGACTAGGATAGAAAGTGTAGTTGAGCCCTAGACTCCACGACATTTATCATGCAAAGACGAAGAACTACTCAAGGAACTGGTGGATCTTCATCGACAAAAAAGTATTTGGAGACTTGAACTTATCTATCACTCAAAAGTATATCTACTCTATATCCTATCTTGAGACAAAAGTCGTATTGCTATATAGACTTCGATTATACACATTTGTTATTTCGAGCCGACTTTATCTCGCTTATCTATTTCTCGAAATATGTGTTGGTAAGATTTCGCATTGGCCAAGTTCGTCTTTACTCATTACGAAATTCATGTTGATTATTCCAATCTCTTGAAAATCGCTTTGTTGAAAAATAGTGTGTGAATAACCACTATATAACATCCTCTAAGAATGTTTCAATGATTGAAATGAGAGTTTAGAATATATAACCATGTTTGGAAATAAACATTGTATGTGTATTCATACTTGTGTAAGTACAAAATTCTTGAACCAAAGTATACATACCTTGCTTGTTCAGGATGACCGGAGCTAAGTCCACGTACCCGTACGCGTACTGTCGGAAGTTCACATCCCGTGAATTTCTGCTGGAGTTTGTGAACTGAAAACAAGCTCAGTCCGGGTACTTAAATATGCGTACCCGTATGCGTACTTAAGCGGGTTATTTTCTAAAAATGGTTTGTTCATGAACTAAGACATATATAAACTAAGGAATGCAGTCTTTGCAAACCGTGGCTATAATGTTCATGAATCGTTTCGAGTGAATCAAAATCGTTTGTGCTTCGATTGTGTCTTGTATACATCTATGAGATCTAAGCAATTGAACAACTCTCTAAACTAGTTCATTTGAGTCATTTGAACTAGTAATGTTTAAGATAAATAAGGTTGATATGAAAGTGCTCATATGGCTAACCATTGGTTAACTATTGTTGAACCAACTAGGTGTACACGTTTAGGTGCGGTTACACAAAACTAAATGAACGTGCATTTCATTTGTGTATAACAAGCTAAGTTCGATCTAACAGTTGAAAGATATTACCTTGAATCTAATCAGGTTTTCATCTAACAGTGAATATTGAATGCTTTGTTACCAAAGTAACTTAGATTGCAAACCCTGATTTGAAATCTATATAAAGGAGAACTCTAGCAACTGGGAAACCTAATCCCCACACCTCTTGTGTGATACTAGTTGTATAAGATAGAGTCGATTCTTCTTTAACCTTAGGTTTCTATCAAGACCTTGTAGGTTAACGACTTGAAGACTTCATTGGGATTGTGAAGCCAGACCCAACTATTTTATCTGTCTATTTTATCTGTAGTTGTGTGATATGATCTTGTTATTTCTATCATGATTGAGTGCAATCGTAAGATTGGCGTGAGATTAATTTCTCTGATAGACAAGATAGAAAAGTAGTCACAAACATCTTCATCTCATCGTTTGTGATTCCACAATATCTTGTTTCGCTAGTCGATTAAGATTATTGTGAGGTGATTGATATTTCTGGGTTGTTCTTCGGGAATATAAGTTCAGTATGTCAATTGGTTCTTGTGTACCTTGATTTATCAAAAGACGGAACAAAACTCGTAGGTATTTTTATGGGAGACAGATTTATCTATTACTGTAGACTTTTCTGTTTGATACAGATTTGTTTATTAAAGTCTTCGAATTTGGGTCATAACAACTCTTAGTTGTGGGTGAGATCAGCTAAGGGAATCAAGTGTGTAGTATCATGCTGGGATCAGATACGTAAGGAGCGCAACTGTACCTGGGATCAGTGTGAGATTGATTGGGGTTCAACTATAGTCCATACCGAACTTAGTTTGTAGTAGGCTAGTGTCTGTAGCGGCTTAATACAGTGTGTGTTCAATCTGGACTAGGTCCCGGGGTTTTTCTACATTTGCGGTTTCCTCGTTAACAAAAATTCTGGTGTCTGTGTTATTTCTTTTCCGTATTATATGTTGTTATATAATTGAAATATCACAGGTTGTGCGTTGAATCGATCAATTGGTAAATCCAACCTTTGGTTGTTGATTCAAATTGATTGATCCTTGAACATTGGTCTTTAGTACCGTCAAGTTATTTCTCTTGTATTCAATCAGTTTCTTAGATTTCTATTTTCTTGAGTTAGGATTGAATCGGGAAATTGAGATATAATTCTTTGATATACTTTTTATTAAGATTGAGTCTGACTGTCTAGTTGATTCTCTTAAAAGTATATTGGTTTTAGTCCATACAGATTGCTAAGCGAAATATTAGGTGAGGTTGTTAGACCCCCACTTTTTCACAACCCATTGGATTTTTCTTTGTGGGAGTCAACCCACCATGTTTGTTCTCTTTTCTTTATCTTTTATTTTTATTTGTTTGCTTGTGAATTTTCCCATCTTGACTTTTACGTTGGAAGACTCAATTACATTGAGGATAATGTAATGATTAAGTGTGGGGGAGCAGATTCAAGGTTGATCTAGCCAACAGATGTTACATATGCAAACAAGATGAAGAGTCCTTAGAGCACGTCATATGGAGTTGTCCGTTTGCAGCACAAATCTGGCAGTGGTGCTCATGTTTGTTTAAACTCATTCCACATTATGATTTAGTGAATTCGTACAAGGCAGCTAAAGGGAAAAGTCGCATTATAAAAGATTTGTGGTTATTGGCCAACATGATAATTCGGTCGGAGCTGTGGCAGACAAGAAATATGGCATGTTTTCAAAACGCGGCAGTGAGTATTCACTTCTTCAAACAACGCACTTTCCATTTGATCCATGGTTTCTCTATCCGCTTGAAGAGTTTTATGCATAATACCTCGGAAGATCTGGAGATTTTGAATTGTTTTGGTGTGCGACATAGACATGTAAAGATTATACAACCAATTGAGTGTTCTTGGGTTCCTCCTAACTGGGATGAACTGTTATTGTGTTGCCGTGGTGCTGCCAAAGGTAAGCCTGGTAGAGCGGGAGCTGGTGTGGTAGTTCGAGATGCTGGTTGCAATTTCTTTGGAGCTATGAGCATTGGGCTAGGTCGAACTAATAACTTCTTGGCATATCTCTATGGTGTGATTGTAGGTTTGGAATGGGCTATGAAATGGTCAGTTCGTAAAATCTTGGTGAGGTCAGATTCAATTGGTGCCATAACTGCTTTTAAGAATTCTTATTTACCCTGGTTTGCAAGACAAAGGTGGAGACGGATTGAAGATTATTATGTTTCCATTCGGTTTGTGCATACTTATCGAGAGGCTTATTTTGCAGCTGATGCTATGGAAAAAAGGGGTTGTCTTTTGAGGAATGGTAAAGGAATGAACTATGATGAGAAACCTTATTTTATAAGATCTTTAGAATATCCTAATGTCTCTTATTTCATATTTAAATAGTTTGTAAGTTTTTGGGGTCTAAGGACCTCTTTGATTGTAAACTCTTTGGAAATATTTGTTATTCATCAATACATTTTGGACTTACCGAAAAAAATGAAGTGTGGGGGAGCGGTTAAACACTTTATATTTCTGTAGGTTATTCATGTTATGACCAGCTGTTGAGAGGGTCTATTTTAGGAGTTTTTTTGCATGTTATGGCCAACTGTTGTGCGGGTCTAAAAAAATTTAAAAAAAATTGTTATGATCAACTGTTGAGGGGTCTATTGTAGGGTGTTTTCTTATCATTTATCAGCTGTTGAGCGGGTCTACAAAAATAAAAATAAAAAATCATGATGAATAGTTGTTGAGCGGGTCTTGAAGTTTTGTATATGATCAGTTGTTGAGCGGGTCCATTTTCTTGTTTGCTCGGGACTAGCAAAATGGAAGTGTGGGGGAATTTGATAAGCACGAAAGTACGACACTTTTATACCCACATTTACACTAGCTAGGTCTCGTTATCTAGCTAATAATATTGTTTTTAGTTATTTTCAGGAATCACAAGTGAAATCTGATCACCGGAGGATAAATATCTTAGAAGCTAAATTGGCACTTGCGACTTGCATTGCCAAAGGAGTCGGAGCTTATGGGCCGCACCATCTGGTTGGCTACATATGCCATGACATGGCCAAGACAAAGAATGGTCTCTGCTTATTCAAACAAGTCAGGTCCAGTAGGTGCTAAAAGAAAGTGAAACGTGGCAGCTCTCCTACCACATTCCTTTTGTGGTCTGTCACTCTAACATATTTATTTCTTATCAAAAGAAAAGGGATCTGAGCGTCAATTTTATCAAGGCTGCTAATGGGGGGGTGCCATTTTGCTTGGGGATGTACCAACCCAAAGACAATGGTTATTTTGTCCTATATGTATTTTGGTACACCCCCAAGAAATTTGGTACCCCTATTAGCAATCTTGAATTTTAGTGGAGGATTTCTCATTTTTCCTAGCTACTATTATAACCATTTTCAATGGCGAGAGATCGAGATTCAGTGAGAAAGAGCCAGGAGATGCAGGTGCTGATTACTTCAAGTTTCCACAGTATAAACGAGAGTGGATCTGTGGAGTTTTGGGGTCGAGATTCAAGCCAATAATTTCATTCTTTTTCCAACAACGGCGATTGAATATGGGGGTTCTCATGTGGGTATGCAACATGGATTGAAATTTGACATCAACAATATGGTCTGACTTTGGGATTTCTGGTGCAAACTGAAATTTGTTGTTCTTGAGTAAAATTAGGTCGAAGAATTGATGTTACTGCTATGGGTATTATCATTGGTTCTCGGCTGTGAACATAGAGGGTTGAATGGATTTTTAATCATTTCAATCCAGCAACAACAGTTGAGACTGAGTGGTTTAGATGGAACCCGAGATTGGGTTTAAACGAAAGTTTTCAATTGAGAACCAACGCAGCAACATCAATTGAATTTTGTGGGTTTTGAAATTAAAAGAAAGAGCAACAAGCTGTTGGCTTTTGGACTCAATTTGTGTTGGTCGATTGAAGGCAAGCAGTGATGTTTTGAGGGATTGCTGGAGTTGCATAGTAGCTCAAACAACATGAATGGAGTTTTGGGTTTGACGTGAACTGAATTTGGAGATGGCTGGAGTTAATCGGGAAAACGGAGAAGTGTATATGAAGGGGTGTTTGTTTGAGAGGAGTAAGTCTGGATCTTTGGAGGATATTTGGGTGTGTTTACATCCACTGTTGATGAGATTCACAAGTTTAGGAGTTGAGAGGAAAGTGGGGGTGGTCCCTAGAAAGACAGGAAAGTGGAGTTGGTGATATAGACATGAGTCTGGTGCTTGAGAAAATGCCGCAATGGAATCAAACAGGTGAAGTTGGTGCCTAGATGGACAAAGACCAAGATGTGGTTGACAGTGGCCGAACTTTATTGATGGCCTGCATTTGAAGTCGGGGCCTGCACTTGGATTGGGTTTCAGCTAGTATTCTTAGGTCTCAGTCAACAGTTGTTATATAAACAATATAAACAATAACAGAGTCAGTTGGGAGGATACGCCATATACAGGGAAAAAAACTAGGTTTAGTTTTCTTTGATTTTCTGTTATTGATATTCTTAGTTTGACAATCTTTATATCATTTTCTATGGATTTGAACAAAACCATGTCTATCTAAACTACTTTTTAGGGTGAATGATCTGTTTTTAGGTATAGGACCATTAGAATACCCTATTCCTAGGTCCAAAACGTCACTGAATTGCTTTCCAAGTAATTCTAGAAGTAGAGTTCTATTATTATAAGGAACAGTAGACTTTTATTTCTAAAAGGTTACAAAAATAGGAGAGTTTTTCCTAATTTTTGTATTACTAGTTTTAGCGTATTCCTAAACCTATAAATAGGCATCTAGAGTGCTTGTAGAGGACACGGCAGAAAACTAGAGGAATTACTAGCAGGAAACAAGCAAGAAGAAGAAGCAATACCTAGGGTAGAAAATTAACCTAAGAGGTAAACATTGTAAGTTCTTCGCTATAACAATAAAATCAGAACATTCTATTGCAAATTACTTGTGTTTTATTCTTGTGTTAGCTGTTTCAATATCTATAACATATCAGGGTCAAAAACTGATCAGTGGTATCTAGAGCTAGAAGGTAATTAAGCAATGTTTCCGGCGATGAATGGAAGGGCTTAGATCCAAGGGTAACGAGGTATTCCCATTAGATCCTGATATTGATAGAAGAAAAAGAACATCAGCCACGTTATCATCATCGAATCTGCAAGGAAACATTATGGAGAAATTGGAGGAAGATATGAAAACCTTGAAGTCTGATATCGAAGATATAAAAGAGATCCTAAAAGGATTAGGAGCTACATATTCCAAATCAAAAGATGGTTTAGAATCAAAAGATTTGGAAGAACATCCAGAGTTCATAGATAATTCACCATTCAAAGTAGAGGCAAGAATTGAAATCCCAGCATACAACGGGGATTTGAATACAGAGAAGTTGGATGGATGGCTCAAGTCTTTGGAAGTATATTTCAGCACCACAGGATTTACCGAGGAGCAAAGGGTAAGTTTTGCTAGACTTAGACTTGATGGTCATGCTCTTATTTGGTGGGAGACATATACATCAGGTTTATATACTCCAGTGACAACATGGCAGCAGTTTGCAACTGCTATCTGAAATCTGTTCTATCCTATTGGTTATAAAGAACGACTGCGCGAACAATGGCAGTTCTTGCGACAAGTGAAAGTGCGAAACGTGCAAGAATACACTACTGAATTCCGCAAGCAAGCTATAGCATTGAATGTGAACCTGGGAGATCCAGAAACCCTTGAGAAGTATAAAGGGGGATTACCTTTTGCTATACGGACATAACTTGCGTTATTTGGAGTAACAGACATTCACGATGCTTGCAAGAAAGCTATGTATATCGAGATGAAGAGTCAACCCTATGAAGAAAGGAAATCATGAAACGAATGAGAGATTGTGAACACTACTCATAAAGAGGGGAGGACATATCATGTTATTTCAAACAAAACAAACCAATACTGTGCAAACTGCAAAACTGATCGACACTCGAAGGAAGGATGTTGGAAATTGCATCCGGAGTTGAAACCAGCATGGTAGAAAGACCGTAAGCAAACTTCCACAACCATCTACAATAAATAATAAAACGAAGAAGAGGAAGATGAGGTAATCGACGGTTCACCTCAACCTGATCACAAAATTCTGATGATGACAAGAAAAGGGGTCGTAACTGCGACAACAGAAAAAGTCATTGGTCCAGAACCAGCTACACCAGAATCTGTTAAAGAAGAGCTATTTTGGGTGTATGCTCAAGTCGACAAGACACAGGTCCTTACTTTGCTTGATAGCAGATCACAACAAAATTTGATATCTGAGCAACTTGTGAAGAAACTGGATTTGAAGACAACACCAGAGTCTAAGCCATACCAGTTAGGATGGTTGAAGAAGGAAACAAAAATGCAAGTGACGGCTCAATGTACTTTAAAATTCTCCATTAACAGAAAATACATGGATCAGGTGACATGTGATGTTGTCCCATTAGATGTGTGTCACATTGTTTTAGGTAGTCCTTACCTATGGGACAGAGATGCAACGTACTTACGAACAGAAAATATTTGGAAGATGGTAAAAAAAGGAAAAAGATTTCATATTCTAGCTTCTAAAGAAAAGAAAAAACTACAACTTCTGGATGCGCAACATTTAGTAAACACTAATCAGAAGTTTAGTCTACTCAACACTAATAAGAGGTTTAGTCTACTCACGGTTCGAGAAGCTGTCAAAGAACCTGGTGAATTGGTTTGTGCAAACTCTTGTGAGTGCACTAAAACCGAAAAGAACGATCTGCAACAGTTGTTAGAAGGGTTTGAAAACACCCTGCAACAGTCGCAGAAGGTACCACCAAAACAATGTGTGGAACCAGAAATAAAGCTACTTGAAGAGCAAAATGAGTCGCCATCATTACAAGTTGCGCAAGACTTAGCTCTAAGGGAAGTAACAAAAGAAGACCCGATTCTTAGCACCCCTTACCTTAGCCAGCAAGATGATAAAAGAGTATTAGCACCCCTTACCTTAGCCAGCAAGATGATAAAAGATCAGTTAACACCATTTAGAATACTACCCGCATTCCAACAATGAATAACGGCCTTGGTTAAATCATCATGAATAATATGCCAACAATGACGATAGAAACAACCAGAGAAACCATCCGGCCCTGGGGCACTATCCGCACTCATATCAAAAACAGCTTGCTTAATTTCTTCCGGGGAAGGAATCATATCCATGGCGTTGCTCTCCTCAACAGAAATTGAAGCATGCTCAAAATCAAATAAATCACCTTCTATCACCGGATCTTGGCCATTGAACTTATCTTCATAGAACTGAACTACATGATTACGAAGCTGCTCATAATTTGTCAAACAAGTCCCATTCAAATCAACAAGTTCCGAAATAGTATTAGAACTTTTTCTAATTCTAATACTACTATGAAAGAAACTGGAATTACTTGAACCCTCCACCAACCATTTGTTCCTAGACTTTTGCTTGAGCATAGTTAACTGTTGCAAACGAGTATCACATAAAGTTTTCATAGCATCCTTCGTTGCATTTAGATTAGCAATATTACTAGGATCCTCATCTGTAATAAGGGCTGCTGTCTCAAAACGAAGTTGGTCTTGCTTCAAACGAGAATTCACATTACCGAAAATCCTCAGATTCCAATCCTTCATTGCAATCTTCAGCCGCTTCAATTTATAAGGGAAAATAAAATCAGGAGAACCATGAACAGACAAAGTCCAACTCTCATTGACCATCTGAAGAAAATCCCCATGTAAAAACCATATCTTTTGAACACGAAAAGGAGCTCTACAAGGCCTAGGAACAGAAAAAGGATAACCAAGAAGAGTAGAATGGTCGGAAACTTCCCTAGGAAGAGCTTTACACCGCCAATTCTCAAATTTAGCAAGCCAAGCCGCATTAATAATTGCACGATCCAACTTACTAATAATACGACTAGTACCAGATTGCCTATTACACCAAGTGAATTTGCTGCCCAAGGAATCCGATTCAAAAAGATTATTGTCATCCATCCAATCACTGAAATCATCAATGACAGACGATCTTATTTCCAAGCCACCTTTATTCTCATTCAAACGCAAAATACAATTAAAATCACCTATGACCAGCCAAGGTGTAATTGAATCTTGCATAACTAGTTGGTGCCAAAGCCTGCGCCTAGTAGTTTGAATGTAGCTAGCATGGACAAAAGAGATATACACACCATCAATCGCAATTGTAATATCTTGTTTACTAGAATTAACTACAGAAACATGAAGCCCATCCTTATAACAAACCCAAAGATTTGCAATACCAGAATTAGCAGAATTATTAATAATAAATGAAGAATAACCTTTAGAAATTAGCCTCCTCCCAAAATTTGCCGAGCACGCCACTTTTGGTTGAAGAAATTAGCCCACTTTTGTATACGGTCTGATTCTATGGGAGTTGTTGAAGCTTTCAAGAATGACTCAATTCCTTGGTTTGCAAGGAATAGATGGATTATGATTTGTATACACTATACGTCTATATGTTTCATTTACACTTTTAGAGAGGTGAATTTTTCAGCTAATGCAATAGCAAAGCGGGGTTGTTTATTGAGTAATGAAGTGGGAGTACACTACAATGGGAAACCACCTTTCTTAACTTCTGTTGAACATCCTAATTTTGCTTATTTTCGGTTCAAATAGTTTCAAGTTTTTGGGGTTGCTGTAACCTCTTTTTTTGTAAACTATTTCTTGTAAATTTTGTTATCTATTAATACAAATTTTTGACTTATCAAAAAAAAAAAAAGGCTTACGAAGTTTGAGAATTGGCGGTGTAAAGCTCTTCCTCGTGAAGTTTCTGACTATTCTACTCTTATAGGCTATCCTTTTTTGATTTCAAGACCTAAAAGAGCACCTTTTAGAGTGCAAAAAATGTGGTTTACTCATCCGGATTTCATGAGTACGGTTATGGAGAGTTGGAATGCTCCTGTTTCGGGTTCTCCTGATTATATTTATCCGTACAAGCTTAAGAGATTAAAGGCTTCCATGAAGGAGTGGAATTTTAGGTTCTTTGGTAATGTTAATGCTAGACTCAAACATGCTAAATTAACTATGGAAGTTGCTCTTCGAATTTCTGATGAGGACCCGGAAGACATAACGAAGCTGAATTTTGCTAAGGAGGCTTCGGTTACACTTCAGGAAATCCGTATGCGTCAATCCATTATGTTGAAGCAAAAATCACGAAATAAATGGCTTAAGGAGGGTGCAAGTAATACCTCTTTTTTTCATGCCAATATTCATACTCTAAGGAGCAGCAATATGATTTCAGAATTGGTGGATGATGATGGGAATGTTATCTCTAATTGTGACCAGATTAGAGATTACACGGTGTCTTATTTTGAGTCTAAATTTAATGGGGTAGAACTGCCAATTGATGAGCAATTATTTCATTATGAGCATGACAGTATTTTTACGGAGGAAAGCCATAGAATGGATACGATTCCTACTTATGATGAAATAAAGGCCGATGTTTATGATCTTGATGCTGATAGTGCCCCTGGACCTGATGGTTTCTCCGGTTGCTTTTATAGACATTGTTGGGACGTGATACAAAAAGACCTTTATAATGCTATTACTTATTGTTGGAAACACCAAAGGATTCCTAATGGGGTAAATTCTAGTCTTCTGATTTTATTGGCCAAGTTAAGGGGTGCTAATACTCTCCATAATTTTCGGCCTATTGGTCTTAGTAATTTTTTCCTTAAAATTTTTACTAAGATCCTTGCTACGAGACTTCGTAGTGTTCTTGATAAGCTGGTTTCATAGGAACAAGTTGCTTTTATGAAGGGAAGAAATATTCATGAGAACATTAGTGTGGCATCGGAGATGGTGAATGATCTGAAAACTAAGCGTAAAGGTGGCAATGTGGGTCTAAAGCTGGATATTACTCAAGCTTTTGACACTGTTAGATGGTCTTTTGTCTTAAATGTGTTTCGTAGGTATGGTTTTTCCCAACAATGGTGTTCTTGGATATATTCGTTGCTTAGCTCAGCTCGTATTTCTATCATTCTCAATGGTAGTCCGGAGGGTTTTTTCAAAACTAATAGAGGTTTGCGTCAAGATGATCCTTTGTCCCCTCTTATTTTTGTGTTGATTGAAGATGTTCTAAGTAGAAATCTTACGAAACTATTTCTTGAGAATAAAATGACTCCCATGCTTTCGAAAAAAGGTATTTATCCTACTCATCTCTTTTTTGCTGACGACATAATGATTTTTTGCAAAAGCAACCTGAGGAGTTTGCATAATCTCCTTGAGTTGCTTGGGAAATATCAAACGGCCTTGGGCCAAACGGTTTTTCGTCAAAAGAGTAAGGTTTATTATGGTGGTGGAACCTTGAGTCGTTGTAGAAATATCACTGATTTGCTTGGTATGGAAGTCTCTACCTTCTCGGACAGGTATTTGGGAGTTCAAATTATGCCTGGAGCTGTAAAATATCGTCACATTAGCAATGTAGTTGATAAGATTAAAAAGAAACTCTCTGTTTGGAAAGGAAAAATGCTCTCTTTTCAAGATCGGGTTATTCTTATTAATTCCGTGATTTCTAGTTGTGCCATTCACAACATGGCTGTTTATAAGTGGCCTCAGAAGTTCATTCAGCAGGTGGAAAGGGCTATATGAAATTTCCTTTGGTCCGGAGATGCTGATACTGCAAGAAAATTTGTTGTGGGCTACGACAAAATTTGTTGCCCTATGAAGGAAGGTGGTTTGGGAATTACTAGAATGGCTGTTACAAATAGAGCGCTTCTAATGAAATTCTGGTGGAATATACGTTCTTCTACAAAAAAAGTGGGCTCGCTTTTTATGGGCTAAGCATACTACTCGTGCTGGCAGAATTAAACAGTATGGCGTAAACTCTTCAATTCTTTCTGGCGTCAGGCTTGTGCATACTATTCTGGACAGAAATACCAAGGTCCTGCTTGGTGATGGTAGAACTACTTCACTATACTTCGATGTTTGGTATGGTTATGCAAGCATTGCTGACATGCTTGGTGAAAATGATCTTGATGGCACTGCCATGGTTTGTGATGTTCTTGTTAATAACAATTGGCAGTTGCAGGGTATTCACGCACATAATTTGGTCCGAGATGTATTTGACATTCATAACTTGCCAGTTCTACAAGGTGGAACAGATTGCAGGGTTTGGATGACGGGACTGGATGGTATCATCCCAGTTTCTTCAGCGAAACAACTCATAAGGAAAAAGTTCGCAGTTTTAGAGGTATATGGGCTTCTGTGAAGGAAATCTATTCACCCCAAACTAGCTGCCCATAACTGGAAAATTTCTAGAGCATCTTGCGCAACTTAAGACAAATTCAAGAGCAGGTGTAAATTTGAGTTAGCAAACAAGTGCTACTTGTGCAAATCTGATGAGGAATCACTAGAGCACATTTTATGGACCTGTTCTTATGCGACAAGAATCTGGGAATGGATTTCAGGTATTTTTAACCTTAGGCCTCATTTTGATATTGTTACTTCCTACAAGTCAGCTAAAGTTAGAAGTAAGATTATCAAAGAACTGTGGATGTTAACAAATTTAGTGATCCGTTCTGAACTTTCTCAGTCAAGGAATTTTTCCTATTTTCATAACAAATCAGTTAGCCTCCATTTTCTCAAGCAACGTGTTTTTCACTTGGTACACGATTACTCAGTCCGTTTGAAGAGCTTTATGCACAACTCTACAACAAATTTGGAAGTGCTCAATTTTTTCCGTGTAAGACACAGGCAAATGAAACAAAAACAGCCAATTGAATGTTTTTGGTCGCCTCCAGATAGGGATGAAATCTTATTGTGTTGTGACGGGGATGCAAAGGGGAACCCTGGAGTTGCGGGTGCAGGTGTAGTAGTGCGGGATCATGATTGTAATTTTATTGGAGCAACGAGTATTGGCCTGGGAAGAACGAATAACTACTTGGCGGAACTTTATGGCATAATTATTGGTTTAGAATGGGCTTTGAAGTGGAATGTCCGAAGAGTTTTGGTCCGTTCTGATTCAGTCAGTGCGGTTATGGCTTTCACGACTTCAAATGTACCCTGGTTTGCTAGACAGAGATGGAAAAGGATTCAAGAGAGTTATGATTCAATTCGGTTTGTGCATACCTACCGTGAAGCAAATTTTACAGCTGATTGTATGGCAAAAAGAGGGTGTCTTCTTAGGAATGGGGAAGGGTTGAACTATGATGAGAGACCTTATTTTCTTAATTCCCTAGAATATCCAGATGTTTCCTATTTCAGATTTAAGTAGTTTGTAAGTTTTTGGGATCTTTTGACCTCTTTTCTTGTAAGCTCTCTGTACATATTTGCTATTCATCAATACAATTTTTGGACTTAACAAAAAAAAATAATTCAACACCCAGCCTTGGTACCTGATATTTGAAATATTAAGGGTTGGTACCTACACCTGCCGTTGACCGTTAATGTCAACGTTTGACCATGCTTTAATTTGGTTTTCCTGATTTGAATTAAAATATTATTCCATTTTATGAAATTACCCCGACAACAGAAATATATCTTCTTCCCCTCTTACTCGGTCTGCAACAGCAGTCGTTGTAGTGTCGGAGATACCAATTGGAACCTGGTTTCTACTTTTTTCATGAACCACCGCCTATGGATTCAATCGATTTTATCTACTAGGGAGTTGAAGTCCTTGCCGCCTGTTCTCAAGTGCCTTAGAGGATTTTCATCTTAATGAGTGATGGGTTTCTTGTACTGATACTAATCTTGATTAAATGAAGAATATGATGTAATATCAGAGACATTGGGTGTTGAATGAAACTAGTTTAGGCGTTTTCGGATTAGTGTTCTTTGAATGATTTTTTTATTTTTTTAAGGAATTGTTATTGTTAAATTGGTTGCTCTAGTTGATAAGAAACAATAATTGTTGCAGAAGATGTTGATATTTGATATGTGTAGTGATATGTTTGTGACGGAGAGGATGTTTCATTTTCATTTTAGATAAATCCAACTCACTCTTGTTATGTTGCTCTTGGAGGTAATTAGATTTTTAGTAATCAATTTTGATTTCAATGTGAAAGCTTTTTTGGTGTTGGTTTTCATTTATATTTGAGTAGAGATTTGATGAAAGGTTTAATTTTTTTTGTTAATTGGATTGGATTCATAACTCATGAATGGGGTTTTCAAATTAAGTAAGACTAATGTGAATTTGGGTATGGCTTTTCACTGTCACCATTTGAAGCTTGTTTATGTCGCATTTGATTCATTGCATCAATGGCAAACTCTACTGAATGAAGATTAAGAATAGATAATTGGTAATAACATACATCTCTCATGGTTTGTTCACCGGCAGAAAGTCGCCCACACAGAGACAGAGGTGCTCGTTGAAAGAGACGAGGTAGAAAAAGTAGGGTTTTCAATAGGTATAAATTTCTAAGTTACAATATTTTTTTAATAAATAATTTAAAAAATAAATTGAAATTGGTCAAACGAAAATTTTAACGGTCAACTGTTTGTTTTAGGTGCCAACCCTTAATATTTCAAATGTTGGGTACCAAAGCTAGGTGTTAGACGTTTACTGAGTACCAAACGTTAAATAACCCATGTTATATACGTTAACTCAAAAAAGTCTACACACTTCGTTATAAGTCGGAAATTGATTTCTTAGACTAAATGGTAAACTAGATAAACTCATCTTTAAGAGAAAAAGTTTGAAAAATGTATTGTAATTACAATTAATATGTTCTAAGGAAATACGTCTAGTAAAAATTGCATTTCTATGTACGTTGTTTCAAGAAAATATGAAGGAAATCAAATTTCACAATAGAAGAAGGATGAAAGACCAAGCAGAACTAATCCAAATCCTAACAAATTTCATCTATCTTGAATCAAATAGAAAGAGAAAGCCAACACAAAAAGAAAGAGTTCATAAAAATGTTGAATTTTTTATACGTTAACTCAAAAAAGTCTACACACTTCGTTATAAGTCGGAAATTGGTTTCAGAGACTAAATTGTAAACTAGATAAACTCATCTTTAACAGAAAAAGTTTAAAAAATGTATTGTAATCACAAATAATATGTTCTAAGGATAATACGTCTAGTAAAAATTGCCTTTCTGTGTATGTCGATTCAAGAAAATATGAAGGAAGGAAAATTTCACAATAGAAGAAGGATGAAAGACCAATACGAACTAATCCAAATCTTAACAAATTTCACCTATCTTGAAGTATCTATTAATACAAATTTTTGACTTATCAAAAAAAAATCACCTATCTTGAATCAAATAGAAAGACAAAGCCAACACAAAAAGAAAGAGTTCATAAAAATGTTGAATTTAATATACGTTAACTCAAAAAAGTCTACACACTTCGTTATAAGTCGGAAATTGATTTATGAGACTAAATTGTAAACTAAATAAACTCATCTTAAACACAAAAAGTTTGAAAAATATATTATAATTACAATTAATAAGTTATAAGGAAATACCTCTAGTAAATATTGCATTTCTATGTACGTTGATTCAAGAATATATGAAGGAAGTCAAATTTCACAATAGAAGAAGGACGAAAGACCAAGCCGAACTAATCCAAATCCTAACAAATTTCATCTATCTTAATCAAATAGAAAGGCAAAGCCAACACAAAAAGAAAGAGTTCATAAAAATGTTGAATTTTATATACATTAACTCAAAAAAGTCTACACCCTTCGTTATAAGTCAGAAATTGATTTCTGAGTTTTTTTTTGATAAGTCAAAAAAATTTATTAATGGATAACAAATTTACAAAGAAGAGTTCACAAGAAAAGAGGTCACAACAACCCCAAAAACTTGTAAAGTATTTGAATCTATAATAAGCAACATTTGGATATTCAACTGAAGTCAAAAAATCAGGTCTTCCATCATAATGTAAACCTTCCTCCTCATTGAGAAGACATCCCCGTTTAGCCATAGCATCCGCAGAGAAGTTCGCCTCCCTATAGGTATGAATAAACCTTATTGTATCATAGTTTCTACAAACTACTACCCACCTTTGCTTAGCAAACCAAGGAATATTGGTGCTCTTAAAAGCTTCAATAACACTATAAGAATCAGACCGAATGCATATTCACCTAACTCCCCATCTTACATCCCATTCCATACCCAACAAAATACCATGAAATTCTGCCAAATAATTAGTTGTAACTCCCAGGCCTATAGACATAACACCAAGAACTAAACAACGCGCATTTCTTGCCACCACACCATCTCCCGCAACACCAGGATTCCCTCTCGCCGCCCCATCACAGAAAGTTGAATCTCATTCTCCTCTGGAGGTTCCCAAAAACATTCAGTTGGTTGAAGAAATTTCACCCTTCTATGATTAACACGTAAATAATCAAAAATTATTACATCTTCAGTATTGTTTCGCATGAAGCCTTTGAGCCGAACAACAAATTCTTGGATCAATTTCAACACACGCTTGAAGAAAATACTCCAGTTTGGTTGTTAACGTTGAAACACAGGCTTATTACGCACAGCCCACAGTTCTGATATTATGACGAGATTAGCAATAAGCCACAGGTCACGTATCATTGTGCTCCTCCCTTTAGCTGCTTTGCAAGACACTACAAGGTTAGCATTATGAATTAAATCAAAGATATCAGCAATCCAATTCCACGCCTAGCCAGCAAAGGTGCAATGGAATAGAACATGCTCAAGCGTTTCATCTGCCACACCACACAGGCTGCAACAGTTGACAAGTTGAATCTTAAACCTATTTTGGATAATGTCGTAAGTAGCGCAAGCACCACGAAGAATTTTCCAGTTCTGGGTAGCTAAGGTAGGGTGAACTTCCTTCCTCCATAAAAGATTCGCGCCTGCAAACATGTTATATTTCTGACGAATTAACTCTCTAGCTGAGCTAACAGTGAAATTTCCTTTGAGGTCCGACATCCAAATCCTTGAAGAAATTAATTTCTGAGACTAAATCGTAAACTAGATAAACTCATCTTTAACAGAAAAAGTTTGAAAAATGTATTGTAATTACAAATAGTATGTTCTAAAGCATTACGTCTAGTAAAAATTGCATTTCTATGTAAGTTGATTCAAGAAAATATAAAGGAAGGAAAATTTCACAATACAATAAGGATGAAAGACCAAGAAGAACTAATCCAAATCCTAACAAATTTCATCTATCTTGAATCAAATAGAAAGACAAAGCCAACACAAAAAGAAAGAGTTCATGAAAATGTTGAATTTTATATACGTTTAACTTAAAAAAGTCTACAGACTTCGTTATAAGTCTGAAATTGATTTCTGAAACTAAATTGTAAGCTAGATAAACTCATCTTTAACAGAAAAAGTTGGAAAAATTTATTGTAATCACAAATAATATGTTCTAAGGCATTTCGTCTAGTAATAATTGCATTTCTATGTACGTTGATTAAAGAAAATATGAAGGAAGTCAAATTTCACAATAAAAGAAGGATGAAAGACCAGTCAGAACCAAAGGAATAAGATGGTCTATGAAAAGAAGAAGCCTTGCTGGAATTTCTTCAAAAAACTTGTGTTTAACCTCATTCATGAGTATTCGGCTAGAATGACAGGATATATGTTCAACAAGGTAGAAGATCTTTAGATTCTGAATTTTTTCAGAGTTAAATGTCGTAGGGTGAAGATGTTAGAGCCTGTTGAGTGTTTTTGGCAACCTCCTATGCACAATCAGCTCTTGCTGTGCTGTGACGGTGCCTCTAGAGGCAATCCAGGGGTGGCGGGAGCTGGTGTGGTGGCGAGAAATTCTACTTGTGAAGTGGTTGGGGCGATGTGTGTTGGTCTTGGAATTATTTCCAATTATATGGCGGAGTTGTATAGCATTCTGATTGGTTTAGAATGGGCAATTCAATGGGGATACCGGGATGTTCTAGTGCGGACTGATTCATCAAGTGTCATAACAGCTTTGGAAGGGGATTCTATTCCTTGGTTTGCTAGACAGAGATGGTATGATGTAAAGGGCATGTTTGATTCTATAAATTTTGTGCACACGTACCGTGAAACTAATTTCGCAGCTGACAAGATGGCGAAGACTGGTTGCTTATTAGATAATGGAGTGAGACTCACTTTTGTTGGTCGTCTTGATTTGTTAAACTCAATTGAGTTCCCATATGTTTCCTATTTTCGATTGAAATAGTATTTTGAGTTTTTGGGGTTGCTGTGACCTCTTTTCTCATGTACTATCTTGTAAATAACTCTTTTCTTTAATACAATTTTTTGACTTATCAAAAAAAAACAACCAAATTCTAACAAATTTCTTCTATTTGAATCGAATTGAAAGACAAAGCCAATACAAAAATAAAGAGTTCATAAAAATGTTGATTTTTTATACGTTAACTCAAAAAAGTCTACACACTTCGTTATAAGTCGGAAGTTGATTTCTGAGACTATATTGTAAACTAGATAAACTCATCTTCAACAGAAAAAGTTCGAAAAATGTATAGTAATCACAATTAATATATTCTAAAGCAGTACGTCTAGTAAAAATTCCATTTCTATGTATGTTGATTCAAGAATATATGAAGGACGTCAAATTTCACAATAGAAGAAGGACGAAAGAGCAAGCAAAACTAATCCAAATCCTAACAAATTTCATCTATCTTGAATCAAATAGAAAGGCAAAGCCAACACAAAAAGAAAGAGTTCATAAAAATTTTGAATTTTATATACGTTAACTCAAAAAAGTCAACACACTTTGTTATAAATCGGAAATTGATTTCTTAGACTAAATGGTAAACTAGATAAACTCATCTTTAATAGAAAAAGTTTGAAAAATGTATTGCGATTACAATTAATATGTTCTAAGGCAATACGTCTAATAAAAATTGCATTTCTATGCACGTTGATTCAAGAAAATATGAAGGAAGGAAAATTTCACAATAGAAGAAGGATGAAATACCATGCTAAACTAATCCAAATACTAAAAAATTTCATCTATCTTGAATCAAATAGAAAGACAAAGCCAACACAAAAAGAAAGAGTTCATAAAAATGTTGAATTTTATATACGTTAACTCAAAAAAGTCTACACACTTCGTTATAAGTCGGAAATTGATTTCTGAGACTAAATTTTAAACTAGATAAACTCATCTTTCACATAAAAAGTTTGAAAAATGTATTGTGATCACAAATAATATGTTCTAAGTCGATACCTCTAGTAAAAATTGCATTTCTATGTACGTTGATTCAAGAGAATACGAAATTAGGAAAATTTCACAATAGAAGAAGGATGAAAGACCAAGAAGAGCTAATCCAAATCCTAACAAATTTCATCTATCTTGAATCAAATAGAAAGACAAAACCATCACAGAAAAAGAAAGAGTTCATAAAAATGTTGAATTTTATATACGTTAACTCAAAAAAGTCTACACACTTCGTTATAAGTCCGAAATTGATTTCTGAGACTAAATTGTAAAATAGATAAACTCATCTTTAACAGAAAAAGATTGAAAAATGTAGTGTAATCACAAATAATATGTTCTAAGGCATTACGTCTAGTAAAAATTGCATTTCAATGTACGTTGGTTCAAGAAAATATGAAGGAAGTCAAATTTCACAATAGAAGAAAAATGAAAGACCAGCCATAACTAATCCAAATTCTAACAAATTTCATCTATTTGAATCAAACTGAAAGACAAAGCCAATACAAAAATAAAGAGTTCATAAAAATGTTGATTTTTTATATGTTAACTCAAAAAAATCTACACACTTCGTTATAATTCGGAAGTTGATTTCTGAGACTAAATTGAAAACTAGATAAACTCATCTTTAACAGAAAAAGTTTGAAAAATTTATTGTAATCACAATTAATTTGTTCTAAAGCAGTACGTCTAGTAAAAATTGCATTTCTATGCATGTTGATTCAAGAATATATGAAGGTAGTCAAATTTCACAATAGAAGAAGGACAAAAGAGCAAGGAAAACTAATCCAAATTCTAACAAATTTCATCTATCTTGAATCAAATAGAAAGGCAAAGCCAACACAGAAAGAAATAGTTCATAAAAATGTTGAATTTTATATACGTTAACTCAAAAAAGTTACACTTTGTTATGCGTTGGAAATTGATTTCTGAGACTAAATGGTAAACTAGATAAACTCATATTTAATAGAAAAAGTCTGAAAAATGTATTATGATTACAATTAATATGTTCTAAGGCAATACGTCTAGTAAAAATTGCATTTCTATGTACGTTGATTCAAGAAAATATGAAGGAAGGCAAATTTCACAATAGAAGAAGAATGAAAGACCATGCAGAACTAATCCAAATCCTAAAAAATTTCATCTATCTTGAATCAAATATAAATACAAAGCCAACACAAAAAGAAAGAGTTCATAAAAATGTTGAATTTTATTTACGTTAACTCAAAAAAGTCTACACACCAAATTTTTTATCAATTTTTTACAATCAACACGTACAGGAGCTGTGGTGTTGCGTCGTTGTGGGCTTCTGTAGCGGTTCTTTGAGTGTGTGTGCCATGTGCAGCTGCTTTTCTTCTTCGCACTCAATTTTTTTTTAGCAAAAAAAAAAAAAATCAGAAAAGTCTACGCACTTCGTTATAAGTCGGAAATTGATTTCTGAGCCTAAATTCTAAACTAGATAAACTCATCTTTAACATAAAAAGTTTGAAAAATGTATTGTAATCACAAATAATATGTTCTAAGGAAATAACTCTAGTAAAAATTGCATTTGTATGTACGTTGATTCAAGAAAATACGAAATTAGGAAAATTTCACAATAGAAGAAGGATGAAAGATCAAGAAGAACTAATCCAAATCCTAACAAATTTCACCTATCTTCAATTAAATAGAAAGACAAAATCATCACAGAAAAAGAAAGAGTTCATAAAAATGTTGAATTTTATATACGTTAACTCAAAAAAGTCTACACACTTCGTTATAAGTCCGAAATTGATTTCTGAGACTAAATTGTAAACTAGATAAACTCATCTTTAACATAAAAAGTTTGAAAAATGTATTGTAATCACAATTAATATGTTCTAAGGCAGTACGTCCAGTAAAAATTGCATTTCTATGTATGTTGATTCAAGAATATTTGAAGGAAGTCAAATTTCACAATAGAAGAAGGACGAAAGAGCAAGCAAAACTAATCCAAATCCTAACAAATTTCATCATCTTAGGGTTTTTAATTTTTACCCAAATTTTGATCCAGAAAGACAGCAAACTTCAAGAGCTTCAGTTTGGGTAAGTTTCCCTGGTTTGTACATTGAGTTATGGACTAAGAAAATTCTTCTTTCCATTGCTAAAATTATTGGAAAACCGATTGCTATTGATCAAAAGACATTGGATCATGATGTTGGAAACTATGCTGCGGTTCTGATTGATATTGACTTTGCTAAGTTGATTCCTAAAAGAATTCGCTTGAAGGCAAATGGAAAAGAGTTCTGGCAGTGTATTGAAATTCAAGACTTAGAGAATGTCAAATTCTGCACTCATTGTAAGTTTATGGGCCACAAATTTGAGAATTTCCTTGCTGCAAAGAAAATTTTGGGAGGTTCTAATGCTGAAAAGAAGTCACCTACTGTGAACATTAAGAATGGCAAAGAAGAAAAATCAATCAAATCTGTTTGGAAAGAAGTTAGTGAAACTTCCCATGAAGGCCATGCAATTAACGTCAATAATGTGCAGGCTGGTAAGGAGAGTATAAATTTAGTTCATGATGTTGCTGTTTATGATGATATTGTGAAGTCTGGGAACGTGATTATTGAATCAATTCATGAGAAGTCTGATGATAAACAACTAGAAGAGCATCTCGAAAAAGCTTTTACTGAGTATCGTGAAGCTCAGATTAAGTTGAGGAGATGTAAAAACAATATTTAAGCCAAAAAAGATCTTGCTTTACGTAATAATTTTGTCCATATTGACAATGCATATAGTAGAAAAGGGAACTCTAGCAAGCAAAGCCATTCCCGGACTAATGAAACTACTCAGTTCGTGCAAACTAGGGAAGCTCAGCAAGAGTCCGTGCAAATTTTGGGAGATCAGTCCGTGCAAACTTTTAAAGCCCACCAAGAGTTCGTGTCTAAAAAGAATTTGGAAGATATTCCAAATATTCAGTCTGTGACCAAGTATGATTCTGAGTTTATGTCCGTGACCAAGCAAAATCCAACGCCAAACTCAGTTACGGAAACTACTTCAAATTCCGTGTCCAAGCAAAATCCAATGCCAAACTCTGTTATGGAAAAAGGTACGACCAGACCTGCGTTTATTTCTAAACCAGGGACACCTAAAGAGGATTGGAAAATAGTTATGGGTAAGAACTCCCCTAATCAAGGTACATCTTTTAAATTTAAATCTTTTGAAACTCCTTTTGTGGATGAGCTTTTTCAAACTGAACTTGTGGTGAATAACAAGTATGGTGCCCTAGCTTCTGAGTTAGACCTTACTAATGATTCTAGTGAGGCTTTGGTAAAGGAGAAAAAAGCTGAGATCATTGCTATGAATTCTAAGTCTAATGAGGAAATTCGAAGTTGTGAGCATCACAAGGATATTCAAGCAGGGTTGGAGGAAATTTTTTTTGATCTAGATAATATTTTGTCTATAGAGGAACTAAATGAGGCAAGTACTATTCAACTTGATGAAGTGCGTGCTAAATTCATTAGAGATCCAGCCTTTCGACGAGACTATTTAGAGGAAAAAAAGAAGAAAATGGATAGAATGTCAACAAAAAAGAATGTTCAATCTTCTATTAAGCTTGTTCCAGGTTGTAATTATGCTTTAGATGAAAATGAACAGGATTATGACAATGATGAAACTTATGATGATTATGAAGATGAATTCAAGGAGCACTATGATTTGACTCAAATAATTGATGATCTCATTCCCAAAAAGAGGAATTTTAGAGTTGGAAATAAGGGGCGAAAACGATTTTTATTTTATTAGTTTTCTTCTTTATGCTATTTTTTAGTGCTTAAGAGCTTATTTTATGAGTTTTTAGAGTTTTTTGCCCCTTTGGTTTATGGGGGTGTGGAGGCCTAGCGCCTCCCATTTTGTAATTCTTGTAATTACGTTTTTTTGCTTTAATAAACCATTTTGACCTAGCAAAAAAAAAACCTAACAATTTTCATCTATCTTGAATCAAATAGAAAGACAAAGCCAACACAAAAAGAAAGAGTTCATAAAAATGTTGAATTTTATATACGTTAAATCAAAAAAGTATACACACTTCGTTATAAGTCGGAAATTGATTTCTGAGACTAAATTGTAAACTAGATAAACTCATCTTTGACATAAAAAGTTTGAAAAATGTATTATAGTCACAAATAATATGTTCTAAGGCAATACCTGTAGTAAAAATTGCATTTTTATGTACGTTGATTCAAGAAAATACGAAATTAGAAAAATTTCACAATATAAGAAGGATGAAAGAACAAGAAGAACTAATCCAAATCCTAACAAATTTTATCTATCTTGAATCAAATAGAAAGATAAAACCATCACAGAAAAAGAAAGAGTACATAAAAATGTTGAATTTTATATACGTTAACTCAAAAAAGTCTACACACCGAATTTTTTATCAATTTTTTACAAAAAACACGTACAACAGATGTAGTGTTGCGTCGTTGTGGGATGCTGTGGCGGTTCTTTGACTGTGTGTGCCATGTGCAGCTGCTGTTCTTCTTCGCACTCAATTTTTTTTTTAGCAAAAAAAAAAATCAAAAAAGCATACGCACTTCGTTATAAGTCGGAAATTGATTTCTGAGACTAAATTGTAAACTAGATAAACTCATCTTTAACATAAAAAGTTTGAAAAATGTATTGTAATCACAAATAATATGTTCTAAGGAAATAACTCTAGCAAAAATAGCATTTCTATGTACGTTGATTTAAGAAAATACGAAATTAGGAAAATTTCACAATAGAAGAAGGATGAAAGATCAAGAAGAACTAATCCAAATCCTAACAAATTTCACCTATCTTCAATTAAATAGAAAGACAAAATCATCACAGAAAAAGAAAGAGTTCATAAAAATGTTGAATTTTTACGTTAAGTCAAAAAAGTCTACACACTTCGTTATAAGTCCGAAATTGATTTCTGAGACTAAATTGTAAACTAGATAAACTCATCTTTAACAGAAAAAGTTTGAAAAATGTATTGTAATCACAAATAATATGTTCTAAGGCATTACGTCTAGTAAAAATTGCATTTCTATGTACGTTGATTCAAGAAAATATGAAGGAAGTCAAATTTCACAATAGAAGAAGAATGACAGACCAGCCATAACTAATCCAAATTCCAACAAATTTCATCTATTTGAATCAAATTGAAAGACAAAGCCAATACAAAAATAACAGTTCATAAAAATGTTGATTTTTTATACGTTAACTCAAAAAAGTCAACACGCTTCGTTATAAGTCGGAAGTTGATTTCTGAGACTAAATTGTAAACTAGATAAACTCATCTTTAACAAAAAAAAGTTTGAAAAATGTATTGTAATCACAATTAATATGTTCTAAGGCAGTACGTCTAGTAAAAATTGCATTTCTATGTATGTTGATTCAAGATTATTTGAAGGAAGTCAAATTTCACAATAGAAGAAGGACGAAAGAGCAAGCAAAACTAATCCAAATCCTAACAAATTTCATCATCTTAGGGTTTTTAATTTTTACCCAAATTTTGATCCAGAAAGACAGCAAACTTCAAGAGCTTCAGTTTGGGTAAGTTTCCCTGGTTTGTACATTGAGTTATGGACTAAGAAAATTCTTCTTTCCATTGCTAAAATTATTGGAAAACCGATTGCTATTGATCAAAAGACATTTGATCATGATGTTGGAAACTATGCTGCGGTTCCGATTGATATTGACTTTGCTAAGTTGATTCCTAAAAGAATTCGCTTGAAGGCAAATGGAAAAGAGTTCTGGCAGTATATTGAAATTCAAGACTTAGAGAATGTCAAATTCTGCACTCATTGTAAGTTTATGGGACACAAATTTGAGAATTGCCTTGCTGCAAAGGAAATTTTGGGAGGTTCTAATACTGAAAAGAAGTCACCTACTATGAACATTAAGAATGGCAAAGAAGGAAAATCAATCAAATCTGTTTGGAAAGAAGTTAGTGAAACTTCCCATGAAGGCCATGCAATTAACGTCAATAATGTGCAGGCTGGTAAGGAGAGTATAAATTTAGTTCATGATGTTGCTGTTTATGATGATATTGTGAAGTCTGGGAACGTGATTATTGAATCAATTCATGAGAAGTCTGATGATACACAACTAGAAGAGCAGCTCGAAAAAGCTGTTACTGACTATCGTGAAGCTCGGATTAAGTTGATGAGATGTAAAAACAATATTTCAGCCAAAAAAGATCTTGCTTTACGTAATAATTTTGTACATATTGACAATGCATATAGTA
This sequence comes from Papaver somniferum, assembly GCF_003573695.1. Lineage (NCBI taxonomy): Eukaryota > Viridiplantae > Streptophyta > Magnoliopsida > Ranunculales > Papaveraceae > Papaver > Papaver somniferum. The sequence goes on along the minus strand of NC_039364.1, from coordinate 177,674,776 downwards.
GAAAAGGGAACTCTAGCAAGCAAAGCCATTCCCGGACTAATGAAACTACTCAATTCGTGCAAACTAGGGAAGCTCAGCAAGAGTCCGTGCAAATTTTGGGAGATCAGTCCGTGAAAACTTTTAAAGCCCAGCAAGAGTTCGTGTCTAAAAAAATTTTGGAAGATATTCCAAATATTCAGTCTGTGACCAAGCAAAATCCAACGCCAAACTCAGTTACGGAAACTTCTTCAAATTCCGTGTCCAAGCAAAATCCAATGCCAAACTCTGTTATGGAAAAAGGTACGACCAGACCTGCATTTATTTCTAAACCAGGGACACCTAAAGAGGATTGGAAAATAGTTATGGGTAAGAATTCCCCTAATCAAGGTACATCTTTTAAATTTAAATCTTTTGAAACTCCTTTTGTGGATGAGCTTTTTCAAACTGAACTTGTGGTGAATAACAAGTATGGTGCCCTAGCTTCTGAGTTAGGCCTTACTAATGATTCTAGTGAGGCTTTGGTAAAGGAGAAAAAAGCTGAGATCATTGCTATGAATTCAAAGTCTAATGAGGAAATTCGAAGTTGTGAGCATCACAAGGATATTCAAGCAGGGTTGGAGGAAAATGTTTTTGATCTAGATAATATTTTGTCTACAGAGGAACTAAATGAGGCAAGTACTATTCAACTTGATGAAGTGTGTGCTAAATTCATTAGAGATCCAGCCTTTCGACGAGACTATTTAGAGGAAAAAAAGAAGAAAATGGATAGAATGTCAACAAAAAAGAATGTTTAATCTCCTATTAAGCTTGTTCCAAGTTGTAATTATGCTTCAGATGAAAATGAACAGGATTATGACAATGATGAAACTTATGATGATTATGAAGATGAATTCAAGGAGCACTATGATTTGACTCAAATAATTGATGATCTCATTCCCAAGAAGAAGAATTTTAGAGTTGGAAATAAGGGGCGAAAACGATTTTGATTTTATTAGTTTTCTTCTTTATGCTATTTTTTAGTGCTTAAGAGCTTATTTTATGAGTTTTTAGAGTTTTTTTCCCCTTTGGTTTATGAGGGTGTGGAAGCCTAGCGCCTCCCATTTTGTAATTCTTGTAATTACGTTTTTTTGCTTTAATAAACCATTTTGACCTAGCAAAAAAAAAAACCTAACAAATTTCATCTATCTTGAATCAAATAGAAAGACCAAGCCAACACAAAAAGAAAGAGTTAATAAAAATGTTGAATTTTATATACGTTAAATCAAAAAAGTCTACACACTTCGTTATAAGTCGGAAATTGATTTCTGAGACTAAATTGTAAACTAGATAAACTCATCTTTGACATAAAAAGTTTGAAAAATGTATTATAATCACAAATAATATGTTCTAAGGCAATACCTGTAGTAAAAATTGCATTTTTATGTACGTTGATTCAAGAAAATACGAAATTAGAAAAATTTCACAATATAAGAAGGATGAAAGACCAAGAAGAACTAATCCAAATCCTAACAAATTTCATCTATCTTGAATCAAATAGAAAGACAAAACCATCACAGAAAAAGAAAGAGTTCATAAAAATGTTGAACTTTATATACGTTAACTCAAAAAAGTCTGCACACCGAATTTTTTATCAATTTTTTACAATCAACACATACAGGAGATGTAGTGTTGCGTCGTTGTGGGCTGCTGTGGCGGTTCTTTTACTGTGTGTGCCATGTGCAGCTGTTCTTCTTCTTCGCACTCAATTTTTTTTTTAGCAAAAAAAAATAAATCAAAAAAGTCTACGCACTTCGTTATAAGTCGGAAATTGATTTCTGAGACTAAATTGTAAACTAGATAAACTCATCTTTAACATAAAAAGTTTGAAAAATGTATTGTAATCACAAATAATATGTTCTAAGGAAATAACTCTAGCAAAAATAGCATTTCTATGTACGTTGATTTAAGAAAATACAAAATTAGGTAAATTTCACAATAGAAGAAGGATGAAAGACCAAGAACAACTAATCCAAATCCTAACAAATTTCACCTATCTTAAATCAAATAGAAAGAAAAAATCATCATAGAAAAAGAAAGATTTCATAAAAATGTTGAATTTTATATACGTTAACTCAAAAAAGTCTACACACTTCGTTATAAGTCCGAAATTGATTTCTGAGACTAAATTGTAAACTAGATAAACTCATCTTTAACAGAAAAAGTTTGAAAAATGTATTGTAATCACAAATAATATGTTCTAAGGCACTACGTCTAGTAAAAACTGCATTTCTATGTACGTTGATTCAAGAAAATATGAAGGAAGTCAAATTTCACAATAGAAGAAGAATGACAGACCAGCCATAACTAATCCAAATTTTAACAAATTTCTTTTATTTGAATCAAATTGAAAGACAAAGCCAATACAAAAATAAAGAGTTCATAAAAATGTTGATTTTTTATCCGTCAACTTAAAAAAGTCTACACACTTCGTTATAAGTCGGAAGTTGATTCTTGAGACTAAATTGTAAACTAGATAAACTCATGTTTAACAGAAAAAGTTTTAAAAATGTATTGTAATCACAATTAATATGTTCTAAAGCAGTACGTCTAGTAAAAATTGCATTTCTATCTACGTTGATTCAAGAATATATGAAGGAAGCCAAATTTCACAATATAAGAAGGACGAAAGAGCAAGCAAAACTAATCCAAATCCTAACAAATTTCATCTATCTTGTATCAAATAGAAAGGCAAAGCCAACACAAAAAGAAAGAGTTCATAAAAATGTTGAATTTTATATACGTTAACTCAAAAAAGTCTACACACTTCGTTATAAGTCGGAAATTGATTTCTTAGACTAAATAGTAAACTAGATAAACTCATCTGTAATAGAAAAAGTTTGACAAATGTATTTTGATTACAATTAATATGTTCTAAGGCAATACGTCTAGTAAAAATTCAATTTATGTGTATGTTGATTCAAGAAAATATGAAGGAAGGCAAATTTCACAATAGAAGAAGGATGAAAGACCATGCAGAACTAATCCAAATCCTAAAAAAATTCATCTATCTTGAATCAAATAGAAAGACAAAGCCAACACAAAAAGAAAGAGTTCATAAAAATGTTGAATTTTATATACGTTAACTCAAAAAAGTCTACACACTTCGTTATAAGTCGGAAATTGATTTCTGAGACTAAATTTTAAACTAGATAAACTCATAATTAACATAAAAAGTTTGAAAAATGTATTGTAATCACAAATAATATGTTATAAGGAAATACCTCTAGTAAAAATTGCATTTCTATGTACGTTGATTCAAGAAAATACGAAATTAGGAAAATTTCACAATAAAAGAAGGATGAAAGACCAAGAAGAACTAATCTGAATCCTAACAAATTTCATCTGTCTTGAATCAAATAGAAAGACAAAACCATCACAGAAAAAGAAAGAGTTCATAAAAATGTTGAATTTTATATACGTTAACTCAAAAAAGTCTACACACTTCGTTATAAGTCCGAAATTGATTTCTGAGACTAAATTGTAAACTAGATAAACTCATATTTAACAGAAAAAGTTTGAAAAATGTATTGTAATCATGAATAATATGTTCTAAGGCACTACGTCTAGTAAAAATTGCATTTCTATGTACGTTGATTCAAGAAAATATGAAGGAAGTCAAATTTCACAATAGAAGAAGAATGACAGACCATCCATAACAAATCCAAATTTTAAAAAATTTCATTTATTTGAATCAAATTGAAAGACAAAGCCAATACAAAAATAAAGAGTTCATAAAAATGTTGATTTTTTATACGTTAACTTAAAAAAGTCTACACACTTCGTTATAAGTCGGAAGTTGATTCTTGAGACTAAATTGTAAACTAGATAAACTCATGTTTAACAGAAAAAGTTTGAAAAATGTATTGTAATCACAATTAATATGTTCTAAAGCAGTACGTCTAGTAAAAATTGCATTTCTATCTACGTTGATTCAAGAATATATGAAGGAAGTCAAATTTCACAATATAAGAAGGACGAAAGAGCAAGCAAAACTAATCCAAATCCTAACAAATTTCATCTATCTTGTATCAAATAGAAAGGCAAAGCCAACACAAAAAGAAAGAGTTCATAAAAATGTTGAATTTTATATACGTTAACTCAAAAAAGTCTACACACTTCGTTATAAGTCGGAAATTGATTTCTTAGACTAAATAGTAAACTAGATAAACTCATCTTTAATAGAAAAAGTTTGACAAATGTATTGTGATTACAATTAATATGTTCTAAGGCAATACGTCTAGTAAAACTTCAATTTATGTGTACGTTGATTCAAGAAAATATGAAGGAAGGAAAATTTCACAATAGAAGAAGGATGAAAGACCATGCAGAACTAATCCAAATCCTAAAAAAATTCATCTATCTTGAATCAAATAGAAAGACAAAGCCAACACAAAAAGAAAGAGTTCATAAAATGTTGAATTTTATATACGTTAACTCAAAAAAGTCTACACACTTCGTTATAAGTCGGAAATTGATTTCTGAGACTAAATTTTAAACTAGATAAACTCATCATTAACATAAAAAGTTTGAAAAAATGTATTGTAATCACAAATAATATGTTATAAGGAAATACCTCTAGTAAAAATTGCATTTCTATATACGTTGATTCAAGAAAATACGAAATTAGGAAAATTTCACAATAAAAGAAGGATGAAAGACCAAGAAGAACTAATCTGAATCCTAACAAATTTCATCTATCTTGAATCAAATAGAAAGACAAAACCATCACAGAAAAAGAAAGAGTTCATAAAAATGTTGAATTTTATATACGTTAACTCAAAAAAGTCTACACACTTCGTTATAAGTCCGAAATTGATTTCTGAGACTAAATTGTAAACTAGATATCATATTTAACAGAAAAAGTTTGAAAAATGTATTGTAATCATAAATAATATGTTCTAAGGCACTACGTCTAGTAAAAATTGCATTTCTATGTACGTTGATTCAAGAAAATATGAAGGAAGTAAAATTTCACAATAGAAGAAGAATGACAGACCATCCATAACTAATCAAAATTTTAAAAAATTTCATTTATTTGAATCAAATTGAAAGACAAAGCCAATACAAAAATAAAGAGTTCATAAAAATGTTGATTTTTTATACGTTAACTCAAAAAAGTCTACACACTTCGTTATAAGTCGGAAGTTGATTCTTGAGACTAAATTGTAAACTAGATAAACTCATGTTTAACAGAAAATTTTTGAAAAATGTATTGTAATCACAATTAATATGTTCTAAAGCAGTACGTCTAGTAAAAATTGCATTTCTATGTACGTTGATTCAAGAATATATGAAGGAAGTCAAATATCACAATATAAGAAGGACGAAAGAGCAAGCAAAACTAATCCAAATCCTAACAAATTTCATCTATCTTGAATCAAATAGAAAGGCAAAGCCAACACAAAAAGAAAGAGTTCATAAAAATGTTGAATTTTATATACGTTAACTCAAAAAAGTCTACACACTTCGTTATAAGTCGGAAATTGATTTCTTAGACTAAATAGTAAACTTGATAAACTCATCTTTAATAGAAAAAGTTTGAAAAATGTATTGTGATTACAATTAATAAGTTCTAAGGCAATACGTCTAGTAAAAATTCAATTAATGTGTACGTTGATTCAAGAAAATATGAAGGAAGGCAAATTTCACAATAGAAGAAGGATGAAAGACCATGCAGAACTAATCCAAATCCTAAAAAAATTCATCTATCTTGAATCAAATAGAAAGACAAAGCCAACACAAAAAGAAAGAGTACATAAAAATGTTGAATTTTATATACGTTAACTCAAAAAAGTCTACACACTTCGTTATAAGTCGGAAATTAATTTCTGAGACTAAATTTTAAAATAGATAAACTCATCATTAACATAAAAATTTTGAAAAATGTATTGTAATCACAAATAATATGTTATAAGGAAATACCTCTAGTAAAAATTGCATTTTTATGTACGTTGATTCAAGAAAATACGAAATTAAGAAAATTTCACAATAAAAGAAGGATGAAAGACCAAGAAGAACTAATATGAATCCTAACAAATTTCATCTATCTTGAATCAAATATAAAGACAAAACCATCACAGAAAAAGAAAGAGTTCATAAAAATGTTGAATTTTATATACGTTAACTCAAAAAAGTTTACACACTTCGTTATAAGTCCGAAATTGATTTCTGAGACAAAATTGTAAACTAGATAAACTCATCTTTAACTGGAAAAAGTTTGAAAAATGTATTGTAATCACAAATAATATGTTCTAAGCCAATAAGTCTAGTAAAAATTGCATTTCTATGTACGTTGATTCAAGAAAATATGAAGGAAGTCAAATTTCACAATAGAAGAAGAATGACAGACCAGCCATAACTAATCCAAATTTTAACAAGTTCCATTTAATTGAATCAAATTGAAATACAAAGCCAATACAAACATAAAGAGTTCATAAAAATGTTTATTTTTTATACGTAACTCAAAAAAGTCTACAAACTTCGTTATAAGTCGGAAGTTGATTTCTAAGACTAAATTGGAAACTAGATAAACTCATCTTTAACAGAAAAAGTTTGAAAATGTATTGTAATCACAGTTAATATGTTCTAAAGCAGTACATCTAGTAAAAATTGCATTTCTATGTATGTTGATTCAAGAATATTTGAAGGTAGTCAAATTTCACAATAGAAGAAGGACGAAAGAGCAAGATAAACTAATCCAAATTCTAACAAATTTCATCTATCTTGAATCAAATAGAAAGGAAAAGCCAACACAGAAAGAAAGAGTTCATAAAAATGTTGAAGTTTATATACGTTAACTCAAAAAAGTCTACACACCGAATTTTTTATCAATTTTTTACGATCAACACGTACAGGAGCTGTAGTGTTGCGTCGTTGTGGGCTGCTGTGGCGGTTCTTTGACTGTGTGTGCCATGTGCAGTTGTTGTTCTTCTTCAAACTCAATTTTATTTTTTAGCAAAAAAAAAATCAAAAAAGTCTACACACTTCGTTATAAGTCGGAAATTGATTTCTGAGTCTAAATTGTAAACTAGATAAACTCATCTTTAACGTAAAAAGTTTGAAAAATGTATTGTAATCACAAATAATATGTTCTAAGGAAATACCTCTAGTAAAAATTGCATTTTTATGTACCTTGATTCAAAAAAATACGAAATTAGGAAAATTTCACAATAGAAGAAGGATGAAAGACAAAGAAGAACTAATCCAAATCCTAACAAATTTCATCTATCTTGAATCAAACAGAAAGACAAAACCATCACAGAAAAATAAATAGTTCATAAAAATGTTGAATTTTATATTCGTTAATTCAAAAAAGTCTACACACTTCGTCATAAGTCCGAAATTGATTTCTGAGACTAAATGGTAAACTAGATAAACTCATATTTAACAAAAAAAGTTTGAAAAATGTATTGTAATCACAATTAATATGTTCTAAGGCAGTACGTCGAGTAAAAATTGCATTTCTATGTATGTTGTTTCAAGTAAATATGAAGGAAGTCAATTTTCACAATAGAAGAAGGATGAAAGACATGCAGAACTAATCCAAATCCTAACAAATTTCATCTATCTTTAATCAAATTGAAAGATAAAGCCAATACAAAAGAAAGAATTCATAAAAATGTTGAATTTTATATACGTTAACTCAAAAAAGTCTAGACACTTCGTTATAAGTCCGAAATTGATTTCTGAGACTAAATTGTAAACTAGATAAACTCATTTTTAACAGAAAAAGTTTGAAAAATGTATTGTAATCACAAATAATATGTTTTAAGGCATTACGTCTAGTAAAAATTGCATTTCTATGTACGTTGATTCAAGAAAATATGAAGGAAGTCAAATTTCACAATAGAAGAAGAATGAAAGACCAGCCATAACTAATCCAAATTCTAACAAATTTCATCTATTTTAATCAACTTGAAAGACAAAGCCAATACAAAAATAAAGAGTTCATAAAAATGTTGATTTTTTATACGTTAACTCAAAAAAGTCTACACGCTTCGTTATAAGTCGGAAGTTGATTTCTGAGACTAAATTGTAAACTAGATAAACTCATCTTTAACAGAAAAAGTTTAAAAAATGTATTATAAACAATTAATATGTTCTAAGGAAGTACGTGTAGTAAAAATTGCATTTCTATGTATGTTAATTCAAGAATATATGAAGGAAGTCAAATTTCACAATAGAAGAAGGACGAAAGAGCAAGCAAAACTAATCCAAATCCTTACAAATTTCATCTATCTTGAATCAAATAGAAAGACAAAGCCTTCGCAAAAAAAAAGAGTTCATGAAAATGTTGAATTTTATGTACGTTAACTCAAAAAAGTCTACACACTTCGTTATAAGTCTGAAATTGGTTTCTGAGACTAAATTGTAAACTAGATAAACTCATCTTTAACATAAAGAGTTTGAAAAATGTATTGTAATCACAAATAATATGTTCTAAGGCATTACTTCTAGTAAAAATTGCATTTCTATGTACGTTGATTCAAGAAAATATGAAATTAGGAAAATTTCACAATAGAAGAAGGATGAAAGACCAAGAAGAACTAATCCAAATCCTAAAAAATTTCATCTATCTTGAATCAAATAGAAATACAAAACCAAAATAAAAAGAAAGATTTCATAAAAATGTTGAATTTTATATACGTTAACTCAAAAAAGTCTACACACTTCGTTATAAGTCGGAATTGATTTCTGATTTCTGAGACTAAATTGTAAACTAGATAAACTCATCTTTAACACAAAAAGTTTGAAAAATTTATTGTAATTACAATTAGTATGTTCTAAGGCAATACCCCTAGAAAAATTGCATTTCTATGTACGTTGATTCAAGAAAATATGAAGGAAGTAAAATTTCACAATAGAAGAAAGATTAAAGACCATGCAGAACTAATCCAAATACTAACAAATTTCATCTATCTTGAATCAATTATAAAGACAAAGCCAACACAAAAAGAAAGAGTTCATAAATATTTTGAATTTTATAAACGTTAACTGAAAAAAGTCTACAACCTTCGTTATAAGTCGGAAATTAATATATGAGACTAAATCGTAAACTAGATAAACTCATCTTTAAAAGAAAAAGTTTGAAAAATGTATTGTAATCTTTTTTTTTGCTAGGTCAAAATGGTTTATTAAAGCAAAAAAATGTAATTACAAGAATTACAAAATGGGAGGCACTAGGCCTCCCCACCCCCATAAACCAAAGGGGCAAAAAAACTCTAAAAACTCATAAAATAAGCTTCTAAAAAGTAAAAAATATCATTGAGAAGAAAACTAGAAAAGTTATAATTGTTTTCTCCCCTTATTTCCAACTCTAAACTTCTTCTTCTTAGGAATGAGACCAGCAATTATTTCAGTCAAATCATAGCCTCCAGAAAGCTCCTTGTATTCATCTTCATAATCATCATAAGTTTTATCATAGTCATAATCCTCTTCATTTTCATCTGAAGCATAATTACCACCCAGAACAAGTTTAATAGGAGATTGAGCTTTCTTCTTTGTTGACATTCTATCCATTTGATCCTTTTTTCCTTGAAATAGTCATGTCTAAAGGCCGGATCTCTAATGAAATTAGCACGTACTTCTTCAATCTGAATAGTACTTTCCTCCTCTAGTTCCTCCTTAGTCAAAATATTATCCATTCCAAAAAATGTATTGTAATCACAATTAATATGTTCTAAGGCAGTACGTCGAGTAAAAATTGCATTTCTATGTATGTTGATTCAAGTAAATATGAAGGAAGTCAAATTTCACAATAGAAGAAGGATGAAAGACCATGCAGAACTAATCCAAATCCTAACAAATTTCATCTATCTTGAATCAAATAGAAAGACAAAGCCAACACAAAAAGAATGAGTTCATAAAAATGTTGAATTTTATATATGCTACCTCAAAAAAGTCTACACACTTCGTTATAAATCGAAAATTGATTTCTGACACTAAATTGTAAACTAGATAAACTCATATTTAACATAAAAAGTTTGAAAAATGTATTGTAATCACAAATAATATGTTCTAAGGCATTACGTCTAGTAAAAATTGCATTTCTATGTACATTGATTTAAGAAAATACGAAATAAGGAAAATTTCACAATAGAAGAAGGATGAAAGACCAAGAAGAACTAATCCAAATCCTAACAAATTTCATCTATCTTGAATCAAATAGAAAGACAAAACCAACACAAAAAGAAAGAGTTCATAAAAATGTCGAATTTTATATACGTTAACTCAAAAAAGTCTACACACTTCGTTATAAGTCTAAAATTGATTTCTGAAACTAAATTGTAAATTAGATAAACTCATCTTTAGCAGAAAATTATAGGATCATATAGAGGTGGTTCTAGTATAGTTTTTTTTTTATAAGTCAAAAATTTGTATTAATAGATAACAAAATTTACAAGAAATAGTTTACAAGAAAAAAGGTTACAGCAACCCCAAAAACTTGAAACTATTTGAACCGAAAATAATCAACATTAGGATGTTCAACAGAAATTAAGAAAGGTGGTTTCCCATTGTAGTGAACTCCCACTTCATTACTCAATAAACAACCCCGCTTTTCCATTGCATCAGCTGAAAAATTCACCTCCCTAAAAGTGTGAATGAAACGTATAGACGTATAGTGTCTACAGATCAGAATCCATCTATTCCTTGCAAACCATGGAATGGAATTATTCTTGAAAGCTTCAACAACTCCCATAGAATCAGACCGTATACAAATACGAGAAAAACCCCATTGCATAGCCCACTCCAAACCAACAATAATGCCATACAATTCCGCTAAATAGTTCGTCTTGACTCCTAGCCCAATACTCATAGCACCAAGAACTAAACAATGCTCATCCCTAGCTACTACACCTGCACCCGCAACGCCTGGGTTTCCTCTCGCCGCTCCATCACAACAAATTTGTAATTCATTAGCCTCAGGCGGTAACCAAAAACAAGCCACAGGATGATGCCACTTCACACTATGGTGTTGCACTCTAAAATAGTTCAGAAGAACAACATCATCATCACTATTGTTCATATGACCCTTGAGCCGAATTGAATAATCTTGTATCAACTTCAGAACGCGCTTATGAAAGATACTCCAATTAGGCTTCTTATCCTCGAAAACAGCCTTGTTCCGCAACTGCCATAGCTCCGACCTAACAACAAGGTTGGAAATAAGCCACAGATCACGGACAATATGACTCCTTCCTTTTGCTGCTTTAAAAGAAACAATAAGGTTAGCATTAGGTTGTAACTTGAACACATCAACTAGCCAATTCCAGGCCCTTGTAGCAAAGCAACAGTCATATAACACATGAGTAAGAGTTTCCTCTTGAACACCACACAGACAGCATTTGTTAGCAAGCAAGATCTTGAACCTGCGCCTGATAAGGTCATACGTAGCACATGCTCCACGTAAGAATTTCCAGTTCCGAGTAGCAAGAACAGGATGAACTTCTTTTCTCCATAAAAGTTGCATACCTTCTAACCGAGCATACTTCTGCCGAAGCAACTCAGTTGCAGACTTAACGCTGAACTCACCCTTCAACTCCAGCATCCATACCCTAACATCAGATCCACCCATAGGAATTGGCATCCTATTCAACTCTAGACCAGCAGCAATCAAGTATTGCAAGTGAATTTCAGGAATATCCCAAAGGCCATCCTTTAAAATATCACTAACTCTAGCTGTTGCATCGAGAGAATAATCATTTAGCACTTCAGCAATACTAGTCTTATCAAACCAAATGTCATAATAAGAGAAGTATCTCTACCATCACCAATTAAGACCTTAGTATCCTTTTCCACACAATTATACACACTCCTTAAACCAGGCAAAATAGAAGATTTAACCCCCGAATGCTTAATACAACCCTTACGATCAAATAATTTTGCCTTCAGGAAAAGAGCCCACTTCTTTGTAGAATTACGAATCTTCCACCAAAGTTTAATAATAAGAGCTTTGTTCATAGTGGCCATACGAGTTAGTCCGAGACCCCCCTCCTCAAAAGGGCAACAAATTTTATCAAAAGCCACTACCACTACACGATTAATGTTCGAATCACCAGACCAAATAAAGTTACGGATAGCCCTCTCACATTGAAGAATAAACTTACGAGGACACTTATAAATAGCCATATTATGAATGTAATAACTGGCAATAACTGATTTAACAAGAACAATGCGATCATGAAAAGATAATAACCTCCCTCTCCAACCAGCAAGCTGATTTCTAATCTTTTCAACCACATTGCTAATATGGAGATATCGAACAATACCTGGCATAATTTTAACACCCAAATAGCGGTCCGGAAAAGTAGCTACCCTCATCCCCAAATAAGATGCAATATAATTACACCAACTCGAAGAACCACCACCATAATAAATCTTACTCTTTTGACGACAAACAGTCTGACCTGAAACACGTTGATATCTTCCCAACAATTCTACAAGATTATGAATACTTTTGGAGTTACCTTTACAAAAAATCATTATGTCATCAGCAAAGAAAAGGTGAGTAGGAGAAATACCATCTCTAGTTACCATGGGCGTCATCTTTTTATCACGAAAAAGCTTCGTAATATTTCTGCTAAGAACATCCTCAATCAAGACAAAAATCAAAGGGGAGAGGGGATCACCTTGACGCAAACCTCTGTTAATTTTGAAGTAACCCTCCGGACTACCATTCAAAATGACAGAAATTCTAGTAGACTGCAAGATATTAAAAATCCAAGCACACCAATTTTCAGAAAAACCATACTTACGGAAAACTTCAATCACAAAAGCCCAATTTACCGTGTCAAAAGCTTGAGAAATATCAAGTTTAAGGCCAATGTTGCCATCCTTGCATTTATAATGCAACTCATTAACCATCTCCGACGCCAAGCTAATATTCTCATGAATATTTCTCCCTTTCATGAAGGCAACCTGTTCTTCAGACACAAGCTTATCCAAAACTGTACCAAGTCTAGTAGCTAGGATCTTAGTAAAAATTTTGAAGAAAAAATTACTAAGACCAATTGGTCTGAAATTTCGATGAGTATTAGCACCCCTTACCTTAGCCAGCAAGATGATAAAATATGAATTAACACCATTTGGAATACTACCCGCATTCCAACAATGAATAATGGCCTTGGTTAAATAATCATGAATAATATCCCAACAATGACGATAGAAACAACCAGAGAAACCATCCGGCCCTGGGGCACTATCCGCACTCAGATCAAAAACAGCTTGCTTAATTTCTTCCGGGGAAGGAATCATATCCATGGCGTTGCTCTCCTCAACAGAAATTGAAGCATGCTCAAAATCAAATAAATCCCCTTCTATCACCGGATCTTGGCCATTGAACTTATCTTCATAGAACTGAACTACATGATTACGAAGCTTCTCATAATTTGTCAAACAAGTCCCATTCATATCAACAAGTTCCGAAATAGTATTAAAACTTTTTCTAATTCTAATACTATTATGAAAGAAACTGGAATTACTTGAACCCTCCACCAACCATTTGTTCCTAGACTTTTGCTTGAGCATAGTTAACTGTTGCAAACGAGTATCACCTAAAGTTTTCATAGCATCCTTCATTACATTTAGTTTAGCAGTATTACTAGGATCCTCATCTGAAATAAGAGCTTTTGTCTCAAAACGAAGTTGGTCTTGCTTCAAACGAGAATTCACATTACCAAAAATCCTCAGATTCCAATCCTTCATTGCAATCTTCAGCCGCTTCAATTTATAAGGGAAAATAAAATCAGGAGAACCATGAACAGACAAAGTCCAATTCTCATTGACCATCCGAAGAAAATCCCCATGTAAAAACCACATCTTTTGAACACGAAAAGGAGCCCGACAAGGCCTAGGAACAAAAAAAGGATAACCAAGAAGAGTAGAATGGTCGGAAACTTCCCTAGGAAGATATTTACACCGCCAATTCTCAAATTTAGCAAGCCAAGCCGCATTAATAATTGCACGATCCAACTTACTAATAATACGCCTAGTACCAGATTCCCTATTACACCAAGTGAATTTGCTTCCCAAGGAATCCGATTCAAAAAGATTATTGTCATCCATCCAATCACTGAAATCATCAATAATAGACGATCTTATTTCCAAGCCACCTTTCTTCTCATTCAAACGCAAAATACAATTAAAATCACCTATGACCATCCAAGGTGTAATTGAATCTTGCATAACTAATTGCCGCCAAAGCATGCGCCTAGTAGTTTGAATGTAGCTAGCATGGACAAAAGAGATATACACACCATCAACCGCAATTGTAATAGCTTTTTTACTAGAATTAAATACAGAAACATGAAGCCCATCCTTATAACAAACCCAAAGATTTGCAATACCAGAATTAGCAGAATTATTAATAATAAACGAAGAATAACCTTCAGAAATTAGCCTCCTCCCAAAATTTGTTGAGCACGCCACTTTTGGTTCAGCAAGACCAAAAACTTCTGGATGGAAATCTCTAATCAGCTCCCTAAGCTTAGAATGTGTTGTTGTACGGGCAACACCATTGATATTCCAAAAAAGAACCCGCATAATTAAACTCTGGGTTGGAGTTTATTATTTAGCTTCAATTGCTTAACCGAGTTTGAGGAGGATTTAGGAACTGATTCCTTACGAGCACGAATACCCAATGTCTCATCCGAGTCTGACAAGGAATCCTGATCCTGATCAGTTAAAGCATTCAATTTGTTTTGCATATTTATAACCTGCTGCCTCTTAGCTAATTTTGTAAGCTCACCAAGTTTACCGAAAACCAAAACATCATTGCCAGCCTTGTCACTTAGGATGTTAAACTTGTTGTTAGAGACAAATTCTGAAGATTCTTCAAGCGCATTACACAAAGGTGTTGACGAGGATGTAATATCAATCCTAGCAGGAGGAGGAACTTTAGTTCTTGCCAATTCAACATTCCCCCTTCCTTAGCATTCAAGCTTGAGGTACTCAACGACCTAACTTTACTAGCTAATATTGAATGCGTAAGAATGGCTTGCTTGTGTTTTTCAACCTCAGCAGATGCCATACGCAAAACAACTTCAGATTGAGCTAAACTATCCTGAAACTGTTGTTCCAACTCAACAGTGTCACTGATGCACAAAACATTATCAGCCACATTATTTGAAGTACCTTCACCAACGTGAGTAATCTTTTCAGGCACAAAAGGAATAGACGGAGCTGTCTTTCCCTTTTTCTTTCGCCTAGCTTCTTTCCATTCCGTACCAGCATTGTTATCATGATGCTGTTGCTTGTTAACTAACACAATAGCCTGGTGCGACTCAGCAGCAACTTGCGGAGCTTTGAGAGCTTCACCCCTTGTTTTCTTCCTACATTCCCCATCTGAATGCCCAATAATGCTGCACTTAGAAACTTAAAGTGCTATAACGCTCCACATTTGGCATAAGTACTATTGAAATCGGTAAAACTGGCTTTTTGATAGCATATTATGGAATTTTCCTAAAATCTAAACACCATTTTCCATCAAAATAGATCCCTCCTTAGTTTTTTTACTAATCCCGGGTCATTGGTTTCAAACAGGATATTTTCCTAGTATATGGTTTGTTTGTTTTTTTATAATTCAAAAATTGTATTAATAGATAACAAAATTTACAAGAAAAGAGGCTTAAAGCCCCAAAAACTTATAAACTAGGATATATGAACTACCCTTGAAAGCGCTATGGAACTAGAAAATGACTTTTAAGAGCTGATAAACCTTAAAATCTTTGTTCAAACTGAGGACCATGTGATGTAATAACATCGTTGGCCCTTTTCCCATCCAAATACAATCCCCTTGAGTTGTTTAAGAAACTGAAGTGTTGTAACGCTCAACATTTGGCATAATTACTATTGAAATCGGTAAAACCGGCTTTTTAATAGCATATTATGGAATTTGCCTAAGATCTATACACCATTTTCCATCAAAATAGATCCCTCAATTCTTTTTAACTAATCTCGGGTCATTGGTTTCAAACAGGATATTTTCTGAGTATATAGGAACTACCCTTGAAAGCGTTCTAAAAGCGCTCTGGAACTAGAAAACGACCTTTAAGAGCTGATAAACCTTAAAATCTTGGTTGAAAACTGAGGACCATGTGAGATAATGACATTGTTGTCCCTTTTCCCATCCAAATACTCTCTTCTTGAGTTGTTTACGAAACTCAAAGTGCAGTAAGGCTCAAAATTTGGCAGAACTACTATTAAAATCGGAAAAACTGGCTTTTCGATATCATATTATGGAATTTTCCTAAAATCTAAACACCATTTCCCATCAAAATAGATCCCTCCTTAGTTTTTTTACTAATCCCGGGTCATTGGTTTCAAACAGGATATTTTCCTAGTATATTGGAACTACCCTTGAAAGCACTCTGGAACTAGAAAACGACCTTTAAGAGCTTATAAACCTTAAGATATTGGTTGAAAACTGAGGACCATGTGACGTACTGACATCTTTGGCCCTTTTCCCATCCAAATACTCTCCTCTTGAGTTGTTTACGAAACTCAAAGTGCTGTAACGCTCAACATTTGGCATAACTACTATTAAAATCGGTAAAACTGGCTTTTTTATAGCATATTATGGAATTTTCCTAAAATCTAAACACCATTTCCCATCAAAATAGATCCCTCCTTAGTTTTTGTAATAATCCCCGATATGTCATTGTATATAAGAACTACCCTTGAAAGCGCTCTGGAACTAGAAAACGACTTTTAAGAGATGATAAAACTTAAAATCTTGGTTGAAAACTGAGGACCATGTGACGTACTGACCGTTGGACCTTTTCCCATCCAAATACTATCCTCTTTAGTTGTTTAAGAAACTTAAAGTGCTGTAACGCTCAACATTTGGCATAATTACTATTGAAATCGGTAAAACTAGATTTTTGATAGCATATTATGGAATTTGCCTAAAACCTAAACACCATTTTCCATCAAAATAGATCCCTCCTTAGTTTTTTTACTAATCCCGGGTCATTGGTTTCAAACAGGATATTTTCCTAGTATATTGGAACTACCCTTGAAAGCGCTCTGGAACTAGAAAACGACCTTCAAGTTTATAAACCTAAAGATCTTGGTTGAAAACTGAGGACAATGTGACGTGCTGACATCGTTGGCCCTTTTCCCATCCAAATACTCTCCTCTTGAGTTTATTACGAAACTCAAAGTGTTGTAACGTTCAACATTTGGCATAACTACTATTCTCGGTAAAACTGGATTTTCTATAGCATATTATGGAACTTTCCTAAAATCTAAACACCATTTCCCATCAAAATAGATCCCTCCTTAGTTTTTGTACTAATCCCCGATATTTCATAGTATATAAGAACTACCCTTGACAGCGCTTTGAAACTAGAAAACTACCTTTAAGAGCTGATAAACCTTAAAATCTTGGTTGAAAACTTAGGACCATGTGACGTACTGACATCGTTGGCCCTATTGAGTTGTTTAAGAAAATTAAAATGCTGTAACGCTCAACATTTGGCATAATTACTATTGAAATCGGTAAAACTGGCTTATAGATAGCATATTATGGAATTTGCCTAAACTCTAAACACAGTTTTCCATCAAAATAGATCCCTCCTAATTTTTTTACGAATCATGGGTCATTGGTTTCAAACATGATATTTTCCTAGTATACATGAACTACCCTTGAAAGCGATCTGAAAGCGCTCTGGAACTAGAAAAGACTCTTAAGAGCTGATACACCTTAAAATCTTGGTTGAAAACTGAGGACCATGTGACGTACTGACATCGTTGGCCCTTTTCCCATCCAATTACTACCCTCTTGAGTTGTTTAAGAAACTTAAAGTGCTATAACGCTCCACATTTGGCATAAGTACTATTGAAATCGGTAAAACTGGCTTTTTGATAGCATATTATGGAATTTTCCTAAAACCTAAACACCATTTTCCATCAAAATAGATCCCTCCTTAATTTTTTTACTAATCCCGGGTCATTGGTTTCAAACAGGATATTTTCCTAGTATATTGGAACTACCCTTGAAAGCGCTCTGGAACTAGAAAACGACCTTCAAGATTATAAACCTAAAGATCTTGGTTGAAAACTGAGGACAATGTGACGTGCTGACATCGTTGGCCCTTTTCCCATCCAAATACTCTCCTCTTGAGTTTATTACGAAACTCAAAGTGTTGTAACGTTCAACATTTGGCATAACTACTATTCTCGGTAAAACTGGATTTTCTATAGCATATTATGGAATTTTCCTAAAATCTAAACACCATTTCCCATCAAAATAGATCCCTCCTTAGTTTTTGTACTAATCCCCGATATTTCATAGTATATAAGAACTACCCTTGACAGCGCTTTGAAACTAGAAAACTACCTTTAAGAGCTGATAAACCTTAAAATCTTGGTTGAAAACTTAGGACCATGTGACGTACTGACATCGTTGGCCCTCTTGAGTTGTTTAAGAAAATTAAAATGCTGTAACGCTCAACATTTGGCATAATTACTATTGAAATCGGTAAAACTGGCTTATAGATAGCATATTATGGAATTTGCCTAAAATCTAAACACAGTTTTCCATCAATATAGATCCCTCCTTAGTTTTTTACCAATCATGGGTCATTGGTTTCAAACATGATATTTTCCTAGTATACATGAACTACCCTTGAAAGCGATCTGAAAGCGCTCTGGAACTAGAAAAGACTCTTAAGAGCTGATACACCTTAAAATCTTGGTTGAAAACTGAGGACCATGTGACGTACTGACATCGTTGGCCCTTTTCCCATCCAATTACTACCCTCTTGAGTTGTTTAAGAAACTTAAAGTGCTATAACGCTCCACATTTGGCATAAGTACTATTGAAATCGGTAAAACTGGCTTTTTGATAGCATATTATGGAATTTTCCTAAAATCTAAACACCATTTTCCATCAAAATAGATCTCTCCTTAGTTTTTTTACTAATCCCGGGTCATTGGTTTCAAACAGGATATTTTCCTAGTATATGGTTTGTTTGTTTTTTTATAAGTCAAAAATTGTATTAATAGATAACAAAATTTACAAGAAAAGAGGCTTAAAGCCCCAAAAACTTATAAACTAGGATATAGGAACTACCCTTGAAAGCGCTATGGAACTAGAAAATGACTTTTAAGAGCTGATAAACCTTAAAATCTTTGTTCAAACTGAGGACCATGTGATGTACTGACATCGTTGGCCCTTTTCCGATCCAAATACAATCCCCTTGAGTTGTTTAAGAAACTGAAGTGTTGTAACGCTCAACATTTGGCATAATTACTATTGAAATCGGTAAAACCGGCTTTTTAATAGCATATTATGGAATTTTCCTAAGATCTATACACCATTTTCCATCAAAATAGATCCCTCAATTCTTTTTAACTAATCCCGGGTCATTGGTTTCAAACAGGATATTTTCTGAGTATATAGGAACTACCCTTGAAAGCGTTCTAAAAGCGCTCTGGAACTAGAAAACGACCTTTAAGAGCTGATAAACCATAAAATCTTGGTTGAAAACTGAGGACCATGTGAGATACTGACATCGTTGGCCTTTTCCCCATCCAAATACTCTCTTCTTGAGTTGTTTACGAAACTCAAAGTGCAGTAAGGCTCAAAATTTGGCATAACTACTATTAAAATCGGAAAAACTGGCTTTTCGATATCATATTATGGAATTTTCCTAAAATCTAAACACCATTTCCCATCAAAATAGATCCCTCCTTAGTTTTTTTACTAATCCCGGATCATTGGTTTCAAACATGATATTTTCCAAGTATATTGGAACTACCCTTGAAAGCACTCTGGAACTAGAAAACGACCTTTAAGAGCTTATAAACCTTAAGATATTGGTTGAAAACTGAGGACCATGTGACGTACTGACATCTTTGGCCCTTTTCCCATCCAAATACTCTCCTCTTGAGTTGTTTACGAAACTCAAAGTGTTGTAACACTCAACATTTGGCATAACTACTATTAAAATCGGTAAAACTGGCTTTTTTATAGCATATTATGGAATTTTCCTAAAATCTAAACACCATTTCCCATCAAAATAGATCCCTCCTTAGTTTTTTTACTAATCCCCGATATGTCATTGTATATAAGAACTACCCTTGAAAGCGCTCTGGAACTAGAAAACGACTTTTAAGAGATGATAAAACTTAAAATCTTGGTTGAAAACTGAGGACCATGTGACGTACTGACCGTTGGAGCTTTCCCATCCAAATACTATCCTCTTGAGTTGTTTAAGAAACTTAAAGTGCTGTAACGCTCAACATTTGGCATAATTACTATTGAAATCGGTAAAACTGGATTTTTGATAGCATATTATGGATTTTGCCTAAAACCTAAACACCATTTTCAATCAAAATAGATCCCTCCTTAGTTTTTTTACTAATACCGGGACATTGGTTTCAAACAGGATATTTTCCTAGTATATAGGCTTTTTTTTTTTATAAGTCTAAAATTGTATTAATAGATATCAAAATTTACAAGACAAGTTTACAAGAAAAGAGGCTTAAAGCCCCAAAAACTTATAAACTTATAAACCAGTATATAAGAACTACCCTTAAAAGCGCTCTGGAACTAGAAAACTACTTTTAAGAGCTGATAAACCTTAAAATCTTTGTTGAAAACTGAGGACCATGTGATGTACTGACATCTTTGGCCCTTTTCCCATCCAAATACCATCCTCTTGAGTTGTTTAAGAAACTCAAAGTGTTGTAACGCTCAACATTTGGCATAATTACTATTGAAATCGGTAAAACTGGTTTTTTAATAGCTTATTATGGAATTTGCCTAAAATCTATACACCATTTTCCATCAAAATAGATCCCTCAATTTTTTTTACTAATCCCGGGTCATTGGTTTCAAACAGGATATTTTCTTAGTATATAGGAACTTCCCTTGATAGCGTTCTGAAAACGCTCTGGAACTAGAAAACGACCTTTAAGAGCTGATAAACCTTAAAATCTTGGTTGAAAACTGAGGACCATGTGAGGTACTGACATCGTTAGCCCTTTTTCCATCCAAATACTCTCCTCTTGAGTTTTTTTACAAAACTCAAAGTGCAGTAACGCTCAAAATTTGGCATAACTACTATTAAAATCGGTAAAACTGGCTTTTCGATATCATATTATGGAATTTTCCTAAAATCTAAACACCATTTCCCATCAAAATAGATCCCTCCTTAGGTTTTTTTACTAATCCCGGGTCATTGGTTTCAAACAGGATATTTTCCTAATATATTGGAACTACCCTTGAAAGCGCTCTAGAACTAGAAAACGACCTTTAAGAGCTTATAAACCTTAAGATATTGGTTGAAAATTGAGGACCATGTGACGTATTGACATCGTTGGCCCTTTTCCCATCCAAATACTCTCCTCTTGAGTTGTTTACGAAACTCAAAGTGCTGTAACGCTCAAAATTTGGCATAACTACTATTAAAATCGGTAAAACTTGTTTTTCGCTATCATATTATGGAATTTTCCTAAAATCTAAACACCATTTCCCATCAAAATAGATCCCTCCTTAGTTTTTTTACTAATCCCGGGTCATTGGTTTCAGTCAGGATATTTTCCTAGTATATTGGAACTACCCTTGAAAGTGTTCTGGAACTAGAAAACGACCTTTAAGCTTATAAACCTTAAGATCTTGGTTGAAAACTGAGGAACATGTGACGTACTGACATAGTTGGCCCTTTACCCATCCAAATACTCTCCTCTTGAGTTGTTTACGAAACTCAAAGTGCTGTAACGCTCAACATTTGGCATAACTACTATTAAAATCGGTAAAACTGGATTTTCTATAACATATTATGGAATTTTCCTAAAATCTAAACACCATTTCCCATCAAAATAAATCCCTTCTTAGTTTTTGTACTAATCCCCGATATTTCATAGTATATAAGAACTACCCTTGACAACGCTTTGAAACTAGAAAACTACCTTTATGTTTTTTTTTGTTAAGTCCAAAGTTTATTATAACAAAAAAACGTAATTACAAGAATTACAAAATTGGAGCACAAAACTCCCTACCCCCATAAACCCAAGGGGTCTAAATAACTTTTAAGAAATAACAAAATTAATAACCACAAAAAAGAAAATTAAAAGAAGTTACCTATATCTATAGCCAACTCCTTTAAGTTTACTTCTGCTGCTACCAACTCTATATGATTTTCTCTTAGAAAAAATTTCATCCATAATATCCGTATCAAAAGCATAATTACCCAAGATATCTTCATCTTCATCCACATAAAACTCTCCGTCTTCATCCTCAGTGGAAAAGTTACCAGGAACAAGCTTAATAGGAGACAACTTATTAGGAGATTTTTTCTTTGAATTCATTCTTTCCATTTGCTCCCTCTTTTCTTTGAAATATTCTTGTCTAAAATCTGGACTTCTAATGAACTGAGCACGCACATCTTCCAACTGAATATTGCTTGCCACCTCTAATTCTTCCTTAGACAAAATATTATTCTTATCAAAAACAGTATCAACCAACCCCGCTTGAATTTCCATGTTAGTGTCATGGCTCAGAGATTCCTCAATAGACTTGCTAGGAGAAGATTCCAAACTTGAATCAGATTGCAAAGAACGCTTTGATATAATATTAGTAGCCTGTTTGGCAACTTTCCTAGCTTTTTTCCTTGCTAAAATGTCAGCATCAAACTCACCCCAATTTTTAGAGCCCATACTAACATCTGAGTCACTAAATTCCAATTGTTCCTCCTCCTCCTCCTCAATAATAACATTATCAAGGCCTAACTCAGATGCTAGGACATCAAATTTGTTTTTAACCACAACTTCAATTTGCCTCAACTCATCCACAAAAGGAGTATAATCATTCTCAAAAGGAGTACAAGAGAAAGAAGTACATGTACTAGGGGATTTCTTTCCTTTCACTTCAGTCCATTCGTCTTTAGAAAAACTCTGTGCAGCCATGTCTTCCGGATTTTTACGTAAAGCTATATCTTTCTGAGCTGCAATAGTATTTTTACAATGAATAAACTTCATCTGAGCTTCACGCAACTCAACATCAGATTTAGCAAGCTCCTTTTCCAACTGATTAGCTTCATCAATAACTTCAGTAGAAGTGTTTTTATGTTTTATCAATTCAACCACGGACTGAGCACCAGACTGATCAAGTGCATCTGCATGGCCTGCATTAATAGAATCTGTACGTGCATTATCTTCTTTAGCTGTAGTTTCACGAGACCCAACAGTTTCTGAAGTTTTAAAACATTTAGGTTTTGGTTTGTTCACGGTCTGTATCCCATCTTTGTTCACAGATTTAGCCACGAAATTTTGTTTGTTCACGACCCTTGTCTGGGTTTCCAACTCAGACACGGACTGAACTTCAGAGTTTTGCTTCTTCTCGGACTGAATTTGAGTATTAGATGTCACTTGCGTAACTTTTGCATGGTCTGCATGAGCAGATTGTGTACGTGCAGCAAGCGCTTCCTTGGCTGCAATTGAGTTTTGCAATATAAGCTGAGCTTCACGAACCTCAGATTCAGAGTGGTCAAGCTCCTCCTTCAACTGTGTATCATCAACTGAAGCACCAACCGTATTATCCTCCATATTATCCAGATTCAAATACTTCTCCTCTTCCTCATCAGTTTTAGCTGATTTTGCTTGCCAAACTTGGATTGTAGGTTTATGAACAATCTGTTTTTCCTTGCCAGCAGTCTTCATGTTATTCTTCTTTTTGCATTCACCATCAACATGCCCAATAATATTGCAAGATAAACAGAATTTAGGTGAATTTGATATATCAACATATTGCCAAAAGTTTTTACCTCCTGCAGTGATAGAGATGCGCTCAGGAATATGCTTTGCGAAGTCTATATCTACCAAAACAGCTGCGAAGTGACCATATTCCAGATTTAGGGTTCTTTGATCCACCACAATTAGTGTTCCAAGGATTTTGCCAATAGAAAGTAATGATCGAGACAATCCATATCTCAATAGGGAGACCAAGAAAACGTACCCAAACAGCTGCATGGGACGTTCTTTGTTTATCAGGATTAAAACCTGGGTACCAATCAATCAACCTCAGAATTTGTTGATTGACAAACCACTTTTCAGCATGTATCTTCTCTTTGTCCAGTTCTGATGATAACATAATAACAAAGAATCCTTTGCTCATAGGTATAAACTTACACTTATTCTTAAGTTTCCATTGATTTTCAAGGATTTTTTGAACCTCCACAAACTTTAAACCTGTAGCATCTAGCCTAGCTATGAAGCTATGTTGAAATGGCTTACACCCTTCCTGATAATAATCATTAGGAATGACAAGAGCTGGCTCACCCTCAACAAGAGTAGGGTTTGGTAACAAAGAAATATCAACTGAAGTTGGATTTAGGGTTTTACGTTCCCTAACTTTTTCAGCAAAAGAAACTGTTTTAGCATGGCTCTGATTTTAGCTACTAGGAATGTTAACTGAAGAATAAATCATCATGAATCAAAGAATTGATTCTGATAATCCAAATACGTAAAGCTTGAAACCCTAAACGTGAAAAAAATTGGTTTTCCAAAATCGCCAAAAAGAGAAAAAAACGGACATTCTCTTTCTATTTTTCCTCTCAAGGCTTTTTTTTTCAAAAAAAAAACTACCTTTAAAAGCTGATAAACCTTAAAATCTTGGTTGAAAACTTAGGACCATGTGACATACTGGACATCGTTGGCCCTTTTCCCATCCAAATACTATCCTCTAGAGTTGTTTAAGAAAATTAAGGTGCTGTAACGTCCAACATTTGGCATAATTATTATTGAAATCGGTAAAACTGGCTTTTAGATAGCATATTATGGAATTTTCCTAAAATCTAAACACCATTTTCCATCAAAATAGATCCCTCCTTAGTTTTTTTTACTAATCATGGGTCATTGGTTTCAAACACGATATTTTCCTAGTATACATGAACTACCCTTGAAAGCGCTCTGGAACTAGAAAACGACTTTTAAGAGCTGATAAACCTTAAAATCTTGGTTGAAAATTGAGGACCATGTGACGTACTGACATCGTTGGCCCTTTTCCCATACAAATACTACCCTCTTGAGTTGTTTAAGAAACTTAAAGTGTTGTAACGCTCAACATTTGGCATAAGTACTATTGAAATCGGTAAAACTGGCTTTTTGATAGCATACTATGGAATTTGCCTAAAATCTAAACACCATTTTCCATCAAAATAGATCCCTCCTTAGTTTTTTTACTAATCCCGGGTCATTGGTTTCAAACAGGATATTTTCCTAGTATATGGCTTGTTTGTTTTTTATAAGTCAAAAATTGTATTAATCGATAACAAAATTTACAAGAGAAGTTTATAAGAAAAGAGGCTTAAAGCCCCAAAAACTTATAAACTTGTAAACTAGTATATATGAACTACCCTTGAAAGCGCTATGGAACTAGAAACCGACTTTTAAGAGCTGATAAACCTTAAAATCTTTGTTGAAAACTGAGGACCATGTTATGTACTGACATCGTTGGCCCTTTTCCCATCCAAATACAATCCCTTGAGTTGTTTAAGAAACTCAAAGTGTTGTAACGCTCAACATTTGGCATAATTACTATTGAAATCGGTAAAAATGGCTTTTTAATAGCATATTATGGAATTTGCCTAAGATCTATACACCATTATCCATCACAATAGATCCCTCAATTTTTTCTTACTAATCCTGGGTCATTGGTTTCAAACATGATATTTTCTTAGTATATAGGAACTGAAAAAGTGGGTGTATAACAACCACACCCAATATTTCGCTTAGCAATCTGTATGGACAAACTCCAATACACTTTCTAGAGAATCAACTAGACAGTTAGACTCAATCAAGATAAAAAGTATATCAAAGAGTTTATATCTCACTCTCTCGATTTGATATATACTCAAGCAAATAGAAATCTGCGAGTCTTTATCAAAGAGAGATAACTTGGATGGTACCAAAGACCAATATCCAATTGTCAATCAATTTAAATCAACAACCAAAAGGTCGGATATTCTTATTGATTGAACAACGCACAACCTGTGATATTTCAATTATATAACAAAATATAATGCGGAAAATAAATAACACAGACACCAGAATTTTGTTAACGAGGAAACCGCAAATGCAGAAAAACCCGGGAACCTAGTCCAGATTGAACACACACTGCATTAAGCCGCTACAGACACTAGCCTACTCCAAACTAACTTCGGTCTGGACTGTAGTTGAACCCCAATCAATCTCATACGTATCCAAGGTAAAATTATGCTCCTACGCCTCTGATCCCAGCAGGATGCTACGTACTTGATTCCCTTAGCTGATCTCACCCACAACTAAGAGTTGCTACGACCCCAAGTCGAAGACTTTAATAAACAAATTTGTATCACACAGAAAAGTCTACGGTAATAGATAAATCCGTCTCCCACGAATATACCTACGAGTTTTGTTCCGTCTTTTGATAAATCAAGGTGAATAGGAACCAATTGATAAACCGAACTTATATTCCCGAAGAACAGCCTAGTATTATCAATCACCTCACGATAATCCTAATCGACGCAGCGAAAAAAGATATTGTGGAATCACAAACGATGAGACGAAGATGTTTGTGATTACTTTTCTATCTTGCCTATCGGAGATATAAATCTCAAGCCAATTATTACAATTGTACTCAAAACGATAGAATCGGCAAGATCAGATCGCACAACTACAAGAAAAGTAGTATCGGTCTGGCTTCACAATCCCAATGAAGTCTTTAAGTCGTTAACCTGGTTTTAGAAGAAGAAAACCCAAAGTTAAAGGAGAATTGACTCTAGCTTATGCAACTAGTATCACACGTAAGGTGTGGGGATTAGGTTTCCCAGTTGCTAGAGTTCTCCCTTATATAGTCTTTCAAATCAGGGTTTGCAATCAATGTTAGCTTGGTAACAAAGCATTCAATATTCACTGTTAGATGAAAACCTGATTAGATTCAAGCTAATATTTCTCAACCTTTGGATCGAAAACTTAGCTTGTTACACACAAATGAAATGTCCAATTTTGGGTTTATGTAACCGTTCCCAAACATTAACATTTGTTGGTTCAACAATAGTTAACCAAATGGTTAGTCATACGATCACTTTCATATCCACCATATTCTTCTTCACCATAACTAGTTCAAATGACTCAAATGAACTAGTTAGAGAGTTGTTCAATTGCTTAGATCTTATGTAACTACACAAGACATAAACGAAGCAAAAACGGTTTGATTCACTCGAATCGGTTCATGAACTTTATAGCTACGGTTTGCAAAAGCATTCCTTAGTTTACATAAACATGAGTTCAAGAACAACCGATTTTAGATATAACCTGCTCAAGTTCGTGGACTGGGTTCGCGGACTTAAGCTCACGGAAGGAGTTCACAAACTCCAGCAGAAATTCTCGGGTCGAGATCTTCCGCCAGTTCACGGACTGAGTTCGCGGACTTGGCTCACGCCACATTCCGTTTCTCTTGATCAACAAAGTTCGAAAACTTTGGTTCAAGGAATAAGGACTTATACATATATGTGTACAAATACAATCGCTTGTTCGATAAGACCAAAATAAAGATCAGAATTAACTCTATTTTTCTCATCAGGTTCTAATTATTCAAATAATAACTTAGACCTTTCACTTTTAAACAAGACAAGTACTAGGTTAGTCAACTAGCATTTCTTGTTAAGGCATTCGATTAGACTTGAATAACCGAAACCTCCACTTTGATAAGTCTAACTAAGATCAGAATTGACTTAGTTTCTCTTATCCGGAATCGAATTGGACTAAACAATTGATCCCGAAAACCTTTTTGTTAAGCCATAAATAATTCATACAAACCAAATAAATCAACTTGCTTAATTATTTACCTCAACCGGAAGCAATTGAAACAAACATAGACATTATAGTACCGCAATTGCACCGAAATTTCGTAAGCCTAAACAATTGATACCAAACCATAAAGAAAGATAACAGTAGTTTTTCTTAACCAGAAACAATTGAATCACACACACATCCATACACAAATAGTGGAATAAACATCAATTGTACCGAAATTTTGTTAAGCAAAAGCAATAAATATATGCAATAAAATCAGGCTTTTCTTAAACAGGAAAACGATTAACTAACAAATTCGTTACCTCAAATTCCGCATCCTCTTCACCCATTTCTTCGCATCTTTCAGGGGTAGAATATCACTGTGTTGTCATCCTCTTGCAAGACAAAAGAACAACAACAAACACCAATCTTTACCAGAGAAATGTTGAAAATTGGTTTTAACTAATGTGATGCAAAAGTTGAAAACCCGAAACACAAATGCTTTTATGCTAAACCAAAAACGATTCAACATATTGTGACTTTTTCACACATGAGTTTCAATCGGAACTCCTTATGATCCTTTGATAAAGCCTACCAACATGGGCTAGAACTTAATCCTGCTAAACCAAAAACTCACCCAAACCATAAGGGTTCACACCATATGAGATCGAATATTATGGTTATGAAAACCAAAGTCAAACATCCCGTAAATATACATAGCAATAAAATAAAGCATTCAAGCACATGTTATGTAATCGAAAACTATCACAAGAAAAATTATAAAATAATAATTTTATTCATAAATAATATGCAATTTTATTCATAATAGACTTTATTGATAATCAAAAACTAATGTCTATTTTCCCTCTTGAAGACAAATTAATCTTCATTTGTTTGCTCATCAGAATCTTCTTCAGAGTCTTGTTTTTATTCACCTTTTAGAAACTCATTATTGATCACTAGGATTCCTTCAAGAGTTTACGGATCATCTCTATAGGCAAAGGCCAACTGTTTCTGAATACAGTCTAATTGTCTCCCAAGACGTAAAATGTGGAACATGAGATATCCATTGCTATAGATTTGATCATATGAGATACTAGAACCCTTTTGAGTCCCACTCATCCGCTTGATAATTCTTTGAGAGATAGTTTTAGTGTTTTTCTCATCTCCAAAAGTTGTTCCCCATTGCGTTTTCACACATCTTGGTGATGAGACAGGGATATCCAAGATTTCTATGGAATGTTGTGGTATTGATAGATTCAATGATTTTAATCATTTGATTTATAACTAATCCACATATGTCAAAAAAAAAATTTGCCTTCTAGGAGGTAGTATACAGATTCAACAAATTCTTTACTCCATTGTGAAGAATCTCTTGTACAAGAAAAAAGGGTTGCTACAACAAGTTTGCCGAAAATCCTTAAGTAGAAGGGTACATCTTTCGTTAGCATCTTTACCTTTTTCCATTCAACAGTTTTACCAGTGATAAGTTTTGAAATGTTATCGTGCTCAATTTCAGAGGTGGTAGATGCGAAATTTTCTCTCCAAAATTCTTTGGCGATTTTTTTAGGGTTATATATTTCTCACGTACATTACTTCATCTTGGATCATCTTTTAGGTGATTCAATATGGGGGAAACTTCTGATTCTTCTAAGAATCCTAGTGAGAATAAAACCATGTCTTTTGCTGATTTGGTTAAGGGTAAAAAACCCTATATGCTAAAAGATTCTGATTTACTATCTCTACCTGATGCATCTTTGTATGAAAAGGAACCATCCTTGGATTTACCTTTAGAACTTACACAAGAAGGGTGTGAGATTTTTCAATTCAGTCTTATTGGGAGACTGAATTTTAAAGGGTTAAAATTTAATGAAGTTCAGAAAGTTTTAGAAGCGCAATGGAAAGTTGGTGATAGGAGGAGTAAGTTGGTACCAATGACAAAGGGTTTTTTCATCATCAAGTTAACTACAGCTGAAGACAAAAAACATGTTTGGCATGGTGATACGTGGGCAGTACAGGATCAACAGCTTAGGTTTTTCAATTTTTACCCTAATTTTGATCCGGAGAGACAAAATACTTCTTGTGCTACTGTTTGGGTAAGCTTCCCTGGCTTATACATTGAATTATGGATGAAAAGAATTCTATTATCCATTGCTAAAATTCTTGGTAGGCCGATTGCTATTGATCAGAAAACTTTGGATCATGATGTTGGGAACTATGTTGCTGTGCTTATTGATATTGATTTTGCTAAACCAATTCCCAAAAGAATTCGTTTGAAAGCTAATGGCAATGAGTTTTGGCAATATGTAGAAGTTCAGGATTTGGAGAATATCAAGTTTTGCACACATTGTAAGTTTATGGGTCATAAGTTCGAAAATTGTCTTGTTGCTCGCAATCTTTTGGGAGGTTCTAAATCTGTTGAGTCTCACAAAAATAAGATTCAAAAATCCAAGGATGGTAAAGAGGTTAGCAATACAAATAAAAAGTATGCTTGGAGGGAAGTGCGTGGAAAGACTAATATGCATGGTAATTTGCATGGCTCCCATGGAGATCATGCTAATCAGTCTGTAGAGTTGGGAATTGCAGCAAGTGACAGTTTGCAGACCGGGAATGAGAATATGACAAAAGTTAATATGCAATCTGGGAAGGAGATTTTTGATGTTGTTCATGAGAATGCTGATGATGAACAACTAGAAGAGCAGCTCGACAAAGCTGTTATTGAGTATCGTGAAGCACATATTAAGTTGATGAGATGTAAAAACAATATTGCAGCAAAAAAGGATCATGTTATACGTAAAAATTCTGCCAATATTGGCAATGCATCTGAAGTCTAGCAAGCAATTCCAATCCGGACTAATGGCCTGTCTTTGAAACTACTCAGTCCGTGCAAAATTTGGGAGTTCAGTCCGTGCAAACTTTGGAAGCTCGGCAAGAGTATGTGGTTCAACTAACTTCCGTGTCAAACCAAACTTCTCAGGGTATGAGTACTCAACATCAGTCCGTGACCAAGAAGAATTCTGTTAATTTGGAAACTTCTGAGTCCGTGACCAAGCAAACTTCTGGGATTAAATCAGTGTCCAAGCAAAATACGGACAGTCATATGGATAAGTCCGTATCCAACACAAACTCCAGTTTGGGAGCTAAAAACGTTTTTTTGGTTCAAACTGTGTCTGTGGACAAATCAAACTCTTCTTTGGAAAATAAAACCGTGCATAATTCAGTTTCTAGTTTGAATGTTATTTCCGCTGAAGGCAAGACAGGATCCAAGCAAAATGCGGGAGTTTCTAAGGAGTCTGATACAACAACAAGATGATTGGAAAACAGTAAAGAGTAAGAGCTCCCCAAACAAAGGTACTCCTTTTAAATTTAAATCTTTTGAAACTCCTTTTTTGGATGAGCTTTTTCAAATAGAATTAGTGGTGAATAACAAGTATGGTGCCCTAGAATCTGAGTTAGGCCTTGCTAATGATACTAGTGAGGTTTTGGTGGAGGAGGAACAAGATGATTCTACTGACTCAAATAATAGTATGGGTTCAAAAGATTGGGGTGAAGTTGATGCAGATATTCTAGCAAGGAAGCAAGCTACAAAAGTGGCCAAGCAAGCTGCCAAAATCATGGCTACTAATTCTAGGTCCAATGAGGAAACTCCTAGCCAAATCGGGTTAGACGAATGTGTTTTTGATATGAATAATATTTTGACAAAAGAGGAACTAGAGGAGGCAATCACCATTCAGATTGATGAATTGCGTGATAATTTCATTAGAAATCCAGCCTTTAGAAAAGACTATTTCAAGGAAAAAAAGGAGCAAATGGATAGAATGTCAACTAGGAAGAAAGCTCAATCTCCTATTAAGCTTGTTCCGGGAGGTAATTATGCTTCAGATGAAAATGAAGAGGATTATGACTATGATGAACCTTATGTTGATTATGAAGATGAATACAAGGAGACTTATGGAGACTATGATTTGACACAAATAATTGCTGGTCTCATTCCCAAGAAGAAGAATTTTAAAGTCGGAAATAAGGGGCGAAAACGATTTTAATTTTCTTAATTTTCTTCTTTATGCTATTTTTTAAAGTGTTTAGGAGCTTTCTTTATGAGTTTTTAGAGTTTTTAGAGTTTTGAACCGAAAATAATCAACATTAGGATGTTCAACAGAAATTAAGAACGGTGGTTTCCCATTGTAGTGTACTCCCACTTGATTATTCAATAAAAAACCTCGCTTGGCCATTGCATCCGCTGAAAAATTCACCTCCCTAAAAGTGTGAATGAAACGTATAGACGTATAGTGTCTACATATCATAATCCACCTATTCCTCGCAAACCAAGGAACAGAATTATTCTTGAAAGCTTCAACAACTCCCATAGAATCAGACCGAATACAAATACGAGAAAAACCCCATTGCATAGCCCACTCCAAACCAAATAAAGTAAAATTCACACTTTGATAGTGAATAAAGTAAATACGAGAATCATACCGAATAAGGTAAAATTCACATCAACTTCATTATACTTGATAGTGATCCTATAAAGTAAACAACAAGCCAAATAAAGTAAACAACAAGCCAAATTCAGTTCGGAAAACCTTGAACTTCTTGGTGTGGTAGCACAGCTCAAGGCTCAAGTGGAACAAGGTGTTGAAGTACTGAAGAGCGTATTGTTTTGGAGCTTGGAAAAAAATGGAAGAAGATTTAGCTAATTTAATGAAGGTTCGTGAGGATTTGGAAAGAGCTACAAAGGCGAAAGTTAGTGCTGGTGGAGTTTTATCTCCGAATAAATTCAGTGTGTTACAAGAAGATTCCAAGGAAGACACAGAAAGCCAAACACACTTGGACTCCGGACGTGAAGAACTTGAAACCAACAAGGACTCTTTTTGCTCGGATTCAAACTTGGGCTTGCAAACACAGCCCAAGGTGAGTGCTACTCAGTTAACAACAAAAGAAGAACATGAGATATTTTGTACAACTACAAAATTTGATACTCAGCAAAAGTTTTTGAAGGATTTATTTTTTCGAAAGGAGTTTATCAAATATGCAACTTCTTATGGTCGGCTGATTCCAAGGTGAGTAAATCTTTTATAGTAGCTTATGATAAAGTTTGTGCTCCGTATTCTGGGGGGGGGTCTTGGTATCACTCAAATGCTGGTAATGAACAAGGCCATGCTTATGAAGCTGTGTTGGAAGATTTGTAATTCTAAAAAATCCTGGGCGAGTTTTTTAAGTGCTAAATTCTTTACTAAGAATGGGCACTTAGTTAGATATACAAAGTCTTCTATTTTTCAAGGTTTTCGGTGGGTTTTCCCTGAAGTTGAATTCAATTTAACGGTGCTGATAGGTGATGGCAGATCCACATCATTATATTTTGATTCTTGGTGGGGTGATATCTCTATTGCGGATATTTTAGGACCTGAGGACTTGGATAGGCAGGCTCGCGTTGCTGATATGATTGCAAATGGGGAATGGGAATTCATAGAAGATGCTTTACATACGTTCTTAGATGCTGGTATTGTTTTAGAAGACCTGCCAGTTCCGATGGGTGGGGAAGATTACAAGGTTTGGACACCGGATAACAAAGGGCAGTTCTCTGTTTCTTCGGCCAAAGAGCTTATTGGCAAGAGACAGCCTATCTTGGAGGGTGAAAAATTGTTATGGAGGCCTGCTATTCATCCTTCTCTTGCTGCTAGAAATTGGAAATTACTTCGTGGTGCTTGTGCAACGCTTGACAAGGTACGAAGTATATTTAAATATCAAGTAGTTAATAAATGTTGCTTATGTAATAGAGAAGATGAGACTTTAGATCATATTCTTTGGTCTTGTGATTTTTCTTCCAAGGCGTGGTTGTGGATTGCAGATGTTTTTGGTATTTTCCCTCACCAAAATCTCACTACAGCTTATAAAGAAGCAAAGGGTAAAAGTCGGATGTTCAAGGATTTATGGTTGTTGGCTATTTTGGTTGTTAGATCATAATTGTGGACGACAAGGAATGGTTTTATCTATGGTAATCAAAAGGTTAGTTGGAATTTCTTTCATAAGAAGGTTTTCAATCAAGTCCATGATTACTCAAGGCGTTTGAAGGGGTTCATGTTTAACAGCCAAGATGATTTGCGTGTTCTTGCTTACTTTAGAGTGCAACATAGAAGAGTGAAGATTTCAGATCCTAAGGAGTGCTATTGGGTTCCTCCGTAGGTTAATGAATTGCAATTATGTTGTGATGGTGCTTCTAGAGGGAACCCGGGTAGAGATGGTGCAGGTGTGGTGGTTCGTGATTCTGATGCTAATGTATTAGGAGCTATGAGTGTTGGTTTTGGGGTTCGTACTAATTATTTGGCGGAACTCTTTTGTATTATAGTGGCCTTATAATGGGCGACTAAATTTTGGGTTGGGGATATTTGTATTCGTACAGATTCAATGGGAGCAGTTCAGGCCTATAGTAGTGATACTTTGGCAATTTTGTGGTTTCTTAGACAAAGGTGGATTGTGGTAAGAGCTAGATACAACAGAATTCGTTTTGTTCACACTTATAGAGAGGCTAATTTTTCAGCGGATGTGATGGCAAGAGAGGATGTTTTCTAGAAGATGGTGAAGGAATTAGTTATGATAACAAACCAGATTTTATTCGTTTAATTGAACTGCCAAATGTAATTTACTTCAGATTTGATTAATTTTTGTAAGTTTGTAAGTTTTTGGGGTGTTGTTCCTCTTTTCTTACAAATTTAGTTGTAAAACTCTTGCTATTTATTAATACATTTTGGATTTACCAAAAAAAAATCACGAAAAGATATAACAAACTGTGTTTGGGGAGATCCAACCTATAAGATTTGAATCTATAGCTGATTCATTTAATGGGAAAAATTATCCATTATGGAAATCTGCTATGAGATCTTTTCTTCAATCCCGAGATTTTATAACTTGGCTATAAATCGAAGAAGGATATGAACGGCCGAAAGTGGAATATTCGGAAACTGAGTTTAAAAGCTTATCGTTCTATATGTATGAAGAAAGAGCTCTTGCAAAGCAGAACTCTAATGGTTTAAATGCCATAATACATGCAGTGAGTCATGATCTTTTACATCATGTCTTGTCATGTGAAACCTCTAAGGAAGCATGGGATACTCTTGAGACTGTATTTGAAGGTAATGATTCAAAAAAAGAAGCTCGTCTTCAATCCCTCTCTTCTGAATGGGAATTCCTTAGAATGGATGACAACGATACCTTCGAGGAGTTTAACACTAAACAGTCTGAGATTGTCAATCCTTCTTTCTCGCTTGAAAAGATTATAACTGAAAAGGAAATAGCATACAAGATTCTCATATCGTTACCATCCAGATACGAGTCTAAGAAACATGCCATAATAGAAGCTAATGATATTTCTATAATTTCTCGAAGTTCTCTTGTAGGAAAGTTAAAGATATTTGATAAACAAATTCTACTGAAGAACGAAAATGTTGGATTTAATGTCTCAGTTAATACTAATTAATCTTCGAAAGAAGTAAGTATAAATCAGACTGAGGAATGTTGTCAAGAGGATAAAACACTTGTTGAAAAATATGTTGACACAACAATTGTACTCCTAACACAGCGGATTAAGGATGTTTTATTGAAAAATAAATCAACTCCTGATGCATTATCTTTTTGTCATGAAAAAGGTGATGGAGATATCTAATGTTTCAAGTGTCGTAGGTTCGGACTTATGGCAAAATATTGTTCTAGCAAAAAGGCTCAAAAGCGCAACAAGGCTTGTTTTACTACCCTAGATGATATCCCGGAGGAGAGACCCTATGAAGGAATATCAAGTTGCAATGCACTTTTTTCCAAACTAAATGTGATCTATTTAGTGAGTCTAATCAACTCCCAAAGAACTGTTTGGAAAAACTTTGAGTTGGAGACTAAGGAAAATCTAAAGTTAAACAGGTAACTTGATAACCTTAGAAAATCCTTGTCAGAGAAAACTCAAGAGGCAAAGTCTGAGCAAGAGAAACTGGTTGACATTCCTAATCAACCAAAGTTGTCAGAAGTTAACAAAGGAAAAGGTAATTTGTATTCAAAATCTTCTGACAATATGTTGAGTTCATTACGTGGAAGAGATAGACACTCTGCAAACTTTTATTGGAATCTCCAACAAAATAAATTCATCAAGGCACTTCGTAAGGGCATAAAGATTTTGAAGGCTGATGAGTTTATTAGATCCGGAAAAGAAGTTGCAGACTCTTGCAATTACAAGAGAAAGAAAGAACATAAAGAAACACAATCTATTGTATTCATAAATCATCCTAAGGATGTTTTTGTTACCTGCGGTGAGATTAACCCTCACCTCAACACACATTGATTGTGTTGAAAAATGCATCCTCACTTGTTGCCCAAAATCTTTTTTGTGGGGAGGCATAAATTTGGGCAGAATTTGTAAGTCTGTTCTGTTAATAGGTAACAATAATCTCATAATCGATATCATTCACTATTTTTGGGATAAATATATTCGGTTTCCATAAACCAAAATGTATTGCTCCTTGATTTTCTCCTATCATATATTATATATTCTTCTTGTCCGGAAGAAGACTATCTTGCATCATGGAGGAATCGGTGAAGGAAGGATCGTCTCTAGATGATTTAGCATAATGTGCATTGATCATGACTGAAACTCAAGATGCTCTACAACCTGGTAATCTTCAAGATTCTCTGAGAAAACAGATCCTTACTGTTAGAAGTTGTATTAGGCATCTTGAGTTAATGATACAGGATTCAAACGAATTACTTGCTGATCTTTAATCTACATTGTTCGAGATGAACAAACTTTCTATTAAAAAGGAAAATGCTCAGAAGAATTTGAATCCAGAATTCGAAAGTGATGTCCACAAGATTGAAGACAATAGACATCAACATTTTGATTTACTTCAATTATTGTACAACGTCTATTTTGAATAAAACTATCATGATTATCATTATTTATGAATAAAATTATTAGTTTATAATTTTTCTCATGATAGTTACTGATTACATAGACTGTGAATAAATGTTTATATTTTTGCTACGTATTCGGTTTATGGGATGTATGATTTCGGTTTTCATTAACCTTAATATTCGATCTCATATGATGAGACCCTTATGGTTTATGTGGCTTTTTGATTTAGCGGAATCAAATTCTAGCCCATGTTGGTAGGCTTTATCAAAGGATCATAAGGTGTTCCGATTAAAACTCATATGTAAAAAGTCACAATATGTTGAATCAATTTATGCTTACATGGTTGTTTAGCATAACATATGTGTTTCGGGTTTTCAAATTTTTCGATATTTGTTTTGATAGTTTTCTCTCTCCTGGAGAAAAGTTTAGGGTTTTCAAAAAAATTCATCTTTTTCTTTGCTTTTCTCAATCATCCTTGGGTGATTTGAGATGGGGAATAATACTGCTCCTCCCTAATCGCGGGTTCTCACTTATGCTGAAAAAGTTTTAGGCAAAAAACAGTTACCAACAACAACTTTGGATTTGAATACACTGCTAAACCCTACTTTGAAAGAAGGAAAGCCAACAATTGTGCTTTCGGTTTCTTATTATGAAGAGGGTTGCGATATTTGGAAGTTCAGTCCTATAGGTCGTCTGGATTTCAAGGGTATTAATTTTCAAGATGTGGAGAATAGTTTTGAGCAGCAATGGAAGCTAGGTCAGGGACGTGTACAATTCATACCTATGAATAGAGGCTTTTATATCATCAAGTTGCAATCAATGGAAGATCGAGACAGGATTCTTAATGTTGAGGCGTGGATGTTTGAACAACAAAGTTTAACCTAATGGAATGGTTCCCTGGTTTTGATGCGGACAAACACAATACTTCTCATGCTACAGTATGGGTTAAGTTCCCTGGTTTGCCTATTGAATATTGGATTGAGAAGACTGTACTGGCGTTTGGTAAATCCCTTGGTACTCCAGTTGTGGTTGATAAACTCACATTAGATCATGAATATGGTTATTACGCTTCAGTTCTCATAGATATTAACTTTGCTGAGCTTGACACTGATGGTATTCATATTATGGTTGGGGGTCATGATTTCTGGCAACCAATTGAGATACAAAAAAGACCTAAATTCTGCACTAAGTGTAAAATAATTGGTCATGTTGATTCGGAATGTAAAAAGAAGCATAAGAATTCAGCTGGTAATGCGTTGTAGCAAGCTTCAGCGTCAATACAGCAGGGTAAAAATTTGATCACTCAAGAAGCGCGCGGTAATAATGTTGCTAGTGCTGGGAACGATTGGCAAGAGCCCAGACGTAGGAAAGGAACGACAGCTCCTGTCATTCCAATTGTGCCTGAGTTACCTAATGGAAACCAGGTTACTTTGGGTAATGGCCAGCAAGCTAATGTAAATAATGTCCCTAATGGGAATCAGATTTCTGGTGTGCATGACCAGCATGCAAACGTTAACTACATTCAATCAGGGCTTGAGGAAGGTGAACTGGTATCGGGGAATGTTCAAATAGTTGTAGCAAAACATATACAAGATGAGTTAGACAAGTCTGAAGCTATCTTTCGCTCTGACTTTGTTGAATTGGCAAGAACTAGACAAAGAGCAGAGGCGCAAATAGTTTTAGCTACTGGTGCTACGGAGGGTATGCCTAGTTCTAAGTCAACGTTGAATTCTGAAGCGACGGAGAGTAGGAATTCAATTGTTGATAGGACTGCTGCTAACTTATCTGACACTCCTTTAACCTATGACCTGTTCGTTCGAGAAAGAATTGTTTCGCCAAATCAGTTTGAGGCTTTGAATGCCGAACTTGGTTTGATTGAGGACAAATCGGTTGATTCTGGTGTTCATGCAAGTTTACAAGTTGGGTCAAC
This sequence comes from Papaver somniferum, assembly GCF_003573695.1. Classification (NCBI taxonomy): domain Eukaryota; kingdom Viridiplantae; phylum Streptophyta; class Magnoliopsida; order Ranunculales; family Papaveraceae; genus Papaver; species Papaver somniferum. The sequence goes on along the minus strand of NC_039364.1, from coordinate 177,636,152 downwards.
ACCTTTGTTTGATCAACACTCTGGAATGTGGACTTCTAGGACGCCAGTTATTTTAGCTCGTACTTCTGGAGATTCTCGGACTGGTGGAAATTCAGCATCGATTGTTAGTACTTCTGGTGGTTCTAAGACTTCTGGAAATTCAACTTTGATTGACAGTACCAATAAAATTGCTGCAGGTTCTAGGCTTAAACCTGGAAACGGAGGGCAAAAGTTTGATTTTAATAGGTTGGCGCAGAGAGTTAAGATAAATAACACTCCCAAGGTTGTTTCCCAATGACAGTTCTCTTTTGGAACATAAATGGGATTGTGCGTGATGAGGCACAAGATAAACTTAGAGAATTAGTTAAGGGTTATTCATAATTCTACAGATACGTGTATTGGTAATCTGTGGGTGATGTTCCAAACAGGCTATTACCATTGGTGTGGATGGTGTTCATATTTCTCTTGTGCATGCTAGTTCAGTGCATACTACTAGGAGAAATCTGTGGAGACAGTTAGATATGGGTGCACTTCAGTTTCCATGATTGGCAATTGGGGACTTTAATTATGTGTTGCGTAACGATGAGAAAAAGGGTGGTGCGACTCCGAGGACGGCAGTGGTGAATGAATTTAGTGATTGGTTGGATGACAATGGCCTTTTTGAAGAGGAATCCTTGGGTTGCAAGTTTACTTGGTCTAACAGGCAATCTGGAGTTCATAGAATTATTAGTAGGCTTGACAGGGCAGTGATTAATGAGTTTTGGTTGAATCGTTTTGAGAATTGGCGGTGTAAAGCTCTTCCAAGGGAAGTTTCTGATCATTCTCCTCTTATTGGTTTTCCGTTTGTTAACACGAGACCAAGAAGAGTGCCTTTTCGAGTTCAAAAAATGTGGTTTTGGCATCCCGATTTTATGTGTATGGTTGAAGATAGTTGGAAGGAACCTATTGTGGGTTCACCAACCTTTATATATCCTCAAAAATTAAAGTGTCTTAAAATTGCAATGAAGTTGTGGAATCAAGAAATTTTTGGTAATGTTAATGTTAGGCTGAAACAGGCTCAGCTTAGACTTGAAAGTTCAATGCGTTTATCGGATGAAGACCCTTCGGATGTGGAAAAATTGAACTCGATGAGAAATGTGGCAGTGGAAGTTAATGATATTAGAATGCAACAAGTCATTATGTAGAAGCAAAAATCCAGAAATCAGTGGTTAGTTGAAGGGGATAGTAATTCTAATTTCTTTCATAATTTTATTCGTATTCGTAGGAGCAGTAATACTATTTCGGAATTGGTGGATGCTAATGGGGTAACGGTGACTGATTGTAATCAGATTCGTAACCTTATTGTTGATTATTATGAGGCAAAGTTTAATGCTGATGATTCAATTCCAGTTGAAGCTCTTTTTAATATTGATCATAATAGTATTTTTCTTGAGGAGAGTGCTAGAATGGATCAGTTTCCCTCAATTGATGAGATTCATGCAGCGGTTTTTGATTTGGGTGCGGATAGTGCGCCAGGGCCGGATGGGTTTGCTGGTTTTTTCTATAGGCATTGTTGGGAGATTATCCGGGAAGATTTGGTTAATGTTATTCTGTTTTGTTGGTCTAATAGATTCATTCCTCACGGCGTGAATTATAGTCTTCTCATGCTTCTGCCTAAAGAGAGAGGTGCTAATACTCTTCGTAACTTTAGGCCGACTGGTCTTAGTAATTTCTTTTTTAAGATTTTTACTAAGATTTTAGCTACGAGGCTTGGTAGTATTTTGGATAACTTGATTTCTGAGGAACAAGTAGCGTTTATGAAAGGGAGAAATATCCATGAAAATATTAGTCTAGCTTCAGAGATGGTGAATGAAACGCAGATTAAGCGGAAAGATGGTAATGTTGGGTTAAAACTTGATATAACTCAGGCATTTGACGCGGTTAGTTGGACTTTCATCTTAGAGGTGTTTCGAAGATATGGTTTTTCTGAGAGTTGGGGTGACTGGATTCTCCAAATTCTCAAGTCTGCTAGAATTTCGGTTCTCGTCAATGGTAGCCCGGAAGGTTTTTTCAGTATTGATAGAGGGCTTCGTCAGGGTGACCCTTTGTAGCCTCTTATTTTTGTGTTGATTGAGGATGTTTTAAGCAGAAATATCCCGAAACTCTTTCGTGAGGGCAAGATGGCTCATATGGTTAATAGAAAATGTATTGCTCCTACCCATCTCTTTTTTGCTAATGTCATTATGATTTTCTGTAAAGGGAACATGAAGAGTTTGAGAAATCTGGTGGATTTGTTGGGTTTATATCAACGGGCTTCGGGTCAAACAGTAAGTCGAGAGAAGAGTAAACTATATTTTGGTGGTGGTTCTTTGAATAGGAGAGCTACTATTTCTGCTTTTCTGGGGATGCCTATTGCTATTTTTCCAGATAGGTATTTAGGGGTTAAGGTTATGCCTGAAGCCATTAAATATCATCATGTAGCCAATGTTGTTGAGAAGATCAAAGAACAACTTGCAGGTTGGAACAGAAGGATGCTTTCTTTTCAAGACAGAGTGGTGTTCGTAAAATATGTGTTAGCTAGTTATTCGATTCATGATATGGCTGTTTATAAGTGGCCAAGAAAATTTAGGTCTTTTGTGAAGTTGCAATTCAGAATTTTTTATGGTCTGGTGATTCAAAAGTGAGTAGGTCTTTTGTTGTGGCTTATGACAAGATTTGTAACTAGAGGAAGAAAGCACCATTCAGATTGATGAAGTGCGTGCTAATTTCATTAGAGATTCAGCCTTTAGAAAAGAGTATTTCAAGGAAAAAAATGAGCAAATGGATAGAATGTCAACTAAGAAGAAAGCACAATCTCCTATTAAGCTTGTTCCGGGTGGTAATTATGCTTCAGATGAAAATGGAAAGGATTATGACTATGATGAAACCTATGATGATTATGAAGATGTTTACAAGGAGTCTTATGGAGACTATGATTTGACTCAAATTATTGCTGGTCTCATTCCCAAGAAGAAGAAATTTAGAGTTGGAAATAAGGGACGAAAACGTTTTTAATTTTCTAGTTTTCTTCTTTTTGCATGTTTTTTCGTGTTTAAGAGCTTATTTTATGAGTTTTTAGAGTTTTTTGCCCCTTTGGTTTATGGGGGTGGGGAGGCCTAGAGCCTCCAATTTTGTAATTCTTGTAATTACGTTTTTTTTGCTTTAATAAACCATTTTGACCTAGCAAAAAAAAAAATTATGACAAGATTTGTGCTCCTTATGAAGAAGGTGGTTTGGGTATAACTCAATTGAGTGTTACGAATAGAGCGCTTCTTATGGGTGTTTGGTGGAAAATTCGTAACTCTAATAAGGTTTGGGCTCGTTTTCTTCGAGCCAATTTTTTCATGAGGAATGCTAAGTTGCTTCATTATATGAAATCTTCTATTCTTCCATGTATTAAATGGGTTTACTCTTTGGTGGAGGATAATTCTAAGGTTTTAATTGGTGATGGCCGTAATACTTCTCTTTACTATGATGTATGGTTGGAGGATGTAGCTATTGCTGATTTACTTGAAGATTATGCTTTGGATTGTGCTATTTTGGTAGGTGATATGCTGAATGAAGGAGGCTGGAATTTGAGTGAAGAATGTCGGAATAATTTGCTAGCTGATGGTTTCGTTGAAGAGGGTTTGCCTAGGACTTTGAATGGTGTTGATCGCAGGGTTGGAAGCCCAATTACACAGGTAGTTTTACTGTCAGTTCTGCGAAATCCTTAATTCGCAAGAAGTATGCTAAGCTGGTAGGAGCAAATTTGTTATGGAGGCCGACTGTGCACCCTTCCTTGGCTGCGAGGAACTGGAAAATACTAAGAGGAGCTTGTGTTACGCTTGACAAGGTTAAAAGTCGCTTTAAAATCCAGGTTGTGAATAAATGATGTTTGTGTAATAGGGAGGAAGAAAAGTTAGATCATTTGATGTGGCATTGCGATTTTTCTATCCAGGCGTGGAGCTGGTTATATGATATTTTTGGAATGCATTCTCATCTAAATCTGTGTACTACCTACAAAGCTGCATTTTTTTTTTGGTAAGTCCAATAAGAATTAAAGAATAGCAAAAATACAAAAGAGAGTATGTAGCAAGAAAAGAGGTCAGAGAGACCCAAAAAACTTACTATTTACTTGAAATGAAAATAAGATACATTTGGTAATTCAATAGACAAGATAAAATCAAGCCTACAAAGCTGCACGGGGAAGGAGCAACATGATAAGAGAACTTTGGTTGATTACTGTTTTGGTCGTAAGATCTGAACTGTGGATGACACGCAATCGTTTTGTTTATGAAAACAAGAGGATTTGCTGGGGCTTCTTTCAAAAATCTGTTTTTAATCAGGTGATGGAGTACTCCAGGCGGCTCAAAGGGCACATGAACAATACAGTGGAGGACTTAAAGGTTTTGGATTTTTTTAAGGTCTCTCATAGAAAGGTGAAGTCGCTGGTACCAGTTGAGTTGTTGCTTTGATGTGGGATACTCCGGCTTTGGGAGAGTTGTTGCTTTGATGTGATGGTGCTGCTCGTGGGAATCCGGGCGTAGCTGGAGCTGGAGTTGTTGCAAGGGATCATGAGGCTAATGTGGTTGGAGCTATGATCATTGGTTTTGGTATAACCTCAAACTATCTTGCTGAAATCTACGAGATTATTATAGGGCTGGAATGGGATGTTCAATGGGTTTTTTGCGCGTTTGTATTCGATCGGATTCGAAGAGTGCAGTGTTGGCTTTTACTACTTCCAAACTGCCATGGTTTGTTTGGAAAAGGTGGAGGGACGTTTCTTCTATGTTTGAGGCTATTCGGTTTGTTCACACATATAAAGAAGTTAACTTTGCAGCGGATAATATGGCAAAAAGGGGTTGTGCTCTTTCTAATGAAGAAGGAAAACATTATACAGGGAGACCTGATTTTTTAAATTCAATTGAATATCCTAATGTATATTATTTTCGTTTCAAATAAATAACAAGTTTTTGGGGTTTTTTCGGACCTCTTTTCTTGCTGCTTGTTTTGCTTTGTAATTCTGCTATTTATTAATTCATTTTGGACTTACCAAAAAAAAAATTCAACTTTTTCTATTGGCATGCATTAGTTAAAACCTTTTCAACCTTTCTCTGGTAAAGGTTATTTTTGTTGTTGTTATTTTGTTCTTGCGAGAGGATGACAACACACTGGGGGAGAGTTCTTATTTGAACTTGCACTTAATGATATATCTTTCTGGGGATAAGAGGTTGCAGAATTTGAGGTAACAAATTTGTTAGTTAATCATTTTCCTGTTTAAGAAAATCCTGTTCATATTGCATATATTTTTGCTTTTGCTTAACAAAATTTCGGTACAATTGATATGTTCCATTATATTGTGTATGGATGTGTGTGTGATTCAACTGTTTACGAGTAAGAAAAAAACTGTGTCAATTTATTTGGTTTACCGTTTGGTATCTTCTTTATTGTTGGGTATCAAGTGTTTTTGCTTAACGAAATTCGGTGCAACTGCGGTGTTATAATGTTTATGTTTGTTTCAATTGCTTTTGGTTAAAAAATAATTGTGCAAGTCAATTTATTTTGGTTTGTATTTATTTTTTATGGCTTAACAAAATACGGGATCATTTTTTTAGTCCAAACTAATTCCGGATAAGAGAAACTGAGTTCATTCTGATCTTAATTAGACTTATCAAACCGGGGGATTCGATTATTCAAGTCTAATCGAATGCCTTGACAAGAAAGATTAGTTAACTAACCTTGTGTTTTTCTTATCTGAAGATAAAGGTCTAAGTTATTTTCTGAATAATTAAAGCCTGATGAGACAAATAAAGTTAATTATGATTTTTATTTTGGTTTTATCGAAATAAGCGATTGTACATACACAATCTGTTTAACAAGGGAATTAAGTTTATTAATCGATATGTTAAACTATTAGGGAAAATTGCTTCATGAAATTGTTTCCTTGATAACATATTAAAACTAAATTACTTGTAGTTTTGGTTTTAATATTGGCTATCTAAAGTGGTATGTGAAACCTTCGTGCTTAAATCGTATAGGTTGTTTACAAGTCTTTTAGATTTGTAAGATCCTTTCGGTCTCTATTTGCTCGAACTATTATCATTTTATGAAAAAAAGGGAGAGAAATATATGGAGTAAAAGAAGTGATTTTCAATCACTAAGGAAAAAACAATTGTGCTTAAACGTTATATCTAACGAAAGAGTAAAGCATTGACTAATGGGGAGAAACATATCATATTGTTGTTGTAGTAATTCTGACTACAAAAATGGGAATAACAAAGATGTTCGGATTGAATATTTACCTAGCTTACCTTTAGGGGGAGAAAACTATGTTGTTATTTAAATTCCAAAAACGACATTTATTGATTGAATATATACACGTTATTGTGATGTTGAAACTTGGAATCAAGCTATGTAAAATAAATTCTTTTGTAATTTGTTTATCCATATGTATACAAGTTATCATGTTGTTTCTAACACCTAAGGTCTGTGCTTTTATGAATAGACACTGTATAGATGTTTCCATCCACTCAGATTGGTTCCTCAACTCCTACAACCAAGATGCTTCCATCCACTTAGATTGGTTAGTGTCATCCTTAATAAGCATAAATTTCTAGGCTATGGAGTTTAGTTATTGCAACTAAAAAGTTTCTCCCATACCCGCAAACTTAAATCTAACATTGTCCTCAATGTTCTAAAGATAAAATTAAAAGCATGATGATAAGTGTGTAAACACGACATTTTTGCATCTCAATTTACAATTTTTAGTTCTCTATTTTGTACAATTTGATGGTTTTGTTTAGTTTTGCAGTGTTTGGCAAATTAAGATGGAGTGCGATAAAATGCCGGGACTTTGCACGTAAAATGATATAAATAGCCAATCTGACTATCTCAAGGAACTATCGTTATTGGTTCTTGGACCATAGTAGACAGAGCCAGTCAGGAAGCAAAAGAAGGAAGGCCCTGCTCCACATTTCCACACAACTCCACAAGATCCCCACACTCAATTACTCGTATGCATGCAATTATACTACACAAGGAAATAAAATTCATATATTTAATAATGGGAAGATATTTGTCAATGAAGAAATGAAGGAAAATAAGGGAAGAATGCTAAATGTCGACATCATAAAGGAAGATATAAAAAGTGAAAGAAATGATTTGACTAGTTTGGAAGTTTCCATTACATATTAGGAAGGAAATATGGAGGATTTGAAATTCATTTAACAAGTGAATCTAAACCAGCACACTCATGACCGTGCATGCAAGATTTGAAGAATTAATTAAAAATCCCACCACTATGGAAACTAAAGGAAGTGGTAGGCTATATAAAGAGGGGGGTCGTCAGTTTTGGAGGACTTACAAAAATTTTGGGAAGCTGCTCACGTTTTTCACTTTGGAGGCTTTTGTCTTTTCATTGATTTGTCCACTGTTTGGTGCTTGGTAAACTAAGAAAAAGAAGTGAATAAATCCATTGTAATCAAAATTAAGGCGAGTATTGCTTAGTTATATTGCTTGGCACCGAAACGGCTCCGTCTTGTAAGCATTTCTATTCAAATAAATATGATGGTTTATTTCTTTTCTTTCTTTAATTTTGCCATGGGTAGCTAAATTTCTATCTAGGATTAGAGAGGAAGTCCTACTATGTGTGCTAATATGTTTTGATTATTTTCTATAACAATTCTATTGGTCCTTATTCTCGATTTGTCACGATAATGATTTTCTTCATGTGCCCTATAATGCTTAAATAGTGACTTATATATTCTTTGTTAGAGACTAGCATTTAAAAGTGAAGAAGATTGTTAATTCTTTGAGAAAATATTTGTTTGAAAAGATTTATTTTCCGAGACGTATTATTTGTCCTAAATCGTCTTGTGTAATTTTGATATTGATTATTTTCTATAACAATTCTCTTGGTCCTTATTCTCGATTTATCAGGATAATGATTTTCTTTATGTGCCCTATAATGCTTAAATAGTGACTTATATATTCTTTGTTAGAGACTAGCATTTAAAAGTGAAGAAGATTGTTAATTCTTTGAGAAAAATAATTGTTTGAAAATATTTATTTTCCGAGACGTATTATTTGTCCTAAATCGTCTTGTGTAATTTTGAGAGAGTGTTATAGGGAATAGTTGCAATCATTTAGTATGCGTAGTAGTGATGGAATCTTGACATCCTAGACTGCTTTAATTGAATACAAGAATCATTTTTAGCAATTTTTATCTAGTAATCTTTTCTTAATTAGTCTTAAAAACTGAATCCTTAAAAAGAGTCCGAGAATCGAATTCCTTACTTCCACTGTAAAAACTACACCAGTTTTTGGCGCCGCCGACGCGGACTTGCCTTTAGGCTAGGTTTTAGATTTTTATCTTTTCTTTTTAGTGTTTTTAGTTTTTTTTTTGGTTTGTTTAGTTTAATTAAAAAAAATTTCTTTGATTTTACTTGGGTATTTTTCTTATTTTTATTGTGCAGGTAATATTCTTCATTTATTGTGGAATTGCCTACCAAAAGAGGTAATTAATTAAAACCAATTTTTTTTAATTCTTTTATATTTTATTTCCTTTTGTACATATTTCCTTTATTTTCTATTATTTATTTTTAAAAAAAAACACGCACACACCAATTGCATTTCGTCTGGCACCGATTTTAGGAAAACACGTGGTTTAGTACGGTGAACGCTCTGGGCGTTATCATCCGAAACACCACAAACCTCAACCCAGTACCTGTGACCAGTCTTTGACTGTAGGTATATTTTGTTGTAGGTAACCCAAGCTTACCTGAATTAGTGAACCCCAGCATTTGCATGTGCAAAATTTCTTGCTAAACACTGGTATTCTTGCTTGTGTATGCGACGTTGGAAACGAGTAGGAGATAGACTTGTAGAAAACAACCTTTTTAATTTGAGTCCGACCCGTTACACGGATTGAGGTGGTAATTCTATTTTTTTCGACATGGTTAGTGATGATGAATCCCCGCCGACCAAAACCCTTAGAGATAGGATGAACCCATCTAGAGTGGTACGTGACTCAGGAGTTGTTTTACCGTCTACTACTGTGAAATTTGACATTAAACCTGGGACATTTAGCATGCTTCGAAAATTTAGGGGAATATAGAATGAAAACCCATATACCCATATAAGAGACTTCGAGATGATTTGTGACACAATGAATTATCCGAACGTCACCAAAGATGTGCTTAGGTTGCGTTTGTTTTATTTTTCCCTAGAAGAGAGATTCAATGAGTGGTACCATTTGATTCCATCTAAAACAATCACCACCTGGGATGGCCTTGTAGAGGCCTTTGTTAAGAAGTTCTACCCACACCACAAGACTGCTGCTGTTAGGCAGTCTATCCAAACCTTTAAGCAGAAAATAGGTGAGAGCCTACGTGATTACATAGAAAGGTTTAATGAATTGTTATACCAATGCCCACACCATGGCTTTGAGAAAGGCCACATGGCCCAAATTTTATATGAGGGCCTAGATACTGAAACCAGAATGCAGGTAGAAACAATTAGTGGTGGAGAATTTACCCATCAAGACCCAGAGGTATGTTTTGACGAGTTTGTCGAGTTAGCTGATAAAATTAGACAATGGGCTTCAATGAGGGAGCCCGAAATAACTAGGAACCCTATCCATAGGGTCAATATAATCGATAATGGGTCTGATATCCTTAGGCGTCTAGAGGCCTTAGAGATGAACCAAGGGTCTAACCAAACTATAAGTTGTAACAGTGAGCCCAGAACCTATCCATGTACCATTTGTGATGATCAAAGTCATATTGGACCTCTTTTTCATTGAAGAATGCTATTGGAGACAAAAAAGATTTTGCAAGAGCGAGACTCCAACTGCTTAGCTTTCACCATGGACCCTGGCTTTGTATTTTTAGGGTTTTCATATTCTTCACGTGTTTTCTTCATCTTTGATCATCTTTTTTGATGATTAAAGATGGGGGAAACTTCTGATTCATCTACAAATCCTCATGGATTTAAAACTATGTCTTTTGTTGATTTAGTTAAGGGTAAAAAACCCTATGTGTTAACGGATTCAGATTTATTATCCCTCCCTGAAGCTTCTTTTTATCTTGATGAACCAGTGCTTGATTTACCAATAGAACTTACTCAAGAGGGTCGTCAGATTTTTCAGTTTAGTCTTATTGGAAGGCTGAATTTTAAAGGGTTGAAACTCAATGATGTACAAAAAGGTTTGGAAGAACAATGGGGTTTCGGTAATGGTAGATGCAAACTTGTTCCTATGACTAAAGGGTTTTTCATCATCAAGTTGATTTCTGCGGAGGATAAGGAGCGTGTCTGGCATGGGGATTCATGGAAGGTTCAGCAACAAACGCTTAGGGTTATGAATTTTTACCCTAATTTTGATCCGGAAAGGCAGAATACTTCTCATGCTTCAGTTTGGGTGAGTTTTCCTGGCTTATTCATTGAACTATGGACAAAAAGAATTCTATTATCTATTGCAAGAGTTCTGGGTAAGCCTATTTCTATAGACCAGAAAACTTTGGATCATGATGTTGGTAATTATGCCGCGGTATTGATTGATATTGATTTTACAAAGGCTATTCCTAAAAGAATTCGTTTGAAAGCAAACGGTAAGGAATTCTGGCAGTATGTTGAAATACAAGACTTATAGAACCTCAAGTTTTGTACTCACTGTAAGTTTATGGGTCATAAGTTTGAGAATTATCTTGTTGCTCGTAAGATTTTAGGAGGTTCTAATGCTGAAAAGAAATCTTCTAATGAAAATGTTAAGAATGGCAAAGTGGATAAAACTATCAAATATGTTTGGAAAGAGGTTCCTAAGAATCCCCATGCAAATCATGCAAATAAAGTTAAACCTATTGCTACTGATTCAAATAGTATAGACGTTATTTCAGCAAGGAAAGGTGTTCAGTCCGGGAAGGGGAATGTGACAGAAGTAGCAACAAATAGTAACTTTGTTTCTAAGGATACTCCAGTTCAAGAGTGTGATGAGGATACACTGTTGGAGGAAGAGCTTAATAACTCTTTTGTAGAATATAGGAAAGCACAGCTCAAACTGATCAAGTGTAAGAATGCTATTGCCGCGAGAAAAGATATTGCTGCACGAACTAAATATGCTACTTAAGTTAATGTAGTTGTTACGCAAGTTCAAATCGGGATAAGGCAAGAGTCAGGAAATAACGTGGAATCTGGCTTGGAGATTCAGCCAACTTCCGTGCCCAAAAAGAACACTGAGACCGTATCCAAGCATAATCAGGTAAGTTCCGTATCCAACTTGGTTTTGGAAACTCAGCAACAACCCGTTTCCAATGAAAACTCTGAGGTTATGTCCGCGCAATGTCATACTCAGGCCGTGAATATCTCTCATGGTCTGAATACAAAGCCAGGGTCCGTAGAAGACTCGGTTTTAGAATCTTCTTCAAAATAAGAGTCTGTGAATAAGAATATTCAGGCCAAGCAAGCTGATAATCAGGTCGTGAATAATTCTCAAGGCTTGATTGCTAAATCAGGGTCCTCGAAAGAGGATTGGACAAAATTAAAGGGTAAGAGCTCCCCAAACAAAGGTACTCCGTTTAAATTTAAATCTTTTGAAACTTCTTTTGTGGATGCGCTTTTTCAAACAGAATTAGTGGTGAATAACAAATATGGTGCCTTGGCATCTGAGTTAGGCCTTGCTAATGATTCTAGTAAGTCTTTGGTGGAGGAGGAACAAGATGATTCTAGTGACTCGGATAATAGTATGGGTTCAAAAGATTGGGGCGAAGTTGATGCAGATATTCTAGCAAGGAAACAAGCTAGAAAAGTGGCCAAGCAAGATGCGAAAATCATGGCTACGAATTCTAGGTCCAATGAAGAAAATCCTAGCCTAATCGGGTTGGACGAATGTGTTTTTGATATGAATAATATTTTGACAAATGAGGAACTAGAGGAGGCAAGCACCATTCAGATTGATGAAGTGCGTGCTAATTTCATTAGAGATTCATCCTTTAGAAAAGAGTATTTCAAGGAAAAAAAGGAGCAAATGGATAGAATGTCAACTAAGAAGAAAGCTCAATCTCCTATTAATCTTGTTCCGGGTGGTAATTATGCTTCTGATGAAAATGGAGAGGATTATGACTATGATGAAACCTATGATGATTATGAAGATGTTTACAAGGAGTCTTATGGAGACTATGATTTGACTCGAATTATTGCTGGTCTCATTCCACAGAAGAAGAAATTTAGAGTTGGAAATAAGGGACGAAAATGTTTTTAATTTTCTGGTTTTCTTCTTTTTGCATGTTTTTTCGTGTTTAGGAGCTTATTTTATGAGTTTTTAGAGTTTTTTGCCCCTTTGGTTTATGGGGGTGGGGAGGCCTAGAGCCTCCAATTTTGTAATTCTTGTAATTACGTTTTTTTGCTTTAATAAAACATTTTGACCTAGATAAAAAAAAACCTAACAAATTTCATCTATCTTGAATCAAATAGAAAGACAAAGCCAACACAAAAATAAAGAGTTCATAAAAATGTTGAATTTTATATACGTTAACTCAAAAAAGTCTATACATTTCGTTATAAGTCGGAAATTAATTTCTGAGACTAAATTGTAAACTAGATAAACTCATCTTTAACAGAAAAAGTTTGAAAAATATATTGTAATTACAATTAATATGTTCTAAGGCAATACGTCTTGTAAAAATTGCATTTCTATGTACGTTGATTCAAGAAAATATGAAGGAAGTCAAATGTCACAATATAAGAACGATGAAAGACCATGCAGAACTAATCCAAATCCTAAAAAATTCCATATATCTTGAATCAAATAGAAAGACAAAGGCAACACAAAAAGAAAGAGTTCATAAAAATGTTGAATTTAATATACGTTAACTCAAAAAAGTCTACACACTTCGTTATAAGTCGAAAATTGATTTTTGAGACTAAATTGTAAACTAGATAAACTCATCTTTAACTGAAAAAGTTTGAAAAATGTATTGTAATCACAAATAATATGTTCTAAGGCATTACGTCTACTAAAAATTGCATTTCTATGCACGTTGATTCAAGAAAATATGAAGGAAGTCAAATTTCACAATAAAAGAAGGATGAAAGACCATGCAGAACTAATCCAAATCCTAACAAATTTCATCTATCTTAAATCAAATAGAAAGAAAAAGCTAACACAAAAAGAAAGAGTTCATAAAAATGTTGAATCTTATATACGTTAACTCAAAAAAGTCTACACACTTCGTTATAAGTCGGAAATTGATTTTTGAGACTAAATTGTAAACTAGATAAACTCATCTTTAACTGAAAAAGTTTGAAAAATGTATTGTAATCACAAATAATATGTTCTAAGGAATTACGTCTACTAAAAATTGCATTTCTATGTACGTTGATTTAAGAAAATATGAAGGAAGTCAAATTTCACAATAGAAGAAGGTTGAAGGACCAAGCAGAACTAATCCCAATCCTAACGAATTTCATCTATCTTGAATCATATAGAAAGACAAAACCTATACAAAAATAAAGAGTTCATAAATATGTTGAATTTTATATACGTTAACTCAAAATAGTCTACACACTTCGTTATAAGTCGGAAGTTGAATTCTTAGACTAAATTGTATACTAGATAAATTCATCTTTAACAGAAAAAGTTTGAAAAATATATTATAATTACAATTAATATGTTCTAAGGTAATACCTCTAATAAAAATTTCATTTCTATGTACGTTGATTCAAGATAATATCAAAGAAGTCAAATTTCACAATAGAAGAAAGATGAAAGATCATGCAGAACTAATCCAAATCCTAACAAATTTCATCCATCTTGAATTAAATAGAAAGACAAATCCAACATAAAAAGAAAGAGTTCATAAAAATGTTGAATTTTTATATACGTTAACTCAAAAAAGTCCACACATTTCGTTATAAGTCGGAAATTGATTTCTGAGACTAAATTGTAAACTAAATAAACTCATCTTTAACAAAGAAAGTTTGAAAAATGTATTGTAATTATAATTAATATGTTATAAGGCAATACGTCTAGTAAAAATTGCATTTTTATGTATGTTGATTCAAGAAAATATGAAGGAAGTCAAATTTCACAATAGAAGAAAGATAAAAGACCATGCAGAACTAATCCAAATCCTAACAAATTTCATCTATCTTGAATCAAATAGAAAGAAAAATCCAACATAAAAAGAAAGAGTTCATAAAAATGTTGAATTTTATATACGTTAACTCAAAATAGTCTACACACTTCGTTATAAGTTGGAAGTTGAACTCTGAGACTAAATTGTATACTAGATAAATTCATCTTTAACAGAAAAAGTTTGAAAAATATATTATAATTACAATTAATATGTTCTAAGGTAATACCTCTAATAAAAATTTCATTTCTATGTACGTTGATTCAAGAAAATATCAAGGAAGTCAAATTTCACAATAGAAGAAGGATGAAAGACCATGCAGAACTAATCCAAATTCTAACAAATTTCATCTATCTTGAATCAAATAGAAATACAAAGCCAACACAAAAAGAAAGAGTTCATCAAAATGTTGAATTTCATATACGTTAACTCAAAAAAGTCTACACATTATGATATTTTCAAAATTAAACCTCATTATGATATTATTACTTCTTACCAAGAGGCAAAAAATCATATTGGTATTGTTAAGGATTTGTGGTTGGTAGTGAATTTGGTTGTGCGTTCAGAATTATGGTTCACTAGAAACAAAAAAGTGTATGAAAAGAAGAATCCTTATTGGTCTTTATTTCAAAAACGTGTTTTTAATTTGATGCAAGAATATTCAGTTCGAATGAAGAGTTTTATGCATAATTCTTTGGAAGACTTGAGAATTCTGGAGTTTTTTCGAGTTCGGCATAGAAAGGTGAAGTTTACTGATCCTAAGGAGTGTTTTTGGTTTCCTCCTAATGCTAATGAATTGCTTTTGTGCACGGATGGCGCCTCAAGAGGTAATCCAGGGGTGGCGGGAGCTGGTGTTGTTGCAAGGAATGCAAATTGTGAAGTGGTTGGTGCTATGTGTATTGGCTTGGGAGTTACTTCTAATTATTTGGCTGAATTGTATGGTATTATTGTGGGTATGGAGTGGGCAGTTCAGTGGGGATATGATTGCATTGTTATTAGATCAGATTCTACAAGTGTGTTGAAGGATTTGGAAGAAGATAACGTTCCTTGGTTTGCTAGGCAAAGATGGATGGAAGTTAAAGGTTTATATGGTTCAATTCGTTTTGAACATTCCTTTAGAGAGGCAAATTTTGCAGCTGATACCATGGCAAAGCGTGGTTGTTTATTAGAGGATGGGGTTGGTATTCATTTTGAAGGTCGCCCAGTTTTCTTAAGTTCAATTGAATTCCCAAATGTAATTTATTATCGTTTTAAATAGGTTTTAGGAGTTTTTGGGATCACATTGATCTCTTTTCTCCTATATCTATCTTGTAAATAACTTTTTTATCAATACAATTTCTTGACTTAGCAAAAAAAACTACACATTTCGTTATAAGTCGGAAATTGATTTCTGAGACTAAATTGTAAACTAGATAGACTCATCTTTAACAGAAAAAGCTTGAGAAATGTATTGTAATTACAATTAATATGTTCTAAGGCAATACGTCTAGTAAAAATTGCATTTCTATGTACGTTGATTCAAGAAAATATGAAGGAAGTCAAATTTCACAATAGAAGAAAGATGAAAGACCATGCAGAACTAATCCAAATCCTAAAAAATTTCATCTATCTTGAATCAAATAGAAAGACAAAGCCAGCATAAAAAGAAAGAGTTCATAAAAATATTGAATTTTATATACGTTAACTCAAAAAAGTCTACACATTTCGTTATAAGTCGGAAATTGATTTCTGAGACTAAATTGTAAACTAGATAAACTCATCTTTAACAGAAAAAGTTTGAAAAATGTATTGTAATCACAAATAATATGTTCTAAGGCAATACGTCTAGTAAAAATTGCATTTCTATGTACGTTGATTCAAGAAAATATGAAGGAAGTCAAATTTCACAATAGAAGAAGGATGAAAGACCATGCAGAACTAATCCAAATCCTAACAAATTTCATCTATCTTGAATCAAATAGAAAGACAAAGCCAACACAAAAATAAAGAGTTCATAAAAATGTTGAATTTTATATACGTTAACTCAAAAAAGTCTACACATTTCGTTATAAGTCGGAAATTAATTTCTGAGACTAAATTGTAAACTAGATAAACTCATCTTTAACAGAAAAAGTTTGAAAAATGTATTGTAATTACAATTATTGGAAAACCGATTGCTATTGATCAAAAGACATTGGATCATGATGTTGGAAACTATGCTGCGGTTCTGATTGATATTGACTTTTCTAAGTTGATTCCTAAAAGAATTCGCTTGAAGGCAAATGGAAAAGAGTTATGGCAGTATATTGAAATTCAAGACTTAGAGAATGTCAAATTCTGCACTCATTGTAAGTTTATGGGCCACAAATTTGAGAATTGCCTTGCTGAAAAGAAGTCACCTACTGTGAACATTAAGAATGGCAAAGAAGGAAAATCAATCAAATCTGTTTGGAAAGAATTTAGTGAAACTTCCCATGAAGGCCATGCAATTAACGTCAATAATGTGCAGGCTGGTAAGGAGAGTATAAATTTAGTTCATGAGGTTGTTGTTTATGATGATATTGTGAAGTCTTGGAACGTGATTATTGAATCAATTCATGAGAAGTCTGATGATAAACAACTAGAAGAGTAGCTCGAAAAAGCTTTTACTGAGTATCGTGAAGCTCAGATTAAGTTGATGAGATGTAAAAACAATATTTCAGCCAAAAAAGATCTTGCTTTACGTAATAATTTTGTCCATATTGACAGTGCAGATAGTAGACAAGGGAACTCTAGCAATCAAAGCCATTCCCGGACTACTCAGTTCGTGCAAACTAGGGAAGCTCTGCAAGAGTCCGTCCAAATTTAGGGAGATCAGTCCGTGCAAACTTTTAAAGCCCAGCAAGAGTCCGTGTCTAAAAAGAATTTGGAAGATATTCCAAATATTCAGTCTGTGACCAAGTATGATTCTGAGTTTATGTCCGTGACCAAGCAAAATCCAACGCCAAACTCAGTTACGGAAACTTCTTCAAATTCCGTGTCCAAGCAAAATCCAATGCCAAACTCTGTTATGGAAAAGGTTACGACCAGACCTGCGTTTATTTCTAAACCAGGGACACCTAAAGAGGATTGGAAAATAGTTATGGGTAAGAACTCCCCTAATAAAGGTACATCTTTTAAATTTAAATCTTTTGAAACTCCTTTTGTGGATGAGCTTTTTCAAACTGAACTTGTGGTGAATAACAAGTATGGTGCCCTAGCTTCTGAGTTAGGCCTTACTAATGATTCTAGTGAGGCTTTGGTAAAGGAAAAAAAAGCTGAGATCATTGCTATGAATTCAAAGTCTAATGAGGAAATTCGAAGCCGTGAGCATCACAAGGATATTCAAGCAGGGTTGGAGGAAAATGTTTTTCATCTAGATAATATTTTGTCTACAGAGGAACTAGATGAGGCAAGTGCTATTCAACTTGATGAAGTGCGTCCTAAATTCATTAGAGATCCAGCCTTTCGACGAGACTATTTAGAGGAAAAAAAGAAGAAAATGGATAGAATGTCAACAAAAAAGAATGTTCAATCTCCTATTAAGCTTGTTCCAGGTGGTAATTATGCTTCAGATGAAAATGAACAGGATTATAACAATGATGAAACTTATGATGATTATGAAGATGAATTCAAGAAGCACTATGATTTGACTCAAATAATTGATGATCTCATTCCCAAGAAGAGGAATTTTAGAGTTGGAAATAAGGGGTGAAAACGATTTTGATTTTATTCGTTTTCTTCTTTATGCTATTTTTTAGTGCTTAAGAGCTTATTTTATGAGTTTTTAGAGTTTTTTGCCCCTTTGGTTTATGGGGGTGTGGAGGCATAGCGCCTCCCATTTTGTAATTCTTGTAATTACGTTTTTTTGCTTTAATAAACCATTTTGACCTAGCAAAAAAAAAAAAAAAAAACAAGATTTCTGAGACTAAATTGTAAACTAGATAAACTCATCTTTAAAAGAAAAAGTTTGAAAAATGTATTGTAATTACAATTAATATGTTCCAAGGAAATACGTCTTGTAAAAATTGCATTTCTATGTACGTTGATTCAAGAAAATATGAAGGAAGTCAAATCTCACAATAGAAGAAGGATGAAAGACCATGCAGAACTAATCCAAATCCTAACAAATTTCATCTATTTTGAGTCAAATAAAAAGACAAAGGCAACACAAAAAGAAAGAGTTTATAAAAATGTTGAATTTAATATACGTTAACTCAAAAAAGTCTACACACTTCGTTATAAGTCGGAAATTGATTTCTGAGACTAAATTGTAAACTAGATAAACTCATCTTTAACTGAAAAAGTTTGAAAAATGTATTGTAATCACAAATAATATGTTCTAAGGCATTACGTCTACTAAAAATTGCATTTCTATGTACGTTGATTCAAGAAAATATGAAGGAAGTCAAATTTCACAATAGAAGAAAGATGAAAGATCATGCAGAACTAATCCAAATCCTAACAAATTTCATCCATCTTGAATTAAATAGAAAGACAAAGCCAACATAAAAAGAAAGAGTTCATAAAAATGTTGAATTTTATATACGTTAACTCAAAAAAGTCTACACATTTCGTTATAAGTCGGAAATTGATATCTGAGACTAAATTGTAAACTAGATAAACTCATCTTTAACAGAAAAAGTTTGAAAATGTATTGTAATTACAATTAATATGTTCCAAGGAAATACGTCTTGTAAAAATTGCATTTCTATGTACGTTGATTCAAGAAAATATGAAGGAAGTCAAATTTCACAATAGAAGGATGAAAGACCATGCAGAACTAATCCAAATCCTAACAAATTTCATCTATCTTGAATCAAATAGAAAGACAAAGGCAACACAAAAAGAAAGAGTTCATAAAAATGTTGAATTTAATATACGTTAACTCAAAAAAATCTACACACTTCGTTATAAGTCGGAAATTGATTTCTGAGACTAAATTGTAAACTAGATAAACTCATCTTTAACCGAAAAAGTTTGAAAAATGTATTGTAATCACAAATAATATGTTCTAAGGCATTACGTCTACTAAAAATTGCATTTCTATGCACGTTGATTCAAGAAAATAAAGGAAGTCAAATTTCACAATAGAAGAAGGATGAAAGACCATGCAGAACTAATCCAAATCCTAACAAATTTCATCTATCTTGAATCAAATAGAAAGACAAAGCTAACACAAAAAGAAAGAGCTCATAAAAATGTTGAATCTTATATACGTTAACTCAAAAAAGTCTACACACTTCATTATAAGTCGGAAATTGATTTCTGAGACTAAATTGTAAACTAGATAAACTCAAATTTAACAGAAAAAGTTTGAAAAATGTATTGTAATCACAAATAATATGTTCTAAGGAATTGCGTCTACTAAAAATTGCATTTCTATGTACGTTGATTCAAGAAAATATGAAAGAAGTCAAATTTCACAATAGAAGAAGGATGAAAGACCATGCATAACTAATCCAAATTCTAAAAAATTTCATCTATCTTGAATCAAATAGAAAGACAAAGCCAACACAAAAAGAAAGAGTTCATAAAAATGTTGACTTTTATATACGTTAACTCAAAAAAGTCTACACATTTCGTTATAAGTCGGAAATTGATTTCTGAGACTAAATTGTAAACTAGATAAACTCATCTTTAACAGAAAAAGTTTGAAAAATGTATTGTAATTACAATTAATATATTCTAAGGCAATACTTCTTGTAAAAATTGCATTTCTATGTACGTTGATTTAAGAAAATATGAAGGAAGTAAAATTTCACAATAGAAAAAGGTTGAAAGACCAAGCAGAACTAATCCAAATCCTAGCGAATTTCATCTATCTTGAATCAGATAGAAAGACAAAACCTATACAAAAATAAAGAGTTCATAAATATTTTGAATTTTATATACGTTAACTCAAAATAGTCTACACACTTCGTTATAAGTCGGAAGTTGAATTCTGAGACTAAATTGTATACTAGATAAATTCATCTTTAACAAAAAAAGTTTGAAAAATATATTATAATTACAATTAATATGTTCTAAGGTAATACCTCTAATAAAAATTTCATTTCTATGTACGTTGATTCAAGAAAATATCAAGGAAGCCAAATTTCACAATATAAGAAAGATGAAAGATCATGCAGAACTAGTCCAAATCCTAAGATATTTCATCCATCTTGAATTAAATAGAAAGACAAAGCCAACATAAAAAGAAAGAGTTCATAAAAATGTTGAATTTCATATACGTTAACTCAAAAAAGTCTACACATTTCGTTATAAGTCGGAAATTGATATCTGAGACTAAATTGTAAACTAAATAAACTCATCTTTAACAAAGAAAGTTTGAAAAATGTGTTGTAATAACAATTAATATGTTCTAAATCAATACGTCTAGTAAAAATTGCATTTTTATGTACGTTGATTCAAGAAAATATGAAGGAAGTCAAATTTCACAATAGAAGAAGGATGAAAGACCATGCAGAACTAATCCAAATTCTAAAAAATTCCATCTATCTTGAATCAAAAAGAAAGACAAAGCCAACACAAAAATAAAAAGTTAATAAAAATGTTGAATATTATATACGTTAACTCAAAAAAGTCTACACATTTCGTTATAAGTCGGAAATTGAATTCTGAGACTAAATTGTAAACTAGATAAACTCATCTTTAACAGAAAAAGTTTGAAAAATGTTTTGTAATTACAATTAATATGTTCTAAGGCAATACGTCTAGTAAAAATTGCATTTCTATGTACGTTGATTCAAGAAAATATGAAGGAAGTCAAATTTCACAATAGAAGAAGGATGAAAGACCATGCAGAACTAATCCAAATCCTAACAAATTTCATCTATCTTGAATCAAATAGAAATACAAAGCCAACACAAAAAGAAAGAGTTCATAAAAATGTTGAATTTTATATACGTTAACTCAAAAAAGTCTACACATCTCGTTATAAGTCGGAAATTAATTTCTGAAGCTAAATTGTAAACTATATAAACTCATCTTTAACAGAAAAAGTTTGAAAAATGTATTGTAATTACAATTAATATGTTCTAAGGCAATACGTCTTGTAAAAATTGCATTTCTATGTACGTTGATTCAAGAAAATATGAAGGAAGTCAAATTTCACAATAGAAGAAAGATGAAAGACCATGCAGAACTAATCCAAATCCTAAAAAATTTCATCTATCTTGAATCAAATAGAAAGACAAAGCCAACACAAAAAGGAAGAGTTCATAAAAATGTTGAATTTTATATACGTTAACTCAAAAAAGTCTACACATTTCGTTATAAGTCGGAAATTGATTTCTGAGACTAAATTGTAAACTAGATAAACTCATCTTTAACAAAAAAAAGTTTGAAAAATGTATTTTAATTACAATTAATATGTTCTAAGACAATACGTCTAGTAAAAATTGCATTTCTATGTACGTTGATTCAAGAAAATATGAAGGAAGTCAAATTTCACAATAGAATAAAGATGAAAGACCATGCAGAACTAATCCAAATCCTAACAAATTTCATCAATCTTGAAT
The DNA here is from genome assembly GCF_003573695.1 of Papaver somniferum. Lineage (NCBI taxonomy): Eukaryota > Viridiplantae > Streptophyta > Magnoliopsida > Ranunculales > Papaveraceae > Papaver > Papaver somniferum. The sequence continues at coordinate 177,614,527 of NC_039364.1, read as the reverse complement.
CAAATAGAAAGACAAAGCCAACATAAAAAGAAAGAGTTCATAAAAATGTTGAATTTTATATATAAGTTAACTCAAAATAGTCTACACACTACGTTATAAGTCGGAAGTTGAATTATGAGACTAAATTGTATACTAGATAAATTCATCTTTAACATAAAAAGCTTGAAAAATATATTATAATTACAATTAATATGTTCTAAGGTAATACCTCTAATAAAAATTTCCTTTCTATGTACGTTGATTCAAGAAAATATCAAGGAAGTCAAATTTCACAATAGAAGAAAGATGAAAGATCATGCAGAACTAATCCAAATCCTAACAAATTTCATCCATCTTGAATTAAATAGAAAAACAAAGCCAACATAAAAAGAAAGAGTTCATAAAAATGTTGAATTTTATATACGTTAACTCAAAAAAGTCTACACATTTCGTTATAAGTCGGAAATTAATTTCTGAGACTAAATTGTAAACTACATAAACTCATCTTTAACAGAAAAAGTTTGAAAAATGTATTGTAATTACAATTAATATGTTCTAAGGAAATACGTCTCGTAAAAATTTAATTTCTATGTACGTTGATTCAAGAAAATATGAAGGAAGTCAAATTTCACAATAGAAGAATGATGAAAGGCCATGCAGAACTAATCCAAATCCTAAAAAATTTCACCTATCTTGAATCAAATAGAAAGACAAAGCCAACACAAAAAGGAAGAGTTCATAAAAATGTTGAATTTTATATACGTTAACACAAAAAAGTCTACACATTTCGTTATAAGTCGGAAATTGATTTCTGAGACTAAATTGTAAACTAGATAAACTCATCTTTAACAAAAAAAAGTTTGAAAAATGTATTTTAATTACAACTAATATGTTCTAAGGCAATACGTCTAGTATAAATTGCATTTCTATGTACGTTGATTCAAGAAAATATGAAGGAAGTCAAATTTCACAATAGAAGAAAGATGAAAGACCATGCAGAACTAATCCAAATCCTAACAAATTTCATCTATTTTGAATCAAATAGAAAGACAAAGCCAACATAAAAAGAAAGAGTTCAAAAAAATGTTGAATTTTATATAGGTTAACTCAAAATAGTCTACACACTTCGTTATAAGTCGGAAGTTGAATTCTGAGACTAAATTGTATACTAGATAAATTCATCTTTAACAGAAAAAGTTTGAAAAATATATTATAATTACAATTAATATGTTCTAAAGTAATACCTCTAATAAAAATTTCATTTCTATGTACGTTGATTCAAGAAAATATCAAGGAAGACAAATTTCACAATAGAAGAAAGATGAAAGATCATGCAGAACTAATCCAAATCCTAACAAATTTCATCCATCTTGAATTAAATAGAAAGACAAAGCCAACATAAAAAGAAAGAGTTCATAAAAATGTTGAATTTTATATACGTTAACTCAAAAAAGTCTACACATTTCGTTATAAGTCGGAAATTGATTTCTGAGACTAAATTGTAAACTAGATAAACTCATCTTTAACAAAAAAAAGTTTGAAAAATGTATTTTAATTACAATTAATATGTTCTAAGACAATACGTCTAGTAAAAATTGCATTTCTATGTACGTTGATTCAAGAAAATATGAAGGAAGTCAAATTTCACAATAGAATAAAGATGAAAGACCATGCAGAACTAATCCAAATCCTAACAAATTTCATCAATCTTGAATCAAATAGAAAGACAAATCCAACATAAAAAGAAAGAGTTCATAAAAAGGTTGAATTTTATATATAAGTTAACTCAAAATAGTCTACACACATCGTTATAAGTCGGAAGTTGAATTCTGAGACTAAATTGTATACTAGATGAATTCATCTTTAACAGAAAAAGCTTGAAAAATATATTATAATTACAATTAATATGTTCTAAGGTAATACCTCTAATAAAAATTTCCTTTCTATGTACGTTGATTCAAGAAAATATCAAGGAAGTCAAATTTCACAATAGAAGAAAGATGAAAGATCATGCAGAACTAATCCAAATCCTAACAAATTTCATCCATCTTGAATTAAATAGAAAAACAAAGCCAACATAAAAAGAAAGAGTTCATAAAAATGTTGAATTTTATATACGTTAACTCAAAAAAGTTTACACATTTCCTTATAAGTCAGAAATTGATTTCTGAGACTAAATTGTAAACTAAATAAACTCATCTTTAACAAAAAAAAATTGAAAAATATATTGTAATTACAATTAATATGTTCTAAGGCAATACGTCTAGTAAAAATTGCATTTCTATGTACGTTGATTCAAGAAAATATGAAGGAAGTCAAATTTCACAATAGAAGAAGGATGAAAGACCATGCAGAACTAATCCAAATCCTAACAAACTTCATCTATATTGAATCAAATAGAAAGACAAAGCCAACACAAAAAGAAAGAGTTCATAAAAATGTTGAATTTTATATACGTTAACTCAAAAAAGTCCACACATTTCGTTATAAGTCGGAAATTAATTTTTGAGACTAAATTGTAAACTACATAAACTCATCTTTAACAGAAAAAGTTTGAAAAATGTATTGTAATTACAATTAATATGTTCTAAGGCAATACGTCTTGTAAAAATTTAATTTCTATGTACGTTGATTCAAGAAAATATGAAGGAAGTCAAATTTCACAATAGAAAAATGATGAAAGGCCATGCAGAACTAATCCAAATCCTAAAAAATTTCACCTATCTTGAATCAAATAGAAAGACAAAGCCAACACAAAAAGGAAGAGTTCATAAAAATGTTGAATTTTATATACGTTAACACAAAAAAGTCTACACATTTCGTTATAAGTCGGAAATTGATTTCTGAGACTAAATTGTAAACTAGATAAACTCATCTTTAACAAAAAAAAGTTTGAAAAATGTATTTTAATTACAATTAATATGTTCATAGGCAATACGTCTAGTAAAAATTGCATATTTATGTACGTTGATTCAAGAAAATATGAAGGAAGTCAAATTTCACAATAGAAGAAGGATGAAAGACCATGCAGAACTAATCCAAATTCTAACAAATTTCAACTATCTTGAATCAAATATAAATACAAAGCCAACAAAAAAATAAAGAGTTCATAGAAATGTTGAATTTTATATACGTTAACTCAAAAAAGTCTACACATTTCGTTATAAGTCGGAAATTGATTTCTGAGACTAAATTGTAAACTAGATAAACTCATCTTTAACCGAAAAAGTTTGAGAAATGTATTGTAATTACAATTAATATGTTCTAAGGCAATGCGTCTAGTAAAAATTGCATTTCTATGTACAATGATTCAAGAAAATATGAAGGATGTCAAATTTCACAATAGAAGAAAGATGAAAGACCATGCAGAACTAATCCAAATCCTAACAAATTTCATCTATCTTGAATCAAATAGAAAGACAAAGCCAACGCGAAAAGGAAGAGTTCATAAAAATGTTGAATTTTATATACGTTAACTCAAAAAAGTCTACACATTTCATTATAAGTCGGAAATTGATTTCTGAGACTAAATTATAAACTAGATAAACTCATCTTTAACTGAAAAAGTTTGGAAAATGTATTGTAATCACAAATAATATGTTCTAAGGCATTACGTCTACTAAAAATTGCATTTCTATGTACGTTGATTTAAAAAATATGAAGGAAGTCAAATTTTACAATAGAAGAAGGTTGAAAGACCAAGCAGAACTAATCCAAATCCTAACGAATTTCATCTATCTTGAATCAGATAGAAACACAAATCCAACACATAAAGAAAGAGTTCATAAAGATGTTGAATTTAATATACGTTAACTAAAAAAATTCTACACACTTTGTTATAAGTCGGAAATTGATTTCTGAGAATAAATTGTAAACTAGATAAACTCATCTTTAACAGAAAAAGTTTGAAAAATATATTGTAATTACAATTAATATGTTCTAAGGCAATACGTCTAGTAAAAATTGCATTTCTATGTTCGTTGATTCAAGAAAATATGAAGGAAGTCAAATTTCACAATATAAGAAGGATGAAAGACCATGCAGAACTAATCCAAATCCTAACAAATTTCATCTACCTTGAATCAAATAGAAAGACAAAGGCAACACAAAAAGAAAGAGTTCATTAAAATGTTGAATTTTATATACGTTAACTCAAAAAAGTCTACACACTTCGTTATAAGTCGGAAATTGATTTCTGAGTCTAAATTGTAAACTAGATAAACTCATCTTTAACTGAAAAAGTTTGGAAAATGTATTGTAATCACAAATAATATGTTCTAAGGCATTACGTCTACTAAAAATTGCATTTCTATGTACGTTGATTTAAGAAAATATGAAGGAAGTCCAATTTCACAATAGAAGACGGTTGAAAGACCAAGCAGAACTAATCCAAATCCTAACGAATTTCATCTATCTTGAATCAGATAGAAACACAAAGCCAACACATAAAGAAAGAGTTTATAAAAATGTTGAATTTAATATACGTTAACTAAAAAAAGTCTACACACTTTGTTATAAGTCGGAAATTGATTTCTGAAAATATATTGTAAACAAGATAAACTCATCTTTAACAGAAAAAGTTTGAAAAATGTATTGTAATTACAATTAATATGTTCTAAGGCAATACGTCTAGTAAAAATTGCATTTCTATGTTCGTTGATTCAAGAAAATATGAAGGAAGTCAAATTTCACAATAGAAGAAGGATGAAAGACCACGCAGAACTAATCAAAATCCTAACAAATTTCATCTATCTTGAATCAAATAGAAAGACAAAGCCAACATAAAAAGAAAGAGTTCATAAAAATGTTGAATTTTATATACGTTAACTCAAAAAAGTTTACACATTTCGTTATAAGTCGGAAATTGATTTCTGAGACTAAATTGTAAACTAGATAAACTCATCTTTAACAGAAAAAGTTTGAGAAATGTATTGTAATTACAATTAATATGTTCTAAGGCAATACGTCTAGTAAAAATTGCATTTCTATGTACGTTGATTCAAGAAAATATGAAGGAAGTCAAATTTCACAATGGAAGAAGGATGAAAGACCATGCAGAACTAATCCAAATCCTAAAAAATTTCATCTATCTTGAATCAAATAGAAAGACAAAGCCAACATAAAAAGAAAGAGTTCATAAAAATGTTGAATTTTATATATGTTAACTCAAAAAAGTTTACACATTTCGTTATAAGTCGGAAATTGATTTCTGAGACTAAATTGTAAACTAGATAAACTCATCTTTAACAGAAAAAGTTTGAAAAATGTATTGTAATTACAATTAATATGTTCCAAGGCAATACGTCTTGTAAAAATTACATTTCTATGTACGTTGATTCAAGAAAATATGAAGGAAGTCAAATCTCACAATAGAAGAAGGATGAAAGACCATGCAGAACTAATCCTAACAAATTTCATCTATCTTGAATCAAATAGAAAGACAAAGGCAACACAAAAAGAAAGAGTTTATAAAAATGTTGAATTTAATATACGTTAACTCAAAAAAGTCTATACACTTCGTTATAAGTCGGAAATTGATTTCTGAGACTAAATTGTTAACTAGATAAACTCATCTTTAACTGATAAAGTTTGGAAAATGTATTGTAATCACAAATAATATGTTCTAAGGCATTACGTCTACTAAAAATTGCATTTCTATGTACGTTGATTTAAGAAAATATGAAGGAAGTCAAATTTCACAATAGAAGAAGGTTGAAAGTCCAAGCAGAACTAATCCAAATCCTAACGAATTTCATCTATCTTGAATCAGATAGAAACACAAAGCCAACACATAAAGAAAGAGTTCATAAAAATGTTTAATTTAATATACGTTAACTAAAAAAATCTACACACTTTGTTATAAGTCGGAAATTGATTTCTGAGAATAAATTGTAAACTAGATAAACTCATCTTTAACAGAAAAAGTTTGAAAAATGTATTGTAATTACAATTAATATGTTCTAAGGCAATATGTCTAGTAAAAATTGCATTTCTATGTTCGTTGATTCAAGAAAATATGAAGGAAGTCAAATTTCACAATAGAAGAAGGATGAAAGACCATGCAGAACTAATCCAAATCCTAAAAAACTTCATCTATCTTGAATCAGATAAAAAGACAAAGCCAATACAAAAATAAAGAGTTCATAAACATGTTGAATTTTATATACGTTAACTCAAAATAGTCTACACACTTCGTTATAAGTCGGAAGTTGAATTCTGAGACTAAATTGTATACTAGATAAATTAATCTTTAACAGAAAAAGTTTGAAAAATATATTGTAATTACAATTAATATGTTCTAAGGTAATACCTCTAATAAAATTTCATTTCTATGTACGTTGGTTCTAGAAAATATCAAGGAAGTCAAATTTCACAATAGAAGAAAGATGAAAGATCATGCAGAACTAATCCAAATCCTAACAAATTTCATCTATCTTGAATAAATAGAAAGACAAAGCCAACATAAAAAGAAAGAGTTCATAAAAATGTTGAATTTTATATACGTTAACTCAAAATAGTCTACCCACTTCGTTATAAGTCGGAAATTGATTTCTGAGACTAAATCGTAAACTAGATAAACTAATATTTAACTGAAAAAGTTTGAAAAATGTATTGTAATCACAAATAATATGTTCTAAGGCATTACGTCTACTAAAAATTGCATTTCTATGTACGTTGATTCAAGAAAATATGAAGGAAGTCAAATTTCACAATAGAAGAAGGATGAAAGACCATGCAGAACTAATCCAAATCCTAACAAATTTCATCTATCTTGAATCAAATAGAAATACAAAGGAAACAAAAAAGAAAGAGTTCATAAAAATGTTGAATCTTATATACGTTAACTCAAAAAAGTCTACACACTTCGTTATAAGTCGGAAATTGATTTTTGAGACTAAATTGTAAACTAAATAAACTCAAATTTAAAAGAAAAAGTTTGAAAAATGTATTGTAATCACAAATAATATGTTCTATGGAATTACGTGTACTAAAAATTGCATTTCTATGTACGTTGATTTAAGAAAATATGAAGGAAGTCAAATTTCACAATAGAAGAAGGTTGAAAGACCAAGCAAAACTAATCCAAATCCTAACGAATTTCATCTATCTTGAATCAGATAGAAAGACAAAACCAATACAAAAATAAAGAGTTCATAAATATGTTGAATTTTATATACGTTAACTCAAAATAGTCTACACACTTCGTTATAAGTAGGAAGTTGAATTCTGAGACTAAATTGTAAACTAGATAAACTCATCTTTAAAAAAAAAAGTTTGAAAAATGTATTGTAATTACAATTAATATGCTCTAAGGTAATACGTCTAGTAAAAATTGCATTTCTATGTACGTTGATTCAAGAAAATATGAAGGAAGTCAAATTTCACCATAGAAGAAAGATGAAACACCATGCAGAACTAATCCAAATCCTAACAAATTTCATCTATCTTGAATCAAATAGAAAGACAAAGCCAACACAAAAAGAAAGAGTTCATAACAATGTTGAATTTTATATACGTTAACTCAAAAAAGTCTACACATTTCGTTATATTTCGGAAATTGATTTCTGAGACTAAATTGTAAACTAGATAAACTCATCTTTGACAGAAAAAGTTTGAAAAATGTATTGTAATTACAATTAATATGTTCTAAGGCAATACGTCTAGTAAAAATTGAATTTCTATGTACGTTGATTCAAGTAAATATGAAGGAAGTCAAATTTCACAATAGAAGAAGGATGAAAGACCATGCAAAACTAATCCAAATCCTAACAAATTTCATCTATCTTGAATCAAATAGAAAGACAAAGCCAACACAAAAAGAAAGAGTTCATAAAAATGATGAATTTAATATACGTTAACTCAAAAAAGCCTACACACTTCGTTATAAGTCGGAAATTGATTTCTGAGACTAAATTGTAAACTAGATAAACTCATCTTGAACTGAAAAAGTTTGAAAAACGTATTGTAATCACAAATAATATGTTCTAAACGTATTGTAATCACACTTCGTCTACTAAAAATTGCATTTCTATGTACGTTGATTCAAGAAAATATGAAGGAAGTCAAATTTCACAATAGAAGAAGGTTGAAAGACCAAGCAGAACTAATCCAAATCCTAACAAATTTCATCTATCTTGAATCAAATAGAAAGACAAAGCCAACACAAAAAGAAAGAGTTCATAAAAATGTTGAATTTTATATACGTTAACTCAAAAAAGTCTACACATTTCGTTATAAGTCGGAAATTGATTTCTGAGACTAAATTGTAAACTAGATAAACTCATCTTTAACAGAAAAAGTTTGAAAAATGTATTGTAATTACAATTAATATGTTCTAAGGCAATACGTCTAGTGAAAATTGCATTTCTATGTACGTTGATTCAAGAAAATATGAAGGAAGTCAAATTTCACAATAAAAGAAAGATGAAAGGCCATGCAGAACTAATACAAATCCTAACAAATTTCATCTATCATGAATCAAAGAGAAAGACAAAGCCAACACAAAAAGAAAGAGTTCATAAAAATGTTGAATTTTATATATGTTAACTCAAAAAAGTCTACACATTTCGTTATAAGTCGGAAATTGATTTCTGAGACTAAATTGTAAACTAGATAAACTCATCTTTAACAGAAAAAGTTTGAAAAATGTATTGTAATTACAATTAATATGTTCTAAGGCAATACATCTAGTAAAAATTGCATTTCTATGTACGTTGATTCAAGAAAATATGAAGGAAGTCAAATTTCACCATAGAAGAAAGATGAAACACCATGCAGAACTAATCCAAATCCTAACAAATTTCATCTATCTTGAATCAAATAGAAAGACAAAGCCAACACAAAAAGAAAGAGTTCATAAAAATGTTGAATTTTATATACGTTAACTCAAAAAAGTCTACACATTTCGTTATATTTCGGAAATTGATTTCTGAGACTAAATTGTAAACTAGATAAACTCATCTTTAACAGAAAAAGTTTGAAAAATGTATTGTAGTTACAATTAATATGTTCCAAGGCAATACGTCTTGTAAAAATTACATTTCTATGTACGTTGATTCAAGAAAATATGAAGGAAGTCAAATCTCACAATAGAAGAAGGATGAAAGACCATGCATAACTAATCCAAATCCTAACGAATTTCATCTATCTTGAATCACATAGAAAGACAAAACCAATACAAAAATAAAGAGTTCATAAATATGTTGAATTTTATATACGTTAACTCAAAATAGTCTACACACTTCGATATAAGTCGGAAGTTGAATTCTGAGACTAAATTGTAAACTAGATAAACTCATCTTTAAAAAAAAAAGTTTGAAAAATGTATTGTAATTACAATTAATATGTTCTAAGGCAATACGTCTAGTAAAAATTGCATTTCTATGTGCGTTGATTCAAGAAAATATGAAGGAAGTCAAATTTCACAATAGAAGAAGAATGAAACACCATGCAGAACTAATCCAAATCCTAACAAATTTCATCTATCTTGAATCAAATAGAAAGACAAAGCCAACACAAAAAGAAAGAGTTCATAAAAATGTTGAATTTTATATATGTTAACTCAAAAAAGTCTACACATTTCGTTATAAGTCGGAAATTGATTTCTGAGACTAAATTGTAAACTAGATAAACTCATCTTTAACATAAAAAGTTTGAAAAATGTATTGTAATTACAATTAATATGTTCCAAGGAAATACGTCTTGTAAAAATTACATTTCTATCTACGTTGATTCAAGAAAATATGAAGGAAGTCAAATCTCACAATAGAAGAAGGATGAAAGACCATGCAGAACTAATCCAAACCCTAACAAATTTCATCTATCTTGAATCAAATAGAAAGACAAAGGAAACACAAAAAGAAAGAGTTCATAAAAATGTTGAATTTAATATACGTTAACTCAAAAAAGTCTACACACTTCGTTATAAGACTGAAATCCATTTCTGAGACTAAATTGTAAACTAGATAAACTCATCTTTAACTGAAAAAGTTTGGAAAATGTATTGTAATTACAATTAATATGTTCTAAGGAATTACGGGTACCAAAAATTGCATTTCTATGTACGTTGATTTAAGAAAATATGAAGGAAGTCAAATTTCACAATGGAAGAAGGTTGAAAGACCAAGCAGAACTAATCCAAATCCTAACGAATTTCATCCATCTTGAATCACATAGAAAGACAAAACCAATACAAAAATAAAGAGTTCATAAATATGTTGAATTTTATATACGTTAACTCAAAATAGTCTACACACTTCGTTATAAGTCGGAAGTTGAATTCTGAGACTAAATTGTAAACTAGATAAACTCATCTTTAACAAAAAAAGTTTGAAAATTGTATTGTAATTACAATTAATATGTTCTAAGGCAATACGTCTAGTAAAAATTGCATTTCTATGTGCGTTGATTCAAGAAAATATGAAGGAAGTCAAATTTCACAATAGAAGAAGAATGAAACACCATGCATAACTAATCGAAATCCTAACAAATTTCATCTATCTTGAATCAAATAGAAAGACAAAGCCAACACAAAAAGAAAGAGTTCATAAAAATGTTGAATTTTATATATGTTAACTCAAAAAAGCCTACACATTTCGTTATAAGTCGGAAATTGATTTCTGAGACTAAATTGTAAACTAGATAAACTCATCTTTAACAGAAAAAGTTTGAAAAATGTATTGTAATTACAATTAATATGTTCCAAGGCAGTACATCTTGTAAAAATTACATTTCTATGTACGTTGATTCAAGAAAATATGAAGGAAGTCAAATCTCACAATAGAAGAAGGATGAAAGACCATGCAGAACTAATCCAAATCCTAACAAATTTCATCTATCTTGAATCAAATAGAAAGACAAAGGAAACACAAAAAGAAAGAGTTCATAAAAATGTTTAATTTAATATACGTTAACTCAAAAAAGTCTACACACTTCGTTATAAGTCTGAAATTGATTTCTGAGACTAAATTGTAAACTAGATAAACTCATCTTTAACAGAAAAAGTTTGAAAAATGTATTGTAATTACAATTAATATGTTCTAAGGCAATACGTCTAGTAAAAATTGCATTTCTATGTTCGTTGATTCAAGAAAATATGAAGGAAGTCAAATTTCACAATAGAAGAAGTATGAAAGACCATGCAGAACTAATCAAAATGCTAACAAATTTCATCTATCTTGAATCAAATAGAAAGACAAAGCCAACATAAAAAGAAAGAGTTCATAAAAATGTTGAATTTTATATACGTTAACTCAAAAAAGTCTACACATTTCGTTATAAGTCGGAAATTGATTTCTGAGACTAAACTGTAAACTAGATAAACTCATCTTTAACAAAAAAAATTTAAAAATGTATTGTAATTACAATTAATATGTTCTAAGGCAATACGTCTAGTAAAAATTGCATTTCTATGTGCGTTGATTCAAGAATATATGAAGGAAGTCAAATTTCACAAGGGAAGAAGGATGAAAGACCATGCAGAACTAATCCAAATCCTAACAAATTTCATCTATCTTGAATCAAATAGAAAGACAAAGCCAACATAAAAAGAAAGAGTTCATAAAAATGTTGAATTTTATATACGTTAACTCAAAAAAGTTTACACATTTCGTTATAAGTCGGAAATTGATTTCTGAGACTAAATTGTAAACTAGATAAACTCATCTTTAACAGAAAAAGTTTGAGAAATGTGTTGTAATTACAATTAATATGTTCTAAGGCAATACGTCTAGTAAAAATTGCATTTCTATGTACGTTGATTCAAGAAAATATGAAGGAAGTCAAATTTCACCATAGAAGAAAGATGAAAAACCATGCAGAACTAATCCAAATCCTAACAAATTTCATCTATCTTGAATCAAATAGAAAGACAAAGTCAACACAAAAAGAAAGAGTTCATAAAAATGTTGAATTTTATATACGTTAACTCAAAAAAGCCTACATATTTCGTTATAAGTCGGAAATTTATTTCTGAGACTAAATTGTAAACTAGATAAACTCATCTTTAACTGAAAAAGTTTGGAAAATGTATTGTAATCACAAATAATATGTTCCAAGGCAATACGTCTTGTAAAAATTACATTTCTATGTACGTTGATTCAAGAAAATATGAAGGAAGTCAAATTTCACAATATAAGAAGGATGAAAGACCATGCAGAACTAATCCAAATCCTAACGAATTTCATCTATCTTGAATCAGATAGAAACACAAAGCCAACACATAAAGAAAGAGTTCATAAAAATGTTGAATTTAATATACGTTAACTAAAAAAAGTCTACACACTTTGTTATAAGTCGGAAATTGATTTCTGAGAATAAATTGTAAACTAGATAAACTCATCTTTAACAGAAAAAGTTTGAAAAATGTATTGTAATTACAATTAATATGTTCTAAGGCAATACGTCTAGTAAAAATTGCATTTCTATGTTCGTTGATTCAAGAAAATATGAAGGAAGTCAAATTTCACAATAGAATAAGTATGAAAGACCACGCAGAACTAATCAAAATCCTAACAAATTTCATCTATCTTGAATCAAATAGAAAGACAAAGCCAACATAAAAAGAAAGAGTTCATAAAAATGTTGAATTTTATATACGTTAACTCAAAAAAGTTTACACATTTCGTTATAAGTCGGAAATTGATTTCTGAGACTAAATTGTAAACTAGATAAACTCATCTTTAACAGAAAAAGTTTGAAAAATGTATTGTAATTACAATTAATATGTTCTAAAGCAATACATCTAGTAAAAATTGCATTTCTATGTACGTTGATTCAAGAAAATATGAAGGAAGTCAAATTTCACAATAGAAGAAGGATGAAAGACCATGCAGAACTAATCTAAATCCTAACAAATTTCATCTATCTTGAATCAAATAGAAAGACAAAGCTAACACAAAAAGAAAGAGTTCATAAAAAATGTTGAATTTTATATACGTTAACTCAAAAAAGTCTACACATTTCGTTATAAGTCGGAAATTGATTTCTGAGACTAAATTCTAAACTAGATAAACTCATCTTTAACATAAAAAGTTTGAAAAATGTATTGTAATTACAATTAATATGTTATAAGGCAATACGTCTAGTAAAAATTGCATTTCTATGTACGTTGATTCAAGAAAATATGAAGGAAGTCAAATTTCACAATAGAAGAAGAATGAAAGACCATGCAAAACTAATCCAAATCCTAACAAATTTCATCTATCTTGAATCAAATAGAAAGACAAAGCCAACACAAAAAGAAAGAGTTCATAAATATGTTGAATTTTATATACGTTAACTTAAAAAAGTCTACACATTTCGTTATAAGTCTGAAATTGATTTCTGAGACTAAATTGTAAACTAAATAAACTCATCTTTAACATAAAAAGTTTGAAAAATGTATTGTAATTACAATTAATATGTTCTAAGGCAATACGTCTAGTAAAAATTGCATTTCTATGTACGTTGATTCAAGAAAATATGAATGAAGTCAAAATTCACAATAGAAGAAGGATGAAAGACCATGCACAACTAATCCAAATCCTAACAAATTTCATCTATTTTGAATCAAATAGAAAGACAAAGCCACCACAAAAAGAAAGAGTTCATAAATATGTTGAATTTTATATACTTTAACTCAAAAAAGTCTACACATTTAGTTATAAGTCGGAAATTGATTTCTGAGACTAAATTGTAAACTAGATAAACTCATCTTTAACAGAAAAAGTTTGAAAAATTTATTGTAATTACAATTAATATGTTCTAAGGCAATACGTCTTTTAAAAATTGCATTTATATGTACGTTGATTCAAGAAAATATGAAGGAAGTCAAAATTCACAATAGAAGAAGGATGAAAGACCATGCACAACTAATCCAAATCCTAACAAATTTCATCTATCTTGAATCAAATAGAAAGACAAAGCCACCACAAAAAGAAAGAGTTCATAAATATGTTGAATTTTATATACGTTAACTTAAAAAAGTCTACACATTTCGTTATAAGTCGGAAATTGATTTCTGAGACTAAATTGTAAACTAGATAAACTCATCTTTAACAGAAAAAGTTTGAAAAATGTATTGTAATTACAATTAATATGTTATAAGGCAATACGTCTAGTAAAAATTGCATTTCTATGTACGTTGATTCAAGAAAATATGAAGGAAGTCAAATTTCACAATAGAAGAAAGATGAAAGACCATGCAGAACTAATCCAAATCCTAACAAATTTCATCTATCTTGAATCAAATAGAAAGACAAAGTCAATATAAAAAGAAAGAGTTCATTAAAATGCTGAATTTTATATACGTTAACTCGAAAAAGTCTACACATTTCGTTATAAGTCGGAAATTGATTTCTGAGACTAAATTGTAAACTAGATAAACTTATCTTTAACAGAAAAAGTTTGAAAAATGTATTGTAATTATAATTAATATGTTCTAAGGCAATACGTCTAGTAAAAATTGCATTTCTATGTACGTTGATTCAAGATAACATAAAGGAAGTCACATTTCACAATAGAAGAAGGATGAAAGACCATGCAGAACTAATCCAAATCCTAACAAATTTCATCTATCTTGAATCAAATAGAAAGACAAAGCCAATATAAAAAGAAAGAGTTCATAAAAATGTTGAATTTTACATACGTTAACTCGAAAAAGTCTACACATTTCGTTATAAGTCGGAAATTGATTTCTGAGACTAAATTGTAAACTAGATAAACTCATCTTTAACATAAAAAGTTTGAAAAATATATTGTAATTACAATTAATATGTTCTAAGGCAATACGTCTAGTAAAAATTGCATTTCTATGTACGTTGATTCAAGAAAATATGAAGGAAGTCAAATTTCACAATAGAAGAAAGATGAAACACCATGCAGAACTAATCCAAATCCTAACAAATTTCATCTATCTTGAATCAAATAGAAAGACAAAGCCAACACAAAAAGAAAGAGTTCATAAAAATGTTGAATTTTATATACGTTAACTCAAAAAAGTCTACACATTTCGTTATATTTCGGAAATTGATTTCTGAGACTAAATTGTAAACTAGATAAACTCATCTTTAACAGAAAAAGTTTGAAAAATGTATTGTAGTTACAATTAATATGTTCCAAGGCAATACGTCTTGTAAAAATTACATTTCTATGTACGTTGATTCAAGAAAATATGAAGGAAGTCAAATTTCACAATAGAAGAAGGATGAAAGACCATGCAGAACTAATCAAAATCCTAACAAATTTCATCTATCTTGAATCAAATAGAAATACAAAGCCAACATAAAAAGAAAGAGTTCATAAAAATGTTGAATTTTATATACGTTAACTCAAAAAAGTCTACACATTTCGTTATATGTCGGAAATTGATTTCTGAGACTAAATTGTAAACTAGATAAACTCATCTTTAACAGAAAAAGTTTGAAAAATGTATTGTAATTACAATTAATATGTTCCAAGGCAATACGTCTTGTAAAAATTACATTTCTATGTACGTTGATTCAAGAAAATATGAAGGAAGTCAAATCTCACAATAGAAGAAGGATGAAAGACCATGCAGAACTAATCCAAATCCTAACGAATTTCATCTATCTTGAATCACATAGAAAGACAAAACCAATACAAAAATAAAGAGTTCATAAATATGTTGAATTTTATATACGTTAACTCAAAATAGTCTACACACTTCGTTATAAGTCGGAAGTTGAATTCTGAGACTAAATTGTAAACTAGATAAACTCATCTTTAACAAAAAAAGTTTGAAAAATGTATTGTAATTACAATCAATATGTTCTAAGGCAATACCTCTAGTAAAAATTGCATTTCTATGTGCGTTGATTCAAGAAAATATGAAGGAAGTCAAATTTCACAATAGAAGAAGAATGAAACACCATGCAGAACTAATCCAAATCCTAAAAAATTTCATCTATCTTGAATCAAATAGAAAGACAAAGCCAACACAAAAAGAAAGAGTTCATAAAAATGTTGAATTTTATATATGTTAACTCAAAAAAGTCTACACATTTCGTTATAAGTCGGAAATTGATTTCTGAGACTAAATTGTAAACTAGATAAACTCATCTTTAACAGAAAAAGTTTTAAAAATGTATTGTAATTACAATTAATATGTTCTAAGGCAATACGTCTAGTAAAAATTGCATTTCTATGTACGTTGATTCAAGAAAATATGAAGGAAGTCAAATTTCACAATAGCAAAGGATGAAAGACCATGCAAAACTAATCCAAATCCTAACAAATTTCATCTATCTTGAATCAAATAGAACGACAAAGCCAACACAAAAAGAAAGAGTTCATAAAAATGTTGAATTTAATATACGTTAACTCAAAAAAGTCTACACACTTCGTTATAAGTCAGAATTTCTGAGACTAAATTGTAAACTAGATAAACTCCTCTTAAACAGAAAAAGTTTGAAAAATGTATTGTAATCACAAATAATATGTTCTAAGGCATTACGTCTACTAAAAATTGCATTTCTATGTACGTTGATTCAAGAAAATATGAAGGAAGTCAAATTTCACAATAGAAAAGGATGAAAGACCATGCAAAACTAATCCAAATCCTAACAAATTTCATCTATCTTGAATCAAATAGAAAGACAAAGCCAACACAAAAAGAAAGAGTTCATAAAAAAGTTGAATTTAATATACGTTAACTCAAAAAAGTCTACACACTTCGTTATAAGTCGGAATTTCTGAGACTAAATTGTAAACTAGATAAACTCATCTTTAACTGAAAAAGTTTGAAAAATGTATTGTAATCACAAATAATATGTTCTAAGGCATTACGTCTACTAAAAATTGCATTTCTATGTGCGATGATTCAAGAAAATATGAAGGAAGTCAAATTTCACAATAGAAGAAGGATGAAAGACCATGTAGAACTATTTCAAATCCTAACAAATTTCATCTATCTTGAATCAAATAGAAAGACAAAGCCAACACAAAAAGAAAGAGTTCATAAAAATGTTGAATTTTATATATGTTAACTCAAAAAAGTCTACACATTTCGTTATAAGTCGGAAATTGATTTCTGAGACTAAATTGTAAACTAGATAAACTCATCTTTAAGAGAAAAAGTTTGAAAAATGTATTGTAATTACAATTAATATGTTCTAAGGCAATACGTCTAGTAAAAATTGCATTTCTATGTACGTTGATTCATGAAAATATGAAGGAAGTCAAATTTCACAATAGAAGAAGGATGAAAGACCATGCAGAACTAATCCAAATCCTAACAAATTTCATCTATCTTGAATCAAATAGAAAGACAAAGCCAACACAAAAAGAAAGAGTTCATAAGATTGTTGAATTTTATATACGTTAACTCAAAAAAGTCTACACATTTCGTTAAAAGTCGGAAATTGATTTCAGAGACTAAATTGTAAACTAGATAAACTCATCTTTAACAGAAAAAGTTTGAAAAATGTATTGTAATTACAATTAATATGTTCTAAGGCAATACGTCTAGTAAAAATTGCATTTCTATGTACGTTGATTCAAGAAAATAAGAAGGAAGTCAAATTTCACAATAGAAGAAGGATGAAACACCATGCAGAACTAATCCAAATCCTAACAAATTTCATCTATCTTGAATCAAATAGAAAGACAAAGCCAACATAAAAAGAAAGAGTTCATAAAAATGTTGAATTTTATATACGTTAACTCAAAAAAGTCTACACATTTCGTTATAAGTCGGAAATTGAATTCTGAGACTAAATTGTAAACTAGATAATCTTTAACAAAAAAAAGTTTGAAAAATGTATTGTAATTACAATTAATATGTTCTAAGGCAATACGTCTAGTAAAAATTGCATTTCTATGTGCGTTGATTCAAGAAAATATGAAGGAAGTCAAATTTCACAATAGAAGAAGAATGAAACACCATGCAGAACTAATCCAAATCCTAACAAATTTCATCTATCTTGAATCAAATAGAAAGACAAAGACAACACAAAAAGAAAGAGTTCATAAAAATGTTGAATTTTATATATGTTAACTCAAAAAAGTCTACACATTTCGTTATAAGTCGGAAATTGATTTCTGAGACTAAATTGTAAACTAGATAAACTCATCTTTAACAGAAAAAGTTTGAAAAATGTATTGTAATTACAATTAATATGTTCCAAGGCAATACGTCTTGTAAAAATTACATTTCTATCTACGTTGATTCAAGAAAATATGAAGGAAGTCAAATCTCACAATAGAAGAAGGATGAAAGACCATGCAGAAATAATCCAAATCCTAACAAATTTCATCTATCTTGAATCAAATAGAAAGACAAAGGAAACACAAAAAGAAAGAGTTCATAAAAATGTTGAATTTAATATACGTTAACTCAAAAAAGTCTACACACTTCGTTATAAGACTGAAATTGATTTCTGAGACTAAATTGTAAACTAGATAAACTCATCTTTAACTGAAAAAGTTTGGAAAATGTATTGTAATTACAATTAATATGTTCTAAGGAATTACGTGTACCAAAAATTGCATTTCTATGTACGTTGATTCAAGAAAATATGAAGGAAGTCAAATTTCACAATAGAAGAAGGATGAAAAACCATGCAGAACTAATCCAAATCCTAACAAATTTCATCTATCTTGAATCAAATAGAAATACAAAGCCAACATAAAAAGAAAGAGTTCATAAAAATGTTGAATTTTATATACGTTAACACAAAAAAGTCTACACATTTCGTTATATTTCGGAAATTGATTTCTGAGACTAAATTGTAAACTAGATAAACTCATCTTTAACAGAAAAAGTTTGAAAAATGTATTGTAGTTACAATTAATATGTTCCAAGGAAATACGTCTTGTAAAAATTACATTTCTATGTACGTTGATTCAAGAAAATATGAAGGAAGTCAAATTTCACCATAGTAGAAACATGAAACACCATGCAGAACTAATCCAAATCCTAACAAATTTCATCTATCTTGAATCAAATAGAAAGACAAAGCCAACACAAAAAGAAAGAGTTCATAAAAATGTTGAATTTAATATACGTTAACTCAAAAAAGTCTACACACTTCGTTATAAGTCGAAAATTGATTTCTGAGACTAAATTGTAAACTAGATAAACTCATCTTTAACTGAAAAAGTTTGGAAAATGTATTGTAATCACAAATAATATGTTCTAAGGCATTACGTCTACTAAAAAT
This sequence comes from Papaver somniferum, assembly GCF_003573695.1. Classification (NCBI taxonomy): domain Eukaryota; kingdom Viridiplantae; phylum Streptophyta; class Magnoliopsida; order Ranunculales; family Papaveraceae; genus Papaver; species Papaver somniferum. The sequence goes on along the minus strand of NC_039364.1, from coordinate 177,595,388 downwards.
TGCATTTCTATGTACGTTGATTTAAGAAAATATGAAGGAAGTCCAATTTCACAATAGAAGAAGGTTGAAAGACCAAGCAGAACTAATCCAAATCCTAACGAATTTCATCTATCTTGAATCAGATAGAAACACAAAGCCAACACATAAAGAAAGAGTTCATAAAAATGTTGAATTTAATATACGTTAACTAAAAAAAGTCTACACACTTTGTTATAAGTCGGAAATTGATTTCTGAGAATAAATTGTAAACTAGATAAACTCATCTTTAACAGAAAAAGTTTGAAAAATGTATTGTAATTACAATTAATATGTTCTAAGGCAATACATCTAGTAAAAATTGCATTTCTATGTTCGTTGATTCAAGAAAATATGAAGGAAGTCAAATTTCACAATAGAAGAAGGATGAAAGACCATGCAGAACTAATCAAAATCCTAACAAATTTCATCTATCTTGAATCAAATAGAAAGACAAAGCCAACATAAAAAGAAAGAGTTCATAAAAATGTTGAATTTTATATACGTTAACTCAAAAAAGTCTACACATTTCGTTATAAGTCGGAAATTGATTTCTGAGACTAAACTGTAAAATAGATAAACTCATCTTTAACAAAAAAAATTTAAAAATGTATTGTAATTACAATTAATATGTTCTAAGGCAATACGTCTAGTAAAAATTACATTTCTATGTGCGTTGATTCAAGAAAATATGAAGGAAGTCAAATTTCACAATGGAAGAAGGATGAAAGACCATGAAGAACTAATCCAAATCCTAACAAATTTCATCTATCTTGAATCAAATAGAAAGACAAAGCCAACATAAAAAGAAAGAGTTCATAAAAATGTTGAATTTTATATACGTTAACTCAAAAAAGTTTACACATTTCGTTATAAGTCGGAAATTGATTTCTGAGACTAAATTGTAAATTAGATAAACTCATCTTTAACAGAAAAAGTTTGAAAAATGTATTGTAATTACAATTAATATGTTCTAAGGCAATACATCTAGTAAAAATTGCATTTCTATGTACGTTGATTCAAGAAAATATGAAGGAAGTCAAATTTCACAATAGAAGAAGGATGAAAGACCATGCAGAACTAATCAAAATCCTAACAAATTTCATCTATCTTGAATCAAATAGAAATACAAAGCCAACATAAAAAGAAAGAGTTCATAAAAATGTTGAATTTTATATACGTTAACTCAAAAAAGTCTACACATTTCGTTATAAGTCGGAAATTGATTTCTGAGACTAAACTGTAAACTAGATAAACTCATCTTTAACAAAAAAAATTTAAAAATGTATTGTAATTACAATTAATATGTTCTAAGGCAATACGTCTAGTAAAAATTGCATTTCTATGTGCGTTGATTCAAGAAAATATGAAGGAAGTCAAATTTCACAATGGAAGAAGGATGAAAGACCATGCAGAACTAATCCAAATCCTAACAAATTTCATCTATCTTGAATCAAATAGAAAGACAAAGGCAACATAAAAAGAAAGAGTTCATAAAAATGTTGAATTTTATATACGTTAACTCAAAAAAGTTTACACATTTCGTTATAAGTCGGAAATTGATTTCTGAGACTAAATTGTAAACTAGATAAACTCATCTATAACAGAAAAAGTTTGAGAAATGTATTGTAATTAAAATTAATATGTTCTAAGGCAATACGTCTAGTAAAAATTGCATTTCTATGTACGTTGATTCAAGAAAATATGAAGGAAGTCAAATTTCACCATAGTAGAAACATGAAACACCATGCAGAACTAATCCAAATCCTAACAAATTTCATCTATCTTGAATCAAATAGAAAGACAAAGCCAACACAAAAAGAAAGAGTTCATAAAAATGTTGAATTTTATATACGTTAACTCAAAAAAGTCTACACATTTCGTTATATTTCGGAAATTGATTTCTGAGACTAAATTGTAAACTAGATAAACTCATCTTTAACAGAAAAAGTTTGAAAAATGTATTGTAGTTACAATTAATATGTTCCAAGGAAATACGTCTTGTAAAAATTACATTTCTATGTACGTTGATTCAAGAAAATATGAAGGAAGTCAAATCTCACAATAGAAGAAGGATGAAAGACCATGCAGAACTAATCCAAATCCTAACAAATTTCATCTATCTTGAATCAAATAGAAAGACAAAGCCAACATATAAAGAAAGAATTTATAAAAATGTTGAATTTAATATACGTTAACTTAAAAAAGTCTACACACTTCGTTATAAGTCGGAAATTGATTTCTGAGACTAAATTGTAAACTAGATAAACTCATCTTTAACTGAAAAAGTTTGGAAAATGTATTGTAATCACAAATAATATGTTCTAAGGCATTACGTCTACTAAAAATTGCATTTCTATGTACGTTGATTTAAGAAAATATGAAGGAAGTCAAATTTCACAATAGAAGAAGGTTGAAAGACAAGGCAGAACTAATCCAAATCCTAACGAATTTCATCTATCTTGAATCAGATAGAAACACAAAGCCAACACGTAAAGAAAGAGTTCATAAAAATGTTGAATTTAATATACGTTAACTAAAAAAAGTCTACACACTTTGTTATAAGTCGGAAATTGATTTCTGAGAATAAATTGTAAACTAGATAAACTCATCTTTAACAGAAAAAGTTTGAAAAATGTATTGTAATTACAATTAATATGTTCTAAGGCAATACGTCTAGTAAAAATTGCATTTCTATATTCGTTGATTCAAGAAAATATGAAGGAAGTCAAATTTCACAATAGAAGAAGGATGAAAGACCATGCAGAACTAATCCAAATCCAAAAAAATTTCATCTGTCTTGAATCAGATAGAAAGACAAAGCCAATACAAAAATAAAGAGTTCATAAATATGTTGAATTTTATATACGTTAACTCAAAATAGTCTACACACTTCGTTATAAGTCGGAAGTTGAATTCTGAGACTAAATTGTATACTAGATAAATTCATCTTTAACAGAAAAAGTTTGAAAAATATATTGTAATTAAAATTAATATGTTCTAAGGTAATACCTCTAATAAATTTCATTTCTATGTACGTTGGTTCTAGAAAATATCAAGGAAGTCAAATTTCACAATAGTAGAAAGATGAAAGATCATGCAGAACTAATCCAAATCCTAACAAATTTCATCTATCTTGAATAAATGGAAAGACAAAGCCAACATAAAAAGAAAGAGTTCATAAAAATGTTGAATTTTATATACGTTAACTCAAAATAGTCTACCCACTTCGTTATAAGTCGGAAATTGATTTCTGAGACTAAATTCTAAACTAGATAAACTCATCTTTAACTAAAAAAGTTTGAAAAATGTATTGTAATCACAAATAATATGTTCTAAGGCATTACGTCTACTAAAAATTGCATTTCTATGTACGTTGATTCAAGAAAATATGAAGGAAGTCAAATTTCACAATAGAAGAAGGATGAAAGACCATGCAGAACTAATCCAAATCCTAACAAATTTCATCTATCTTGAATCAAATAGAAAGACAAAGGAAACACAAAAAGAAAGAGTTCATAAAAATGTTGAATCTTATATACGTTAACTCAAAAAAGTCTACACACTTCGTTATAAGTCGGAAATTGATTTTTGAGACTAAATTGTAAACTAGATAAACTCAAATTTAAAAGAAAAAGTTTGAAAAATGTATTGTAATCACAAATAATATGTTCTATGGAATTACGTGTACTAAAAATTGCATTTCTATGTACGTTGATTTAAGAAAATATGAAGGAAGTCAAATTTCACAATAGAAAAAGGTTGAAAGACCAAGCAAAACTAATCCAAATCCTAACGAATTTCATCTATCTTGAATCAGATTGAAAGACAAAGCCAACACATAAAGAAAAAGTTCTTAAAAATGTTGAATTTAATATACGTTAACTCAAAAAGTCTACACACTTTGTTATAAGTCGTAAATTGATTTCTGAGAATAAATTGTAAATTAGATAAACTCATCTTTAATAGAAAAAGTTTGAAAAATGTATTGTAATTAAAATTAATATGTTCTAAGGCAATACGTCTAGTAAAAAATGCATTTCTATGTTCGTTGATTCAAGAAAATATGAAGGAAGTCAAATTTCACAATAGAAGAAGGATGAAAGACCATGCGGAACTAATCCAAATCCTAACAAATTTCATCTATCTTGAATCAGATAGAAAGACAAAGCCAATACAAAAATAAAGAGTTCATAAATATGTTGAATTTTATATACGTTAACTCAAAATAGTCTACACACTTCGTTATAAGTCGGAAGTTGAATTCTGAGACTAAATTGTATACTAGATAAATTCATCTTTAACAGAAAAAGTTTGAAAAATATATTGTAATTACAATTAATATGTTCTAAGGTAATACCTCTAATAAAATTTCATTTCTATGTACGTTGGTTCAAGAAAATATAAAGGAAGTCAAATTTCACAATAGAAGAAAGATGAAAGATCATGCAGAACTAATCCAAATCCTAAAAAATTTCATCTATCTTGAATAAATAGAAAGACAAAGCCAACATAAAAATAAAGAGTTCATAAAAATGTTGAATTTTATATACGTTAACTCAAAATAGTCTACCCACTTCGTTATAAATCGGAAATTGATTTCTGAGACTAAATTGTAAACTACATAAACTCATCTTTAACTGAAAAAGTTTGAAAAATGTATTGTAATCACAAATAATATGTTCTAAGGCATTACGTCTACTAAAAACTGCATTTCAATGTACGTTGATTCAAGAAAATATGAAGGAAGTCAAATTTCACAATAGAAGAAGGATGAAAGACCATGCAGAACTAATCCAAATCCTAAAAAATTTCATCTATCTTGAATCAAATAGAAAGACAAAGATAACACAAAAAGAAAGAGTTCATAAAAATGTTGAATCTTATATACATTAACTCAAAAAAGTCTACACACTTCGTTATAAGTCGGAAATTTATTTCTGAGACTAAATTGTAAACTAGATAAACTCATCTTTAACTGAAAAAGTTTGAAAAATGTATTGTAATCACAAATAATATGTTCTAAGGTTACGTCTATTAAAAATTGCATTTTTATGTACGTTGATTCAAGAAAATATGAAGGAAGTCAAATTTCATAATAGAAGAAGGATGAAAGACCATGAAGAACTAATCCAAATCCTAAAAGATTTCATCTATCTTGAATCAAATAGAAAGACAAAGATAACACAAAAAGAAAGAGTTCATAAAAATGTTGAATCTTATATACGTTAACTCAAAAAAGTCTACACACTTCGTTATAAGTCGGAAATTTATTTCTGAGACTAAATTGTAAACTTGATAAACTCAAATTTAACAGAAAAAGTTAGAAAAATTTATTGTAATCACAAATAATATGTTCTAAGGAATTACGTGTACCAAAAATTGCATTTCTATGTACGTTGATTTAAGAAAATATGAAGGAAGTCAAATCTCACAATAGAAGAAGGATGAAAGACCATCCAGAACTAATCCAAATCCTAACAAATTTCATCTATCTTGAATCAAATAGAAAGACAAAGGCAACACAAAAAGAAAGAGTTCATAAAAATGTTGAATTTAATATACGTTAACTCAAAAAAGTCTACACACTTCGTTATAAGTCGGAAATTGATTTCTGAGACTAAATTGTAAACTAGATAAACTCATCTTTAACATTAAAAGTTTGAAAAATGTATTGTAATTACAATTAATATGTTCCAAGGCAATACGTCTTGTAAAAATTGCATTTCTATGTACGTTGATTTAAGAAAATATGAAAGAAGTCAAATTTCACAATAGAAGAAGGTTGAAATACCAAGCAAAACTAATCCAAATCCTAACGAATTTCATCTATCTTGAATCAGATAGAAAGACAAATCCAACACATAAAGAAAGAGTTCTTAAAAATGTTGAATTTAATATACGTTAAATCAAAAAGTCTACACACTTTGTTATAAGTCGTAAATTGATTTCTGAGAATAAATTGTAAACTAGATAAACTCATCTTTAACAGAAAAAGTTTGAAAAATGTATTGTAGTTACAATTAATATGTTCTAAGGCAATACGTCTAGTAAAAATTGCATTTCTATGTTCGTTGATTCAAGAAAATATGAAGGAAGTCAAATTTCACAATAGAAGAAGGTTGAAATACCATGCGGAACTAATCCAAATCCTAACAAATTTCATCTATATTGAATCAGATAGAAACACAAAGGCAATACAAAGATAAAGAGTTCGTAAATATGTTGAATTTTATATACGTTAACTCAAAATAGTCTACACACTTCGTTATAAGTCGGAAGTTGAATTCTGAGACTAAATTGTATACTAGATAAATTCATCTTTAACAGAAAAAGTTTGAAAAACATATTGTAATTACAATTAATATGTTCTAAGGTAATACCTCTAATAAAATTTCATTTCTATGTACGTTGGTTCAAGAAAATATCAAGGAAGTCAAATTTCACAATAGAAGAAAGATGAAAGATCATGCAGAACTAATCCAAATCCTAAAAAATTTCATCTATCTTGAATAAATAGAAAGACAAAGCCAACATAAAAAGAAAGAGTTCATAAAAATGTTGAATTTTATATACGTTAACTCAAAATAGTCTACCCACTTCGTTATAAGTCGGAAATTGATTTCTGAGACTAAATTGTAAACTAGATAAACTCATCTTTAACTGAAAAAGTTTTAAAAATGTATTGTAATCACAAATAATATGTTCTAAGGCATTACGTCTACTAAAAATTTCATTTCTATGTACGTTGATTCAAGAAAATATGAAGGAAGTCAAATTTCACAATAGAAGAAGGATGAAAGACCATGCAGAACTAATCCAAATCCTAAAAAATTGCATCTATCTTGAATCAAATAGAAAGACAAAGGCAACACAAAAAGAAAGAGTTCATAAAAATGTTGAATTTAATATACGTTAACTCAAAAAAGTCTACACACTTCGTTATAAGTCGGAAATTGATTTCTGAGACTAAATTGTAAACTAGATAAACTCATCTTTAACTGAAAAAGTTTGAAAAATGTATTGTAATCACAAATAATATGTTCTAAGGTTACGTCTACTAAAAACTGTATTTCTATGTACGTTGATTTAAGAAAATATGAAGGAAGTCAAATTTCACAATAGAAGAAGGATGAAAGACCATGCAGAACTAATCCAAATCCTAACAAATTTCATCTATCTTGAATAAAATAGAAAGACAAAGCCAATACAAAAATAAAGAGTTCGTAAATATGTTGAATTTTATATACGTTAACTCAAAATAGTCTACACACTTCGTTATAAGTCGGAAGTTGAATTCTGAGACTAAATTGTATACTAGATAAATTCATCTTTAACAGAAAAAGTTTGAAAAATATATTGTAATTACAATTAATATGTTCTAAGGTAATACCTCTAATAAAATTTCATTTCTATGTACGTTGGTTCAAGAAAATATGAAGGAAGTCAAATTTCACAATAGAAGAAGGTTGAAAGACCAAGCAGAACTAATACAAATCCTAACGAATTTCATCTATCTTGAATCACATAGAAAGACAAAACCAATACAAAAATAAAGAGTTCATAAATATGTTGAATTTTATATACGTTAACTCAAAATAGTCTACACACTTCGTTATAAGTCGGAAGTTGAATTCTGAGACTAAATTGTAAACTAGATAAACTCATCTTTAACAAAAAAAGTTTGAAAAATGTATTGTAATTACAATTAATATGTTCTAAGGCAATACGTCTAGTAAAAACTGCATTTCTATGTGCGTTGATTCAAGAAAATATGAATGAAGTCAAATTTCACAATAGAAGAAGAATGAAACACCATGCAAAACTAATCCAAATCCTAACAAATTTCATCTATCTTGAATCAAATAGAAAGACAAAGCCAACACAAAAAGAAAGAGTTCATAAAAATGTTAAATTTTATATATGTTAACTCAAAAAAGTCTACACATTTCGTTATAAGTCGGAAATTGATTTCTGAGACTAAATTGTAAACTAGATAAACTCATCTTTAACAGAAAAAGTTTGAAAAATGTATTGTAATTACAATTAATATGTTCCAAGGCAATACGTCTTGTAAAAATTGCATTTCTATGTATGTTGATTCAAGAAAATATGAAGGAAGTCAAATCTCACAATAGAAGAAGGATGAAAGACCATCCAGAACTAATCCAAATCCTAAAAAATTGCATCTATCTTGAATCAAATAGAAAGACAAAGGCAACACAAAAAGAAAGAGTTCATAAAAATGTTGAATTTAATATACGTTAACTCAAAAAAATCTACACACTTCGTTATAAGTCGGAAATTGATTTCTGAGACTAAATTGTAAACTAGATAAACTCATCTTTAACTGAAAAAGTTTGAAAAATGTATTGTAATCACAAATAATATGTTCTAAGTTTACGTCTACTAAAAACTGTATTTCTATGTACGTTGATTTAAGAAAATATGAAGGAAGTCAAATTTCACAATATAAGAAGGATGAAAGACCATGCAGAACTAATCCAAATCCTAACAAATTTCATCTATCTTGAATAAAATAGAAAGACAAAGCCAATACAAAAATAAAGAGTTCGTAAATATGTTGAATTTTATATACATTAACTCAAAATAGTCTACACACTTCGTTATAAGTCGGAAGTTGAATTCTGAGACTAAATTGTATACTAGATAAATTCATCTTTAACAGAAAAAGTTTGAAAAATATATTGTAATTACAATTAATATGTTCTAAGGTAATACCTCTAATAAAATTTCATTTCTATGTACGTTGGTTCAAGAAAATATGAAGGAAGTCAAATTTCACAATAGAAGAAGGTTGAAAGACCAAACAGAACTAATCCAAATCCTAACAAATTTCATCTATCTTGAATCACATAGAAAGACAAAACCAATACAAAAATAAAGAGTTCATAAATATGTTGAATTTTATATACGTTAACTCAAAATAGTCTACACACTTCGTTATAAGTCGGAAATTGAATTCTGAGACTAAATTGTAAACTAGATAAACTCATCTTTAACAAAAAAAGTTTGAAAAATGTATTGTAATTACAATTAATATGTTCTAAGGCAATACGTCTAGTAAAAATTGCATTTCTATGTGCGTTGATTCAAGAAAATATGAAGGAAGTCAAATTTCACAATAGAAGAAGAATGAAACACCATGCAGAACTAATCCAAATCCTAACAAATTTCATCTATCTTGAATCAAATAGAAAGACAAAGACAACACAAAAAGAAAGAGTTCATAAAAATGTTGAATTTTATATATGTTAACTCAAAAAAGTCTACACATTTCATTATAAGTCGGAAATTGATTTCTGAGACTAAATTGTAAACTAGATAAACTCATCTTTAACAGAAAAAGTTTGAAAAATGTATTGTAATTACAATTAATATGTTCCAAGGCAATACGTCTTGTAAAAATTGTATTTCTATGTACGTTGATTCAAGAAAATATGAAGGAAGTCAAATCTCACAATAGAAGAAGGATGAAAGACCATCCAGAACTAATCCAAATCCTAACAAATTTCATCTATCTTGAATCAAATAGAAAGACAAAGGAAACACAAAAAGAAAGAGTTCATAAAAATGTTGAATCTTATATACGTTAACTCAAAAAAGTCTACACACTTCGTTATAAGTCGGAAATTGATTTTTGAGACTAAATTGTAAACTAGATAAACTCAAATTTAAAAGAAAAAGTTTGAAAAATGTATTGTAATCACAAATAATATGTTCTATGGAATTACGTGTACTAAAAATTGCATTTCTATGTACGTTGATTTAAGAAAATATGAAGGAAGTCAAATTTCACAATAGAAAAAGGTTGAAAGACCAAGCAAAACTAATCCAAATCCTAACGAATTTCATCTATCTTGAATCAGATAGAAAGACAAAGCCAACACATAAAGAAAAAGTTCTTAAAAATGTTGAATTTAATATACGTTAACTCAAAAAGTCTACACACTTTGTTATAAGTCGTAAATTGATTTCTGAGAATAAATTGTAAATTAGATAAACTCATCTTTAATAGAAAAAGTTTGAAAAATGTATTGTAATTAAAATTAATATGTTCTAAGGCAATACGTCTAGTAAAAAATGCATTTCTATGTTCGTTGATTCAAGAAAATATGAAGGAAGTCAAATTTCACAATAGAAGAAGGATGAAAGACCATGCGGAACTAATCCAAATCCTAACAAATTTCATCTATCTTGAATCAGATAGAAAGACAAAGCCAATACAAAAATAAAGAGTTCATAAATATGTTGAATTTTATATACGTTAACTCAAAATAGTCTACACACTTCGTTATAAGTCGGAAGTTGAATTCTGAGACTAAATTGTATACTAGATAAATTCATCTTTAACAGAAAAAGTTTGAAAAATATATTGTAATTACAATTAATATGTTCTAAGGTAATACCTCTAATAAAATTTCATTTCTATGTACGTTGGTTCAAGAAAATATAAAGGAAGTCAAATTTCACAATAGAAGAAAGATGAAAGATCATGCAGAACTAATCCAAATCCTAAAAAATTTCATCTATCTTGAATAAATAGAAAGACAAAGCCAACATAAAAATAAAGAGTTCATAAAAATGTTGAATTTTATATACGTTAACTCAAAATAGTCTACCCACTTCGTTATAAATCGGAAATTGATTTCTGAGACTAAATTGTAAACTACATAAACTCATCTTTAACTGAAAAAGTTTGAAAAATGTATTGTAATCACAAATAATATGTTCTAAGGCATTACGTCTACTAAAAACTGCATTTCAATGTACGTTGATTCAAGAAAATATGAAGGAAGTCAAATTTCACAATAGAAGAAGGATGAAAGACCATGCAGAACTAATCCAAATCCTAAAAAATTTCATCTATCTTGAATCAAATAGAAAGACAAAGATAACACAAAAAGAAAGAGTTCATAAAAATGTTGAATCTTATATACATTAACTCAAAAAAGTCTACACACTTCGTTATAAGTCGGAAATTTATTTCTGAGACTAAATTGTAAACTAGATAAACTCATCTTTAACTGAAAAAGTTTGAAAAATGTATTGTAATCACAAATAATATGTTCTAAGGTTACGTCTATTAAAAATTGCATTTCTATGTACGTTGATTCAAGAAAATATGAAGGAAGTCAAATTTCATAATAGAAGAAGGATGAAAGACCATGCAGAACTAATCCAAATCCTAAAAGATTTCATCTATCTTGAATCAAATAGAAAGACAAAGATAACACAAAAAGAAAGAGTTCATAAAAATGTTGAATCTTATATACGTTAACTCAAAAAAGTCTACACACTTCGTTATAAGTCGGAAATTTATTTCTGAGACTAAATTGTAAACTTGATAAACTCAAATTTAACAGAAAAAGTTAGAAAAATTTATTGTAATCACAAATAATATGTTCTAAGGAATTACGTGTACCAAAAATTGCATTTCTATGTACGTTGATTTAAGAAAATATGAAGGAAGTCAAATCTCACAATAGAAGAAGGATGAAAGACCATCCAGAACTAATCCAAATCCTAACAAATTTCATCTATCTTGAATCAAATAGAAAGACAAAGGCAACACAAAAAGAAAGAGTTCATAAAAATGTTGAATTTAATATATGTTAACTCAAAAAAGTCTACACACTTCGTTATAAGTCGGAAATTGATTTCTGAGACTAAATTGTAAACTAGATAAACTCATCTTTAACAGAAAAAGTTTGAAAAATGTATTGTAATTACAATTAATATGTTCCAAGGCAATACGTCTTGTAAAAATTGCATTTCTATGTACGTTGATTCAAGAAAATATGAAGGAAGTCAAATCTCACAATAGAAGAAGGATGAAAGACCATGCGGAAATAATCCAAATCCTAACAAATTTCATCTATCTTGAATCAAATAGAAACACAAAGGCAACACAAAAAGAAAGAGTTTATAAAAATGTTGAATTTAATATACGTTAACTCAGAAAAGTCTACACACTTCGTTATAAGTCGGAAATTGAATTCTGAGACTAAATTGTAAACTAGATAAACTCATCTTTAACTGAAAAAATTTGAAAAATGTATTGTAATCACAAATAATATGTTCTAAGGCATTACGTCTACTAAAAATTGCATTTCTATGTACGTTGATTCAAGAAAATATGAAGGAAGTCAAATTTCAAAATAGAAGAAGGATGAAAGACCATGCAGAACTAATCCAAATCCTAACAAATTTCATCTATCTTGAATCAAATGGAAAGACAAAGGCAACACAAAAAGAAAGAGTTCATAAAAATGTTGAATTTAATATACGTTAACTCAAAAAATTCTACACACTTCGTTATAAGTCGGAAATTGATTTCTGAGACTAAATTGTAAACTAGATAAACTCATCTTTAACTGAAAAAGTTTTAAAAATGTATTGTAATCACAAATAATATGTTCTAAGGCATTACGTCTACTAAATATTGCATTTCTATGTACGTTGATTCAAGAAAATATGAAGGAAGTCAAATTTCACAATAGAAGAAGGATGAAAGACCATGCAGAACTAATCCAAATCCTAAAAAATTGCATCTATCTTGAATCAAATAGAAAGACAAAGGCAACACAAAAAGAAAGAGTTCATAAAAATGTTGAATTTAATATACGTTAACTCAAAAAAGTCTACACACTTCGTTATAAGTCGGAAATTGATTTCTGAGACTAAATTGTAAACTAGATAAACTCATCTTTAACTGAAAAAGTTTGAAAAATGTATTGTAATCACAAATAATATGTTCTAAGGTTACGTCTACTAAAAACTGTATTTCTATGTACGTTGATTTAAGAAAATATGAAGGAAGTCAAATTTCACAATAGAAGAAGGATGAAAGACCATGCAGAACTAATCCAAATCCTAACAAATTTCATCTATCTTGAATAAAATAGAAAGACAAAGCCAATACAAAAATAAAGAGTTCGTAAATATGTTGAATTTTATATACGTTAACTCAAAATAGTCTACACACTTCGTTATAAGTCGGAAGTTGAATTCTGAGACTAAATTGTATACTAGATAAATTCATCTTTAACAGAAAAAGTTTGAAAAATATATTGTAATTACAATTAATATGTTCTAAGGTAATACCTCTAATAAAATTTCATTTCTATGTACGTTGGTTCAAGAAAATATGAAGGAAGTCAAATTTCACAATAGAAGAAGGTTGAAAGACCAAGCAGAACTAATCCAAATCCTAACGAATTTCATCTATCTTGAATCACATAGAAAGACAAAACCAATACAAAAATAAAGAGTTCATAAATATGTTGAATTTTATATACGTTAACTCAAAATAGTCTACACACTTCGTTATAAGTCGGAAGTTGAATTCTGAGACTAAATTGTAAACTAGATAAACTCATCTTTAACAAAAAAAGTTTGAAAATTGTATTGTAATTACAATTAATATGTTCTAAGGCAATACGTCTAGTAAAAATTGCATTTCTATGTGCGTTGATTCAAGAAAATATGAAGGAAGTCAAATTTCACAATAGAAGAAGAATGAAACACCATGCAGAACTAATCCAAATCCTAACAAATTTCATCTATCTTGAATCAAATAGAAAGACAAAGCCAACACAAAAAGAAAGAGTTCATAAAAATGTTGAATTTTATATATGTTAACTCAAAAAAGTCTACACATTTCATTATAAGTCGGAAATTGATTTCTGAGACTAAATTGTAAACTAGATAAACTCATCTTTAACAGAAAAAGTTTGAAAAATGTATTGTAATTACAATTAATATGTTCCAAGGCAATACGTGTTGTAAAAATTGCATTTCTATGTACGTTGATTCAAGAAAATATGAAGGAAGTCAAATCTCACAATAGAAGAAGGATGAAAGACCATCCAGAACTAATCCAAATCCTAACAAATTTCATCTATCTTGAATCAAATAGAAAGACAAAGGAAACACAAAAAGAAAGAGTTCATAAAAATGTTGAATCTTATATACGTTAACTCAAAAAAGTCTACACACTTCGTTATAAGTCGGAAATTGATTTTTGAGACTAAATTGTAAACTAGATAAACTCAAATTTAAAAGAAAAAGTTTGAAAAATGTATTGTAATCACAAATAATATGTTCTATGGAATTACGTGTACTAAAAATTGCATTTCTATGTACGTTGATTTAAGAAAATATGAAGGAAGTCAAATTTCACAATAGAAAAAGGTTGAAAGACCAAGCAAAACTAATCCAAATCCTAACGAATTTCATCTATCTTGAATCAGATAGAAAGACAAAGCCAACACATAAAGAAAAAGTTCTTAAAAATGTTGAATTTAATATACGTTAACTCAAAAAGTCTACACACTTTGTTATAAGTCGTAAATTGATTTCTGAGAATAAATTGTAAATTAGATAAACTCATCTTTAATAGAAAAAGTTTGAAAAATGTATTGTAATTAAAATTAATATGTTCTAAGGCAATACGTCTAGTAAAAAATGCATTTCTATGTTCGTTGATTCAAGAAAATATGAAGGAAGTCAAATTTCACAATAGAAGAAGGATGAAAGACCATGCGGAACTAATCCAAATCCTAACAAATTTCATCTATCTTGAATCAGATAGAAAGACAAAGCCAATACAAAAATAAAGAGTTCATAAATATGTTGAATTTTATATACGTTAACTCAAAATAGTCTACACACTTCGTTATAAGTCGGAAGTTGAATTCTGAGACTAAATTGTATACTAGATAAATTCATCTTTAACAGAAAAAGTTTGAAAAATATATTGTAATTACAATTAATATGTTCTAAGGTAATACCTCTAATAAAATTTCATTTCTATGTACGTTGGTTCAAGAAAATATAAAGGAAGTCAAATTTCACAATAGAAGAAAGATGAAAGATCATGCAGAACTAATCCAAATCCTAAAAAATTTCATCTATCTTGAATAAATAGAAAGACAAAGCCAACATAAAAATAAAGAGTTCATAAAAATGTTGAATTTTATATACGTTAACTCAAAATAGTCTACCCACTTCGTTATAAATCGGAAATTGATTTCTGAGACTAAATTGTAAACTACATAAACTCATCTTTAACTGAAAAAGTTTGAAAAATGTATTGTAATCACAAATAATATGTTCTAAGGCATTACGTCTACTAAAAACTGCATTTCAATGTACGTTGATTCAAGAAAATATGAAGGAAGTCAAATTTCACAATAGAAGAAGGATGAAAGACCATGCAGAACTAATCCAAATCCTAAAAAATTTCATCTATCTTGAATCAAATAGAAAGACAAAGATAACACAAAAAGAAAGAGTTCATAAAAATGTTGAATCTTATATACATTAACTCAAAAAAGTCTACACACTTCGTTATAAGTCGGAAATTTATTTCTGAGACTAAATTGTAAACTAGATAAACTCATCTTTAACTGAAAAAGTTTGAAAAATGTATTGTAATCACAAATAATATGTTCTAAGGTTACGTCTATTAAAAATTGCATTTCTATGTACGTTGATTCAAGAAAATATGAAGGAAGTCAAATTTCATAATAGAAGAAGGATGAAAGACCATGCAGAACTAATCCAAATCCTAAAAGATTTCATCTATCTTGAATCAAATAGAAAGACAAAGATAACACAAAAAGAAAGAGTTCATAAAAATGTTGAATCTTATATACGTTAACTCAAAAAAGTCTACACACTTCGTTATAAGTCGGAAATTTATTTCTGAGACTAAATTGTAAACTTGATAAACTCAAATTTAACAGAAAAAGTTAGAAAAATTTATTGTAATCACAAATAATATGTTCTAAGGAATTACGTGTACCAAAAATTGCATTTCTATGTACGTTGATTTAAGAAAATATGAAGGAAGTCAAATCTCACAATAGAAGAAGGATGAAAGACCATCCAGAACTAATCCAAATCCTAACAAATTTCATCTATCTTGAATCAAATAGAAAGACAAAGGCAACACAAAAAGAAAGAGTTCATAAAAATGTTGAATTTAATATACGTTAACTCAAAAAAGTCTACACACTTCGTTATAAGTCGGAAATTGATTTCTGAGACTAAATTGTAAACTAGATAAACTCATCTTTAACATAAAAAGTTTGAAAAATGTATTGTAATTACAATTAATATGTTCCAAGGCAATACGTCTTGTAAAAATTGCATTTCTATGTACGTTGATTTAAGAAAATATGAAAGAAGTCAAATTTCACAATAGAAGAAGGTTGAAATACCAAGAAAAACTAATCCAAATCCTAACGAATTTCATCTATCTTGAATCAGATAGAAAGACAAATCCAACACATAAAGAAAGAGTTCTTAAAAATGTTGAATTTTATATACGTTAAATCAAAAAGTCTACACACTTTGTTATAAGTCGTAAATTGATTTCTGAGAATAAATTGTAAACTAGATAAACTCATCTTTAACAGAAAAAGTTTGAAAAATGTATTGTAGTTACAATTAATATGTTCTAAGGCAATACGTCTAGTAAAAATTGCATTTCTATGTTCGTTGATTCAAGAAAATATGAAGGAAGTCAAATTTCACAATAGAAGAAGGTTGAAATACCATGCGGAACTAATCCAAATCCTAACAAATTTCATCTATATTGAATCAGATAGAAACACAAAGGCAATACAAAGATAAAGAGTTCGTAAATATGTTGAATTTTATATACGTTAACTCAAAATAGTCTACACACTTCGTTATAAGTCGGAAGTTGAATTCTGAGACTAAATTGTATACTAGATAAATTCATCTTTAACAGAAAAAGTTTGAAAAACATATTGTAATTACAATTAATATGTTCTAAGGTAATACCTCTAATAAAATTTCATTTCTATGTACGTTGGTTCAAGAAAATATCAAGGAAGTCAAATTTCACAATAGAAGAAAGATGAAAGATCATGCAGAACTAATCCAAATCCTAAAAAATTTCATCTATCTTGAATAAATAGAAAGACAAAGCCAACATAAAAAGAAAGAGTTCATAAAAATGTTGAATTTTATATACGTTAACTCAAAATAGTCTACCCACTTCGTTATAAGTCGGAAATTGATTTCTGAGACTAAATTGTAAACTAGATAAACTCATCTTTAACTGAAAAAGTTTTAAAAATGTATTGTAATCACAAATAATATGTTCTAAGGCATTACGTCTACTAAAAATTGCATTTCTATGTACGTTGATTCAAGAAAATATGAAGTAAGTCAAATTTCACAATAGAAGAAGGATGAAAGACCATGCAGAACTAATCCAAATCCTAAAAAATTGCATCTATCTTGAATCAAATAGAAAGACAAAGGCAACACAAAAAGAAAGAGTTCATAAAAATGTTGAATTTAATATACGTTAACTCAAAAAAGTCTACACACTTCGTTATAAGTCGGAAATTGATTTCTGAGACTAAATTGTAAACTAGATAAACTCATCTTTAACTGAAAAAGTTTGAAAAATGTATTGTAATCACAAATAATATGTTCTAAGGTTACGTCTACTAAAAACTGTATTTCTATGTATGTTGATTTAAGAAAATATGAAGGAAGTCAAATTTCACAATAGAAGAAGGATGAAAGACCATGCAGAACTAATCCAAATCCTAACAAATTTCATCTATCTTGAATAAAATAGAAAGACAAAGCCAATACAAAAATAAAGAGTTCGTAAATATGTTGAATTTTATATACGTTAACTCAAAATAGTCTACACACTTCGTTATAAGTCGGAAGTTGAATTCTGAGACTAAATTGTATACTAGATGAATTCATCTTTAACAGAAAAAGTTTGAAAAATATATTGTAATTACAATTAATATGTTCTAAGGTAATACCTCTAATAAAATTTCATTTCTATGTACGTTGGTTCAAGAAAATATGAAGGAAGTCAAATTTCACAATAGAAGAAGGTTGAAAGACCAAACAGAACTAATCCAAATCCTAACGAATTTCATCTATCTTGAATCACATAGAAAGACAAAACCAATACAAAAATAAAGAGTTCATAAATATGTTGAATTTTATATACGTTAACTCAAAATAGTCTACACACTTCGTTATAAGTCGGAAGTTGAATTCTGAGACTAAATTGTAAACTAGATAAACTCATCTTTAACAAAAAAAGTTTGAAAAATGTATTGTAATTACAATTAATATGTTCTAAGGCAATACGTCTAGTAAAAAATGCATTTCTATGTGCGTTGATTCAAGAAAATATGAAGGAAGTCAAATTTCACAATAGAAGAAGAATGAAACACCATGCAGAACTAATCCAAATCCTAACAAATTTCATCTATCTTGAATCAAATAGAAAGACAAAGACAACACAAAAAGAAAGAGTTCATAAAAATGTTGAATTTTATATATGTTAACTCAAAAAAGTCTACATATTTCATTATAAGTCGGAAATTGATTTCTGAGACTAAATTGTAAACTAGATAAACTCATCTTTAACAGAAAAAGTTTGAAAAATGTATTGTAATTACAATTAATATGTTCCAAGGCAATACGTCTTGTAAAAATTGTATTTCTATGTACGTTGATTCAAGAAAATATGAAGGAAGTCAAATCTCACAATAGAAGAAGGATGAAAGACCATCCAGAACTAATCCAAATCCTAACAAATTTCATCTATCTTGAATCAAATAGAAAGACAAAGGAAACACAAAAAGAAAGAGTTCATAAAAATGTTGAATCTTATATACGTTAACTCAAAAAAGTCTACACACTTCGTTATAAGTCGGAAATTGATTTCTGAGACTAAATTGTAAACTAGATAAACTCATCTTTAACAGAAAAAGTTTGAAAAATGTATTGTAATTACAATTAATATGTTCCAAGGCAATACGTCTTGTAAAAATTGCATTTCTATGTACGTTGATTCAAGAAAATATGAAGGAAGTCAAATCTCACAATAGAAGAAGGATGAAAGACCATGCGGAAATAATCCAAATCCTAACAAATTTCATCTATCTTGAATCAAATAGAAACACAAAGGCAACACAAAAAGAAAGAGTTTATAAAAATGTTGAATTTAATATACGTTAACTCAGAAAAGTCTACACACTTCGTTATAAGTCGGAAATTGATTTCTGAGACTAAATTGTAAACTAGATAAACTCATCTTTAACAGAAAAAGTTTGAAAAATGTATTGTAATTACAATTAATATGTTCCAAGGCAATACGTCTTGTAAAAATTGCATTTCTATGTACGTTGATTCAAGAAAATATGAAGGAAGTCAAATCTCACAATAGAAGAAGGATGAAAGACCATCCAGAACTAATCCAAATCCTAACAAATTTCATCTATCTTGAATCAAATAGAAAGACAAAGGCAACACAAAAAGAAAGAGTTCATAAAAATGTTGAATTTAATATATGTTAACTCAAAAAAGTCTACACACTTCGTTATAAGTCGGAAATTGATTTCTGAGACTAAATTGTAAACTAGATAAACTCATCTTTAACAGAAAAAGTTTGAAAAATGTATTGTAATTACAATTAATATGTTCCAAGGCAATACGTCTTGTAAAAATTGCATTTCTATGTACGTTGATTCAAGAAAATATGAAGGAAGTCAAATCTCACAATAGAAGAAGGATGAAAGACCATGCGGAAATAATCCAAATCCTAACAAATTTCATCTATCTTGAATCAAATAGAAACACAAAGGCAACACAAAAAGAAAGAGTTTATAAAAATGTTGAATTTAATATACGTTAACTCAGAAAAGTCTACACACTTCGTTATAAGTCGGAAATTGAATTCTGAGACTAAATTGTAAACTAGATAAACTCATCTTTAACTGAAAAAATTTGAAAAATGTATTGTAATCACAAATAATATGTTCTAAGGCATTACGTCTACTAAAAATTGCATTTCTATGTACGTTGATTCAAGAAAATATGAAGGAAGTCAAATTTCAAAATAGAAGAAGGATGAAAGACCATGCAGAACTAATCCAAATCCTAACAAATTTCATCTATCTTGAATCAAATGGAAAGACAAAGGCAACACAAAAAGAAAGAGTTCATAAAAATGTTGAATTTAATATACGTTAACTCAAAAAATTCTACACACTTCGTTATAAGTCGGAAATTGATTTCTGAGACTAAATTGTAAACTAGATAAACTCATCTTTAACTGAAAAAGTTTTAAAAATGTATTGTAATCACAAATAATATGTTCTAAGGCATTACGTCTACTAAATATTGCATTTCTATGTACGTTGATTCAAGAAAATATGAAGGAAGTCAAATTTCACAATAGAAGAAGGATGAAAGACCATGCAGAACTAATCCAAATCCTAAAAAATTGCATCTATCTTGAATCAAATAGAAAGACAAAGGCAACACAAAAAGAAAGAGTTCATAAAAATGTTGAATTTAATATACGTTAACTCAAAAAAGTCTACACACTTCGTTATAAGTCGGAAATTGATTTCTGAGACTAAATTGTAAACTAGATAAACTCATCTTTAACTGAAAAAGTTTGAAAAATGTATTGTAATCACAAATAATATGTTCTAAGGTTACGTCTACTAAAAACTGTATTTCTATGTACGTTGATTTAAGAAAATATGAAGGAAGTCAAATTTCACAATAGAAGAAGGATGAAAGACCATGCAGAACTAATCCAAATCCTAACAAATTTCATCTATCTTGAATAAAATAGAAAGACAAAGCCAATACAAAAATAAAGAGTTCGTAAATATGTTGAATTTTATATACGTTAACTCAAAATAGTCTACACACTTCGTTATAAGTCGGAAGTTGAATTCTGAGACTAAATTGTATACTAGATAAATTCATCTTTAACAGAAAAAGTTTGAAAAATATATTGTAATTACAATTAATATGTTCTAAGGTAATACCTCTAATAAAATTTCATTTCTATGTACGTTGGTTCAAGAAAATATGAAGGAAGTCAAATTTCACAATAGAAGAAGGTTGAAAGACCAAGCAGAACTAATCCAAATCCTAACGAATTTCATCTATCTTGAATCACATAGAAAGACAAAACCAATACAAAAATAAAGAGTTCATAAATATGTTGAATTTTATATACGTTAACTCAAAATAGTCTACACACTTCGTTATAAGTCGGAAGTTGAATTCTGAGACTAAATTGTAAACTAGATAAACTCATCTTTAACAAAAAAAGTTTGAAAAATGTATTGTAATTACAATCAATATGTTCTAAGGCAATACCTCTAGTAAAAATTGCATTTCTATGTGCGTTGATTCAAGAAAATATGAAGGAAGTCAAATTTCACAATAGAAGAAGAATGAAACACCATGCAGAACTAATCCAAATCCTAAAAAATTTCATCTATCTTGAATCAAATAGAAAGACAAAGCCAACACAAAAAGAAAGAGTTCATAAAAATGTTGAATTTTATATATGTTAACTCAAAAAAGTCTACACATTTCGTTATAAGTCGGAAATTGATTTCTGAGACTAAATTGTAAACTAGATAAACTCATCTTTAACAGAAAAAGTTTTAAAAATGTATTGTAATTACAATTAATATGTTCTAAGGCAATACGTCTAGTAAAAATTGCATTTCTATGTACGTTGATTCAAGAAAATATGAAGGAAGTCAAATTTCACAATAGAAAAGGATGAAAGACCATGCAAAACTAATCCAAATCCTAACAAATTTCATCTATCTTGAATTAAATAGAAAGACAAAGCCAACACAAAAAGAAAGAGTTCATAAAAATGTTGAATTTAATATACGTTAACTCAAAAAAGTCTACACACTTCGTTATAAGTCGGAAATTGATTTCTGAGACTAAATTGTAAACTAGATAAACTCATCTTTAACTGAAAAAGTTTTAAAAATGTATTGTAATCACAAATAATATGTTCTAAGGCATTACGTCTACTAAAAATTGCATTTCTATGTACGTTGATTCAAGAAAATATGAAGGAAGTCAAATTTCACAATAGAAGAAGGATGAAAGACCATGTAGAACTAATCCAAATCCTAACAAATTTCATCTATCTTGAATCAAATATAAAGACAAAGCCAACACAAAAAGAAAGAGTTCATAAAAATGTTGAATTTTATATATGTTAACTCAAAAAAGTCTACACATTTCGTTATAAGTTGGAAATTGATTTCTGAGACTAAATTGTAAACTAGATAAACTCATCTTTAACAGAAAAAGTTTGAAAAATGTATTGTAATTACAATTAATATGTTCTAAGGCAATACGTCTAGTAAAAATTGCATTTCTATGTAGGTTGATTCAAGAAAATATGAAGGAAGTCAAATTTCACAATAGAAAAGGATGAAAGACCATGCAAAACTAATCCAAATCCTAACAAATTTCATCTATCTTGAATCAAATAGAAAGACAAAGCCAACACAAAAAGAAAGAGTTCATAATAATGTTGAATTTAATATACGTTAACTCAAAAAAGTCTACACACTTCGTTATAAGTCGGAATTTCAGAGACTAAATTGTAAACTAGATAAACTCATCTTTCACTGAAAAAGTTTGAAAAATGTATTGTAATCACAAATAATATGTTCTAAGGCATTACGTCTACTAAAAATTGCATTTCTATGTACGTTGATTCAAGAAAATACGAAGGAAGTCAAATTTCACAATAGAAGAAGGTTGAAAGACCAAGCAGAACTAATCCAAATCCTAACAAATTTCATCTATCTTGAATCAGATAGAAAGACAAAGCCAATACAAAAATAAAGAGTTCATAAATATGTTGAATTTTATATACGTTAACTCAAAATAGTCTACACACTTCGTTATAAGTCGGAAGTTGAATTCTGAGACTAAATTGTATACTAGATAAATTCATCTTTAACAGAAAAAGTTTGAAAAATATATTGTAATTACAATTAATATGTTCTAAGGTAATACCTCTAATAAAATTTCATTTCTATGTACGTTGGTTCAAGAAAATATGAAGGAAGTCAAATTTCACAATAGAAGAAGGTTGAAAGACCAAACAGAACTAATCCAAATCCTAACGAATTTCATCTATCTTGAATCACATAGAAAGACAAAACCAATACAAAAATAAAGAGTTCATAAATATGTTGAATTTTATATACGTTAACTCAAAATAGTCTACACACTTCGTTATAAGTCGGAAGTTGAATTCTGAGACTAAATTGTAAACTAGATAAACTCATCTTTAACAAAAAAAGTTTGAAAAATGTATTGTAATTACAATTAATATGTTCTAAGGCAATACGTCTAGTAAAAACTGCATTTCTATGTGCGTTGATTCAAGAAAATATGAAGGAAGTCAAATTTCACAATAGAAGAAGAATGAAACACCATGCAAAACTAATCCAAATCCTAACAAATTTCATCTATCTTGAATCAAATAGAAAGACAAAGCCAACACAAAAAGAAAGAGTTCATAAAAATGTTAAATTTTATATATGTTAACTCAAAAAAGTCTACACATTTCGTTATAAGTCGGAAATTGATTTCTGAGACTAAATTGTAAACTAGATAAACTCATCTTTAACAGAAAAAGTTTGAAAAATGTATTGTAATTACAATTAATATGTTCCAAGGCAATACGTCTTGTAAAAATTGCATTTCTATGTATGTTGATTCAAGAAAATATGAAGGAAGTCAAATCTCACAATAGAAGAAGGATGAAAGACCATCCAGAACTAATCCAAATCCTAAAAAATTGCATCTATCTTGAATCAAATAGAAAGACAAAGGCAACACAAAAAGAAAGAGTTCATAAAAATGTTGAATTTAATATACGTTAACTCAAAAAAATCTACACACTTCGTTATAAGTCGGAAGTTGAATTCTGAGACTAAATTGTATACTAGATAAATTCATCTTTAACGGAAAAAGTTTGAAAAATATATTGTAATTACAATTAATATGTTCTAAGGTAATACCTCTAATAAAATTTCATTTCTATGTACGTTGGTTCAAGAAAATATGAAGGAAGTCAAATTTCACAATAGAAGAAGGTTGAAAGACCAAGCAGAACTAATCCAAATCCTAACGAATTTCATCTATCTTGAATCACATAGAAAGACAAAACCAATACAAAAATAAAGAGTTCATAAATATGTTGAATTTTATATATGTTAACTCAAAATAGTCTACACACTTCGTTATAAGTCGGAAGTTGAATTCTGAGACTAAATTGTAAACTAGATAAACTCATCTTTAACAAAAAAAGTTTGAAAAATGTATTGTAATTACAATTAATATGTTCTAAGGCAATACGTCTAGTAAAAACTGCATTTCTATGTGCGTTGATTCAAGAAAATATGAAGGAAGTCAAATTTCACAATAGAAGAAGAATGAAACACCATGCAAAACTAATCCAAATCCTAACAAATTTCATCTATCTTGAATCAAATAGAAAGACAAAGCCAACACAAAAAGAAAGAGTTCATAAAAATGTTAAATTTTATATATGTTAACTCAAAAAAGTCTACACATTTCGTTATAAGTCGGAAATTGATTTCTGAGACTAAATTGTAAACTAGATAAACTCATCTTTAACAGAAAAAGTTTGAAAAATGTATTGTAATTACAATTAATATGTTCCAAGGCAATACGTCTTGTAAAAATTGCATTTCTATGTATGTTGATTCAAGAAAATATGAAGGTATCTTCCAGTTGTTTGATTGTCTCCAAAACATTCTCCTCATCATTCAGCACAACAATAGTTGTTTCAACATCATTATAATTTGATTCAATATTTTCTTTACCTGAATTTCTATGTTTCACTTCTTTCCAGACTTGTTTTGCAGGTTTCTCTGTACGTACCAGTTGTTTCTCAGATTCCATGGAAGGATGCGACTTCGCAAGCTTCCTTTTGCACTCATCATCCTCATGCCCAATAATGTTACATATGGAACAAAATTTTGGATAATGTTGTATATCAATGTACTGCCAGAACTTCCTCCCTCCAGCTGATAGATGAATACATTCTGGAATATGTTTAGAGAAATCTATATCGACAAGCACAGCAGCAAAATGGCCATACTCAAGACCAAGAGTTCTTTGATCTACCACAATAGGTGTTCCGAGAGCTTTCCCTATCGTCAACAGAGATCTCTCAGTCCACAGCTCCATGTGAAGACCCAGAAATCTTACCCATGTAGCAGCATGGGACGTTCGTTGTTTCTCTGGATTGAAACCCGGATACCAGTCAATCATCCGTAACTGCTGTTGGTTTACCATCCATTTTGATCCACGGATCATCTCTTTGTCTGCTGCAGTTGTTAACCTAACAATGAAAAAACCTTTACTCATCGGAATAAAACTGCGTTGAATGGAAGAAAACTTCCATTGCTCCATTAGGGTTTGTTTAACCTCACTGAACTTCAGGCCTGTAAAATCAAGTCTCGCAATGAGACTGTGTTGAAAGCGCTTGCATCCCTCTTGAAACAGATCTGTAGGTATTTCCAGAGCCGGCTCTCCCTCTTTGAGAGTAGGGTTTGGTAACGTTGATAAATCAATGGTGGTAGGGTTTAGGGTTTTCCTTCCCTTCACCGTATCAGCAAAAGAAATAGGTTTGACAAGATTTGGATTAGTAACCGAAGTTAAATTCATCTTGAATCAAACAAAGTTGAAAAAAAAATCAAAAAATGTGAAAGAAAACTCAAAATCGCCAGAGAAAGATGGTTTTTCTCTCTCCTCTCCTCACATTTTTTTTGCGCAGAACTGGAAGCTCGTTGAAAAAATAATCCAAAATACATTTTTTTAAATGAAAGCGTGTAAGCACACAGGGAATTGAACACGAGACCACCACCTCACACACCAACAGTCGAACCATCCTTCCACGCGATGGATAAAATCTTAGTATCAAAAAAAAAATCGCCGTTGCCGGGGTTTACTAACAAGGCGCTTATCATGAAGTTGTGGTGGAATATACGGTCTTCTAAGAAGAAATGGACTCGTTTTCTTTTCGCCAAGTACACCACAAGGGAGGGCAGAATCAAGAAGTATGGTATGAAATCTTCAATCCTTCCAAGGATTAAACAAGTTTATAATGTGGTGGAACGGAATTCTAAAGTTTTTCTAGGTGATGGGCGTTCTACATCCTTATACTTTGATATTTGGTATGGTTATTCTAGCATTGCTGAAATTATAGGTGAAGAGGGGCTGGACAGTTCAATGATGGTCAGCGCTTTAATTCAAAATAACGAGTGGGTTATTCCAGATTTGCATCGGCATAACTTACTAAACGCTGGGATCAATTTGGTTGAATTTCCACAACTGTTGGGAGGTGATGATCGTCGAGTTTGGATGCCAGACTTGAAGGGGATCTTTTCAGTTAGTTCAGCAAAAAGCCTGATTCGAAAGAAATTTGCTCAGGAAGATACATTTGCTATATTATGGCGAAAGTGTGTGCACCCAAATCTGGCAGCACAAAACTGGAAACTGGAGCGTGGGGCTTGTGCGACACTTGAAAAAGTGCAAAGCAGATTCAAAATCAGTCTAGTGAATCTTTGCTACTTGTGAAAGGCAGAGGAAGAATCATTGGAACATATATTGTGGCATTGTGATTTTGCAGTTCAGGTTTGGAACTGGATCGCTTCCATCTTTAATTTAAATCCTCATTTGAATCTTATTACTTGCTATAAAGCTGCCAAAGGGAAAAGTCGAATAATCAAGGACATTTGGTTAACAACAATTCTGATTGTGCGGGCGGAGTTGTGGCTTACTCGCAACAGATTTGTTTATGACAAGAAATCTGCGAATCTGGAGTTTTTCAAGAAGCATGTTTTTCAGTTGGTGCATGATCATTCAGTTCGGTTAAAGAGTTACATGCATAACTCTGTATATGATTTGAACATCCTTAATTTCTTTAGAGTGCGGCACAGATTGGTTAAACATATTCAGCATGTTGAATGTTTTTTGGACACCTCCACTCTTGTGCTGCGATGGAGATAGTAGGGGTAATCCAGGGCGTGCGGGGGCTGGTGTGGTGGCTATAGATGCAGATTGTAATGTGGTTGGTGCTATGAGTATTGGCCTTGGAGTAGCTAACAATTATATGGCGGAATTATTTGGCATTATTGTGGGGCTCGAATGGGCTGTTCAATGGGGTATGAGGCATATTATTGTGCGTTCAGATTCGATAAGTGTAATCACTGATTTTTCTAATTCTAATGTTCCTTGGATGATCAATCTATGTTGGGTGATTATTCAAGCTTCATATGATTCAATATCTTTCGAGCATACTTATAGAGAATCGAATTTTGCAGCGGATGTTATGGCCAAAAGAGGATGCTTATTAAGAAATGGACAAGGTCTGAATCATGTTGGAAGACCAGACTTTCTTAAATATATTGAATTTCCTTATGTGTCTTATTTCAGATTCAAGTAGTTTATGAGTTTTTGGGGGTCTCTTGACCTCTTTTTCTTGTAACCTCTTTTGTACATATTGATATTTATTAATACAATTTGGATTTACCAAAAAAAAAACAAAGACTAAGGGGGAGTGATACATATCACCATAGTATTGTTGTCGAAGTTGTGATATGAGAACTTTGATGCTGTGTAATAATACTATGACATTGTATATCAATGATCGAGACCTTTTGTTTTCTCATTGTTATGGCTACAGAACTTCAACAACTATGATGCTGAATTGAACATCTATGGAATCATGGGAGTACTTGGAAAAAACGAAGTTTTCATGTAACGTTGAAGAACCAAGGAGAGCAAGCATGTGGACGAGAAGCTACAAAGTTTTATTTATTTTGTAATCCATATGTATTGATATTTTTGTCATTGTTAGAGCATTGCTCGGTCGAACTCGCATGCGTTGCTATCTCAAGAATGTTTGTCAATATTAGTGATCAAAACTATATGTCTTGATTTCTAGCATACTTATGACTAAGTCTCGGTCTAGGATAGTTAGGAATAGTTGAGCTCCAGACTCCATGGCGATTATCTTGCAAAGACGAAGAACTACTCAAGGAACCAGTGGAACTTCATTCGACCAAAAGGTATGTGGAGACTTGAACTCATCTTGTCACTCAAAAGTATATCTACTCTATCTCCTACTCTTGAGACAAAAGTCGTATAAGTATGATAGTTTTCATACATACATATTTGTTATTTCGAGCCGAGTTTACTCGCCCATCTTTTTCTCGAAATACGTGTTGGTAAGATTTTGCTTTAACCATTTTCATCTTTACCCGCGATGAAAGTCATGATGACGTTTCAATGTTGAAAATAACTTTGATGATGATGGTCGATTCTTTATGTCTAACGACTGTTATAACATTATAGAAGAATGTTTCAATGATTGAAATGTAGAGTTGAGAATATGTAACCACCTATGGATGTAAGCACATAATGTGTTCACACATTAGTGTATAAATCCATGTGCCGGAAACCAAGTGCGTGCATATGTGTGCATGCAGTATTGGTGAAGCAGACAGGTTGGGTACGCGTACTGGCGGAAATTCACGTCTGTGAAATTCTGCTGAGTTTGAAGTTTACGAACTC
Organism: Papaver somniferum; assembly: GCF_003573695.1. Taxonomy (NCBI): domain Eukaryota; kingdom Viridiplantae; phylum Streptophyta; class Magnoliopsida; order Ranunculales; family Papaveraceae; genus Papaver; species Papaver somniferum. The sequence goes on along the minus strand of NC_039364.1, from coordinate 177,566,867 downwards.
AAAAACTAGTCACCTTAGGTATGCGTACCCGTACGCGTACTGGCGGAACTTTTTCACCCGAAAAAGTATGCTGAGTTTGGAAACTAAAACCAACTCAAAATCCGGTAGCTAAGGTACGCATACCCGTACGCGTACCCAAGCTAGTTATTTCTCAAATCGGTAGTTCATGGACTTGAAACAATAAATTATAAGGAATGCAACCTTTGCAAACCGTGGGTATGTTTTTCATGAATTGATTAAAATGAACCAAACCGATTTTGTTTCAATTGTGTCTATGTATAAAGACCTAAGCAATTGAACAACTCTTGAACTAGTTCTTATGAGTCATTTGAACTAGTTATGAGAAAGATGAATACGGTTAATATGAAAGCACTCATATGGCTAACCATTTGTAAACAAACCAATGTACATGTTTTGGTACGGTTACTCAAACGTAAATGAATACATTTCATTTGTGTGTGACAAGCTAAGTTTCGATTTAATGGTTGAAAGATATTAGCTTGGATAAATAAGATTTTTCATCTAACGGTGATTATTGAATGCGTTGTTACCAAGGTAACCTAGATTGCAAACCCTGATTTGAAAACTATATAAGGAGACGTCTAGCAACTGTGCAAAACTAATCCCCACACCTCCTGTGTGATAATAGTTGGTTTGCTAGACTCGAGTCTCCTTTAATCGTAGGTTTCTTCTCGAGACCCTGTCGATTAACGACTGAAAGACTTCATTGAGATTGTGAAGCCAGACGAAACTACTTCTCTTGTAGTTGAGCAATCTGATCTTGCTATTTTCTATCGTACGAGTTCAATTGAATAATTGATTTGAGATTATATCTCCGATAGGGCAAGACAAAAATAAATCACAAACATCTTCGTCTCATCGTTTATGATTCTGCAATATCTAGTTTTGCTACCATACGATTTAGATTAATGTGAGGTGATTGATAATACTAGGTTGTTCTTCGGGAATATAAGACTGGTTTATCAATTAGTTCTTGTTCACCTTGATTTCTATCAAAATACAGAACAAAACTTTTAGGTTTATCTGTGGGAGACAGATTTATCTATCCTCTAAACTTTTCTGTATGATACAGATTTTTTTGCTAAAGTCTTCGACTTTGGGTCGTAGCAACTCTTGGTGGTGGGTGAGATCAACTAAGGGAATCAAGTGCGTAGTATCCTGCTGGGATCAGAGACGTAAGGAGCGCAACTGTACCTTGAATCAGTGTGAGATTGATTAGGGTTAACCTACTGTATAGAACGAAGTTAGTTTGTAGTAGGCTAGTGTCTGTAGCGGCTTGATACAGTGTGGTGTTCAATCTAGACTAGGTCCCGGGGTTTTTCTGCATTTGCAGTTTCCTCGTTAACAAAATTTCTGGTTTATGTGTTATTTCTATTCCACATTATATTTTGCTATATAATTGAAATATCACAGGTTATGCTTTTGTACCGATCAATTGTGAAATACAAACTTTGGTTGTTGATTGGAAATTGATTGATCCTTGGATATTGGTCTTTGGTACCATCCAAGTTTATTATCCTTGTATTTGATAAAGACTCACAGATTTCAATTTGCTTGAGTAAAATCAAATCAAGAGAGAGATATTAACTCCTCGATATACTTGTCTCTAGGTTGAGTCTGACTGTCTAGTTGATTCTTTAGAATGTATATTGGAGTTAGTCCGTACAGATTGCTAATCAAAATATTGGGTGTGATTGTTATACCCCCGCTTTTTCAATTGGTATCAGAGCAGGCAAACACCTTAAAACCTTATAAATTTGTGTTTGCTCGATACTCAAAAGTCTATCCCTATGGGAAATCGTCTTGGGAGACTCGCTCATAGCATATGTAACGCACACCAGAGCTCCTTAAAGATTGTTCAAAGATTATTCATTAGACCTACGGTCCCTCATAATAATCACATTCCATCTAGTATGTCGGAAAATCTAGATGTGAGAAAACAATCTAAGGAAAAAATTAAAAAGAATTTTCAAAGAAAACATAGTCAATGCTCAAAGGTATGGAGTCTCACAAGAATTACTCTTAATCTCTTTGAGGAATACTACCATAAAGGATCAATTGACAAGGATCTGTTTATGGCGTTTGAAAATGTTTTGAAATTCTTAGAAAAGCTAAATTCCCTGGAAATTTTGAACTTCTCTGATAAAAGTTACGTGCCTGTCAAATCTTCTGATTATGCACAAACTGTTCCCAACACCAATTTCAGGTGGAGTCAATAAGAGTTCATATGTAATTGGCAAAGGAACCATTTATCATAAAAGGTCAATTCCTGATCATAAGAAAAGGAGCCCAAGTAATTCTAAGTATTATCAGTATACTTCTGATTCTGACTACAAATATCAACCGAAAAACTCGCATGAGAAATTCTCTGCAGTTTCCAAATACCTGATTTGAGGTTTAGCTACACCCCATTTGTACATGACTTGAAATGGGCAAGAAACGGTTTGATTTTGATTTAATTCCTTCTTTAAGCTTTTCAGTAGGTACTTTCCTTAATAATGTATGTACCTTCAAAAAACATACTTACCTTTAGTGGGTCGCGGTTCGTGTACGGGTCCAAGCCCATGAGTGGGTATAAAAGAAGTTTGGAGTACGCGTACTCTTCTTCCTCCCCAAACAATCCGCGTACGTGAACTATTCTAGGGTTCATGTTTTCTCTCCATGAAAGTTTGTTGAAGAACAATTGTGAAAAGATTCTTCAAGTAAAAAGTCAAGTAAGTAATCTCTTGCCCACTCCCTTATTTCCTTCTAGAATCATGAAGAATGTTAAGGGTTCAAAAGGTTTTTCATACAACCTAGGATCTTCATCCTCATCAATTGATCTTCCTGTTGATCAGAATTCTATTAAGATTAGATTTGTGGATGAACCCTATAGAAAAGTATTTGAAAAGATTTCTACTTGTGGGTTTATTTTAGAAAAGAAATTGGATTTGACAAGTGGACATAAGGATGATTTAACTTATTTTGAAAAATTCAAACTTGGAAACATATTTGATGGTCTTGGTGAAGGTTTTGACACTCTTGCTAGGATCTTCTATGCCAACATTTATGATGTTGTCCCTGAGGACATGGAATTCAAGACCATGGTTAATAGAGTGAGGATTCTAGTTAATAGAGAATTGATTTCGAAAATTATCGGAATTCCGTTGGGAGATTTTCGCCTTCCTATACCAAGTGATGAACGACCTTCACAAGAAAATATTTCAAAAGAGCTGTGTGGAAAGAGTGTTGTGTGGGGAGGAAAATTTCCTACTAATCAACTAGATTTTCCTTTAAGGTCTTTTGGAAAATTGGGTATTTCTAACCTTTGTCCTTCCACGGTTGAGAACTCTCGTTGGAGTCGTGAGTTTGCGGAATTGGTCTATTACCTTGTGATAGAAACCAAAGGTCTTGACATTTGTGGTTTCATTATTTTTCAAATGTTAGACATGACTTCCGTTGACAAAAAGTTAGTCTATCCATGCTTGATTGAGCGAATTTGTCGCAACTTCTCCATTGAACCCATTGGGAACTCCATTGGAACCCCGAAGCTTGTTCGGCCGCGTACTTTCAATCGAATGAAGGAATATGCTTGTAAGAGGCAAAGGTGTGACACAACTAATGGCTCGAGTGATTCTTCTACGAAGCTTCTTCGCCAAATTTACAAATGTGTTTGTAAATTGAATACTAAAGTAAGTTGTGTTCAAGAACAATTACTTGTGATTGCTACCAAGTATCCCGATATTAAAGAAGACATGGACAAAGTTCGTTCCTCCTTAGTAATCTCCGAAGATGAAGATGATGAGTAGCCTCTTGTGATTCTTTACATTGGTGATTAGATTATTTTTGTCTAGAAAGTCTTCTTATGATAATTTATCTCTTATGTCTTAGGAAGAATAACTAGGGTTTGGAATAGCCATTATTGTGAGTGCACATAGCTATGCCCATCGTTTTGTTTTCATATTTATTTTTAGGTTTATTTATTTAAATTCTAAAAATTGATTTGGAAGATGATGATTGTAGTATTAATATTTATGGTTTTATATATTGCAATATGTTATGGGATATGTGTGTTTGCGTCCGTGAACTATTACTGTCCCATATGATGTCAAAAGTTATCTCTTTTATACGTCGATATGCAAGTATTGATACAAGATCGATGAAATTTTGACAAACAAAAGTTAAGCCTATTATGTCAATTATTGATGGAAGATAGGTTAAAATCTTTTGTTTACAAGGATTATGTCTATTGTATGTCATTGTGCAAATAATGATGAAAATAGAATGAATCCTTGTATATGCCGCAGTATTGATCATTCCCTTGTATTCCGATTAAATTAATCATGGGCTCTCTTGTGGTTAGTTTAATTGAGTTTTTTGGATATATAAAATCATTCCTTATGGTTTTTATTGTCCAATAAAATCCTTCTTTTCTTGTAAAAGTAAGGTCGCTCTTTTTGTTCTCTTGGGAATGACATCAAATGGGGGAGAGTTCTTTTGAACTTGCGCTTAATTTTCATATCTTTGTGGGGAGTGCGGCTGTGGAATAATTTAGGGGTTATCTTGTATCTTTATAAACTCCTTGATGAATGCATTTAGCCTCGGCTTTATGATTGCATCTAAACAAGTTGATATGTACTTTTAAACTAGATAAACTCATCTTTAACAGAAAATTTTTGGAAAATGTATTATAATCACAATTAATATGTTCTAAGGCAGTGCGTCTAGTAAAAATTGCATTTTTATGTGCGTTGATTCAAGAATATATGAAGGAAGACAAATTTCATAATAGAAGAAGGACGAAAGACCAAGCAGAACTAATCCAAATCCTAACAAATTTCTCTTTCTTGAATCAAATAGAAAGACAAATACAACACAAAAAGAAAGTGTTCATGAAAATGTTGAATTTTATATATGTTAACTCAAAAAGTCTACACACTTCGTTATACGTCTGAAATTGATTTCTGAGACTAAATTGTAAACTAGATAAACTCATCTTTAACAGAAAAAGTTTGACAAATTTATTGTAATTACAAATAATATGTTCTAAGGCATTCCGTCTAGTAAAAATTGCATTTCTATGTACGTTGATTCAAAAAAATATGAAGGAAGTCAAATTTCACAATAGTAGAAGGATGAAAGACCAAGAAGAACTAATCCAAATCCTAACAAATTTCATCTATATTTAATCAAATAGAAAGACAAAGCCAACACAAAAAGAAAGAGTTCATAAAAATATTGAATGTTATATACGTTAACTCAAAAAAGTCTACACACTTCTTTATACGTCTGAAATTGATTTTTGAAACTTAATTTTAAACGAGATAAACTCATCTTTATGAGAAAAAGTTTGAAAAAATGTATTGTAATCACAAATTATATGTTCTAAGGCATTACGTCTAGTAAAAATTGCACTTCTATGTACGTTGATTCAAGAAAATATGAAGGAAGTCAAATTTCACAATATAAGAAGAATGAAAGACCAGCCAGAACTAATCCAAATTCTAACAAATTTCATCTATTTGAATCAAATTGAAAAACAAAGCCAATACAAAAATAAAGAGTTCATAAAAATGTTGAATTTTTTATACGTTAACTCAAAAAAGTCTACACTCTTCGTTATAAGTCGGAAGTTGATTTCTGAGACTAAATTGTAAACTAGATAAACTCATCTTTAAAAGAATTTTTTTGAAAAATGTATTGTAATCACAATTAATATGTTCTAAGGCAGTACGTCTAGTAAAAATTGCATTTCTATGTACGTTGATTCAAAAATATATGAAGGAAGTCAAATTACACTATAGAAGAAGGACGAAAGACCAAGCAGAACTAATCCAAATCCTAACAAATTTCATCTATCTTGAATCAAATGGAAAGACAAAGCCAACATAAAAAGAAAGTGTTCATAAAAATGTTGAATTTTATATACGTTAACTCAAAAAGTCTACACACTTCGTTATAAGTCGGAAATTGATTTCTGAGACTAAATTGTAAACTAGATAAACTCATCTTTAACAAAAAAATTTTGAAAAATGTATTGTAATCACAAATAATATGTTCTAAGGCTTTACGTCTAGTAAAAATTGCATTTCTTTGTACGTTGATTCCAGAAAATATGAAGGAAGTCAAATTTCACAATATAAGAAGGATGAAAGACCAGCCAGAACTAATCCAAATTCTAACAAAATTCATCTATTTGAATCAAATCGAAAGACAAAGCCAATACAAAAATAAAGAGTTCATAAAAATGTTGAATTTTTTATACGTTAACTCAAAAAAGTCTACACTCTTCGTTATAAGTCGGAAGTTGATTTTTGAGACTAAATTGTAAACTAGATAAACTCATCTTTAACAGAAAAAGTTTGAAAAATGTATTGTAATCACAATTAATATGTTCTAAGGCAGTATGTCTAGTAAAAATTGCATTTCTATGTACGTTGATTCAAGAATATATGAAGGAAGTCAAATTTCACAATAGAAGAAGGATGAAAGACCAAACAGAACTAATCCAAATCCTAACAAATTTCATCTATATTGAATCAAATAGAAAGTCAAAGCCAACACAATAAGAAAGAGTTCATAAATTGTTGAATTTTATATACGTTAACTCAAAAAAGTCTACAAACTTCGGTATAAATCGGAAATTGATTTCTGAGACTAACTTGTAAACTAGATAAACTCATCTTTAACAGAAAAAGTTTGAAAAATGTATTGTAATTACAATTAATATGTTCTAAGGCAATACGTCTAGTAAAAATTTCATTTCTATGTACGTTGATTCAAGAAAATATGAAGGAAGTCAAATTTTACAATAGAAGAAGGATGAAAGACCAAGAAGAACTAATCCAAATCCTAATAAATTTCATCTATATTGAATCAAATAGAAAGACAAAGCCAGCACGAAAAGAAAGAGTTCATAAAAATGTTGAATTTTATATATGTTAACTCAAAAAAGTCTACACACTTCGTTATACATCTGAAATTGAATTCTGAGACTAAATTGTAAACTAGATAAACTCATCTTTAACAAAAAAAAAGTTTGAAAATGTATTGTAATCACAAATATTACTCCCTCCGTCCAACTTTACTTGCCTAAATTGTGTTTTTTTTAACAAATTTTTACAAACAAATTGGTATATTTCCTATTAAAATTTTCTAATTATCAAGAAAGAAACAAAAACTATGATATGAAAACTAGTATATTGAACAAACAATTTGAAAGTTCGATGGTGTATGTGGAAGTAATTTTAATTTCTTTCAAGTTTTTGCAAAATCCAAATTAAGCAAGTAAACTTGGACGGAGGGAGTATGTTCTAAGGCATTACGTCTAGTAAAAATTTCATTTCTATGTACGTTGATTCAAGAAAATATGAAGGAAGTCAAATTTCACAATAGAAGAAGGATAAAATCCCAGGCAGAACTAATCCAAATTCCAACAAATTTCATCTATTTGAATCAAATTGAAAGACATAGCCAATACAAAAAAAAAAAGAGTTCATAAAAATGTTAGATTTTTTATACGTTAACTCAAAAAAGTCTACACTCTTCGTTATAATTCGGAAGTTGATTTCTGAGACTAAATTGTAAACTAGATAAACTCATCTTTAACAGAAAAAGTTTGAAAAATGTATTGTAATCACAATTAATATATTCCAAGGAAGTACATCTAGTAAAAATTGCATTTCTATATACGTTGATTCAAGAATATATGAAGGAAGTCAAATTTCACAATAGAAGAAGGATGAAAGACCAAGCAGAACTAATCCATCCTAACAAATTTCATCTATATTGAATCAAATAGAGAGACAAAGCCAACACAAAAAGAAAGAGTTTATAAAATTTTGAATTTTATATACGTTAACTCAAAAAAGTCTACAAACTTCGGTATAAGTCGGAAATTCATTTCTGAGACTAAATTGCAAACGAGTTAAACTCATCTTTAACAGAAAAAGTTTGAAAAATGTATTATAATCACAAATAATACTCCCTCCGTCCAACTTTACTTGCCTAAATTGTGTTTTTTTTTAACAAATTTGTACAAACAAATTGGTATATTTCCTATTAAAATTTTCTAATTATCAAGAAAGAAACAAAAACTATGATATAAAAACTAGTATATTGAACAAACATTCTGAAAGTTCGATGGTGTATGTGTAAGTAATTTGAATTTCTTTCAAGTTTTTGCAAAATCCAAATTAAGCAAGTAAACTTGGACGGAGGGAGTATGTTCTAAGGCATTACGTCTAGTAAAAATTGCATTTCTATGTACGTTGATTCAAGAATATATGAAGGAAGTCAAATTTCACAATAGAAGAAGGATGAAAAACCAGCCAGAACTAATCCAAATTCTAACAAATTTCATCTATTTGAATCAAATTGAAAGACAAAGCCAATACAAAAAAAAAAAAGAGTTCATAAAAATGTTAGATTTTTTATACGTTAACTCAAAAAAGTCTACACTCTTCGTTATAATTCGGAAGTTGATTTCTGAGACTAAATTGTA